>NC_141915.1:45408772-46023772 GCF_057802395.1 Ceratotherium simum simum
CATTATAGGGAATAAACTTTACACAGCTACAGAAGCTGGTAAAATCCATGAAGGTTATGATCTGCATTTTATGTGTAGGAGACATAAACTCTTTTTGTCTAACATACGAAGAGGGACTGTCAAAAGTTGATGTACCAGACTTTGAGTAAACTGAGACACTACAGAGTGACTCAGGGGAGACGCAGCTGATTGAACTATTGCAGTCCCAACTATTGCATTCTGCAAGGAAAACACATCTCCCCACCTTTCCTCATTTTCCGTATTTTGTCTTCCCTTTGAGCACCTCCTCACCCAAATTTCTGAATCAAAGATAGTCATCAGTTGATGTAGGAAAGTTATAGAAACTGGCCAGTTTTCTCTGGCTCCCAGCTTGCCCCACATTGAATCTGGTTCACTGAAAGCACCCTAATCCCTTCCCTGTGGTAAGGGTCTTCCAAAGCCAATATGGCTTCAGAATTTCTCCTCCTTATGGATCATCTTTCACCTCTTTCAAAAAACATTTAGGTTATTGTTAAGGCTGGGGAATGTCAGTATTTGAAAATCTACAGACAACATACAAGTCCAGTGCTATTTAAACACTTCAAGTGAGGAAGAAAAGAATACATTTTTCAATATTTTAGAGAAAACTGCCATACTATTTGGTATCAAAACTCAACAAAGAGATCTTAATTGGTTAAGCTATCTATTTATGTTTTGGGTACTCATCAGTTAAGAAAAGGTAAAAAAGTAGATTTAGAAAATATCTTGGAAATCAGGAAGATTAATGAAAAACATTCAATGGAAGACATGGAAAGCAAGTTGAGCAAATCTTTTAGAAAGTAGAATTTTTAAAAAGAAGTCAAGTAATAAAAAGAAAATAAAGTATTAATAAAGGTAGTCTAGTATTAGATTAAGAAAATTTCTACACACTGGAATTTCCGCTGTAGCGAAAAAGGCAGAGAAGATTCTCAAACAAAAAAAATAGAAGAATGTTTCTGAAAAAATGAAGGACATGAGTATTCAGATGGAGTAGCCTACTTTGTTACCAGTACAAATGAATAAAGACTTAGACAAAGCTATACTATTGTAAAATTTCAGAATACCAAGAAAAATAAAAATAAATAGTAAATCATAAAAAAAAAATAGTGATGGACCAAAGAATTAAAGGGCTAAGTATATTTTAAAGTTATAAAAGTAATCTATAAAAAAAATCTAAAATAAAAATATTCCCCAAGAATATGAAAAGAGGATTAAGGGATGAAGTACTGTTGGAAGTGAAATAAATTTTCATCTTTTGTAACAACTAATAGACATTCTTTAACATTGATTACCCAAGAAATACAGGAGTAAGCATATCATTTAGAGTTATAGAGTAAACAACTAGAATAACTAAAAACAAAATAGCAAAAAGTGGTTACTGTTGAGAAGGGGAACCCAAGAGTAAGAGATTGGGGATGGATGGAAGATAGATAGTCTGTGTATTTTGTATCCATATATATTGATTTTTATCCTTATTTCTTTTTTTCCAGTTTTATTGAGATATAATTGACATATAATATTCTATAAGTTTAAGAATAATGATTTGATATATGTATATATTACAAAATGATTACCACAATAATCATTTAGTAATAAATAATATTTAGTTAACTAATTAAAACTAAATAATGTTTAGTTAACATACATCACCGCACATAGTTACAAATTTTTTGTTAATATGATGACAACTCTTAAGATCTACTCAGCAATTTTCAAATATACAATACAGCATTATTAACTATAGTCATCATGCTGTATATTATATCTCCAGAAATTATCTTATAACTGGAAGTTTGTACCTTTTGACCATCTTCACCCATTTCCCCCACCTCCAACCTCAGCCCCTGGCAACCACCAGTCTGTTCTCTCTGTTTCTATGAGTTCTGTTTTTTTAGATTAAACATATAAGTGAGATCATACAGTGTTTACCTTTCTCTGTCTTATTTCACTTAGCATAATGCTCTCAAATTGTTACAAATGGCAGATTTTCTTCTTCTTCTTTTTTTTTTTTTTGTGAGGGAGATCAGCCCTGAGCTAACATCCGTGCTAATCCTCCTCTTTTTGCTGAGGAAGACCAGCTCTGAGCTAACATCTATTGCCAATCCTCCTCCTTTTTTTCTTCCCCAAAGCCCTAGTAGATAGTTGTATGTCATAGTTGCATGTCCTGCTAGTTGCAGATTTTCTTCTTTTTTATGGCTGAATAATATTTCATTGTATATATACACAACATCTTCTTTATCCATTCATCCATCAATAGATGCTTAGGCTGTTTCCATGTCTTTGCTATTGTAAATGATGCTACAATGAACGTGGGGGTGCAGATATCTCTTCAAGATAGTGATTTTGTTTCCTTCAGATATATACCCAGAAGTGTAATTGCTGGATCCGATGGTAGTTCTATTTTTAATTTTTTGAGGAACCTCCA
Source organism: Ceratotherium simum simum (assembly GCF_057802395.1). NCBI lineage: Eukaryota > Metazoa > Chordata > Mammalia > Perissodactyla > Rhinocerotidae > Ceratotherium > Ceratotherium simum. The sequence continues at coordinate 45,411,216 of NC_141915.1, forward strand.
TATTCTTTTCCATAGTGACTGCACCAATTTACACTTTCACCAACAGTGTACGAGGTTCCCTTTTATCCAAATCCTCACCAACACTTATCTCTTGTCTTTTTGATGATAGCTGCTCTAACAGGTATGAGGTGATACCTCATTGTGGTTTTGATTTGCATTTCCCTGATGATTAGTAATTTTTCATGTACCTGTTGGCCATTTGAATATTTTCTTTGAAAAATGTCTATTCAGATCCTTCATCCATTTTTTAATTGTATTATTTGGTTTCTTTGCTATTGAGGTGTATGAGTTCCATATATATTTTGGATATTAACCTCTTATCAGGTATATGGTTTGAAAATGTTTTCTCCCATTCCATAAGTTGCCTTTTCATTTTGTTGATTGTTTTTTTTTTTTTCTGTACAGAAACTTTTTTTTTTTTTTTGCTGAGGAAGATTAGCCCTGAGCTAACATCTGTGCCAATCTTCCTCTACTTTATATGTGGGTCGCTGCCACAGCGTGGCTGAGGAATTGTGTAGGTCCGCACCTGGGATCTGAACTTGCAAACCTGGGCATGCTGGACTTAACCATTATACCACAGGGCCAGCCCCAGAAGCTTTTTAATTAGACGTGATCTCATTTATTTATTTTTTATGTTGTTGCTTGTGCTTTAGGTGTCATATCCAAAATATCATTACCAAGACCAATGTCAAACAGCTTTTTCTCTCTGTTTTCTTTGGCAGTTTTATGGTTTCAAGTCTTAATATTTAAGTCTTTAATCCATTCTGAGTTAATTTTTGTGAGTGGTATAAGATAGGGGTATAGTTGTGTTCTTTTGCATGTGAACATCCAATTTTCCTGGCACCATTTAATGGAGAGACTGTCTTTTCTCCATTGAGTATTCTTGGCTCCCTTGTCAAATATTAGTTGACCATATATGCATGGGTTTATATCTGGGCTCTTGATTCTCTTTGATTCGTCTAAGTGTGTGTTTTTATGCCAGTACCATACTGTTTTGATTACTATAGCTTTGCAATATAGTTTGAAATCAGAAAGTGTGATGCCTCCAGCTTTGTTCTTCTTTGTCAGGGTTGCTTTGGCTGTTATAAATGGGATTGTTTTTTTTATTTCTTTTTCTAATAATCCATTATTAGTGTATAGAAACACTACTGATTTTTATATGTTGATTTTGTATCCTGCATATTTTCTGAATTTGTTGATTAAGTCTAACAGTTTTTTTGGTGGAATCATTAGAATTTTTCTATATATAAAATCATGTCATCTGAAAATAAACACAATTTTTCTACTTCCTTTTGATTCTAACGCCTCTTTCTTTTTCTTCCCTAATTGCTCTGGCTGGAACATCCAGTACTATGTTGAATAGGAGTGGTGAGAGTGGGCACCCTTGTCTTATTCCTGATTTTAGAGGAAAAGCTTTCAACCTTTCACCACTGCATGTGATGTTAGCTGTGGGCTTGTTATATGTGGCCTTTATTGTGTGGAGGTATAGTCCTTCTATACTCAATTTATTGACAGTTTTTAATCATGAATTGATGTTGAATTTTGTCAAATGCTTTTTCTGCAATCTATTGAGATGATCATATGATTTTTATCTTTCATTCTTTTAATGTGGTGTATCACATTTATTAATTTGCATATGTTGAACCATCCTTACATCCCAGGGATGAATCCCACTTGATCATGGTGTATGGTCCTTTTAATGTGCTGTTGTATTTGGTTTGCTAGGATTTTGTTGAGAATTTTTGCATCTACATTCATTAGGGATATTGGCCTGTAGTTTTCTTTTTTTGTAGTATCCTTATCTGGCTTTGGTATCAAGGTAATGCTAGCCTCGTAAAATGAGTTTGGGAGTATTTCCTCCTCTTAAATTTTTTGGAAGAATTTGAGAAGGATTGATGTTAATTCTTCTTTAAATGTTTGGTAAAATTCACTAGTAAAACCATCTGGTCCCACGATCTTCTTTTTTTCAGAGGATTTTGGTTACTGACTCAGTATCCTTAGTTGTTATTGGTCTGTAAAGATTTTTTATTTCTTCACAATTCAGTCTTTGTAGGTTGTATGTTTCTTGGAATTTATCTACTTTTTCCAGGTTGTCAAATTTTTTTGCTCTGCTCAGGCACCATTGTAAGCAGGTCTGTAGGGTGGGCTATGCAGCTTGGTCTGTAGGGTGGGCACGGTGCAGCGCCGTGCCAGCCTGGGAGAAAGGAAATGCGGTCAGAGTGTAGCTGATCCTCTTATCATTTTAATGTTGTCCTTCTCGATCTCTATTCTCCACGGGGGTACTTCAGCCTCACCACCGTGTTCTTGGGTTTTCATAATAGTGTCTTGTCCATGGATGGTTGCAAGTTGGTCATCTTGTGAGGGGGACTGATGTCAGGAACGACCTATGTTGCCATCTTGATGACATCACTCTCTTTATCTCTATTTCAATATAAATGTAATTTTGTAATAATAAAAGTAGTTATAAATTCAAGTTAAAGAAAAATAAAATAAAATGCAAATTGGTCCATATCAATCCTGAGCTTATAACCCCTCAATGACTCCACATAACCTAGTAGATAAAGGCTAAGCTTCCTAAAATAGCTTACAAATCCCTCAATGATCTGAGCCCAACGCCTCCCTCTCTTGTATGAACTGTCCTCTCACTAATCTATATTTTATTATTCTTCCATGCTGAACTGCTTGTAGTTATCCATACATTGCATATATATACATTGTACCTAGATTTTTTTTTTCACATTTCCCAGCCTCTCTTCCATGCAGAAGACTCTTCCTATTTACTCCTCCTTTCCTCTAGTTAAAGTCTGGTATTTTAACTTGCTCAGGCACCACATACATGCTCCAGGATGCATTAATTTAATATCCTAGTTTGCATTAGTGGCTCCTGTCTGAGATATGGCACACATAGCTCACAGCAATACCTGAAGTAAGGGTTACCGGACAGTTGACCAATACCAATGGTCCAAAAACACTGGTGAAAGTACCTTTTCCCTTGTGCAAACTCCAATATCCAAGACATCTTTTTGCAAATATACAGATCAGCTTAAATCCTTTAAATCCAGAGATTTAGTGTAAGTTGGGGTAAAATTATGATATAATGGTATTTATCTAGAATTTTCTATCAATATACATCCTTTGTATATGTTTTTCTGAGCTCATGACATTGATTACATGTCTCAATTGGTCCTTGTCTTCATAGCTAATGGAAAAGTTGATCTGAATAAGGTGATGGATGGAGTGAACACTGTTACAGGTGAGTGACAAGTTAATGTAAACATAGGATTCTAGTTTTTTATTGTAACAGTCTTTTTCTTCATGCCTTAATTGCTATGCTAATTCTATCATTTTACCTCCTACTTGTTTAATGTTTTTATATCCAATAGCCCAGAAATTGGGGTATTTTCTGATGTGTGTTCCACTAATATACTCCATTTTTCTTATGTAAAGACAGCCAAAATCTACAATAAAAGATGAAATGAATCTTTGGAAAAGATCTTGGTAATCACTTAACAGAGAAATGATAGGTTCTATGTATTGATAGGATAAGCCATTTTCAGTTTGCTAATTGACAAGACAGATATATAATACCCATTTCTTTTTTTTTCCCCCCCAAAGTCCCAGTAGATAGTTGTATGTCATAGTTGCACATCCTTCTAGTTGCTGTATGTGGGATGCGGCCTCAGCATGGCCGGAGAAGTGGTGCGGCTGTGCGCGCCTGGGATCCGAACCCGGGCTGCCAGTAGCGGAGCGTGCGCACTTAACCGCTAAGCCACCGGGCCAGCCCAACCCATTTCTTACCATTGCCATTTTGTGTGTGTTGGTCCAAGCCTTCCAAGAAGCAGAAGTCAAGGCAGGATTAAACGTGCAAAGATATTATTAGGGAAAATACCTGTGTAAGAGAAAACAGGGAGGGAACCTGGAAAAGCTGGGAGACTGTCAGACTGCAATGCACATCTGACACCAAGTGAAAGAGAAGGGAAGAAAAGGTTGGGTGGAAGCATCCTAGATTGCCATGCAGTCTAAGGAATGTCTGACAAGGCCTTCAAGGAATCCTCTGGCCAAAGTCAGCCATCTCATATCTCCCAAGAACAGGCCTCCCTTGGTATTTCTGCTGCACTCAGTCCTTGGCCAGGAGAACCCTGTGGGAGGCAGGGCCTTAGTGCAAAAGTAGGGATGAATTTCAAAGCAGCAGCTGGAACCCTTGGTCAATTATGTTCTCTGTAGTTGGAAGCCCCACAAGCACATTCTCATGGCCACCATTGAGAGTGCTGTCTCTTATAAGCCTTTAGAAAACAAATTGTTTCTGTGAATGATGTTATCTCTGTGTTACTTGGCCAGAGCTCAGTGACCATTACTTTCCCCAGCCCATACTCAAATTGTATAGGCATCATAAATTAGTTTCATTATTTGCAATCGTTTGATTGTACTTAAATTCCATGTATGTTATGATTTTCATCTTTTTATTAAGGAGGAAATGTTGATATCAATGACGTGAAAACTGTTCTGGAAAACATGGGGATAGAGCTCAAAGATAAAGAATGTTTGGAACTGGTGAAAAATCTGCCTTTTGATGGTAAGCATTTTAAATACCGACGTAACCAAAAAGAGCTTTTAGACTTCTCTGTCTGTGAGAACCTCTAAAATTATCTGCATTTCTTAAACTTCAGAAAATAGAAAGTCTATCTCAAAAAAAAAATTTTTAGAATGTCCCTTTATACCTGAAGTGAATCCCTATCTATGCAATTTTACTTTTAGATTGGGAAACAGCATCCGCATTATGATGAATCATATTATCAAGAGTGAAAAAAAATGGTTAACTGGGATTTGTGGAAAGAAGAAAAGCATTGATAGTTTAGAAGTGAATCAAGGCAGGATTGGGAAGAAGAAAAGAGATGTGCATGTTGTAGAGTGCCTGCTGTGCTAAATTTCCCAATTTTCTCTCAAATTTTATTATAATAAGAGAAATTTCTAGTGAAAATCCTGCAAAGTCAGTTTTCCTGAGAGTATTCTAGTGATTATCTACATTTCTCTGTGACTTAAATTCTACCTTTTCTGACAGATGATGACAAGATCTTTCAAAACAGGTTGCTAGAAGTTGTAAAGTCTCTTAAACGTGAGAAGCATAATGAAAATGCAGACAAATATGGTATCCTCATATTTGTACTTGTTTCCAAGATATTAAATTAGTGAATGCTGCCATCTCTCACATATTCTGATTGCAAATTTACACTCCCATTGAAGATCAATATTCACTTTAACAGCTGATCTACTTTATATCTAGGAAGAAAGTCCTCCACTGTCTCAAGATTTTTCCAAGCTTTTCAAGGAAAGAAATATCAAATTTCAAGTTTGCATAGCAAAAAGTATCGGGGGCCGGCCCCGTGGCTTGGTGGTTAAGTGCGCGCGCTCCGATGCTGGTGGCCCGGGTTCGGATCCCGGGTGCGCACCGAGGCACCACTTCTCCGTCCATCCTGAGGCCAAGTCCCACATACAGCAACTAGAATGATGTGCAGCTATGACATACAACTATCTACTGGGGCTTTGGGGGGAAAAAATAAATAAATAAATTCTTAAAAAAAAAAGTATCAGAAAAGATTAGCAGTGATTCAGGGAATTTAATCAGTCTCAGATAAAAACTAAAATGAGGTGTTATGCTAAGTGAAATAAGTCAAAGACAAATACCGTATGACTTCACTCACATGTGGAAGATAAACAAACACATATAGATAAGGAGAATAGATTAGTGGTTACCAGAGGGGAAGGGGGTGGGGAGAAGGGTAAAGGGGTAAAAGGGCACATATGTATTGTGACAGATAAAAACTAGACTATTGGTGGTGAACAGAGTGGAGTCTATACAGAAACTGATATATAATAATGTACACCTGAAATTTACACAATGTTATATAAGCCAACATGACCTCAATGAAATAATTTTTTTAAAAACTAAACTGAGAGTTCAGTTATCAAAACATATTGTTCAGAAGTAAAGAATGTTTGCCTCCAGAACTAGAATTCTCTTAGCATTTGTTCAATGCTATTTAAAAGTTTGTGTTGTATAGGCTGGTCCCCAAGACAAGTCTCAAGGGAAGTGACCTTAATTCTAACTTCATAGTTGACTTTCTTTATAGGCATAAAGTCCTTAGTCTCGTTACTAAAATTAATGTTTTTTTTTTTCACATTTTAGAACAAGCATTATTAACCCTAGTAGATACTCGGTGGGGGCGGCGGTGGGGGATTGCTGTGAATAGGCTTTAGAGAATACATGACCCCCCTGAAATTATATGCAGTCTTTGTGAGCACTGACATACAGTTCATAAAATTCACAACAGGATATGTATCTCCAAAAAGTTTAAGAACCTCTCTTTTGGAGTTACGTAATTTTCTGCATGGACTGTCTCTTTCCTTAGGTGGGAAAGTCAATGTCAACAACTTGAACACTATACTGGATAATATGAGAATCAAGCTCACAGATAAGGAACTTAAGGATCTGACTCAAAATCTCCCTGTTGATGGTGAGCAAGTTTTCAGATACCATATTTAGATGCTGGGAAAATTTGGGTATAAGAACCATTGGCAATAAAGGTCCTAGGGAAAGAGGCCTTAGGAATGGTAGTCTACCCTGACAGTAATCTAGAAGCTATAAATATGAGCAAAGCATGTAAGCAGCCAGTTACCAAAGTCAGTATGAAAATATTGCACTTTGTATGTATGTCTTTTATATTCTCTACTCATATTATGGTCAGTAGTAGATAGTCTTCCACATTTTGAATAGAAAAATGCAGGCTCTTTAGATGATGGTATTTCTGAATTTCTTCCCATTACTAACACATATGGGCTTGAGATATTGTAGAACTATAACTCATAGATACAGAAAACAGATTGGTGGTTGCCAGAGGCAGGGGTTGGGGGCTGGGCCAAATGAGTGAAGGGAGTCAAAAGGTACAAACTTCCAGTTATAAAATAAATGTCATGTGGATATAATGTACAGCATGGTGACTATAGTTAATAATACTGTATTGCATATTTGAAAGTCATTGAGAGAGTAGATCTTAAAAGTTCTCATTACAAGAAAAAACATTCTGTAATTATGTATAGTGACAGATATTAAATAGACTTATTGTGATCATTTCACAATATTTACGAATATCAAATCCTGTTGTACACCTGAAACTAATATAATGTTGTATGTCAATTATACCTAATAAAAAAATTTTTTTAAGAACTGTAAGTAAAATTTATGTCATTGAAATGGTATTTTTTTAGGTTTAAGGTTTTCTTTTTAATGCTAAGGAAGGCAATAAAAATTGGATAAAATAATAGCATAGAAAATATTATTCTGTAAATATTTCTTAAGTACATAAAAGGCACTTAGGTTAGTATCTGGCACATAATAAATGAGGATTTATTATCTTTACTCCCATACTGTCTTTCACAATATATTGTGAGTCTTTTTTATCTCAGTATAACTTTATTTCTCCTACAGTTGACAGGAAGATTTCTCTAGAAACAGTGATGAATAAAGTGAAAGCTTTTACAGGTAAATGAGAAGTTGATGTAAATCTGGGATTTCAGTCTTTTATATTAAATTTTGTTTTTCAGCGGTATTTCTAGTATCTCACTAAATTCTTATGTTTTATTATGATATACACGCATCTAAGTCCCCTCAGATTGACATTAGGAAGGCTTTTGCAATAGGATACAAGACTATATGTCAGTTTGAAATCCTAAATTCTGTGTTGTTTGTGCCAGTAATATGCCTCACTTCACAAATGTTTAAATAAACACAATCTAGAACATATAGAAAAATGGCATGGTGAAACTTAGAAATGATCAAGATAATGTATTCACTGAAATCATCAACTAATTCTCACCAAAACAATCAGGTATTTTTGAAGAATAATTTTGTATAAGAATCTGTATTATCTTAATTCACTGATCAGATTTATTCTGAAAGTTGTCTTTTCCAATTTTTGCCCAGTGATTCTATAGTTGAGAATATCTTCTTTTTAATTGATTCTTCATCTTGAAATTGGGATACCATTAACCTACATAGAACATATTTTACATCTTGAGATAATACCATAGTACCTAAAGTTCCTATGTCTTCCATCCCCTCTTTTGAAAGGAGAGAAGGTTGATTCTAGTGACCTGCAAAATGTCCTGGGAAATCTGTGGATTGAGCTCACAGATAAGGAGAAAGAGAAGCTGCTAGAAACACTGCCAATTGATGGTGAGCCATCATATAAATCACAGAGACCTTCTAGGAACCTCATTTACTTGTCTCTTTAGATCTGTGTAAAAATCTCCAACTTTGTTTCTGTTTATTTTCCTCCAAAAGTGAAAAAGAAGAACAATATTAAAGAAATTGAGTTCTAAGTTATATAGCAAACTTGTCATTGTCATTTAGAATTTATATTGGAGGTTAAGTAACCCTTCAGACAAAAGTTGACATTAACAGCTAAACATGTTGTTATCTCTCAAGCCACTAATTTGCTTATATCATAAGAAGGAAAAAAAAAGAAAAATAGGAGATCTATGATAAAAAAGTAAAGATAGGAAGCAGAAGTAAAAAGAAAGGGAAGTTAAACTCATGTTTGAGCAAATAGACTCCCTCAGGTACTGGAATAGAAAGGTTTGTCACAAAGGGAAAAGTTTCTGTTCCCTAACTTCATTGTATTGGATGAAATAGAATAAAAATTAGAGACAACTCTTCTTAAAATGTCATTTCTGAAGTTATTTAATTCATCCTACCTTTGTGATTTCATGTTAGTTTCACCATTACATGAATTACGATTTTTCTTACAGCTACTGGAAAGGTATATCACAAGAGGTTGTTGAAGGGTGTGAAGTCTCTCAACGGTGAGTAAGAAACCCAATTAAAAATCACGTTGTCTGACATTCCCCAACTTTATAGCATTCAGTTATGAACCCTGGCTCCTCACTTTGGTATAATTCCTTATGTATGATTCTTTTAGTCTAGCCACATTTTACCTGATAACAGCATATATTTATCTTGCAGGAAGTTCCACATACTCTTGCATTTTTTCAGTTCTGTACACCGCTCCCCCCCCCCCCCAAAAAACAAACTTAGGAACGCACAGCATAAGTGAAGTGAAGGATTAACTTTATTCAAGGAATTTGGTCAATTATATAAGTAGCTAATATAGAAACTCAGGAAAAAATATATATAGCCCTATTTATTGTGTACAAGTATTAGGTTGGTTGTCTACAGTTCTACTTGCCTAAACCCCTTAATATTGTTTTGTTACTAAGATAAGATTTAATTTTAATTATTTTATTGACTTTCTCTGTATACTTGAATAAGTCTATCTGAGGTTTTAGCTTTGTTGAAATGGTAATTATACAAAGACATAAAATACATTTTCTTTTTGTTTTGTTTTTATTTTAATAGAATTTATCGTCATTGTATTAGTTAAGGCTTGATTAGGGAAGCAGAATCACTATGAGTGACATAAAATAAGGGATTTATTATAAGGATTAGAATTTATATAATTGTGAGAGCTGGTGAAGTCTATGAAACCTGTTGTCTCTGCTTCTGATGCTTGTCCTAAAGTCCTGAATTCACTATAGTCAGCAAGGCCAGCACTCAGAAAGAAAAACTGGACATGAAAGAGTTTGGGAGAACAAGGACGAACTAGAACCCACAAGGACAAACTGGAATCCGTGTCTATCTTACTTCCCCCACCCTTAAGAAAAAGAATGACCTGAAAAGAAACTGGCATTCTCCATGGAGATGTACATGTGCCTAGCCCAAGACTGGGAGAATCTAAAGGAGATGTGGCAAGAGCCAGAAGTTCTTCCGGCTGGCTTCCAACCCATGCAAACAAGGTGAACCAGGAGATTATAACAATATCATCAGCTGTAATGGCATCTGGTGCCCTAAACTAACCTTTAGAATGTAATAGCAGCTGCTTAACTTGTGCCTTCCAAATCTCATGCAAAATTTTCTATGGCCAGCCAGAACTGTATAAGGAATTTATAGTAATATAATTCGAGCTTAGCTAATTTAATACAATAAAAATCTGCCATCACCCACCCCTTGGCAACTTGGCATCCATCCATACCTCTTTAATCCTTCTTATGTTTCAAATAAAAACAACAGTGACCATTTCTCATACCACCAAAACTATGCTAACCCTCTTCTCAGAAGATGTTAGAAAATCCCAGCTATCACTTCATCCATCTCTTGGTTATATCCATTTATTTTCTAGTTGAGTCACATTCCTCTTTGACATCCTGTAACTTAAACAATGATATATAAGGCTTCCTACTATTAACAACTCTTATATAAATGGTGGGGGGATGGGAGAGGAGATAAAAAGAAAAGAATTGGCTAAAATATTCACAAATATGTTTATATGAAAGTAATATAGAAATACTCATAAATATTACAATTCTGTGTAGTCCTTTAGCAACTGGTCATGTGGTTGTAGCTGGTAATATATCTTTCTTCTTCCACTACCGTTTCATGTTGCTTTTTCCCTCACCAAACCCTTTGGCTGCTCCTACCTCCTTACCTGGTGGGTGATCCTAAATTTTATTCCTGAAAGATAAGGGCCATTATCAGTCCCGTCTGTATTGTATTGTGTTGTTTAATTTACAGTTAACTTTAATCATAGGACAAGGGAATACCAACAGGTATCCTAGATTCTAGATATATTTGTCTATATCCCCGTTGTGTAGTAGCAGCTCAATTTCAGGATCAATCTCGCCAACCAGTAAAGTCATCCCTTTCTTTACTTGTTGATTCACAGCAAGAGGAAGACACGGTGGCTCAGACCCAGTTTTTTTCCTTCCTCAGTCAATTGGTCATAGAATATTCTTTTCTTTTTCCACTTCATTGATATACAATTGACGTGTAGTATCATAAGTTTAAGGTGTACAACGTGATGATCTGATACACTTATATATTGCAAAATGATTACCACGTCCGTCATCTCACATAATTTTTTTTTTTTTTTGGTGAAAAGATTTAAGATCTACTCTCTTAGCAACTTTCAAGTATATGATACAATGTTGTTAAATATAGTCACCACGCTGTATATTCAATCCCCAGAATCTCTCTTTGTCTTTGATTTTAGACAGTTTTACTATAATACATCTTGGAGAGATTCCTTTAGGGTTGAAGTTTCTGGGGGATCTAAGAACTTCATGAACTTGGATGTCCAAATCTCTCACCAGATTTGGGAACTTCTCAGCCTTTATTTCTTTAAATAAGCTTTCTGCCCCTTTCTCCCTCTTTACTCCTTCTGGGACTCAATATTGCATAGTTTGTTTCTCTTAATGGTATCCTGTAGTTCATGTAGGCTTTCTTCACTTTTTCATTTTCTTTTCTCCTCTAACTGGATAATTTCAAATGATCTGTCTTCTACCTCACAGATTCTTTCTTCTGTTTGATCCAGTCTTATGTTGATGCTCTCTATTGCATTTTTCATTTCATTCATTGTATTCTTCAGTTCCAGATTTTCTGTTTGGTTCTTTTTCATGATTTATCTGTCTCTGTTAAACTTCTCATTTTGTTCTTGTATTGTTTTCCTGATTTCATTGAATTGTCTTTCTGTGTTTTCTTGTAGCTCACTGAGCTTCCTTAAAACAACTATTTTGAAATTTTTATTGGGCAAATCACAGATCTCTATTTCTTTGCGGTTGGTTACTGGAAAATTATTGTGTTCCTTTGGGGGTGTCATGTTTCCTTGATTTTTCACGTTCCTTGAAGGCTTGTGTTGCTGTCTTCACATTTGAAGAACCATCACCTCCTCCACTCTTTTGTGATTGGCTTCAGGAAAGAAATGCTTTCCATCAACCCTATTAGGATTCTGAGGCTTCCTCAGACCATTTCTGTAGGTATGCCTACTCCATTCTTCTTGTTTCCTCTTGAGAGTGAAATTTTTTTTTTTTTTTTTTTTTTGCTGAGGATGATTCACCCTGAGCTAACATCTGTTGCCAGTCTTCCTCTATTTTGTATGTGGGTCACCACCCCAGCATGGCCACAAGTGGTGTAGGTCTGCACCTGGGAACCAAACCCAGGTCGCTGAAGCGGAGCATGCTGATCTTAACCACTACACCACCGGGGCAGGCCCTGGGGGGGAATTCTTAAGATTGTATGCCTGCAAAGCCAGACCAGATGCTGATAGCCTCTTGTTCACTTTCCCTAAAGTGGTCTAAATTCTCAGGTTTGTGTGCTTTTTCCCATCATGCAGAGTTGGGCTGGCTTTCTGAGCATGATCATTAGCCATCTGCAAAGGCTTGCTCTTGCTGCTGTTGGGGGCACACTCAGGGAACCAGCCACGGGGGCAGGGAGAGGTGCACAGAGCATTGGGGGTGCTCATAGCCAGTTGGGCATATCTGCAGACATCTCCAGAGGCTCATGAGTGGGCTTCCTGATGGAATCTGCAAAACAGTTAGTAGGATCCACATCCCTTTGATACTTTCTGTTCCAAGACTTGGCTGCTGTCCACCCCCCAGTCATGCAGTACATGACTCAGTGTTTAGGGTGTGGTGAGCATCATTTGGCAGCATTTTGCACAGCTGGGGAAGCTGGGTACTCACTCACATGCTCTCACTTCCCCCTATGGGAGAAATTATGAGCCAAGGATGTCTCTCTTGGCACTAAGCTATGCTGTCTTTGGGGCGGGGGCATGTAGGTAAAGTGAAACTGTTCCTCTTACTCTCTTCAGTGCATCAACCTTGGAATTTTTTTTTTCTTTTTTTTTTTTGCTCCGACGGTGTGACAGAACTTTTCCACTGGACTCCTGGACTTCCACAAAGGCCCTCTTGTCCGTGGTGATTGTTCTTTGATAGGAAGATGGTAGAAAACTCCTATATTGACATTTTGCTGATGTCACTCCTCCCATGGAGAATTCTTCATGAAACCTAGCTATAGGTTGAGAGAAAGGAGGCAATATACAAGGAGGAGTGGGAATGGGCATCTGGGCCCCTTGTTCATGCAGCTTACTTATGCTTTCAGGATCTACTTAAGCCCAATCCTGTATATACCACTTTCATTTGATAATAGAGTGCTGTCATGCATGCCCAGCTTTATGACTTGGTAGATCAAATAATATCTACTTCAAGACGGGCAGCTGTTTGTATGGTAACTTAGTGACCACTGGTCAAATATTCAGTCTCCTTAGGGTTAGGTAGCAAGCCAGAAACTGTTTCTCAAAAGTAAAATAATTATCTGCAGAAAGTGGCATATCCTTTATCCAAAATCCTAAAGATCTTGCTGGATTCACCCATAGTGTTCTTCCAAAGGCTCCATACATCGCTATCATCTTAGGAGGGTTATTTTTAATTATCCTAGACAACAGGACCTTTGAAATTTAACCATAGTGGTAAGTCCTTGAATTTTTGTGGGCTTTATTTTCAACCTTTTGAGATGCATGTGTCTTACCAAATTATCTAGATTAGTTGCTATTTCCTGCTCACCAAGTCCAATCAGCATTTCATCATCACTATAATGGGCCAGCATGATGTCTTATGGAATGAAGAGGTGATCAAGGTCCCTACAGACTAGATTATGACCTAGGACTGCAGAGTTGATATAGCCCTGAGATAGGACGGTAAAGGTATATTTCTGGCCCTACCAGCTGAAAGAAAACTGCTTCCTATAGTTCTTACCAATAAGCATAGAGAAGAAAAGCATTCACCAGATAAATAACTACATACCAAATGTCAGGAGATGTGTTATTTGCATCAGTAACAAAACCACATCTGGAATAGTAGCTGCAATTGGAGTGACCACCTAATTAAGTTTACAGTAATCAATTGTCATTCTCCAAAAGCTGTCTTCTACACAGATCAAATAGGCAAATTGAATGGGAATATGATAGGAATCACCACCCTTGTATCTGAAATTCTTGATGGTGGTACTAATCTCTGCTACCCCTTAAGAAATGTAGTATTGCTTTTGGTTTACAATTTGAGTAAGTAAAAACAATTCTACTGGATCTTTTCTAAAATAACAGCACTTACTCCTCAAGTCAGGGAACATATGTGGGAATTCTGCCAGTTGCTTGGTATTTCTATTCCAATTCTGCATCTGGAGTTGGGGAAATAACCACAGGGTTGACTCAATGATCCTGCAGACCCATTGTGTGATGGAACCAAGCCAAAACTCTATGATAATGATCACTTTACTCCCATAAGCCCCTACTCTGATGGTGGACCACAGTCACATTTTGGGTCTCCAGAAATTAGTATCAGTTCAAAGCTAGTGTATGGTACGTCCCAAAAAGTCTGCTTATATCCCCTTCTCCAATGCACAATTATGCTGATATAAGGCTACAGATGCCATCTTGAGGGAGATCTGTTCTCCTCTTCAATCAAGGAGCTCTAACCCTTGTTAATTGGTTCAAGGTCTGGGAATTGATTGAGGGGCTATGACTCTATTTTGTTGTTATTCAAGGTAGACTTTTGTTCACCAGATCTAGAACTTTTTTGCTTATTCAGACTAAGCAATTCCTTAGTAGGCTATCCATCTGTTTCAGCTCTGGAGATACCACAATCGTTTATTTAATGCCAAATATCTATGAGTTAAACCATTCTGATTGCTGCTTTGACACTACCACCTTTTATAGTAACCATGTCCATCTTGTCTCTGGCAATTTAGTGCCACAACTTGGCCCCTGCCACCCCAGGATTCCATTATCAACACTGAATTCAGAGAACTCAGTTCAATGGCAGCATTTCCACCATCATTTCTGGCCTACAGAGAATAGCCACCACAGAACTTGTCAAGGATGCTGGGATCTCCTAATGAATGTATTTCTCACAGCTTTGATAAGAGTATCCTCTAGATCAGGGATCAGAAAACTACAGACTATGGGCCAACTCCAGCCTTCCACCTGTTTTATAAATAAAGATAAAGCTGTGTTGGAACACAGATACTCTTGTTTATGTACTGTCTGTGGCTGCTCTTGCACTGCCATGGCAGAGTTGAATAGTGACTTCAGACTGTGTGATCTCCAAAGCCACATCTACAGCCTTGCTCTAAACCTTCCCAGGGAACACAGTTAGAGGGTGAGTGAGTAGGTCTTACATGATAAATCCACTCCATCATTTCTGTTACTGTCTATTTCTGTTTTTATGTCTGTTAATAATTGCTTTATATATTTAGGTGCACCTACATTGGGTGCGTAGATATTTACAAGTGTTATATCCTCTTGTTGGATTGTTCCCTTGATCATTATGTAATGCCCTTCTTTGTCTCGTTTTACAGTTTTTGTTTTAAAGTCTATTTTGTCTGACATGAGTACTGCTACCCCAGCTTTCTTTTCATTGCCATTTGCGTGGAGTATCTTTTTCCATCCCTTCACTTTCAGTTTGTGAGTGTCTTTAGGTCTGAAGTGTGTCTCTTGTATGCAGCATATATATGGGTCTTGTTTTTTTATCCAGTCAGCCACCCTATGCCTTTTAATTGGAGCATTTAGTCCATTGACGTTTAAAGTAGCTATTGATAAGTATGTACTTACTGCCATTTTTAACTTTTTTTTTTTTTTCTCAGTGTTTTAGTAGTCCTTCTCTGTTCCTTACTTCTTCTATACAGAATTGATGGTCACTTTAGTTTGACCTCTGTCTGAAAGCTGTACTCTTTAACTACCCTCCTCCCTCCTTTTATGTTTTTGATATCATATCCAACCTCTTTTTGTGCATTTGTATCCATTACGTTCTAATCGTGGAAATAGATAATTTTTCCTATTTGTGGTCTTCTCTTTTCCCCTTAAATCAGTCCCTTTAACATTTCTTGTAACACTGGTTTCTTGGTGACAAACTCCTTTAATTTTTGCTTATCTGGGAAAATTTTGATCTCTCCTTCCATTTTGAACGATAACCTTGCTGGGTAGAGTATTCTTGGCTGTAAGTTTTTTCCTTTTAGCACTTTAAATATATCATGCCATTCTCTTCTAGCCTGTAAGGTTTCTGCTGAGAAGTCAGCTGATAGCCTTATGGGGTTTCCTTTGTATGTAACTTGACATTCTCTTGCGGCTTTTAGGATTCTCTCTTTATCTTTAATTCTGGACATTTTGATTATGATGTGTCTTGGTGTGGGCCTCTTTGGGTTTATCTTGTTTGGGGCTCTCTGTGCCTCCTGTACCTGGATGTCTGTTTCCTTCCTTAGGTTAGGGAAGTTTTCATCTATTATTTCTTGAAATAGATTCTCTGTCCCCTTGTCTCGCTCTTCTCCTTCCGGGACACCTATAACACAGATGTTAGTGCACTTGATGTTGTCCCAGAGGTCCCTTAGACTGTCCTCACTCTTTTTAATTCTTTTCTCTTTTACCTGTTCACCTTGGGTAATTTCTTCTAGTCTTTCTTCCAGCTCACAGATCCGTTCTTCTGTATCCTCTACTCTGCTTTTGAGTCCCTCTAATGAGTTTTTCATTTCCAGTATTGTATTCTTCATTTCTGATTGGTTCTTTTTTATATCTTCCATTTCTTTGTTGACATTCTCACTGAGTCCATCTATTCTTCTCCCCAGATCAGTGAGCATCCTTAACACTCTTAGTTTGAACTCTCTGTCAGGTAGGTTGCTCATTTCTGTTTCACTAAGTTCCTTTTCTGGGGTTTTGTCCTGTTCCCTTACTTGGAATGTATTCTTTTGCCTCTTCATTTTGCCTCTTTCCCTGTGCTTGTGTCTACGTATTAGGTAGGTCAGCTACGTCTCCTGCTCTTGGATAGGTGACCTTATGTAAGTGATGGCTTAGGAGGCTTCCAGTGTGCTTCCCTCAGTTCTCAATGTTCCAGGGGTGACCCCTATGTGGGCTACGTGTATCCTTCTGCTGTGGCCTGTTTGCTCTCCCTATAGGCGCCCAGGGAGGCTGAGTTATGCTCCTGGCCAGCTGTTGTAATGCTCAGCTGCTTGTAGTTGTTGTGGGCCCTTCAGTCTCTTTATCAGCTGTGGGGAGCCCCAGCACAGTTGACTGCAAGTTCTAATACCACATTTGTGTTGCAGTATTTCTTTTAAGTGAGCAGGCCCCCAGCGTGGCAGGTTGTTAGGCTCAGGGCCTTACAATTGCTGTAAGCCTCTAGCCTATTAGGTCTCTTGTCAGCTCTCTGAGGATTGCAGCTGGGTGGGGCTGCCCTCAGGCACAGGAGCACCCAATTGTTTCAGGTTTTGGAAGGTGGAGCAAACCTCCTATGTGGGTCTTTGAGAAGTACAAGTCTTCTGTGGCTGAGAAGCCCTGCCGCCCACAGGTCCACACACACAGTCAACACAGTCCTGCCCCGTGTGAGCGCCCCGACCTCCCCAAGTGGACCCAGTCTCTCCACGGCGGGAGCCCCACACACTCTGCCACCGCCCCACACTCTCCACCCGCTCCTTGTGCACACCCTGCCCCGCTCAAGTCAGCTCAGTTGCCAGGCTGCAGAGAATCCAGTCACCAATCTATGCAGGCCCACACGTTGCCTGAGGGCTTGTTGTTGGGTGGGGCTAGTCTCTAGGGTGGGCTGCCTACCCTGGCTGAGCTGGATTAAATCGGTGCTCTAGCGGGTGGAGCAGACCCTGGGCTAGCAGGCCTCAGGGAGAACTCCAATGGCGTCTGTGTCAGCACGCTCACACCAGGCCACAACAATGGCCGCCGCCAATGTCCCAGTCCCTGGAGAGGTCTCACCCCTCACCGAGATGCACTCAGGGCCTATTAGGTGAGTCTCTTGTCACCGAAGCACTGTGCACCTTTCTTTCTGGTGATTTTAGGATGCTTTCTGGAACGGGTGAGTTTGTGCGCGGGCCCTTTAAGAGCCAGTTTTAGTTTCTTTGTGAACCGGGTTTTCTGGGGGTGCTACCCAATGCTTTAGTAGCAGGCAAAGTCAGATATTATGCTGCTGGTCTCAATTGTGCTGGGTCCACAAAATGCCCACAGCGGGGGCGCTCCCCGGCTCAGGGCCCCGCGCCTCCAGGGAGGCTGCGTACCTGTGAGCTGCTCCAGGCGGCCGTGAAGCTGGCGGCTTGTGAAGGTGGCGTTTTTCCTCTCCAGAAGGGAGTCTCTGCCTCTTCTACCCCAGTTAGGACTGTCCGTTGTTGCAGGAGTTCCTCTTATCCAGTTTTCAGTACTGTCTCAGGGGTAATTTTTCCACGAGTAGTTGTAAATTGGCTGTGTCCACGGGAGGAGGTGAGTTCAGAGTCTGCCTACGCCGCCATCTTCCAGACAATCCACTCCATCATTTCTGATCTCCCTATTCTTTTAGATACTTTCCTCTATGGCTGTGCCAACCAATACACTAGCCACTAGCCACATGTAGTTCTTAAACACTTGAATTGTGACTAGTCCAAATTGAGATGTGCTGTAAGTGTAAAATACACACTGTATTTCAAAGACTTAGCACAAAAAAATGTAAAATAGCTAATTAATAATTTTTATGTTGGTTGCATGTTGAAATGATAATTTTTTAGAAATATTGGATTAAATAAAATATATTATTAACATTTATTTTGCCTATCTTTTGTGGAGAAA
Organism: Ceratotherium simum simum; assembly: GCF_057802395.1. Taxonomy (NCBI): domain Eukaryota; kingdom Metazoa; phylum Chordata; class Mammalia; order Perissodactyla; family Rhinocerotidae; genus Ceratotherium; species Ceratotherium simum. The sequence goes on from NC_141915.1 coordinate 45,429,689, forward strand.
AGGGAACCCTCATAAACTGCTGGTGGAAATGCAAACTGGTGCAGCCACTATGGAAAATAGTATGGAGGTTTCTTAAAAAATTAAAAATAGAAATACCATACCATCCAGCTGTCCCACTGCTGGGTATTTATCCAAAGAACTTGAAATCAACAATCCAAAGAGATTTATGCACCCCTATGTTCATTGCAGCCTTACTCACAATAGCCAAGATGTGGAAGCAACCCAAGTGCCCATCAACTGATGAATGGATAAAGAAGATGTGGTATATATATACAATGGAATACTACTCAGCCACAAAAAAAGACAAAATCATCCCATTTGCAACAACATGGATGGACTTTGAGGCTATTATGTTAAGCGAAATAAGCCAGACAGAGAAAGACAAACACCATATGATTTCACTCGTATGTGAAAGATGAACAAACACATGGACAAAGAGTACAGATTAGTGGTTACCAGAGGGATAGGGGGTTGGGGGTTGGGCAAAAGGGGTAAAGGGGCACATATATATATGGTGATGGATAAAAATTAGACTATTAGCAGTAAGCACAATGCAGTCTATACAGAAACTGATAAATAATAATGTACACTTGAAATTTCACAATGTTATAAACCACTATGACATCAATAAAATAATTTTAAAAATTTATTCCACCTATCTTTTTATTTTTTTAATGTGACTATTAGAAAATTTAAGACTACATATGTGGGTCGTATTTGTGGATTACATCATGTTTCTTTGGACAGTGTTGCTCTATGGTATACCAAGGAAGTTTGGACATTTCAACTTCATTTAACATAGGCCCTCTTTGGGCCCCGGTTTCATTCAAATAACTGGGCATTCTGTTAGAGCCATTCCTAGCCACTTGAGCTAACACAATGAATTCAGACTCTGCTTATAGTACACCCATATCATCAAATTCAGCTCAGTCCAATGTTATCTTTTTTCCACCCGTGTCCAACACTCTTGGGATCGATTCTGACTATATAAGTTGGTAAAAATCATACAATTCTTTTGGAGTGTATTGCAATTCCTTACAAGTCAGACTTGGTTTCTTATTACCAGAGGCCTGCTGGACCTTGAGACTGATTATGGGTCTAGAAGCAATGAGAGATTATGAGGATAGATCCTAAAGAAGATCAGCAGTCCCCTGCAAGGCCCCCCTCAGGAGAGACCATTATATGTTCTTTAGGCAAGAGGAAACCAACCTCTTTAGACGGGGGAAGAAGGGCTACTTCTACTCATACAGGAAGCTTGGCAAGATTTAGAGGTCCAATGTCCCCAGCTTCAGAATCTGCCCATATTTCGGCATCCCCAGTTTCAGGGTTCCAGAGACCCTTCAAGCTTGGAAATTCTACTTGAATTGTAATTCAAGATTAAACTTTGGGTTTGGTTTTTAAAAGTTTCATTCTTATGCCTTCAGGAAATAAAGGTGTGTTATAGGCCAATCATACATAATTTCTGGTCCCTTACCCAGACTTTGGCCAGAGAATTGTGAGAGCTGGTGAAGAAGTCTGTAAAGGTTGTTGCCTCTGTGTATGGTGGCAGGCCTAAAGTTGCTGGAGATCAGCAGCGCCAGAAGTTGGGAGGAAAAACTGGACATGAAGTAGACAAGAGTGAGGACAAACTGGAATCCACAAAGACAAACTGGGATCCCATCTTTCCCCAGTTCCAACTCCAACGACAGGGATGAACTGCAGAAGAAACTGACACCCTATGCCATGGAACTGCACACATGGCTGACCCAGGACTCAGAGAAGCCAAAGGAGGAGATCTGGCAGGAGTTGGAGGAGCTGCAGGCCTAGCTGCCTCAGGCCAACAAAGGAGAACCAGTAGTTAGACAATGACAACACGAGCAAGCTGTGACGGCACCTCGCATTCTGCACCACCTTTCAGAGTGTAATGGCTGCTGCTTAACTCCTGCTTTCCAAATAATATGCAAGTTTTTCTGTGGCTAACTCTACCTCAAAACCGTACAGGACTAGCAACGACAAATTCTGGCAAGGATGTGGAGCAACGGGAACTCGCATACATGACCAGTGGGAATGCAAAATGGTACAGCCACTTTGGAAGACAGTTTCGTGGTTTTTTACAAAACTAAACATACTCTTAACGTATGATCCAGCAACCGTGCTCCTTGGTATTTATCCAAAGGAGATGAACACTTAGGTCCACGTAAAAACCTGCACATAGATGTTTATGTCAGCTGTATTCATAATGCCAAAACTTGGAAGCAACCAAAATGTCCTTCAGTGGGTGAATGGATAAATAAACTGTGGTAATCCAGATAATGGAATATTATTCAGCACTAAAAAGAAAGGAGTTATCAAGCCATGAAAGGACATGGAGAAACCTTAAATGCATATTACTAAGCAAAAGAAGTCAATCTGAAAAGGCTACGTACTGTATGATTCCAATTATATGACATTCTGGAAAAAGCAAAACTATGGAAATAATAAAAAGATCAATAGTTGCCAGGGGAGGGAGAGAGATGAATAGGCAGTGCACAGAGGATTTTTAGGTTTTTATAGAGTATAGAGATATAGAGTATTATACTATAATACTCTATATAATGATGGATATAATATGTCATTATACTTTTGTCCAAACCCATAGAATGTACAATATCAAGAGTGAACTCTAAGGTAAACTATGGACTTTAGGACCTAATGATGTGTCAGTATAGGTTCATCCTTGGTAAAAAATGTACCATTCTGGTGAATGATGTTGATAATGGAGGAAGCTATGCACGTATGGGGGTGGGGGATATATAGGAAATCTCTGTACATTCTGCTCAGTTGTGTTGTAAACCTAAAACCACTCTAAAAAAATAAAGTCTTTGAAAATAAAAAGATGATAAATTATAAATAAATAAATAAAGCCATACAAGAAAGGAAATTCTTAGAGATATAGTTTCAACTTAGCTAAGTTGATGCAGTACAAAACCACCACAGCCATTAAAGATACTACTAATAATATTACTCATGCAAAATTTTGGCATAATACAGTTTTTTCATGTTCCTACACTGTCTCTTTCCTAAGGGGGGAAGATTCATGTAAATAACCTGGACAGCACTCTGGAAAGATTGGGAATTGAGCTCACAGAAGAGGAACTTGCACATCTGTCAGAAAACCTACAAGTTGATGGTGAGCGCTAAAGATATCTTCAGGGCATTTTTCTATCTTTGCTTTATATCTGATACGTTTAAAAAATAGATTTAATTGACAGATACATGTTAGAAAGATTGGAGGAGAGCCCAATATTAAAGTCAGAATAAATCTTGGATCTTCACTACAGTTATCTAAAATCAGCATTATCTTTCCCTATGTGTACCAACAATTGCAGAGGGTGCTGTCAAGACTCTAATAGATCTAGATTAATAATAAAGCAAAATAATAGGGATATGAAAATCTATAAATGAAGTCAACTGGCCCATTCTTCTGTCTGTCCCTTTGTCTGCTGAAATATTCATTCTAAAATGAATTCAAAGATTCTTATCATAGTGCACAAGACCTGCAACCTCCATCTGCCTTCTGATATCATATCTTCTCTCATTTTTTCCTCTTCAAGCCATGTTGAACTACTTGTTTCACATAAATAGCATGATGTCCCTAGCCTTTTGTTTTTTCTCAACCTCTACTCCATGTGAAGTCTCTTCCATCCCTCTGTATTTCTGATCAGTCTCTACTAATACATTAATATAGTTCATGCATTACCTCCCACAGGAATCACTCTTAGAACATACCAGGTTAGGTTAGTGGTCCCTTCCTCAGCTGTTTGTTGTTGGTACATGAAGTAAAGTTACCAGATAACCTGACAAACTCCAATAGTATCTTCAACTATGGCTTATAATGGCTTCCAAAACACTAGGAAAAGTACACTTTTCCTGACCCAGATTCTAAAATATAAGAAAACTTTGGATTAGTGTAGATCACCTTACTTCCCTTAGATCCAGGCATTTAATAAGTGGTCTCAGGTAAAATTAAGATGTAGGAAATTTTTAATGGAATTGTTTCCACAAAATATATGTCTTGTTTTCTGAGCTTGTGACATTATCTTCATTGAGCCTTTTCTTGTAGCTAATGGGAAGGTTGGTCTGAAACAGGTGATGGATGGAGTAAAAGCTACTACAGGTAAGTGAGAATTTATAAATCTAAGATGTTTGGTATTTACAGTAATTATATTTTATCATTATCCCTTAATTACCATGTTAGTTATGGCACTATGGCACTTATCTCCTTATTTATTAAATGTTTAAAACAATTACTAGCAATTCACTTATTTTCTGGTATATTTTTTCATTTATATATTTTGCTCTTTTCTTTTTTAGTACAGCCAAACTCTATATTAGTAAAATAATAGGTAAAGTAAAACTTTGGTAAAGACTCCTTATAACTTATAAAGATGAGACTGACAGGTCTTATCTTAGTTGATACAATTACTTGAATAAGTCATTACAATATTCTAATTGAATAAAGAGATATATAATGTAGATTTCACTGGGTTCAGAGTTGCCATGCCATTGTCGTTATGATTGTACCATCTTTTATTAGCATTTAAAGATCAAATTATTTTTCAGTGAATGTCATAGTCAGTGTACTTGGAGTGGTCTCATTGGCCTTTGCTCTTCATCCTGTACCTGCTTGTGCTACATAGCCATAGATTAATTTTCCCTGTTTGGAATCATTAAGTGAACCTTTAAATTCGTATGTGTAATGATGTATGTCTTTTTTAAGGAGGGGAGGTTGATGTCAGAGATGTGAAAACTATTCTGAAAAACATGGGAATAGAGCTCACAGATAAGGAATGCTTGAAACTAGTGAAAAATCTACCTTTAAATGGTAAGCATTTCAAATACTGATGTGACCTTAAAGGATTCTTTTAAGCTTTTTTTGAAAACTCAAACTATACCCATTTGCTAAGATGCAAAAAATTAAAAACCCATCTCAAAATAATTTAAATGTTCATTTATTCCTGAAGGAAATTCCCATCTTTGCAGTTTAACTTTTAGTTTTGGCATAAATATCCCCATCATATTGAATCATGCCATCAAGGGGAAGAAATTTTTAAGGTTACCCTTACCTTTTAGATACCTGTAGGTGAATGTGGGAAATAAAAAAGGAAAAGAGGGGGTATTAAACTATAAGGGGATAAAAGGTGAGAAGTGGAATCACAAACACAAAAAAGAGTTGTGCATATTGTAGAGTGCCTTGTGTGCTAAATTTTTGATAGATTCACCATATTATAAACTTTCACTAATTTTCTCAAATTTTATTTTAATGTGGGAAATTTCTATGGCAAATTTTGAAAATCTCAGCTTTACTGAAATAATTTTAGTGAATAGCCACATCATTTCTCTGTGACCTGAATTGTGCCCCTTTTTATAGATGACAACAGGATCTTTAAGAACAGGTTGCTAGATGGTGTGAAGTCTCTTAAAGGTGAGTGATAAACATAATGAGAGTGCAAATGAATAGGCGATCCTCATATTATACTGTTTCCAAGATGTTGAATTTGTGAATGCTGCCTTCTGTCATATATACTGATTGCAAATTGATACGTTTTTAGAGCTCAATGTTTACTTTAGCAGATGAATCTCATGTTCTATTTTGAAATTAAAGTCCCACACACTCTTGTGGTTTCTCCAAACTTTTCAGGAAAAGAAAGATCAAATTTCAAGTTTGCATAGCAAAAAAAATACAAAAATGATTAGCAGTGAATCAGGTAATTTAGTGAGTAGCAGAAAAAAACTAAACTGGGAGTTCATTCATCAAAAGTCAGCCCACATATCATTTAGAAGTAAAGAATGTTTACCTCCAAATCCAGAATTCCCTGAGCATTTATGGAATGCCATTTAAAATTTTGTGTTCTGTAGGCTGGTCCCCAAGACAAGTCTCAAAGGAAGTAGCCTTAATTCTAACTTCATAGTTGACTTTTTTTTGTGTGTGTGTGTGTGTGAGGAAGATCAGCCCTGAGCTAACATCCATCCCCAATCCTCCTCTTTTTTTGCTGAGGAAGATTGGCCGTGGGCTGACATCCATGCCCATCTTCCTCTACTTTATGTGGGAGGCTGCCACAGCATGGCTTGACAAGCGGTGCATCGGTACGCACCCAGGATCCGAACCTGTGAACCCCGGGCCGCCGCAGCAGAGCGCACGTACTTAACCGCTACACCACCGGGCCGGCCCCGTAGTTGACTTGGGTGTAGTTGACTTTGTAGGCTTAAAATATTTGGTCTCTGTGCTAAAATTGTTGAACATTAATTAATTAATTTTTTCACTTTAGAGCAAATATTCTTAACCTTAGGTTAGTAGACTTTGAGGGAATCTTTTAATAGACTTTAGTGAGTACATAATCTGCCTGAAATAGTGTGCAAATTTTGTGAGTAATTATATACTGCTCAAGAAATTCACAATGGGGTATGTGTATCAAAAAAAGTTTAAGAACTTCTCTTTTGGAGTCGTTTAATATTCTTTTTTTTTATTGCGGTAACATTGCTTTATAACATTGTATAAATTTCAGGTATACATCATTATACTTCTATTTCTGCATAGATTACATCAGGTTCACCGCCCAAATACTAATTACAATCCATCACCACACGCATGTGCCTAATTATCCCTTTCACCATTTAATATTCTTTGTGAACTGTTACTTTACTAGGTGGAAAGGTCGATATCAACAACCTGGACACCATTCTGAACAACCTGGGAATCAAACTTGCAGATACAGAACTTAAAGACTTGATTCAAAATATACATGTGGGTGGTAAGTATGTTATCAGATACAATAGTTATCCTAGAGAGAGTTTAGTTAAAAGAACCTTCGAGTATATGTAAGGGAAGAAATGCCCTTTTCCATAAGGAGAAGGGGAGAACAGCAGTGTGGTGATACACCATGTCAATGAGCAAAACATAAAGAATGTCATTTGAGTTTATGAGCATCCAGTTAACAAAATGGAAATTAAAACATTGGTCTTTGATATGTGTGATGTATGTGACTTTCATGCTCTCTACAAGTATCATGGGTAGTAGTAGAGTCTTTCAAATTTTGAATACCAGAATGCTTGAGATGTACCCACTTCTGAATCAGTTCCCTTTACTAACACAAATAAGTTTGAGACATTATAGGCCAGAAGGTGCATCAGTGCAATTGCATGGTTTTTCATAGTTAGAATTTTCTTCTTTTTCATACTTGTTAAAAGCATAAAAATTGGGTAAGCTGATAATCTAGAAAGTGTGTTCAATAAATATTTGTTAAATAAGTATAAAAAGCAATTAGGATGGTGCCTGACACGTAGTAAGTGCAACTATTATAATTATTCCTATGTTTTTCCACAAACTTTTGTGAGTATTATATCTCAATGTGATTTTGATCTTCTCCTATAGTTGATAAGAAAATTCCTCTAGAATCACTGATGGAAAAAGTCATAGATTTTACAGGTGAGTGAAAAGTTACTGTAAAATTAGGATTACAATTATCTACATTAAATTTTTTTCCAAGATATTTCCCACTATTCTATCATTGACTTGTACATTCTGGTATTTCGCTATACTTATTACTGAAATATTTGCCTTTAATGCTCTGTATATTGATATAAAATTATCTAGGTTTTTAGAATGAGTTTACCGTACTATTTCTTGCTTTCAAATCTCTGTTGTTTATGCCAATAATGTAATTCACTTCACCAGTGTTTAATAACCATTGATCAAGATGATCAAGATAATGTCTTCATTGTATTCATCATATAATTCTTATTTTTAAAAGTAAATACTTTTTGAAGAAAAATTCATATAAGCATCTGTTTTTTTTTTAATTAACCGATTATGTTTTATTCTGGAAGTAGTCTTTCCCTGATTTTAGGAGAAACTCTCTTGTTTGTATTAAGGAAATAAATTTGACTTAACATATATATTGATTCTATAGTTGAAATGTTTTATCTTTACTTTAGTCTTCAACCTGAAAATTAGGATGGTGTTAATCATCATAGAGTAACTTTTACTTAGAAATAATTACTGCTGTCTGAAATGATGATATATACATATATACCCAATCTCCTATTTTCAAAGGTGAGAAGATTGAGTCTAGTGATCTAAAAAATGTTCTGAAGAATCTTGGAATTGAGCTCATGGATAAGGAATTAGAGAAGCTGCTGAAAGTACTGCCAACTGATGGTGAGCCATACAAGTGTCTATGGGAGCTTCCAGGGAGCTTGGGTTTTTGTTGATCTGTATGAAAATTTTAATTTCTTCTAAAACATGATAGAGGAACATTTTTAAAAAGCTAAAATTTAAGTTATGTATAAAAACTATGTGTCATTTATTTTAGAAGCCAAGGAACTCTTCAGGTGTAAGTTGCCATCAAGGCTAACAAATGTCTGCTGTTACCCATCAGGCCACTAATGCGCTCATAACATAGAAGGAAAAAAGAGAGACAAGAGAGCAATGGAATAAATTAAAGTTAATAGAATTAAAAAGAAAGGAAAGATACATTTATGTTTTGGTATACTAGGCCCACTGAGGGGACAAGTTTATCATATTGAGAAAGTCTTTCTTCCTTAATTTCATTGTTATATAAAGCTAAAAATTTGGGTAAAACATTTTTTAACAACATTACTGAGACACAATTCACGATTAGCCTAATAAAGTGTACAATTCAGTGGATTCTAATATATTCACAAAGTTGTGCATCCATCACCACAATCATTTTTAGAACATTTTTATTATCTCAAAAAGATACCCTGCATCCATTAGCAGTCACCCCACAGTTTCTTCATCCCCCTCAGCCCTGAGAAACTGCTAATCCATTTTCTGTCTCCATTGATTTGCCTCTTCTGAACATTTAATATAAATGGAATCATATAATGTGTGGTCCTTTGTGACTAGTTTCACTTAGCACAATGTTTTCAAGGTGCATCCCTGTTGTATTATGTATTAGTATTTTGTTTCTTTTTAATACTGAATAATTTCTATTGTATGGATATACCACATTTTATTTATCCATTCCTTGGTTGATGGACATTTGGGTTGTTTCCACATTTTAGCTATTATGAATAATGCTCCTATGAACATTCATGTACAAGTTTTTATGTGGATGTATGTTTTCATTTGTCTTAGGTATATACCTAGGAGTAGAATTGATGGGTCATATGATAACTCTGTTTAAGCTTTTGAGGAAGTTAGGCTGTTTTCCAAAGTGGCTGCACTGTACAACAGTTCCAATTTCTCCACATCCTTGTCAACACTTATTATCTGTCCTTTGATTATATGGTAGTGGGTTGAAGTGGTGTCTTATTCTGGTTTTGATTTGCATTTCCCTGGTGACTAATGATGTTGAGCATCTTTTCATGTGCATATTGGCTATTTGTATATCTCCTTTGGGGAAAAGTCTATTCATATCCTTTGTCCATTTTTAAATTGTGTTGTCTTTTTATTATTGAGTTGTAGGAGTTCTTTATATATTATAGATACAAGTTCCTTATCAAATATATGATTTGCAAAAGTTTTCTCCCATTCTGTGGATTGTCTTTTCACTTTCTTGATGATGTCTTTTGATGCACAAAAGTTTTTAATTTTGGTGATGTCCAGTTTATCTATTTTTTTCTTTTGTTGCTTGTGTTTTGAGTGTCATATCTAAAAAACCATTGTCTAATCTAAGGTCAAGAAAATTTATACCTATAATTTCTTCTAAAAGTTTTATAGTTTTAGTTCTTATATTTAGATCTTTGATCCATTTTGAGTTAATTTTTGTATATGGTGTGAGGTAGGGATCCAAAAGAATATTCTTTTGCATATGGATATCTGGTTGTCCCAGCACTATTTGTTGAAAAGATTATATTTTTTCCCTCATTGAATGGTGTTGGCACCCTTGTCAAAAATCAATTGGCCAGGGCCGGCTCCGTGGCTTAGCGGTTAAGTGCGTGCGCTCTGATGCTGGCGGCCCGGGTTCGGATCCCGGGCACGCCCCAAGGCACCACTTCTCCGTCCAACGTGAGGCCGAGACCCACGTACAGCAACTAGAAGGATGTGAACCTATGACATACAACTATCTACTGGGGCTTTGGGGGGAAAAAAAAAAATGAATAAATGAATAAATAAAATCTTTAAAAAAAAAAAAAAAAAATCAATTGGCCATAAATCAGAAGGTTTATTTTTGGACTCTCAATTCTATTCCATTGATTTATATATCTAGTCTTATGCCAGGACCTTCCTGTCTCAATTACTGTAACTTTGTAGTTTTTAAATTAAAATGTGTGGGTCCCCCAACTTTTGGCTTTTGGGGGTCCCTGCTTTACCATATGAATTTTAGGATCAGCTTATCTTTCTGCAAACAAACCAGCTGGAATTTTGATAAGATTGCATTGAATCTCTAGATCAATTTGGAGAACATTGCCATCTTCACAATATTAAGTCTTCCAATCCATGAACATGGAATGTCTTTTCATTTATTTAGGTCTTCTTTAATTTCTTTCTACAGTGTTTTATAGTTTTCAGAGTATAATTTTTGCACCTCTTTTGTTAAATTTCTTCTTAACCATTTTATTCTTTTTGATGCTCTTGTAAATGGAATTGCTTTCTTAGTTTCATTTTTGGTTTGCTCATTGCTACTGTATAAAAATGCAATTGATTTTTGTATATGGATAAAAGATTTTAAATTTTCTGTTTTTGAAAGTATTTAATTCATGCTATTTTTGTGAATTTCATATAAATTTTACCATTACATAAATTATGACTTTTCTTACAGCTGATGGAAAGTTATGTCATAATAGATTACTGAAGAGTATGAAGTCTCTCAAAGGTAAGTAAGAAACAAAATTATAAGGCATATTATCTAGATATTATCTAAGTTGTCCAGACATATCACTCAAGTATGAATCTTGGCCCTATATAATTTGTCATTTATGATTCTTTCAGCATAACTACATTTTATCTGCTATTAACATATACTTTCTCTTGGAAACAAGTCCAATATATTCTTAGATTTTTTTCAACTTTTTCTCAAAAGGAAAAATCAACCCTAACAACAACGAAAAAAGATCTGGCCATTATTAAAGAGCAATGCTCAGCTGCAGTGATAACTAATATGTCAAGTCAATAAACAAAAATAACCCTATTTTTGTGCAAAGGAATTAAGCTGGTGCTCTGCTGTTCTAGTTGTTCAAGACCCTTAACACAGTTTTATTATGTAGGCATGTCAACAGGAATAGATTAAAGGAAATACAATTCTAATTCTGACTCTTCTATTGACGTTCTATTTGGATCTTCAAGTGGACAAATCTATTTGGAGTTTCAGCATTGTTGATATGTAATGATAACAGAGGCATGGAATATATTTTATCTTTTGTCTCTTATTTTGTTTTAATAATAGGTGGTCATTAATATTAATAAAGTTGTTTTACTTATTTACTATTATATGACTTTTTTAATATTTTGCTTTACTATCTCTCCTCTAAGAGGGGAAGATTAAAAAGAATAACCTCCATACTAGTTTGGAAAATATGGGAATCAAGCTCACAGGAGAGGAACTTGCTGAACTGGCAGAAAAACTCCAAGTTGATGGTGAGCACTAGAGATATCCTTAGGACATCTTTTTATCTTTATCTTCTATGTGATAGTCTTAAAAAATAGTCATAATTGGTGCCAAATAAATATTTAAAAGCTTAGAGGAGAACCCAATATTAAGGTAAGAGTAATTAATCTAAAATAAACATCATCTTCCCTATGGATACCAGGAATTTCAGGGGGCCAGCAGGATCATTAGTAGATCTAGATTAGCAAGAAAGCAAATTAGGAGAAAGCATAGAGAAGTCAACAGAATCCATGTGTTTACCTGCCATTTGTTCCTCTGTTCATTGCAATCTGCTCTCTGGCCCTGTGCCTCTTGGTAAACCCACTTTCACCAAGTTAGTTAAACAGTGATCTAATTGTAAAATCCTATGGGCGTGATTTAGGTATTATCTTCTTTAATATCTGTGGCACCTTCCTTCTTTGGTGGGTTCGTTCTTCTCAAAGCCATCGCCTCTTCTCTCTCACTTCTATATGGTCCATTCTCCTGATTTTCCTCATTCCTATTTGACTCTCCCTACTCTGTTTGCTTCAACAGCTTCTGTTCTTTCAACAGCCTCTTAAGAACTTGGATTCTCAAGATTCCTTCATCAGCTCAATATTCATTACACTTTTATACATTCTGTGAAAGATTTCATCCGCTTTCCTGATATCAGCACAGAAAAAAATTTTTATTACACCTATGTAATGAATGCTTCCAAATCTTTATTTTTAGGCCCAGCCTCTCACATTAGACATCTGTATTTAGACTTTCCCTTGGAAATTTTTTTAATTTTAATATCCCAAAGCAAATTTTCTTTCTCAATAAATTAACTTCTACTTATGCATTCCTTATTACAGTATCATAACTCAGTCATCTATCGTTATAACCTGGCTTGTACTTCTCCTTAAGTCTTATTTGGAATACCCTATTATAAGATCTGGTAATTTTTTAATCCTAAGGATTTCTCAGATTCATCCCTGACCCTCAACATGTGATTTTACTGCCCAAGTTCAGACTCTTTTCATCTCTAGTTTGGAGATTACAACAGCATCCTAATTAATCTCTCAAGCTGCATTCTTATCTCCTTCAAATTTGTTCTTCATTTAGCTGGTAAAATGGTCCATCAAACCAAATTCTGACCATATTACTCACCTCTTAGAACTCTTTATTTCTTCAACCCAAAAGATGAATACTAATATCCTTATTACAGTTTATAAGACTCTTGACCTCAAACTACCTCTCTGGCCTGATCTGTCTTCTCCTCACCTTGCATTTTATCTTCCATCCATGTTAAATTGGTCATACATAGCATGCTGTCCTAGACTTTCATTTTTCTTAACTAGTAGTTCTCAAACTTGAGTGTGCATCAGAATCACCCAGAGGCCTTGTTAAACCACAAATTCCTAGGCCATATCCCCAGAGTTTCTAATTCAGAAGGTCTAAGATGGGGGCCTAGAATTTGCATTTCTAACAAGTTCCCAGGTGATGCTGATGCAGCTGGCCCAGGAGCCATACTTTGAGAATCACTGTCTTAATGCATCTCCTTCTTGTTAAAAACTCTTTCTCCTCCTTTTTCTTCTGATTAGCTCCTAATTCTTTTACTTATCTTAGATATTAACCCCTACCTGATGCCTTCATTGAATGCTCCAGGCTAGATTAGGGCCTCAGTCTGAGCTCTTTGGCAGTACCAGAATATCTGACCAACATCTAACCAAGGGAATCTTCAACTATAGTTATAAGACAGAAAGGCTTCCAAAAGCCTGGGTTGAGTACATTTTCTTTGGCCCAGAGTCTATGGTCTCCAACAGACCTTCTTATTGCCATGGTATAAATCCTTGAAATCCAAAAATTTAAAGGAATGTCAATTAAAATTATGATATGAGTCAAAGTTAGCTGGACTTTATTATACTACATGAGTAGTTTATATTTTTTTCTGAGCTCATATCATTGATTATGTGTCTCTTTTGGACTTTTCCTTGTAGCAAATGGGAATGTTGATCTGCATAAGGTGATGGAAGGAGTGAAAGCTGTTACAGGTGAATACAAAGCCATTATAAACCTAAGATTCCTATTGACACAGTAATTATATTTTACATTAACCCTAATTGCCATGTTGATTCTGTTACTGTACTCCTTATTATAAATATTTATCTAGAGTTGGATTTTGTGGTACCCATGTTTTGGTAATAAAATTTTAGTGTTATGTCTTGGTAGAAAGACCCTTATTCTCTAGAGTAGTTCTCATAAATGTTTTCTCTTGGTTAGTACAATAAAGAGAAAATTAAGCTTTGTTAAAAATTCACACAATTGGTCCCCCAATTCTCCTCAACTTCTGATCTCATGAAAGTGGGCTACTTCTACTTCCTAAAGGATAAGAGCTTTGTTCCTTTCCCAAAAACTATGCAGAAGCTTCAGTTGAGGCAAATGCCTTGAAAGAGTACTTTCTTTCCTCCATTTCCCTTCCTGCCTACTAGACCTATAACAAATTCAAGTCTCAGCATGATCCAACTGAGGAAGTGCTGGCCCTGCTAAGAGAAGAAAAAGATAATTCGTGGGAGGAACAATACCTGCTAATATGTTCTGGCAAGAACTAGGAGAGCATGTCTGGGAAAAGATCTTCAGGGTGGTAAACAAGAGTAGAGTGAGAAAAATAAGGCTGGATAGGAAGAGTTTGTTGATATGGGTGCATACTCCTGTAACTCTGGTTTTTATTGCCGTGCCAAAAATGGACAATATACTGCTGGGATGGCTCCTAGGAGCTTGGAAAACAATGTGGACATGCCAAAACTGCCTTGGCAGTATGCTGAGGAGAGACCAAAAAATTCAGAGAAGTTGGGTGAGCTGGAATGGATCTATTATGTAAGACCTGAAGACCCAGCAGATAACTATCTTCCTCAAAACAATCCGTGGAAAACTATCTTTACTAAGGCAACAAGTGCATCCAACCAAATGTTCCCACCTCAAGTCTCAGTGGCCCATGACTGTCATGTAGAAGACTTGCCAAGACTGCAAATTCAGCTTTCTCTGAAGTTCTACTGGTCTTACAATCAGGTCCTGATCCTGGTCTTCAGCATTGTCTCCACAGCATATAGGATATGAGGGCCTCTTTAATTGCTGCCATGGAAGCCTTCTGACCTTACTCCATGCCTCAAGTTGCTAAGCAACAACCATTCAATTCCACAGTCATAATTAAGATTTCCTCATATCTCTCAAACTTCAGAGAATATCACCTGAGCCAGTGCATCCCCTTCCACTTTTTATCCCTTTCCAATTAATTCACCACAGGTGAATACCTCAGTTTTAATAATACAGTGTGTCAAGGGTTATCACCACTCCACTTACCATCAATGGAATCTTTGTTGCTATCTGTCCAGCAAGGCATACACCACGTTACAATCTACTTCCTACGACCACTTCTAATGCCAATAATCCTAGATCTGGTTTTCAGAAGCAGACCCCGAGACTAGGATTCATGTGCAAGTGAATTATTACAGAAGTGTTACCAAAGGAAACTTGTAACAGGGTGGGAGAAGCATAACAGAAAGAGGAAGAAGCCAAGTAAAAACCCAATCTCAAAGTCCTGATATCTTCAGACTAATCCCACTGAAGATCTCTAAATTATACCTCAGAGTTATCCCAACCCAAAGCAAGGGCTTTCATACTTTCCTGCCTTCAGTCATTGACTGACCCAGTCATGCTTTCTTTGCTTTCTGTACATGAGGGCAAAGCAGTCTTCAGTAGCATGAGGGCATCTTCCAAATAAAAGCTACAGGTGCTAGCTGTTGGGAGCAAAACCACACCGTGGCTGGGGATGCTCAAAAATGGTAAATAAGGATCCTAAGGGATCTACACAGAGCACAGGGACTTCAAAGATTAAGAAATATCTAAGTTTTCCCTTGATTCAAGTGAGAAAACTGTGGGTTAGGTTAGTAGATACGAGACCCCCCCCAAAAAAAAAAATGCAGTGGTTATATACTAGACGAAGGAAGAAAGGAGAAATCAGGGAGAAGAAAGGGAAAAGAATGAGATGAGTATGTTTCATATTGATAAAGTTCCAGCTTGTGCATAGATTTGCTATAACTTTTCCAATTTTAACTAAAAATTTTTTTCTAACTTTAGAGTAAATTGGGCAAATTTTTAGGGCAAATCATTAAAAGTTTAAAAGTTTTCCCCTTTCCGCTATCATAGTGGATTATCACATCATTTTATCTGTAACCTGCATTGAGACATTTAAAGCTGCCAGAAGGTTCAATCAAAAGTTTGGTGTGTTGTTGGTTATTTATATTGGCATGCATGATCTCCAGGATATATTGTTAAGTGACAAAAGCAAGATGTAGAATCATCAGTATAGAATGCTACATTTTATGTAAAGAAGAGGAACTAAGAGTCTACATATGTATGTATGAGATAGGCAGACATTTGCTTATTTTTGCAAAATCAACCTGAAGGCTACATTGAAAACTAATTTTTTTTTAGTTTACTTTTAGAAGGACTCAGGTAATAGAGTGAAGATGATAGAAGCAAAACTTCTCTGAGTATACTTCTTTAGACTTAATTTTTGAACCATGAAAATGTTTAAATATTTTTAAAAATTAAATATATAAGAAAAATAAACTCTAAAATTGAAAATAAACTGAAATGAATCTAATTGTATATCAAATTGGTAATAGAGCCATATAGAGAAAATAATTATTTCAAGTGACTTTTGAAATGCAGTACTATGATTAAACAAACTCAGTGAGATATATACTAACTACAAAAAGAACTTCAAAAGAATCTTAAACTTCATTCAATAGTTTTATCATTAGTAATAATATGGGAATTTAATATTGTGACTATTACAGATGATAGAAGAATAAAACAAATAAATATGTTAATATTGTTAGGAACTAGTTACAGTATTTCAGTTTCAAAGAAAAGAGATGCAAATATAAAATCAAAGTTAGGGAAAATCCTATAATTGTGAATTTGGATTGAAACTATCACTCACTCACACTTGTTTGTTTGTAGTTTGCCTGTTTGTTTTAAATATGATTTTCCTGTACTTTCCTAGAAAGGGTTTGAAAGGGCCCAGAAACAATGACATCTTAGTTTCAATGAGCACAACTAGTCCTCAGATTGCGGTTTCTAAATAACTTTCCAACTAAAAGGATCCCCAAAGCTCGTTGGGAAAAGGCTGCTTCCAGGTCTGAGATAGCGAAAGTACAAAGTGAGCCTGGGCTGTCTTGTTTCAGAAAGCAAGGTAGCATTTAAAGATTAAAGTGTGCACGTCAAAAGGAAACAGGAGTCGGCTTGAATAGACTCCCACTGGTCACATTTGAGACAATTTGAGCATCAAAAAGAAGAAAAGAGGGAAGAACGTAGTGGTGAGTAGTGTCAAGTATCTCAATGTGAGTGAAAAGTAATAAGGCAGTTGAATATGAGGTCCTCATTTAGCTTCTACACCATTGTCTGATTATTTCATTATGAATTCTGCCACCTTTCATATATATAGATTCCATGTGATGGTTTTAAACAGATTCATCATTATTTAACAATTTAATTGACCATGTTGTTGTTTAGAAATGTGTCCCACACTCTCCTAAGAGAGTTTATAAACTTAGAAAAGAGGAAATAATTACATGCAAAAAAGGAAAAGATGAGCTATTTATATATGGAATTTAGTTAACTGTTATATGATAACTCTCTGAGATTAAATGACAAAAAATTAAAAATATGGTACCCAGTACAAAAAAATTCTCAATAAATATTAGCTGTCATCTTGTAGTGAGAGCTTTTTTTTAATCCTGTGTACTGTTCAAAAATACTTTGTTTATTGTTTCCAGTCTTGCATTCAGATTAGTTACTCTGATCTTCACCCCTAAATTAGGCTAAAGAAAACGGTCCTAATTTTAATTTCATTATCAATTTCCTTTATATATTTGATTCAATGTCTTTGCTCTTGGTGTTGAAAAGTATAACCATGACTCATAGGAATTAATTGTTTTCAGTGTGGAGCAGATATTTTAAGGCTAGGTTTCATGAACCTTAAGAGATCCATGGTTGGGCTTCAGCACATCCTCTAAATCTTAATGCATAGTTTATAAATATGTGTGGTGCACTTTGTGAGAGTGTAAGATGCATAGATTTTCTCAGACTCTCAAAGGGTAAAATAAAATAACTTTTTTGGAGTCACTAAATTTTCCTGACAGGCCTGTCTCTTTCTGATTAAGGGAAGATTGACATCAGAAACCTGGAAACTGTTCTAGGCAACATGGGAATTAAGCTCACTGACAAGGAACTTGAAGATCTGACACAAAACCTGCCAGTGAGTGGTAAGCATATTAGATATCATTGGCTTTTGAGCTTTGAAATTTATGTATCTTTAGCAGTAGAAGGGAAGGAATAAGGGAACTTTTTATGGGGAAGATGGCAAGGTTGGAGATGAGACAGTAACAGTAAAAAGAAGCTCGGAATGTAGTCTGCTGGGCACTGGTGGCATGTCAGTAGAACAGTCCTCCAAATTCTGAGAATAAGAAATCTGGTCCCTACAAAATAGTCACTTTTGAATCCTGTCCTTTCATTATCAAATATAAGATTTGATATTTATGGGGTAAAAGTAAGATCTACATTTTGAAATAAGTATATTTTTAATATTTATAATTTTCTTCTACTCCACGCTCTTAACATATTCTGAGTAAATATTTATTGAATGACTAAAGTGCTTAACAAAATGTCCAGTACGCTTAATAAGTGCTGTTGCTAGATGTTATTATCAGAAGGGGAGGAGAGTGTTCTTATACTATTTTATATGATTTTATGAGCTTCAAGTTATGTTTTTGTGTTACAGTTGATAATAAAGTGGCTCTGAAAACTTTGATGGATGAAGTGAAAGCTTTTACAGGTAAGACTTTGTTATAAATGATTAAATTTTTAATAATATTTTTACCATATTCTATCAGTGGCTTAAAAATTCACATATTTTCAATATTTGTTTTGATAAAATATTTGCATCTACTGACCAACAGATTAATCTAACATTATCTGGGTTTTATAAGTAAAACAGAATGACTTTTTCTTGATAATAAGTCTTATATTCTTTAAGACTTTTTTTCAGTAAAAGTATTTCACCAGTATGTAAAGACCCAAAAACTAGATGGACACGGTAAAAACAGGGTGAAGCATTAAAAATAGTAAGTCCATTGCAAACAGCTAATCACAGTTTTAACAAAATACAGTAAAATATGTCATACTTTGTTAATTGTATATTTTATTATACTAACCATCTCTTGTCCTAATCTCTGGATAATTATATGACCAGATTTGCTTCTGTACTGTGTGGTGTGATTCCCACTACTAGGAATACATCTTATTTACTAATATTAAGGACCAAATTCTATTTCTTTTTTTTTTTTGGTGAGGAAGATCAGCCCTGAGCTAACATCCATCCCCAATCCTCCTCTTTTTTTTTACTGAGGAAGATTGGCCCTGGGCTAACATCCGTGCCCATCTTCCTCTACTTTATATGGGACGCCGCCATAGCATGGCTTGACAAGCATTGCATTTGTCCGCGCCCGGGATCCGACCCTGTGAACCCCGGGCTGCCGAAGCAGAATGCACACACATAAACTACTATGCCACCGGGCCAGCCCCAACAAATTCTACTTTTTATTTACCATTTGATTCTTTTTATTAGGAAATATTTCATTCTGTCTTTCCTTTTCTTTCTGGTATTAGAGAATAGACTAGAGCAGCACAAGTATATTTTTGGGTAATTGGAAATAATTAGATTATCCCTTAATATTTTACCTATGAATATTCTATCTTTTCAAAGGAGAAAAGATTGATTCCGGTGACCTACAAAATATTCTTAAAGACATGGGGATTGAGCTTACAGATATGGAGCATAAGCAACTGCTAAAAACGTTGCCCATTGATGGTAAGCCATATAAATGCCACCCTGCCTTCCAGGGAACTTGATTTTACAGCTCAGTGTAAGCAGTTCTGAATCTTTTTATAGTACAGTTTTGTCTAAAAAATGGCACAAATTAATAGAAAGGCACTTCTGACTTGAAAATAAATTCTGTCATTACCTCTTCTAACACAGTTTGAGAGTCATCACTACATTGCAATATAGTGGTCCAAGTGACTAATACTACTCTCTCACATTGGTATTAGGGTTTACAATATGAATAATGAAAAAGAGAGGAATAGGGCATCAGTATAATAAAAAGAAAGAAGTATTTTTGTGTATTCTTTAGAGTTGCACCATGGGAGAGTTAAACTAATAAACGTCTCTAATACCAAAGAAAGGATAAGTTTGTCACTGTGGAAAATATTTATATTCTTAAATGTCAATATTGTGTGACTATAAAATAGATTAATTTTTAAAGTAAATCATTAAAATGTATCTTTTTGCAGTCATATGATTGGTAATGTTTTGGTGAATCTTCATATCAATTTTCTAGAGATGTGAATTGTACCTTTTCTTACAGCTCATGGAAAGGTGTTTCAAAACCGGTTGCTGAAGGATATGAGGTGTAATAAAAGTGAGTAAGAAGCACAGTGAGAGGGCACATGAAATATGCTCAAGCATTAGATTTATATCAATAGAATATAATACCTTATTTTGCTTCTTTTATCACATGTGTTTTTCCTGGTAATAACCTTTAATTATCTTAGAAGGAAGTTCTCTACTGGATTGCATTTTTCAAACTTTCTCTGAAAAAACATTTATATGAACAGAAAAAAAAGAAAGATTGAAGGAAGGAAGGAAAGAGAGAGGAGGAGTGGGGAGAAAGGTAGGAGGGAGAGAGAGAAAGAGTTTGGCATTTATTCCAAAATGTGACCAGGAGAAGAGAAAGCAATCTAAGAATAAGAGTTTAGGAAACAAATTCTACAGTCTCTAGTTCTTTGTAGAGATTACTGATTAGTGCTCTCCACTTACAGTTGCTTAGCCCTTGTCCTACCTAACATTTTCCTCGGCAGGTATGTTTAAGGTTTCAGGAAACAAGTTCTTTTTTTTTTTTTTTTTTTTTTTTTTTTATTGCAGTAACATTGGTTTATAACATTGCAAAAATTTCAGGTGTACATCATTGTACTTCTATTTCTGCATGGCCTACATCATGTTCACCACCAAAATACTAATTACAACCCATCACCACACACATGTACCGAATTATCCCTTTCACCCTCCTCCCTCCCCCCTTCCCCTCTGGTAACCACCAATCCAATCTCTGTCCCTATGTGTTTGTTTATTGTTGTTATTATTTACTACTTAATGAAGGAAATCATACGGTATTTGGCCTTCTCCCTCTTATTTCACTTTGCATTATACACTCAATGTCCATCCATGTTGTCACAAATGGCTGGATTTCGTCGTTTCTTATGGCTGAGTAGTATTCCATTGTGTATATATACCACAGCTTCTTTATCCATTCGTCCCTTGATGGGCACTTAGGTTGCTTCCAAGTCTTGGCTATCGTGAATAAGGCTGCAATGAACACAGGGGTGCATGTACCTTTGCAAATTGGTGTTTTCAAGTTCTTTGGATAAATACCCAACAGTGGAATAGCTGGATCATATGGTAGTTCTATCCTTGATTTTTTGAGGAATCTCCATACTGTTTTCCATAGTGGCTGCACCAGTTTGCACTCCCACCAGCAGTGTATGAGAGTTCCCTTCTCTCCACATTCAGGAAACAAGTTCTAATTCTAACTCTGCTTTAATCTCTTTAAATTTTAACTCTGCTTGTAAAGAGTTAGACAAATCTTTTGTAGTTTTGTTCTTTGCTTGAAAATATTAGCAATTATACTGTGTTATGAAGTCATTCTCTTTTATCAGTGTATATTCACTGTAACTGTGATATCACATTGCTGGGATGCTGAAAGCTATGCCACCGTTATTTCAAATACCAGCAGGGTCATCCATGGTGGACAGGTTTCAACAGAGCTTCCAGGCTAAGAAAGACTAGGAAGAACGACCTAGCCACCTACTTCCAAAAAAATTGGCCATGAAAACCCTATGAATAGCAGCAGAGCATTGTCTGATATAGTGCCGGAAGATGAGAGGTTGGCACAAAAGACCAGGCAGGGTTCTTCTCTGCTATACACAGGGTCGCTAGGAGTCAGAATTGACTCAACAGCACTAACGACAAAATTCATGTAACAGTAACATCTGTTACTATCTTGAAGAGATACCTGCACCCTCATGTTCATTGCAGCATTATTTACAACAGCCAAGACATGGAAAACAACCTAAGTGTCTGTCAACGAATGAATGGATAAAGAAAATGTGGTGTGTATATATACATATATACACACAGTGGAATATTATTCAACCATAAAAAGAAGGAAGTCCTGCCATTTCCAACAACATGGATGAACCTTGAGGGCATTATGCTAAATGAAATAAGTCAGATAGAAAAAGACAAATACTCTATGGTCTCACTTGTATGTGGAATCTGAAAAAACCAAGTTTATGGAAACAGAGAGCTGATTGGTAGTTGCCAGGAGTGGGGGTGAGGGGGGAATGGGTGAAGCTGGTCAAAGGATACAAACTTCCAGTTGTAAGATGCATAAGTTCTGGCAATGTAATGTACAGCATGGTGACAATAGTTAACAATACTATGTTGTATATTTGAAAGTTGCTAAAAGAGTAAATCTTAAAAGTTCTCACGACAAAAAAAAATTATAACTATGTGAGATGCTGGATGTGTTAACTAACTTTATTGTGGTAATCATTTCACAGTATATTTGTATATCAAATCATTACATTGTACATGTTAAACTTACACACTATTATGTCAATTATATCTCAATAAAGCTGGGAAAAAAAGAACAAGAATAGTAACACCTGTTAGTTAAAGATAATAATATATATTTATGAACTTTTTAATATTTTAGGATCATTTCATTTTTCTCCCTTTCCTTTCATGTTTTCAAGGAGGGAAGGTTAATGTAAATAACCTGGATACTGTTTTAGAAGCTATAGAGGTCAAGCTTACAGAAAAGGAACTTGATCTGATAAAGGATCTTCTAAGTGGTGAGTATTATGGAAAACACTGTGATTTTAAACAGAAGTTGAGCTTGCAGGATTAATTATGACTGTTTCAAAGGTTTAAATCATTTGTTGCCCAAAGGCCATTTGATAGCTCTCAGAAACAACAAAAAATGGCTCTTCGTTTTTGTTCCTTTAAAAACTATGATCCATTTCTTTATACATCTTGGGGTGGAGATGGGTGCTAGTGAGAAGGGGAGGGATTATTGTTGTCTGGTTTAACAAAAACAGGATCTGCAATGTGTTTTTTCTCACTGATCTGTGTATCACTGATGGCAGTTTAGGGCATAACCCAATCCATTCAGCCATTCCTCATTTCCTCTATTAATGGGTATTGAGATGCTTTCTTTTTTGGTAGTTGTAACAAAAGAGTTCAAGAATAATATGTACAGTATTATTTTTAAAAAAAAAAATATACATAGTATACTTTTATAAACAATAAGAAAAGCCTGGAAGGGTATACAGAAAACCGTTAGTAATGGTGAGGTACGATAATGGTAGTGAGGAGAAGTAAAAGGAGGGACCGTTTACTTTTTCTTTATATGCTTGTGTATTTTTTAAATTTGTTATACAAACTATGTTTTAAATTCTAATTTTTTAAACCAGATTTATTTTGTTTTTAATTTAAGATGGATACAAATGATGTGGTAAAATGATAGGACTTTGAGTTCCTATCCACCATTTAGGTTCAGGGGATCGCTAAACTGACTCCTTATGTAATTAGTCCCTATCAGATGTTCCTTACTGCTTAACACTAGTCTCTGTCTGCCCATTGCATCAACACATGGCAACACAAGATTACAGTCCTTACAAATATTGAGAAAGGTGCATAATTTCAAGAAATAAATGAAAGTAAAATTGAAGGACTGCTCAAATCACACAAAGTCACTAACAAATGTGGATCTGACACAGTTAGACCATTTAATAATTGAAGAAGAAAAATTCTACAGGAATAGTAACATGATAGACCATTCAAAATAGAATGATTTGGATTTCAAAGGAATTAAAGAAACCCTTGGATAAACAGTGAATAATTTTTGCAAAAGTTATTTTTTATATATCTTGTTTCAAAGTTCACAAGGATGCTGTTGTCTACAATAATCTGATTTTCTCAGAAAATCACCTCCCAACACACTTTTAAAAGTCAGCATTGATTCATTGCTTGTTCGAAGAATTATGAAATAGTTATAATTATAGCCTGGATTTTCTTAAATATTAAATAAAATAAACTTGTTTTCATAATTTGCATTTTTATTCTTCAACAAAACCTTTTTAGATAGTTTTTATTCATTATTTACTATTAAATCTTGGTCATCATTTTAAGTGGATTTATTTTCCTTAGTCATCTTCTAGTAACAATAAATCTTAAATAAAAAGGACCTCCTGTCCTATGTATCTTTTTTCTGATTCCATGTTATTGTTTCCCTCTGATTAAACTTGGTCTTACAGCCTATGAGAAAGTTGATCTGAAAAAACTGATGGATAAAGTAGAAGCTGTTACAGGTGAGGAAGAAGTTGCCAAAAACATATGATTCTGATTTTTTGCACATATTTTATATTTTTTTCCTGTTACTTTTTATTCCTTTTTAAATTATGCTATTTTTTAATAAAATGGATGTGGTTTAATTTCCTAGACTTTGACTTTGGTTTTGATTTATCAATGTTTTAACACCAAAACATAGTGCCACATTTTGTTAACAAGCTCTATAATCTCATTTTTTCCAGATTAATCAAGGATATTTACTAAAAATGTATGTTAGTGCAGAAAAAGAGACTAAAGTTTTATTAACTGCTGGTAATCTCCCACAATAAAAAATTATGAAAATCCATTACCATATACTGTGTTATTTGGCCTCTATTATTACTAAAGTTAAAGAAATAAACACTTTAATTTTCTGCCATAACTATAGTCAAACAAGACTCATTTGACTTTATTATGCATTAAGTAGTTGGGGCTAATAATTAAACAGTAATAGAAAATTTCATTATTTAGAATAATTAGATAGTTCTTTAAAAATCTCACATTACCATTTGTATTTTTTTGAAGGAGAGGAAGTTGATGTTGATGACATTGGAAATGGTTCTAGGAGACATGGGGATAGAACTCACAGATAAAGAACTCTCAGAACTACTGAATAATCTGCCAGTTGATAGTGAGTATGTCAAATAAAAATATAGTCATCCAGGGAAGCTTATTATTAAATTGTGAAAACTTCTAAAATTATTTCTATCTTATTGCTTGTCAAAAATAATCTCATGATTCATGTTACATAATCATAATCAATCTTGTTATATCTTAAAAGAATATCTATGCCATTTAATTTTTAGAGAATCAACAGTTGTGTCATCATGACTCCTATCATCAGCATTTCAATTATATCTTTTATTACTTTTGATTCTACTGAGAGATCTAAAATTTAAGCCAGAATAAATGATAAAAAGAAAGAGAAGGGAATGATCTAAAAGAGGAAAATGAAAATATCACAAAAGAAAAGATATGTTTTCAGCATAGTAGAGTGCCAATATCCCCACTCTACATAATTTTATTATTTGTCAGCAAATCAGAAAATTTCTAAGGCAATTCGCAAAGTATGACTTATTGAAATTACCAGTTTCATACAAAATTCCGCATTGCTTTTCTGTGATCTGAACTGTGCTTTTTCTTACAGATGGAAAGGTCTATCAAAAAAGGCTGCTGGATGGCATAAAGTTTCTTAAAGGTGAATGAGAAACTTAATAAAATGCAAATCAACCTGAGATCATCATGTTTGGCATTTATACTATTTCCTTGTGATTAAATTGTAAACCCTGCCATCTGACACATATTATTACATACTTTTGTTTCTTTCATAAATCAACCTGTTCTTTTTTTATAACATTGTATAAATTTCAGGTGTACATCATTATACTTCTATTTCTGCATAGATTACATCATGTTCACCACCCAAATACTAATTACAACCCATCACCAAACACATGTGCCTAATTATCCCTTTCACCCTCCTCCCTCCCCCATTCCCCTCTGGTAAGCACCAATCCAATCTCTGTCTCTGTGTGTTTGTTTGTTGTTATTATCTACTACTTAATGAATGAGACCATACGGTATTTGACCTTCTCCCTCTGACTTATTTCACTTTGCATAATACCCTCAATGTCCATCCATGTTGTCACAAATGGCTGGATTTCATCGTTTCTTATGGCTGAGTAGAATTCCATTCTGTATATATACCACATCTTCTTTATCCATTCATCTCTTGATGGGCACTTAGGTTGCTTCCAAGTCTTGGCTATTGTGAATAACGCTGCAATGAACACAGGGGTGCATGTATCTTTACGCCTTGGTGTTTTCAAGTTCTTTGGATAAATACCCAGCAGTGGAATACCTGGATCATATGGTAGTTCTAGCCTAAATTTTTTGAGGAATGTCCATACTGTTTTCCATAGTGGCTGCACCAGTTTGCACTCCCACCAGCAGGGTATGAGAGTTCCCTTCTCTCCACATCCTCTCCAACACATGTTGTTTCCTGTCTTGTTAATTATAGCCATTCTGACAGGTGTGAGGTGATATCTCATTGTAATTTTGATTTGCATTTCCCTGATAGTTAATGATGGTGAACATCTTCTCATGTGCCTGTTGGCCATCTGTATATGTTCTTTGGAGAAATGTCTGTTCAGGTCTTTTGCCCATTTTTTAATTGGGTTGTTAGTTTTTTGTTGTTGAGATGCATCAGTTCTTTATATATTTTGGAGATTAACCCCTTATCAGATGTATGGTTTGCAAATATCCTCTCCCAATTGTTACGTTGTCTTTTCGTTTTGTTGATAGTTTCCTTTGTTGTGCAGAAGCTTTTTAGTTTGATGTAGTCCCATTTGTTTATTTTTTCTATTGTTTCTCTTGCCCAGTCAGACATGGTGCTTGAAAATAAGTTATTAAGACTGATGTCAAAGAGCATACTGCCTATGTTTTCTTCTAGAAGTTTCACAGTTTCAGGTCTTACATTCAAGTCTTTAATCCATTTTGAGTTAATTTTTGTGTATGGTGTAAGGTAAGAGTCTACTTTCATTTTTTTGCATGTGGCTGTCCAGTTTTCCCAACACCGTTTGTTGAAGAGACTTTCTTTTCTCCATTGTATGTTCTTGACACCTTTGTCGAAGATTAGCTGTCCACAGATGTGTAGGTTTATTTCTGGGCTTTCGATTCTATTCCATTGATCTGTGTGTCTGTTCTTGTGCCAGTACCATGCTGTTTTGGTTACTATAGCTTTGTAGTATATTTTGAAATCGGGGAGTGTGATACCTCCAGCTTTGTTCTTTTTTCTCAGGATTACTTTAGCTATTCGGGGTCTTTTGCTGTTCCATATAAATTTTAGGATTCTTTGTTCTATTTCCATGAAAAATGTTGTTGGAACTTTAATAGGGATTGCAGTGAATCTATAGATTGCTTTAGGAAGTATGGACATCTTAACTATGTTAATTCTTCCAATTTAAGAGCATGGAATATCTTTGCATTTCTTTGTGTCTTCTTCAATTTCTTTCAGCAATATTTTATAGTTTTCAGTGTACAGATTTTCCCCCTCTTTGGTTAAGTTTATTCCTAGGTATTTTATTCTTTTTGTTGCAATTGTAAATGGGATGGTATTCTTAATTTGTCTTTCTGCGACTTCGTTGTTAGTGTATAGAAATGCAACTGATTTTTGTATGTTGATTTTGTATCCTGCAACTTTACCGTATTCGTTTATTACTTCTAAAAGTTTTTTGGTGGATTCTTTAGGGTTTTCTATATATAAATCACGTCATCTGCAAATAGTGACAGTTTCACTTCTTCCTTTCCAATTTGGATGCCTTTTATTTCTTTCTCTTGCCTGATTGCTCTGGCTAGGACTTCAGTACTATGTTAAATAGGAGTGGTGGCAGTGGGCATCCTTGTCTGGTTCCTGTTCTTAGAGGGATAGCTTTCAGTTTTTCACCATTGAGGACGATATTTGCTGTGGGTTTGTCATATATGGCCTTTATTATGTTGAGATACTTTCCTTCTATACCCATTTTATTCAGAGTTTTTATCATAAATGGATGCTGTGTCTTGTCAGATGCTTTCTGTGCATCTATTGAGATGATCATGTGATTTTTATTCTTCATTTTATTAATGTGGTGTATTATGTTGATTGATTTGCGAATGTTGAACCATCCCTGCATACCTGGAATAATCCCACTTAATCATGGTGTATAATCTTTTTAATGTATTGTTGTATGCGATTTGTGAGGATTTTTGCATCGATGTTCATCAGTGATATTGGCCTGTAATTTTCTTTTTTTGTGTTGTCCTTGTCTGGTTTTGGTATCAGGGTAATGTTGGCTTCGTAGAATGAGTTAGGGAGCTTCCCCCCCTCTCAATTTTTTGGAAGAGTTTGAGAAGGATGGGTATTAAGTCTTTGAATGTTTGGTAGAATTCACCAGGGAAGCTATCTGGTCCTGGACTTTTATTTTGGGGGGAGGTTTTTGATTACTATTCGATCTCCTTACTGGTGATTTGTCTATTCAAATTCTCTATTTCTTCTTGATCCAGTTTTGGAAGGTGGTATGATTCTAAGAATTTATCCATTTCTTCCAGTTTGTTGAATTTGTTGGCCTATAGCTTTTCATAGTATTCTCTTATAATCTTTTGTATTTCTGAGGTATCTGTTGTAATTTCTCCTCTTTCATTTCTGATTTTACTTATTTGAGCCTTCTCTCTTTTTTTCTTGGTGAGTCTAGCTAAAGGTTTGTCAATTTTGTTGATCTTTTCAAAGAACCACCTCTTGGTTTTTTTAATTTTTTCTATTGTGTTTTTTTAGTCTCTATTTCATTTATTTCTGCTCTGATTTTTATTATTTCCCTTCTTCTACTGATTTTGCACTTTGTTTGTTCTTCTTTTTCCAGTTCCATTGTTAGATTGTTTATTTGAGATTTTTCTTGTTTGTTGAGATAGGCCTGTATTGCTATAAACTTCCCTCTTAGAACTGCTTTTGCATGCCATAAATTCTGGCATGTCGTATTTTCATTTTCATTTGTCCTCAGGTATTTTTTGATTTCTTCTTTGATTTCTTCGTTGACCCAGTCGTTGTTCAGTAGCATTTTGTTTAATCTCCACGTATTTGTGGCTTTTCTGATTTTCTTCCTATAGTTGATTTCCAGTTTCATACCGTTGTGGTCAGAAAAGATGCTTGGTATTATTTCAATCTTCTTAAATTTATAGAGACTTGTCTTGTGGCCTAATGTGTGATCAATCCTGGAGAATGTTCCATGTGCATTTGAAAAGAACATGTATTCTTCAGTTTTTGGATGGAATACTCTGTATATATGTACTAGGTCCATCTGTTCTAGTGTGTCATTTAAGGCCAATGTTTCCTTATTGATCTTCTGTTTGGATGATCTATCCGTTGGTGTAAGTGGAGTGTTAAAGTCCCCTACTATTATTGTGTTACTGTCTATTTCTGTTTTTATGTCTGTTAATAATTGCTTTATATATTTAGGTGCCCCTACATTGGGTGCGTAGATATTGACAAGTGTTATATCCTCTTGTTGGATTGGCCCCTTGATCATTATGTAATGCCCTTCTTTGTCTCTTTTTACAGTTTTTGTTTTAACGTCTATTTTGTCTGATATGAGTACTGCTACCCCAGCTTTCTTTTCATTGCCATTTGCATGGAGTATCTTTTTCCATCCTTTCACTTTCAGTTTGTGAGTGTCTTTAGATCTGAAGTGTGTCTCTTGTATGCAGCATATATATGGGTCTTCTTTTTTTATCCAATCAGCCACCTTATGCCTTTTAATTGGAGCATTTAGTCCATTGAAGTTTAAAGTAGCTATTGATAAGTATGTACTTACTGCCATTTTTTACCTTTTTTTTCCTCAATCTTTTAGTAGTTCTTCTCTGTTCCTTTCTTCTTCTTTTGTTCTCTTCCCTTGTGGTTTGATGGCTTTCTTTAGTATTATCTTTGGGTTCCTTTGTCTTAGTTTTTTGTGTATTTCTTATAGGTTTCTGGTTTGTGATTACTATGGGGTTCATACACAGTAACCTACGTATATAGCAATCTAAATTAAATTGATAGTCTCTTTAGTTTGACCTCTATCTGATAGCTCTACTCTTTAACTCCCCTCCTCCCACATTTTATGTTTTTGATACCATATCTAACCTCTTTTTTGTGCATTTGTATCCATTACCCTCTTATCATGGAAATAGATAATTTTTCCTATTTGTGGTCTTCTCTTTTCCCCTTAAACCAGTCCCTTTATCATTTCTTGTAGTATTGGTTTCCTGGTGACAAACCCCTTTAATTTTTGCTTGTCTGGGAAGCTTTTTATCTCTCCTTCCATTTTGAATGATAACCTTGCCAGGAAGAGTATTCTTGGCTGTAAGTTTTTCCCTTTTAGCACTTTAAATATATGGTGCCACTCTCTTCTAGCCTGTAAGGTTTCTGCTGAGAAGTCAGCTGATAGCCTTATGGGGTATCCTTTGTATGTAACTTGTCTTTCTCTTGCGGCTTTTAGGATTCTCTCAACCTGTTCTTTAGGAGATCATTTCTTATGGTGTAACTTGGAAAGAATTCCCATTCTCTCTTGGAATTTTCCAAAATTTGACAGAGGAAGAACTTATCAGAGCCCAGGTTGCATAGCTAAAGTAAATGGAAAATTAGCACATCTTCAGTTAATGTATTCAGCAGCAAAGACTACTAATCTGACATTCAGACAAAAACAAATTGCTAAAAAGGCTCCAAGGAAGTGAGAGGACATAAGACTGAAGAAATGGATGGGAAGCAGGCCAGGAGAGGGGTCATGTCTAAGCAAGGTTCCCACTCTTCCATCATTGCATATCACCTTGATGATATCTGCCAAATCCACACACTATTTGTACTGCTATTAATATTTTTATTTAAATTGCTTTACTTTTTAACTTAAATTTAAAATTATTTAAATGGTAATGGAAAATCAGCATCACTTTACAAAACTAGAGGGTAACTGTAAAAATAAAAACATGAAAACAAGACAATATTAGTTAGAAATATTGGATTTACTGTTGCTTTGCTAGAATTCTCTGAAAAGTTATTCAGTCACCTTTAAATTTTTATACTGGGTATGCTTATCATGAAGATTAAGATGAAAACAACAAGATCTAATTCTAACTCCATTAGTGATTCCTTTTGTAAAGATCTCATTAGTCTTTGGTCTTTTGGATGAAAATGATAACCTTAATCCTCAGGAATTGATGGTTTACCCCACATTTTAGGGACAGTAACTTTTGCTTATATATCTTTCTTTTCATAAGGAGGGAAGATTGATTCCAGTAAAGTGGATACAGTTTTGGGAAACATGGACATGAACCTCACTGAAAAGGAGCTTAAAGATCTGATACAAAACCTGCCAGTTGATGGTGAGCATTTTAGATTATCACTGAACCGTACAGAAAAACTAATCTTATAAGCCTGTCTCTAACAGTCATTTAAAATGCTTGTCTAGCATCAAGAAGGCATTCTGAAAAGCTTAGAGGGAAAACTCAGGTTGAAAGGAAGAACACATCCTGTCTCTTGCTGGTTTCATGTGCAAATTAGAGAAGGATTTCAAGATCTCTCTCTCTCTCTCTCTCTCTCTCTCTCTCTGCTTTTTTACTCAGTCTTTCCTTATTCTCCTTATAGAGTAGGGAGAATTGATAGGTATCACTCAAATTCCAGTTTGCTTCTTTGGCCACATTTGCTAATAGGTGACATCAGTATTTATAAAAAGGGCACTTTTTATAGTAGAGTATAGGTAGGGCTATCTTTTACGTTTTTTCTCTTTTCGTGTGGCTGGAGTAGACCTGCTCTACATCTCAGTCAGTGTTTGTCTGCCTATCTGCCTCTCACTTTCACATGGGTCCTATGGGGAAAAGTCTATTACAGACAACTTAGACCAGCTCTTCTCTAAATCTGTAACTAGCATGAGGTCACAGAAGACACAGAACATCATTTCCACCAAATGCTGTTATTGAAGCAATCACAAGATCCTGCCTAGATTCAATCTAAGCTCTTGGTGGGAGATGTATCAGTCACATTGTAAGAAGAGCATGTGGGACAGGAAATATATATCTCAGTCATTCTTGGAAAATAGGTTCTGCCACAACTTCTTTTACTCAGCATATGTGTTTTAGATTCATCTATATTGTTGCTTGTATCAGTAATTCATTTGCTTTCATTGCTGAGTAATATCCTATTGTATAAATACACTACAACATGTTTATCACTTCTACTATCGTTGGACCTGGCTTTTTCTAGTTTTTGACTATCATGAATAAAGCTGCTATGAACATTTTTTTGCAAGACATTTGTTTTCTTTTCTCTTGGGTAGATACCTAGGAGTAGAAATGCTGCAACATCAACATAGGGTAAATGTGTCTTAAGATTTATAAGAAACTACCAGATATTTTTCCAAAATGAATGTACCATTTTATACTCCTGCCAACAATGTCTGATAGTTCTATTAGCTCCACTCCTCACCAACATTAGGTATTATCAATATTTTTAATTTTAATCTTTCTAGTCGGTGTGTAATGGTATTTCAATATGGTCTTAATTTATATTTCCCTTATGACTAATGATGTTGAGTACTTTTTCAAGTGCTTAGTGGCCCTTTGTATACTTGTTTTATAAAGTATCTGTTCAAATTGTTTGCCTACCTTTTATTGGGTTGCTTAACCACTTGGGGAGTAGTTGTTTTCTCTCCACCCCTGCCCACACCCAGGAGTGCTTAGTTTCTTTTTGTCTTTCTGCTTTAATAATGAAGGAGTTTAAGGCCACACATTTTCTTCTGAATGCAGCTTCACTGAGTCCTTTGGTTTCGATATGAAGAGTTATCCTAACCATTACTTTCTACTAGATAACTTATAGTTGATGCAATGATTATCTAGTATCTAGAAGTATATTTCTTAATTTCTTAATAAGTTTTTAAAAAATTTTTATTATATATAAATTTTGGAGTTAGATCAGATAATATGACCACTGAGATGTTAAAGAGAATCTCTATTTTGTTAAAGTTTTCATTATGGCCATGTACTTTATCAATTTTTATAAATCTGTAGGGATATGAAAAATAATTCATAGTCTCTGGAGGGTACACATAGACTTCTATAAATATTATGAACTCAAGTTTATTGATAGTATTATTCAAGTCCTTTATGTCTTTACTTATGTTTTGTCTACTATATCTTCTCATTTTAAGAGGGATAAGGTCTCCTACTTTAATTGTATTTTTATAAAATTCTTCTTACATTATTAATAGTCTTTGCTTTATATGTTTAGCTATTTGGTATTTACAGATTTATGACTGTTATAATATTCTTCATAAATTATACCTTTTGATGTCCCTCTTTATCTACATCTATTTGATGATTTAACTCTAAATTTCACTTTGATATTAATGATTGCCAGTACTGGTTTCTTTTTGCTTGTATTTCTCTTGTATATCTTTGCCCATTCCTTTGTTTTCAATTTTCTTTATCATTTGGTTGAAATATATTTTCTGAAGACATCATATAACTAGGTTATTTTAAAACCCACCTGGCAATTTTTCCCTTTTTTTAAAAAAAATTTTTTTTTAATTTTTATTTATTTATTTTCCCCCCAAAGCCCCAGTAGATAGTTGTATGTCATAGTTGCACAGCCTTCTAGTTGCTGTATGTGGGACACAGCCTCAGCATGGCCAGAAAAGCGGTGCGTCAGTGCGCACCCGGGATCGAACCTGGGCCGCCAGCAGCGGAGCGCGCGCACTTAACCGCTAAGCCACAGGGCTGGCCCAATTTTTCCCTTTTAATGAGAAATTTCAGTTTGTTCAGAGTTGTTGTAATAGTGGATATATTTAATTTTATTCCTCTTATTTTATGTTTATTATTCTTTATTTCATCTTATTTTATGTTTACTATTTATTTTCTACTGCCGTTTTCTCCTTTTGCTTATTCTTATTATTACTACTTTATTTAAGCTGTCATTCATTATATTTGTTCACTTCTTAATTAATTTTGAAATTCCAGAGAAGGGTCACATTCCATCAGTTCTTACATTCCTTTTCCTTTCATTCACTGTCTTCCTTACATATGACTTAACTATTACTGGCAAAAAAATACTGCTTTATTCCCCATCAAGATACCCTTTCCCATCAGATATTTTATTTGACCTTTATCCCTCTACACACACACAGGCAATCCCAATAGGCTGAAACTTTACAAAGGGCTGAAACAGTGCAGAATACTGTACTCTTATTCCTCTCACCACTTCCCCGACTCTTCACCATGAGATCTTTGGAATGTCTTTACTTCCCCAACTATACATTCCCAACTCTTACAAACAATCAACTCCCAGGATTTACTGGGATAATTTAGTACTTGACTAAAATTTCTCTTAAATAATCTACCTTCTATTTCAAGATTCTTTATTTAGTACTTAAGATTACACATTCCACGACAGATTATTTCTGAACTTATAGAAAGGAAGGAAGATTCTGTTCTGGCATCTCTGTACTTTCACCACCTCAAGAGAGTGAATGTTTCTGCCCACTTGTTTTACTCCTTCTTGGCCTTTTAGGGGTCAGAGGAATTGGAATGCCCTCATGCTAGGCTTTAGTGACCTTCATCAAGGTCTTCAGGATTCTGAGTGCCAAGATCTCCCCAAGACTACTGCTATCCAGTTCTGTTCCAATGCTGTGACACCTCTCTGGTGCTTCCCTAGTTGATGGGGGAGAGAATGCCCATTCTTTTCTCCAGGACACAACCAGAGCCCAAGATAGCCCTAGTAGCCTATAGACACCAACAGCATTTGACTCTCAAAGAGCAAACAGCTTGGAGGTGGTAGTAAAAGGGATTTGAGCCATGTTCCAGTTTCCATGTTCACAGAAGCCCTTCCAAAGTTTTGATTAAAGTAAATATAAGAGTAAGAATAACATTATAAATAAAGGAAAATAATTAACTTTGGCTTAAAAAATTTCCCTTGTCACACAGAATGTTTTAATTCTTGCTAACAGATTCCTCATCAGTTGAGATGAATTTGGAATATGTTAATGGAAGAGAAGTCCCTGGAACCCCAGTTTTCAGTGGAAATCCCCAATTAAATGGCCTATGGCAGAGAGCCCTTTCATCTTGGGTCAGAATTTTCCCGGTTATAAACCAGATGGGCAAAGAAAAAGATGAAAGAATTTGTATGAATCCTCACCGTAGCAACCCATAGACAAAGCCAGTCCAAAAAGTTGTAATCCCTTTCAAGGATCCCATCTTTTTTCATGATAGGCTATTATTACCTATAATAGTCTAGTTGAATCAAGACACATTTTCCATTCTGTCTTGGTCTCTAGCTAGTGTTGATGTAGAAATTATTAGTGACTGGGAATACTTTAATAGACAAAGAATAAGGTCCAAAAATTCTTCTCATCACAGAGTTAACAACATTGTTGATAAGTGATATACTTTTCTGGCCATTCTACTGATACTTTGTGCATACTCAAAAAGAAAAGTTTTTTGAATTCATGAAATAACTACATTATATTCCATGATTCCTAGGTTATAGCTAGATTTTCTCATCAACATGGAGTATTATTTTGCTAGGTGAAAAAAAACAAGCACCTTTCTTTTCAGAAACTAAATAACAGGGATTAGCCTCTTTTCTTCCCTAAAGCATAATACGTCAGAGATGCTGGGCTATTAATTATATTCAGGAAATAGTTGTGTTTATTATCATTTGAGATTTCATCTTTATTCTTATACTTTCTCATGAAGGATGTAGCAAAAGGTTGTATTAGTGTATATGTGTGTGTGTATGTGTGTGAAACCAGCTTCTATTTTTTTCAACCGAGGTATAATTGACATGTAACATTATGTTAGTTTCATGTGTACAACATAATGATTCAATATTTGTATGTATTGCAAAATGATCACCACAATAAGTCTAGTTAACATCCATCACCATATATAGTTACAAATTTTTTCTTCTTGTGTTAAGAACTTTTAAGATCTACTCTCTTAGCAACTTTCAAATTGCAATAGAGTATTATTAACTATAGTCACCATTCTGTACATTACATCCACATGATTTATTTATTTTATAACTGGAAATCTGTACCTGCAAAAGGTTAAATTTTCTAGAGCAAATAAATGCTGCTAAATTCTTCTGCTCTGTGCAACATCATTTTCTTAGTCTTATTGTCATGTTTCTGTGCAATTTATTCCTTGTCTTACAGTTAATGGTAAGGTTGATCTGGAAAAGTTGATGAATGAAGTAAAACCTTTTTCAGGTGAGTAAGACATTACTAAAACATTTTTAATTTAATTCTAACCCTATATTATATTTTGCATAGTGTTTTCCCAATATTACATCATAGATTTATTAATGCTGATATTTTACATTTTTATAATTAAATATTTACATGTAACTTTTCTTCTGCCTTTAACTTTGAATTATATAGAATTCAGCCATAAAAATAAGTGGCGATGTTTGAGTAATAAATTATATGTTCTGTAGTTTCTGGCAGTATTATGCTGACCTTTACCAGTGTTTAAATCAGAGGTCACAAATTGGCCACCATGAGTTGAATCCAATCTGCAGTCAAGTTTTGTAAGATTTGGCCACACTGGCCCTACATTCCCTCACAACAATAGCTGGTGTGTTTTCTCTTTGGACAAAGCATGTGATGGTCACTTCACCGCAGCCAGTTTCACTCATTTCTTCTACCTCCAGGCTCCTGCGAGCTTTTGAGTTAATAACTGCTGGTCTAAATAGCCAAAATCTAGGTAGGCATAGAATATAGGAAGATGAATATTTTTAGAAAATTAAGTTGATAGAGTTGCTTTAAATAATAATCACATGATTCAGCTTTAAAAAGAAAAAAGACTCAATACCCTAAATTACTGGCCAATTATGTAATCTGATTTTTTTCCATGGTGTCTTGCCACTAGGCTTGGGAAACCACTCTCTCTTTATGGACAATCAAGGAATAAGTTCTGTCTCACTGTCCTTAAACACTATTGGAATATGTGAGAATGTGAAAGTAAAGATGGCATTATATGAGCCAGCTTTTTTGTTATTTCAGATCGTTATAAGTCCTAAAATTGCCATGTGTCAGCAATCCTTTTTTTTTTCAAAGGAGGTAAAGTTGATACCAGTAAACTTGAAACTGTTTTGGGAAACTTGGGGATTGAGCTCACGCCTAATGAACGCTCGAACTTGCTGCAGACACTGCCAGTTAATGGTAAGTCTTGTGGGTACTATCTGGGTTTTTTAGGAAGTCTGGTTTTGTGGAACTATGTGAAAAATAAACCAAAAATGCTTGAAAACTATTGAAAAGCTAATGCTAATACAAAGAAAAGTTTCATCACTTAGATTTTAATTTAAAAATCATCAATCTAACCCTTTCAGCTGTAAGTTGCTATCAAAGGCAAAGTTTGTCACTCAACCCTTAGGTTGCTGAATAGCTGGATTTGTAAAACTACGTTTAAATAAGAAAGAAAGAAGAGAGGTGGGGGAGAGAAGCAGGGGTAAAGAGAAGATAAAAAACAAACTTAATAATATAGCTGTGTGTGTTTCTGCAGCACAGAATATATAGTTTACTAAAAAGTGGATGATTTTATATATCGAGAAAAGGCTACAGTTTTTAACGTCCTTATTAGATGAAATTTTTAAAAATTTAGGAAAATAAAAAATGCTTTTAATTCCATATCCAAAGATAACCACTATTAATGTATTAGTGCATTTCCTTCTAGTGCTTTTAAGATAGATGATGATTGATAGATAGATAGATATTTATGTATATTTTATGTATATATTAATTTATTTCTAACTTACCTCCTCACAATGTTAATATGTATATTCGTCATAGAAAGCTTGATAATGCAGATAAGTGAAAATAAAACTATCTGTATTCCCACCTCAAAGTGATAACTAATGTCAAAAATTTGAGAGATATTTTTCCAGTTCTCATCTGTGAATATATGTCCTTTTTTATTTGGCAACCTTGTGGATAAATCTTTGCAAACATCCTAAAATTTCTTGAGATTAAATTCCATTATGTAAAATTGCAAAATGCAAGATATTTTATTTGTTTTGTCACATTTCATTCCAGGAAATGGAAATATGAACTCCCAAAAACAGCATTTGAGAATGTTATTTTTCCTACATTATCAATATGGGGAAAAAAATAGCATCTTATTATTATGATTTGCA
This sequence comes from Ceratotherium simum simum, assembly GCF_057802395.1. NCBI lineage: Eukaryota > Metazoa > Chordata > Mammalia > Perissodactyla > Rhinocerotidae > Ceratotherium > Ceratotherium simum. The sequence goes on from NC_141915.1 coordinate 45,467,484, forward strand.
TTTCACTCCTTTACTGCTGAGAGTGAACATTTTGGTACATGTATTATCTATTTGCATTTGGAATGTTCCTTAGGTGAAGATTTCTAAATTCTTTCTTTCTGTACTATATTTCTGACTGCACTTCCAAAATATCCCATTTTTTTATAGCTGATGGAAAAGTGTATCAGAAAAGATTGATGAAAGGCATAAAGTCTCACAAACGTGAGTAAGAAGCACAGTGAAAAGACTTGCTCTGAAACCCTTATTTGTATTGTTAAAATATGAATCCTCTTTTCCTATATAATTGAGTCTTTATTTATGCTTCCTTCAGTAGATCTGCATCTTACCAAGTATTTACCAAGTAGTTTCCTTTATTAAGATTTGGCAGAAAATGTTCAACTTTCTTGGATTTTCCTAACTCAGCCCCAAAGAAACAAAATAAATTTAAAAATACAAAGCAAAAGGTGAAGAATGAAGGCTCTCAGATAACGATTTCAGTCAAAAGTAGAGACAAATAATTTGGAAGTACAGGCAACAAAAATAACTCCTTTTTGCAGAATATTCTGCAGTCATCTCTAGCTGTGGCCTTTCAATATTCCCAACATAAAATTGGAGGGAATGAGTTCTAACTTTATTCTCCTATTAACTGGACAAGACTGGAGTTCTGGTGTTTGTCTTGAAAATCTTAACAATAATACTAAGAAATGAATGAAGTGTTTTTTATTGTAATAAAGCACATACTCTAAAGAAGGATAACATAACAGAGTGAATGTGTAGTCCAGTTTTAGAATCATTCAATTTTACTGTATTCCTTTCTTGTCCCTTACTTAGTAGGCAATGTTGATGTCAATAAGCTGGACACTCTTTTAGAAAACATGGGAGTCAACATCACAGAACAAGAATTCATGGATCTGATAGAAAGACTGCCAGATGATGGTGAGCACAGTAATCACCCCTATACTTTTTAAGGGGTACTTAATCTTTTTTTCCGTCTTTATTGAGATATAATTGACATATAACATTGTGTAAGTTTAAAGTATACAGCTTGTTGATTTGATACTTACATATTGCAAAATTATTACCACCATAGCGTTAACTAACTCCTCCGTCACGTCACATAATTATCATTTTTTTATGTTGAGAACATTTAAGATCTAATCCCATAGCAACTTTTAAGTATTTAATACAGTATTATTGACTATGATCACCATGCTGTACATTAGATCCTCAGAATTTATTTGCCTTATAACTGGAAGTTTGTACCCTTTGACCAATATCTCCCCATTTCCCCCACCCTCCAGCCCCTGGTAACCACCATTCTACTCTCTGTTTCTATGAGTTCAGCTTTTTTAGATTTCACACGTAAGTGAGATGATACAGTATTAGTCTTTCTTTGTCTGACTTATTTCACTTAGTACGATGCCCTCAAAGTCCATCCTTGTTGTCTCAAAAAGCAAGATTTCCTTCTTTCTCAAGGCTGAAAAATTTTCTGTTGTATATACAGTCTTGTGTCACTGAGTGATGGGGATATATTCTGAGAAATACTTTAGGCAATTTCGTCGTCGTGGGAACATCATAGAGTTTACTTACAAAAACCTAGATGTGATAGCCTACTACACACTAGTCTATATGGTACTAATCTTATGGGACCACTGTCATATATGCAGTCTGTCATTGACCGAAATGTCATTATGCAGTACATGATTGTAATATACCACATCTTCATTATCTATTCATCTGTTGACAAACACTTAGATTTTTTCCATATCTTGGCGATTGTGAATAATGCTGCAATAAATATGGGACTACAGATATCTCTTTGACATCCTGTTTATATTTCCTTTGTATACCCACAAGTGGGACTGCTGGATCATATGGTACTTCTATTTTTAATTTCTTGAGGAACTTCCATACTGTTTTCCATAGTGGCTGTACTTATTTACATTCCCGCCAAAAGTGAACAAGGGTTCCATTTTCTCCACATCCTCACCACCAGCATTCGCTATCTCTTGTCTTTTTGATGATAGCCATTCTAAGGTGATATTTCTTTGTGGTTTTGATTTGCATTTCCCTGATGATTAGCAAAGTCAAGCACCTTTTCATGTACCTGTTGGCGACTTGTATGTCTGCTTTGGAAAGATGGCTATTCAGTTTCTCTGCCCATTTTTTAATTGGATGGGTTTGGTTTTTTTGCCATTGAGTATATGAGTTCCTTATATCTTTTGAATATTAACCCCTTATCGGATATATGGTTTGAAAATATTTTCTCCCATTCTCTAGGTTGCTTTTTCATTTTGTTGATTGTTCCTTTTGCTATGCAGAGCTTTTTAGTTTGATATGGTCCCACTGGTTTATTTTTGCTTTTGTGGCTTGTGCTTTTGGTGTCATATCCAAAAAATTATTTCCAAGACTCATGTGAAGGAGCTTTTCCCTGTATTTTCTTCTAGGAGTTTTACAGTTTCAGGTCTTACATTTAAGTCTTTAATCCATTTTCATTAATTTTTCTGAGTCATATAAGGTAGTGGTCCTATTTCATTCTTTTGCATGTGGTTATCCAGTTTTCCCGGCACCATTTATTGAAGAGACTATCCTTTCCTTGTTGACTATTCTTGGCTGCCTTGTTGACAGTTGACTGTATATGTTAGGGTTTATTTCTGGGCTCTTGATTCTGTTCCATTGGTCTATGTGTCTATTTTTATGCCAGTACTGTACTGTTTTGATTAGCTTTGTAGCATAGTTTGAAGTCAAGAAGTGTGATGCCTCTGGCTTTATTCTTCTTTCTCGAGATTGTTTTGGCTGTTTGAGGTCTTTTGTGGTTCCATACAAATTTTAGGATTGTTTTTTCTATGTCTGTGAAAAATGCCATTGGAATTTTGATAGAGATTGCATTGAATTTATAAATGGATTTGAGTACTATGGACATTTTAACAATATTAATGTTTCTGACCCATGAAGATGGGATATCTTTCCATTTTTGTGTCTTCTTCAATTTCTTTCATCTAAGTGTTGTGGTTTTCATTGTATAGATATTTCACCTCCCTAGTTAAATTTATTCCTAAGTATTTTATTATTTTTTTATGCTATTGTGAATGGGACTGTTTTCTTTATTTCTTTTTCAGATATTTCATTGTTAGTGTATAGGAACACAACCGATTCCTTATGTTGATTTTGTATCCTGCAACTTTACTGAATTCATTGATTAGTTTTAACAGTTTTTAGGTGAACTCTTTAGGATTTCCTGTATATAAGATCATATCATCGGCAAACGAAGACAATTTTACTTCTTCCTTTCCTATTTGGATACCTTTTCTTTTTTTGTCTGATTGCTCTGGTTTGGATTTCCAGTACTACATTGAATATGAGTGGTGAGAGTAGACACCCTTGTCTTGGTCCTAAGGCTCATTTTTTATGGCCTTCTCTTTCTCCTTTCAAACCGGTGGGTCAAGTGAGTCTTTTTTTAATGAAATAGAATGTAATAGTAAAGCTATGTATTGTTTCATGAGTCCTTATGATCAGTTGTGTGTGTGTGTGTATGTGTGTGTGTTCGAAGTTCTTAGTGTGGCTTAACTATCGAAAATTTTGAAAATCACTGGCTTAAATGATAGTACTATAACAGTTCTATTTTCAGTCTATTGTTCTTTCCACCACCACACTGTTCCCAATGATTTTGCTTAACCATATATCTTTAAGATTTCAAATCTTTTTATTTATATTTATCTCATTAACTTCAGTTTAGGACAGTAAAGTCTTTTTATCTAGCATGATGGGGCAAGTCATTGGTCAGATAATCTAAAACTCCAGTTAAAGTAAGGAATCATAAAAATGATATGTACATACCTTAAACATTTTATTTGAATGAAAAAAATTGGGCCAATGACATTTTAATTTAATGTAGCCGTGCTCTTTGGAGATTTTCTTGGACAAACGTACCCATTTATCATCTAACTCCGTTTTTCGGTCTCTCTTAAATGGAGCAGATGCTTTTTTAAAAGTTAAGCAGAAATTCCGGTCAGAATCCATCTAGATTTTAATTGTTTCTCCAGTCATTTTATAGTTATCTTATCCACACCAAATTCAACAGAACTTTTTTAGAAATTTGCATTTACATAAACTTTCCAAATCATTCAAATTTGTTTTTATGGTAATAACTCCCTTTTCCATTTATAGTTCATCAGTTTGTATAATGATTATGTTATCATCAATTTAATAATAAGTACAACTATTTATAAACAAGCCTGGAAACAAACTCAACAACTCAACCCATAAAAACACAAATGCACTGGCTTACTAAAAGTGTAGCTTACCAGATGTGAAAGTTTGGCATGCCATTAGCATCAGTCTGAATGTTTTGCAGTAGGAATGAAAAATGAAGTTCAGACCATCAGGTTGGTTAAATGGAGGTCAATTAAGCGATCTCCTCTCTCAACCAATCTATGGAGACATAGATTTTCCACTGGCATTCCAAACTCTACATATAAAAAGTAAACTATTTTCCCTGTTAAATTCATTCCTAATTCTTGATTTTTTTAAATTTCTATGCCACTATCATCTACCCACAATTATCCATGAAATAATCCACAAATCATCTTTGACTTGTCATGCTCCTTCATTTTTTCCTCTTAAAAATATCCCAGATCTATCTCTATCTTTGCTACTTTACTCTTAAATTCAAATCCTCATCATCCCTGGCTTAGACTACTACAGAAGCCTCCTGACTGGTCTAATGGCCGTATTGCCGCCCCCCCCACACACACACACACACTTGCCAGGATGACTTAACTAAGGTGAAAATCTGAACTTGTTATTCTTCAAATTAAAACCTTTCAATGACCCCTCATGGCTTATATGCATTGAGTCTTACAATATGCCAGATGCAGTGCTCAGCATTTTTATGAATTTTCTCATTCAGTTAATTTATTCATTCATGTAACAGATATCTATTGAACACCTGATACCTAACAGTCTCTGTTTCAGCCTTAGGGATACAGCCATATACAAAACAAATTAATGTAAACTTTGTGGAGCTAGGATTTTTATCTTTTTCTGCTGCTATATTCCCCGATCCAGGTAGTCTGATGTCAAAGTCTAAACTGTTAACTCCAACCAGCCTCTTTTGACTCATCTTTCCGCTCCTTACATGGCATTTTTCCCTCAAGCAAAATTTAAAAGCTTTAGTTCACCACACACTGTGCTCTTCATTGCTCCTTTTCCTGGAATTCTTTGTCTTTCTCCAATGATAGAAAATAACATAATACCATAAACGGTGGCCTTAAATGTATACCAGTCATGTGTTACCAGCCTTTTCTAGAGAAACATGGAGTTAGAAACAGAATGAGTCCAAAAGACTTGAGAGAACATTTTACCTAAGATAGACTTTATGGTTCAAGCAATCATAGTCCCTGTTGCAGATAATGGAGTTACCCATTATAGTCCAAGAATTATAAATTTTAAAAGGACAAGATATGGTGAATAGCCTTCATCTAGGCTCTACTTCATAATGTAAGTACTTTATGTTTCATGCTTTTGTTCTGAGTTTGGATTTATTGGTGTCCAATTTTGCCTTGTCTTATAGATGAAGGGAAGATCAAACTAAATACGTTGATGGAAGAATTGAGTACTGTTTTAGGTAAGTGAAAATGACTTAATTCTTTATATTGTTTTAGTGATATTTCCTACCATCCCTTGTTAACTTCACCATTTTAACCTTGCCTTAATTGAACATTTTCATCTACCTACTTTGATTACCTATGCTTTTGTAATAAAGGTACTAGATTTTTGTGTAAGACAAGAAATTTAGGTAATAACTTAGATGCTATATACAGAAATAATTATTTGAATAGGTCATCAAAAACATCATAATTTTCTGGGCAATTATATTAGCCTCATATTATTATATGTAGTATTTTTCTCCGACAGTATGAGGACATGCTTTTTATTATAAATAAGGAACAATGTCATATTTCTAAGTCTAGTATTCATTCTGTATAATACAGCAGGTGTCCTTAGGTCTTTGTTGTTCATCTAGCAATAGAAGATGCTGCTGTACAAACACATGTTTTGTTTTTCATAATTTAGATTCATTTGATAATGTTCTGTAGCCATGACAACAACCTTTTCTTAATAGAGTGGGAATGTTTTTAGTCCTAATTTCACCCTTGATCCTCCCTCAACCAAAACCATAGGAGAGACCTCAGGAATTGTCCAGGCATTCTCCACTATTGTTGATTCTCCTTGAGATGAGCTGACATCTGAGTGTTGGGATGATTTCATCCTGTTTTTGTCTTTGAATCATTTGTTTAATTATCTGTGGATGCACTTGCTGCATAGAAACATTTAAGACTCTGAAAAGCAGACCTCAAACAGCTGTGAGACAAACTAAACTAGCTGAAAGTATTATAAGAAGAAACTGGAAGACACTCTGGAATCGTGGTCCAGTATTTCTCAGGCCTGAAAGAAAACTAGTCCTAATAATGCCTTAAGTCTACCTTAAATAACCAAGTTGTCTTTTCTTTAACTTAGATATAAATTTGACCTGTAGTGTGAATCGAAGTACAATATGAAGTATTAGCAATGGTACAAATCCCCCTCTAGCTGGCCAAAAGAAAATTCAAGGCACTTCTGTCATTTATCTCGGGGATTATTTTTGAGGTCACATTGGTTTACAACATTATATAAATTTCAGGTGTACATTTGGACTTCTTATAGGCTGCATTGTGTTCATCTCCAAAAGTCTAGCTGCCATCCGTCACCATACACATGTGCCACTTTACCCCTTTCACCCTCTTACCACCCCCTTCCCCTCTGGTAACCACCAATCTGTTCTCTGTATCTATGTGTTTGTTTGTTTATTTTCCACATATGAGTGAAGTCATATGGTAATTGTCTTTCTCCATCTGACTTATTTTGCTTAGCATAATTCTTTCAAGGTCTATCCGTGTTGTCACAAATGGCATGATTTTGTCTTTTTTATGGCTGAGTAGTATTCCATTGTGTGTGTATGTATGTATATATATAAACAATTTTAACTGATTTATTGTACTGTTTAGGGCATGGACTGTATTATATACTAGGTCAGCCAAGGTGAGACACAATTTTTTTTTATTCCTGTGGATGGAATACATTATACTTAGGAATCTCTTCCACCAGATATTATTTATTTCCCCAGAAAAGTTTCTCCCCCCTTGGACTCTTTATAAGGAGACAAGACCCATTGAGACTGTTGGAAAACTATGCACTTAGAATTGTCTATTATCCCCACAGAACATAACCAGTAATTCTTTAAACAGGTTTGCTAGTAAAAAAGCTGAGTTATAGAGTTAGGATTGTTCTAACTCTAGTAAAGTGATTGTCCCTAGTAAAACTTAAACTTCAATAAGTTATTAGTAGTAGTAAGGAAGATCATGACAGGCTAAATCAGAAGTGTATGATATTAAATAAGTAAAAAGGAAAAATATGACAAAAAATAAGAAAAATATGTGAAAAATATCCAAAGCACTGACAATCAGTGTTTTCTTATTCTGATTGTCTTGTATGGAAGCTCTGGACTTCATGCAGTTTTCCACTTGTTCTGAGGATCTTGGATCTTGGGTCAGCAGGGGACTTACATGAACCACTTGCTTGTTGGAGCTCTCTGGAGAACCTCAATTTAAGGTCTCTAATGGTGTAACTTTCCAATTCTGATAATGTCTCTTTCATTTTTCCAGAGGTTTTGGTATTCAAAAGACAGTGAAGTTTTTAAATAACAGGCAAAACTTTTTGTATAATCATGAATAATTGAAAAAATAAAATGTATTTCCCTATAATTGAATAGATAAGTTGGAATGCCCTAAGTAGGTAGCAGGATATCTAAAAGGTTGTTAGCCAGTGTGAGTGCTGTGGATTTTTGACAAGAGAATGTTTCAATCCATCCAGAAAATAAAAATAATATTATTAGTACATGTTCCTAACTCAGAGAGAAGCAGCTGTATAAAATCCATTTGGATGTGCTCAAAGAGTCCCTTAAGTGTGTGGTTCTAATCCAGATCTCATGATTACAGATTTTCCATAACTAGTTTTAGCTTCAGAGGAGGCATGAATTGGCCCATGTCCTCTGATATGATACAAAATGTCCTAATCAGTGTTTAATAATGTAGCAAGTTTGTTCCTATAGTGGTGGGTTGTTTATGTATGATTTTGGCAAATACTCATTTGAAATTTTTTCTGGTGCAACTAGGTAGCAATCCTGGCTTTGCTGGATTTTATCCTCATGGATATTATGACTTATCATTCCAATTGTTTCTTTATAGCATTGAGGTCAAATTTTGTGCTTCTATAATGGAATCTTTGAATCTGATCCTACACTTGTTTTTCTGATCTATAAGAGTTCCTTCAAAAAGGACTTTAGTTAAAAAAATGAAAAGACAAACCACAGACAGGCAGAAAATATTTGCAAAACGCATATCTGATAAAGGACTTGTATCCAAAATATTCAAAGAATTCTTAAAACTCAGCAATAAGAAAACAAATAACCTAATTAAAAAGCGAACAAAAGATCTGAACAAGCACCTCACCAAAGAAGATATACTGATGGCAAATAAGCATATGAAAAGATGCTCAACATCATGTATCATTAGGGGATTGCAAATTAAAACAACAGTGAGATAACACTACACTACATTCATTGCTGATAGGAATGCAAAATGGTTCAGCAACTTTGGAAGACAATTTGGCAGTTTCTTACAAAGCTAAACTTAATTTTACCATAAGATCCAGCGATCGCACATTAGGTATTTACCCAAATGAGTTGAAAACTTATGTCCACACAAAAACATGCACACGAATGTTTGTAGCAGCTTTATTCATAATTGCCAAAACTTGGAAGCAAACAAGATGTCCTTCAATAGATGAATGGATAAGCAAACTGTGGTACATCCATATAATGGAATGTTATTCAATGATAGAAAGAAATGAGCTATCAATCCATGAAAAGACATGGAGGAACCTTAAATGCATATTGCTAAGTGGAAGAAGCCAGTCTGAAAAGGCTACATACTATATGATTCCAATACATGACATTTTGGAAAAGGCAAAACTATAGAGATAGTAAAAAAAATCAGTGGTTGCCAGTATTTGGGTGGGAGGGATGTAGGGAAGAGAGATGAATAGGAGGACCACAAGGGAACTTTAGGGCAGTGAAACTATTCCGTATGTTACTGTAACAGTGAATACCTGACATGTTGCATTTGTCAAAACCTATAGAACTGTACATTACAAAGAGTTAACAGCAAGGATATATAGCTGGATCAGTAAGAGAAAAAGATATAGGCAGATTCTGGAGGAATCCACGTGTAGGCTTCCTATGCTCTCCCTCTTATGAGAGGCGACGAAGAATATACTTCCCTCCAGCAGCGAAAATGTAGTTACACATGTGTGCCCAGGGAAACCCATTAGAGACTCAGTACCCAGGGCTTTTTACTGGGGGCTACTCACATAGAAACCCTCTGCCTAACAACTACCAAAATACCAACCTCCCAGAAGAAAAGCAACTACTCACCATAAGTCACATTGTTTATGTGAGTCTAGGCACAGTGAACTAGCCTTATCAGTTAGTATTAGAGGGAACATTCTGAAAGTCAAGTTCCCAGATGCCAGCCAAGTACCAACCTGGCAAGCAGGTTCTTTTAAAAATAGCAGCCTCAGGCCTGCTATGTTAACTCTTTTCTGCAGAATAGTCTATTTAGTAAGATGATCTCTAGTCTTTATATTACCTATTTTACTGTAGGCTTCTACTTTTATGATAGCAATTTCTTTGAGCAGCATCAAGGCATCAAGTAATAATTACTACAAAAGCATATCATCTATCATTTAGTTTTACCGATTTGAAATCTCTAGAAATAGCCAACATTCAATCACTTGAACCAATCTAGTATCTGTTTAGGAATTCGATCTTTCAAGAGAAACTAGACTAATTAGTGCATATTTAGCCTACTGTGGTCCCTTTCACTTTTAAGACAAGACCATTAACAAATAATATTAAGTCAAAATTTGGTACTGAACTGTCCAAAAGATCTGTTCAGGACATGGACACTTCTTGAACTACAGAAGTATTGTTACAGAAATTACAGTTACAGAAATAGAACTCTCCTTTATAGGGTAAAGATAATAAAGTCACTGGATTGAGAGTGTTATACCAAGGAATAGTAATATGGGGAGAGAGTAACAATATTTCATAATTAGGTAACCAACCAGTACAAAAATATTGGATATTTTCAGTTAGCAATGGAGATCATAACTGCATGTGGTATCATCAGATTTAAAGATGATCCTAATATGAAATCTGAAGATGCTTTACTAATTAGAAACTGCAGTTGCTCTGAAGCAAGAAGGATATAGCCAAAGCTACTGAATTAAAGGGATAAGCTATAATAAGCAATGAGTCTTTTATGTATGCTATTGATGTGCTGTGTTAACACTCCTTAAGTGTGGCCTAACCTTTTTATTGTTGTTGGTGCCCTCAAGTCAATTTTGACTCCTGGCGACCCTGTGTACAGCAGAGCAGAACTCTGCCCAGTCTTTTTGCGCCATCTTCTCACCTTCTGGCGCTATATCAAATGATGCTCCACTGCTATTCATAGGGTTTTCATGGCCAATTTTTTCAGAAGTGGGTGGCCAGGTCCTTCTTCCTGGTCTGTCTTAGTCTGGAAGCTCCACTGAAACCTGTCCACCATGGGTGACCCTGCTGGTATTTGAAATACAGGTGGCACAGCTTTCAGCATCACAGCAACATGCAGCCATCAAGTATGACAGCTGACAGATGGATGATGTGGTTCCCTGACCAGGAAACAAACCTGGGCCATGTCAGTGAGAGCACTGCATCTTAACCACTAGACCGCCAGGGGTGACTTCCTAACCTTTCATGTACCGACAAAAAGAAAGATTTATGATAATCAAGAAAGAATCAATCTAGACTCTTATGGACTCTGATTCGATTATTTTGCCTATATCAATGAAATCTTTGCCCTAAGGGGTTCTGAGACCATGGCTAATTCTTTGATTATTTCTTGAATCATAAATAGTATTGTTTTATTAAAGTCTTGGTCAGAAGTAGATCCTTACCTATTAAGTTTGTAGAGCTTGTATCACAGAGAAGAAAAGAGTATTTTCCTGATGATAGTCCCAGAGAAACAGATACAGATTTGAACTTAGAAAAGGACTGAGTATTGTTAGAAATTCCCACTACTTTGGTGATTTAGTAAATAAAGTTTATTTCCCCTCAAGTATTTTACAACTTACTATGCACCTTTGAGTTTGTCTTTTACTATCTTCTTTCACATTCTGGCACAATCAGACATTACTATTTTAAGACAAATCTACTCTCTGTCTCTATTTCTCAAAAGTACGTGAGCAACTCACTCATTCACTCTTTCTTTCTCTCGCTGTATTTATTACCAGTTAATTTGCCTTCTTTCTTGTTTTTCAGACTTTAAACATTTACTCTAAGGGGTTTGATGTTTTATGGTGTGGGATTAATGACAGATATAGTGGCACCTGTAGCAATAAAACAGTGTTGTTATCTATCTTTATTCAGTCTCCATTGGGTACACAGAGAAAGTACAGCAAATTGTCAGATGCCCAGGTCTGTGTTGGAGCAATATCACTAGATAGATTTTGGATTGTTGTCCTCTGTTTCTTAGCCAATATGGTTAAACATTAGTTCTTTTAATAGCCGCCCTGCTTGGTACAGGTGTCCGCATACATAGATTCCCAATTGTTTGTAAACAGAGGACCTTTTGGTCTTGTTTCTGTTTGGAAGACTAGTTGTTTTCTCTGAAATGTCATATGTTTGTTTTTCATTTCTAGCTTATTTTGTGTCAAAGCTCTCTGAAAATGTTCAGCCACATATTAGATATTTTCTAAATTGGCAATTTTCCATTTCAATTTATTTTTTCTGTATCCCCTGATTCAGATCTAAGTCCTTTTGTACAAAGAAAGGACAAGACTTCCTTTACTTCAACTATTGGGCCTATCCCAGAATATTATTTGGAATTTTCCTGAAATCTATTGTTTATCTTTATTTTGTTTACAATTTTAAATCTTTATCCAATCCACACCTGAGGGAAAGCCTTCTGAAATGGCCCTAAGTAATACCCTCTCAAGGTCAATTTTCGAGTCAGGCACAACTGGCTTATTTACATATTTCTTTACTTGTCTTTCTTTAGTCTGCTGCTTTTAAATATTTTCTCCATCTTAGGAGCTACTAATTAAGTAAACTAGTTGATATATAGATCTGGTAGTCCAGGAAGATAAGTGTTTAACAAAAACCCAAATTCTACAATAAACTTCTGTCTAACATTCTGAAGTTTAAAAAAATCCTTAATTATAACTAACTGAGCTCTAGACCAGGGTTTAAATTTAATTTTTGTAAAACTGATTTCTAGTCTAACAATTTTAAGGAGATATTATACAATTCATTGATCCTTTTCTGAGAAAATCCATGAGGAAGTGTTCCTTGTCTAGGAAGTCAGGGAAGATGCAAAAAGAGTAGAAAGAATATTAGCAAGTAGTATAGATAAAGCTGAGAGGGCGAGAGAGAGTAATGAAAGGAGAGTAGGTTACAGAAGCTTAGAGAAACTATCTTGGAGATAGCTTTTTTTTTTTTTTTTTTGAGGCTGGTATATATACCAACTAAAGAATAGTACTATTTTGTTATTTTTTTCTCCTAATTTTTAGAGATCCCCTTACATGTATTAATTTTTTATTTTTTATATGTCAAAAGTGTCCCAAAATAGCCATTGTTTTTAGAAATTCTGGCATTTACTAAGGTGAGTACAAGAGTTGACGTAGACAAACATGAAAGAGCCCAGGATGAACAAGAAAGAGTTACTAAAATCAGTCGAAAGCATGTTTATAAATGGAGTCTTGGATTCTCCAGCCAAGCGGAGGTTATGAAGGGCTGTACTATCAACATGAAAATCACTGACCCTACAATTTAGAATTTAAAAAAAAACTCTCACAAATGAGAAGATAGTGATGCTTTCATAAAGATTTTTTAAGCTTGACTATTGGCCTTGCAAGAATTGGTTGCCAGTCTAACAAACCTACAACCATTATTCCTTAAGGGCCTGTGATTTCATCCATCCCCTATGAGATCCTCACTTATATATTCAATAAAAATAATACAATCCAGGACAACAACAACAAAAAATACATGAGACACGACTTTATTCAAATAGACAAATGAAAGTAAAAGCAGAGCAAGTAGGAGAAAATAGGCAAGTTAATGGCAAAAATACTTACTAAACAACATACTACAAATCAAAAAGTCTAATTACCTTATACAAAGACCCAGCACTAATAATGAAGACAAATCTTAGGATAACCAAATAAATTCACCAAAAGAACTCAGTAAAACCAGTCAGAGCTCAAATTGTTGTTGAGACTGACTCGCTTGGCAGCAAATGTGAAGACAAGTAGAAATTGGACACAAGGGTCTTGGTGAGTACACCTATTGGTCCAACAGTCCCCTTAATGCTGCCAAATGAGGGTCTTCAAAATGAGCGGACTCTCCAGAATTCTTAAAAGCCGACACCACCACTCATTATCCAAAATAAAAAGTACAAAGTTGGTCAGGCAGTCTCTACTGTGCAGAGCAGAATGCTGATCATATAGGATTCGGGGGAAGTGTGGCGTTCAGAGATTGGCAAACTCAGAAGCATGAGTAGGTGGAGATTGTAGAAACACACTTTCTGAAGTAAGACTGGTTGGTTGGTATTCATGAGAGTATTAACTGGAGTGTGACTGTTCCTATGTGGCTGACTTTCTGAAGTAAAGTGCTGTCACTGATTGGTTGGCTTTCAGAAGTGTGTTCACTGAGGCAAGTTGTCATTGATTGATTAAACAAGTTTAAAACCAGTAGTGGTGGTTACTTTACCATGGCTATGGAAGAATCAATCTTTTATTAGGAGTTGAGGTACTTTTTTTTATTCTCAATAGTTATATGAATTCTCATGATGAACAATGGAGGAGAAATGAACCCACCTTTTGCTCTTCCTATGTGCATAGCTGGATCTCAGGGCACAAGAGAGGGGTCATCACTACTAAAGCTACATCAAGTTCCCCCGCCATGCCCCCTCCATTTAAAGTGATAATTTAAAGTGAAAATTTAAAGTGATGCTGGATGACTGATGCCCTCAGGCAACTGACATAAGCAAATTCAGATAATCTCTAAAGGAACACTTCACATGTGTTGAAGTGTTCTTCATGTGATGAAGGATACTCATCTTCATCTCAAAACAGAGAATTTCACATAAAGAACAGTTCATAGTCTAAAATTAATAAACAAGGAAACAAGGCACCAGGAGTAAAAGCCATCATGAACAACATATAGCAGAATCAGATCAGCAGAGATTTTAGATTTTGGAATTGTCAGAAAAAAAAATTATTAAATAAGCATGCTTCATATAGTTTAAGAATTAAAAGAGTACACCGAAAACTATAAAACATTTCTGAAAGAAATTGAAGAAGACACAAAGAAATGGAAAGATATTCCGTGCTCTTGGATTGGAAGAATTAACATAATTAAGATGTCCATACTTCCTAAAGCCATCTGTAGATTCAATGCAATCCCTACCAAAGTTCCAACAACATTTTTCACAGAAATAGAACAAAGAATCCTAAAATTTATATGGAACAACAAAAGACCCCGAATAGCTAAAGGAATCCTGAGAAAAAAGAACAAAGCTGGAGGTATCACACTCCCTGATTTCAAAATATACTACAAAGCTATAGTAACCAAAACATCATGGTACTGGCACAAGAACAGACACACAGATCAATGGAATAGAATCGAAAGCCCAGAAATAAACCCACACATCTATGGACAGCTAATGTTTGACAAAGGAGCCAAGAACATACAATGGGGAAAAGAAAGTCTCTTCAACAAATGGTGTTGGGAAAACTGGATAGCCACATGCAAAAAAATGAAAGTAGACCCTCACCTTACACCATACACAAAAATTAACTCCAAATGGATTAAAGACTTGAATGTAAGACCTGAAACTGTGAAACTTCTAGACGAAAACATAGGCAGTACGCTCTTCGACATCGGTCTTAGCAACATCTTTTCAA
This sequence comes from Ceratotherium simum simum, assembly GCF_057802395.1. Taxonomy (NCBI): domain Eukaryota; kingdom Metazoa; phylum Chordata; class Mammalia; order Perissodactyla; family Rhinocerotidae; genus Ceratotherium; species Ceratotherium simum. The sequence continues at coordinate 45,482,568 of NC_141915.1, forward strand.
ACACCATGTCTGACCAGGCAGGAGAAACAATAGAAAAAATAAACAAATGGGACTACATCAAACTAAAAAGCTTCTGCACAGCAAAGGAAACCATCAACAAAACGAAAAGACAACGTAACAATTGGGAGAAGATATTTGCAAACCATGCATCTGATAAGGGCTTAATCTCCAAAATATATAAAGAACTCATGCATCTCAACAACAAAAAAACTACCAACCCAATTAAAAAATGGGCCAAAGACCTGAACAGACATTTCTCCAAAGAGGATATACAGAAGGCCAAAAGACACATGAAAAGATGTTCAAAATCACTAACTATCAGGGAAATGCAAATCAAAACTACAATGAGATATCACCTCACGCCCGTCAGAATGGCTATAATTAACAAGACAGGAAACAACATGTGTTGGAGAGGATGTGGAGAGAAGGGAACTCTCATACACTGCTGGTGGGAGTGCAAACTGGTGCAGCCACTATGGAAAACAGTATGGAGATTCCTCAAAAAATCAAGGATAGAACTACCATGTGATCCAGCTATTCCACTGTTGGGTATTTATCCAAAGAACTTGAAAACACCAATTTGTAAAGGTACATGCACCCCTGTGTTCATTGCAGCGTTATTCACAATAGCCAAGACTTGGAAGCAACCTAAGTGCCCATCAAGGGACGAATGGATAAAGAAGATGTGGTATATATACACAATGGAATACTACTCAGCCATAAGAAACGATGAAATCCAGCCATTTGTGACAACATGGATGGACATTGAGGGTATAATGCAAAGTGAACTATGTCAGAGGGAGAAGGTCAAATACCGTATGATTTCCTTCATTAAGTAGTAGATAATAACAACAATAAACAAACACATAGAGACAGAGATTGGATTGGTGGTTACCAGAGGGGAATGGGGGAGGGAGGAGGGTGAAAGGGATAATTCAGTATATGTGTGTGGTGATGGGTTGTAATCAGTATTTTGGTGGTGAACATGATGTAATCTATGCAGAAATAGAAGTATAATGATGTACACCTGAAATTTTTACAATGTTATAAACCAATGTTACTGCAATAAACAAAAGATTAAAAAAAAAAAAAAAGAACATGTACACAGATTTACATATCCCACCCAGGGCTCTCTTATGCTTTCCTTGACAAGGTGGGATCTCACTATTACAAATATATGTTATCTCCTCTTTGTAGCAACTGCCACAATAGCAGTTTTACGTTTGCTCCTGTGATTGTTGATTACTATTTGTCTCTATAAACTGTAAGCCTGTATGGCTCAGAGTTTGTATCCTAATACCTAGCATAGCAGATGCTCAATAAATATCTTTGAATAAATGTTAAAAAAAATAAAGAATTAAAAGAGAGACTTGAATATACATGAATAAAGAGCAAGCAGATTTGATAAAGAACCTTGAGAAATGAAAATAGTAGAAATTTAAAATATTTGAAGGATTTAACAGTAATTTATAAACAGCTGAAGAAAGAACTAAGGAACTTAAGATATTACAAGATATGTAGCACAGAAAGACAAAGAAATGGAAAATATGAAAGAGAAGTTAAGAGACATAGAGGATAGAACAGAAAATATAACATATATCTAATTGGAATGCCAGGAAGAAAAAAGAGAGAGAATGAGACAGAGACAATATTTGAAGAGAACTTTCCAGAACCAATAAATGGTGCCAGTTTAAGAAGCCAAGTGGGTTCCAAGGAGAATAAATAAAAGAAATCCATACTAGACATATACACTTGAAATATACAACATATCTAATTTATTGACTAAAAGTTTAGGATTTTAGGCTTTGCTGACAGTAAACTTTGAGAGATTCATTTTCTGCTGATTTAAACCAAAAGGCTTAATTAAACTAAAATTGTTTTCCCTTTCTAAGGTTGCAAAGTATAAAAGTATTTGTAATAATCAAAAGATTATTTACCATAAAAATAGTAGAAAACAAAAATTATTATGGAAGCCTGAGCCCCCATTTTTTAAACATACTTTCTAACAAGCATCAACCCTGTGTATTTTTATGTAACATTGTATTAACTAATAATTAATTAATTCATATAAGGCATATAATCTATGTACCTTTCTAGATGAAATTTATGTGCATAACATCGTAGTGCTCCTAACATTATTTGAAATATAATTTCAAAACTATCAGGAGAAATACTTAAATTTCTACTTTATGAAGCAAGGAACCAAATTATTGTTTGTTTTAATTTTTACTTGTTTACATAATCGATCAAGGTGATTATAAATTTTAATGTTTTTGTTGTAAAATACTTGATTTTTAAGTACTCATGAAATTATCTTAATGGTGCATAAGTGAAAATATTACTAGTTAGCAGCATTTGATTGTAATAACTCACCAATTTTGTGTTCTCAAATTCTTTTTTGTCACCATTTCTGTCTTTTCTAGGAGAGCAGGTAGATGTCAGTGACCTAGACAATGCTCTGAAAGACTTGAAAGTAGAGGTCACAGATGAGGAATATTTGAATTTAGTAAAAAATCTACCAGTTGATGGTAAGGATTTAAAACATATATGTGCTTTAGAGTGCTAGTCTATGAGATTTTCTTCTAAAATGATGCCAAATTGTTACCAGGTTGGTTTTTTTTTTTAATAATTTTTGAAAGCTTTTAGAATTACTCAATTTTTGCCAAAGAAAATCTGGGTCATTTAATTTTTATTATGGTAGGCAATAGCTATTTCACTCATTCCTGCAAATAAGATATGTATGTTGTTGTCCTTGATTCCATTAATATGCCTGAGAGTAAGTGGAAGGGATGTGAAAATGGAAGAGTAAAAGGTGGAAGGAAAGAAATCAGAGATACAAGTAAATCAAATGGGGTATATGTCTTATAAGTTTTAAGCCAATAATCATTGCCTTTTATGCAAGAATGAACAGATTTGCCTCATTAAAGTCTTTCTCCAAAAAACCTTGTTACTATTTGAAAGCAAATTAGGTAAATCTCAGAAAAAAAATCTTTTTTTTTTTTTTTTTTGGTGAGGAAGATTGGCCCTGGGCTAACATCCATGCCCATCTTCCTCTACTTTGTATGGGATGCTGCCATAGCAGGGCTTGATAAGTGGTGTGTAGGTCCACGCCCAGGATCTGAACCTGCAGATCCCAGGCCGCCAAAGCAGAGCACACAAACTTAACCACTATGCCACCGGGCCGGCCCTAAATTATTCTTTAATATATATCAAGTTATCCATTATATTGGAATCTATTTTTTAGCTCTATTTTGTTTAGCCTTCTTATTTATCTATTACTTGTCAATGAAATTTTGTTTTGATTATAGTAGTTTTATAGTAAGTGTTAATATCCGGTAACGCAAATCTCCATTCTAATTTTCTTTTTCATAATTTTCTTGGCTACAGTTGGGCATTTATTCTTCCATTTGTTCTTTAAAATCATTTTATAAGTTGTTATAGTAAAACAACATTGGAATTCTGAAAAATTTATACTAAATTATATATATATTTACCTTATATTATATATTTATATATATATATATTTAGAATAATTGACATCTTTATTTTAGTAAATCTTGACAAGCGGTGCATCGGTGCATGCCTGGGATCTGAACCTGCCAAACCCTGGTACTCCAAAGCAGAGCGCACGCACTTAACTGCTGCGCCACCAGGCCAGCCCCAGAAAAAATCATTTAAAAGTCTATCTTTCTTTTTTATGGGATTATGGGAAGAGTTGTAGAATTTGTATTGTTTAGGTAAATGTCCCTTATTATTTTTCTCTGCCCTGAATTATCCTTTTCTCTTACAGCTGAAGGAAAAGTGTTTCAAAAAAGGTTGCTGGATGGTGTGAAGACTCTTAAAAGTGAGTGCAAAGTGTGATGAAAAAGTAGATACATCTGAGATATTCTCTTATTTTTCATATATACTAACTTATTTTTATTACATTGAAAATCTCATGTGTATTTTCCCAATATTTATGGATATGTTAGATATGTTATGCCATAAATCCCTGGAAAACTACCCAGCCATTTTAGAACTTGCACCATGTTGATATGAACAAAAGGTATAGTCAGAGGATGAGATTCTACATCTAGTTTTAATGTTGACCCTTCTTGTACCCTTGACTAGGTCTTACTGGACCTTAATGTCTTCATGATTAAAGTGATAACCATAATATACATGAATTAATAAGGATTTTTCTCACATCTTGATGTCTTTTTATGATACTTTGCTCTCCTAAGGAGGAAAGATTGATATGAATAACCTGGACACGTTTCTGGGAAATATGGGAATTGAGCTCTCACATAAAGAACTTGAAGATTTTTCACAAAACCTACCAGTTGATGGTAAGCATTGTAAATAAAAATGTGTTCCCGGGGAATGGCCGGTGGCGTAGTGGTTAAGTTCACGCACTCTGCTCCAGCGGTGCAGGGTTCACAGGTTCAGATCCCAGGCATGGACCAATGCACCACACATCAAGCCATGCTGTGGTGGCATCCCATATACAAAAAAAATAGAGGAAGATGGGCACAGATGTTAGCTCAGAGCTAATCTTCCTCAGCAAAAAGAGGAGGACTGGCAGTGGATGTTAGCTTAGAGCCAGTCTTCCTCTCACACACACACACAAAATGTATTCCCTTTAGGATAACTTGGGTTTGAGAGCATCCATAGACCAATGATAGTGTTTATTTGGTATCAACAGGGCATTTTTAAAAGCATGTAGGTCTCAAATGAAAGCACATCCTGTCCCTTTATTAATCCAAGACCAGCAAATGTCTTCCACTATGAATAATAAAAATTAGTGAGAGTACTAACAGACCATTCTTAGGTCAAAAAATGAAGAAGAGAAGGAAAATAGAATAAGAAAGATTTAAAAGAAACATTAAACTGTAAGTGATAGAAAAGGAAAACAGCCTATGATGAAGAATGATTAAAATTGATTAATGGTTATTTCTAGCATGTATGCCTCAGCTGTTCTGATATAGACAGAAAGATTAAAAGGGGATAGAGAGAAACACATTAAGAATTTTAAAAGAGATATAACTCTGAATAGTGAGCATAGTAATACTATTATAATAAGATATTATATATCACATGAGATTAAGATGTTAAATATATTAATAAAATGAACATTTTTCCAGGGTAAAAAAATAAATTACCAATATTGATCAAGGAAGAAGTGAAAAATATAGATAGACCAGTAACGATAGTTGAAAAAAACTATCAAATGATTATACCTAGCAACTCTCCACCACCACCCATCACTCCAACAAAAGGTGACAGGCCCAGAGAGTTTTAAGAGTAAGTTCTTTCAAATCTTCAAGAAACGGTTAATTAAAACTATCTAAACTGGTCCAGAGGACTCCAGTTTAAGATGATGAAAAAAACAAAATCTGTCTAGTTTTTTTTCCTCTAATACCTAACAAACTGAACAACAAAAACAAAGTAAAAAATCAGCAAAGGAAATTTAACACCAATCAAATAATAAAAGGAGACCAACCTAAAGACATAAATGTTTAAAGGGGACAACTAAAGAAATAAAAGATTCTAGAGTAGAAACAGTAGTACAGCAGAGCTAGGCTCCTCTTAGCCTTTCTGCTTCCTCAGAAACTAAATTGGTGAAATCCAGAGATTTCTCACTAAAATGCCCAGATCTGGGATGAAGTAAATTGAATAAATAACATTTTTTCTCTCTCTTCATTTACTAGGAAGGAGTAGAAACAACGACTGGGGAGAAATTGATAAAACAGGGGAAATGAACAATAGGAATCACTCATTAATGGAAGTAAAAGCTTCAGAGCTATAGGCTGATTTGGAAGTTTGATGTGAAGCCCAAGAATACCATCCCATGGACAGATCTGGGATTTGGTTAAATGTCTTAACTAGGATTCATTCCACTTAATTAGAAGTGTAAGAGCAATGAACCCTGTTGGGACATTTAACCAAACCTCAGATATGAGAGCAGGGCTCAAGTGTAACAAAAACTACATAATACCTCACCACACTCTTAGATTACAATAAAAGTGGATAGAACAATTTTCTCAATTGCATCTCACTAAAGAAAGCAAACTAGTCCCAGATGCTATAGGAAAGGCAATTAAAAGTTACATTAAGTTCTGAGAACAAAGTGAATATCTGGACAGAGCTGCTGAAGCATATGTAAGATGAAAAGAAAGGACATGGCAATAATTCTATCATTAACACAGCGAAGAAAAATAGAAAAAGGAAAAAGGGAAGGAAAGATAGAATGAAAGGAAGATAGCATGCAAAAGACAAATAATCCATCTAGTAGAAAATATAACCTAAGGAACAACCAAAAAGAGGTTCTTGACAATTCATTTTACAGAACAAGTTTAATGGATTCAATATAACTAGAGCTCAAAAATGAGATGGTAATATAACATGATAATATTAAAAGAGAAACTGCATAATTAAACAAAATGAGTACCAAAAATCATTATAGAATTATTAAACAAATTATAAACATCAAAGTAAAAAATAGAGATAGGTGAAAATCATATTACTGACAGAGTGAGAGAACTTAATCACAGTAAATGAAGAGGAAAAGATTAAAGCTATCAAAAATCTAGTAGATATGGATGATTCACAAAGTGATTCAATGTGAGACTATAAAATATCTTTAGAGTAGAGAATATAGCAAGTAAAAAATGTTAAATCAATTATAGTTTAAGGACAAAAAGAAAATTTCTCTAAAATGAAGGAATGAATGCAGATCAAAAACTCCACACCAGGTTCCAGAAAATGTTGATCCAGAGTGCTCTATAGTGAAATGTTTCCTAGTTTACTTATTGAACTTCAAGGAAAAAATAAGAATTCTTCAGACATACAGATGATAGAAAGCACATAATGGATGGGAAGGGGAAATAATAGGTTTCCAAAGCAACATTCAACTCCAGAAAAGAGTGGAGGAGGGCCAGCCCTGGTGGCCTAGTGGTTAAGTTCAGCGCTCTCTGCTTTGGCAGCCCAGGTTCAGTTCCCCGGGCACAGACCTACACCGCTAGTCAGTGGCCGTGCTGTGGCGGCAGCCCACATACAAAATAGGGGGAGACTGGCAACAGATGTTAGCTCAGGGTGAATCTTCCACAGCAAAAAAAAAAAGAGTGGAGGAATGTCTGCAAAGTTGAAAAAGAAAGTGTGACAAAGAACGTTATATATAGCTAAGATGTCATTCAAATATAAAGGAAAAATTCAGGCTTTCATAAACATGGAAAAACTAAATGAATTCAGCACATCTTGAAGAAAAAAACTATGATGAAATACAGTTAATTAAGAGATGACTGAAAATTGAGCAAAAAGAAACAATGTAAAAAGGCTGGTGGTGACCTGTGCTGTTAATCTATTTAAGTGTAGAACAAGTACTAGACAGTTGTGGAGATTATGGATATAAAATAATATGTTTGTATGTGTTAGTATAACTATGATAACATAAATAATAAAAATATGAAAGCGAAGGAAAAGGAATGAAAGGAAGTGTGAAAATACTTTTCATGGCAGGGAATCAGTTGATAGTTTTTAAAATAAAAAGATAAAGTTAAAAAATATGGCTTCACCTCAATGCTTTTCATATTCTCTTAAAATTAAAAGGATCTCTTCAGAAATATCTCTTGTAGTGAAGTATATTTATTGAATTCCAGATTTTTATTTTAAAAACCATATATGTATAATGTTTAAAAAAAAATAATTCTCTGTATCTGCCCATCTTATCTGTGCAGCTTCATAGATGAGTGTCTGTGGAATGACTGGTGATTGTTTCTGTGGGAGACAGGATTTGGAGTAATGTTTTTCCTTTTCTTAATATGTAGAAAAATACACAATACATAGAGAAAAGTGTATAAAACATAAATTTACAGCGTAACTAATTATTATAAAGCAAACAACTGCATACCCACCACCAGCATGCCAGACGCCTCTGTGTGTTATTTTTCCCGGCACTGCCCACTAAATTTAATCACCACGATGTTCCTTATGATAATCACTCCCTTGATTTTCTTCATACTTTACCACATAAATGTGCATCTCAAATTTTATAGTTTGCCCATTTTTTTAACTTTATATGAGTGGAATCACACAGCACACAACTTTTTGTGACTGGCTTCTTTATAATGGGTATAGGAGTAACTTATTGTGGTTACTAATGAAGTTGAGACCTTTTCATATATTTATTAGTTAATTGGATAGCCTCTTTTGCACACTGCCTTTTCAACTATTTTGCCTGTCTTTCTACTATGTTGTCTTTTTCTTATTGATCTGTGGAAGTTCTTTACATATTCTTGATATAAGCCCTCTGAAGATTATTTGTATTGCCAATATCTTCTCTCTTTGGCTTGCCTTTTTGTTCTTTTAATGATGTCTTCTAGTGAACAGAAGTTCTTAATTTTAATGTAGTCAAATATATCGATCTTTTCCTTTATGGTTAGTGTCTTTTGTACTCTTTTAAAGAAATCTTTCCCTATCCGAGGTCACTAAAGTATTCTCCAATATTACTTTCTAAAAGTTTGCTTGTTTTCCCTCTCAAATTTAGTTTATAATCCACTTGGAAATGATTTTTGTGTATAAGATGATGTAGGAGTCAAGTTTCTTTTTTTTTCCATATGGATATCTAATTTTCCCAGCACCATTTTTGAAAACACCATTAAAACTGTCCTTTCCCCACTCTTCTATAGTGCCAACTCTCTACAGTCAAGTAGCATAGATCTCAGAGCACAGAGCATACATATCACCTACAACAAGGTGGGTGTGTGGGGTAGAGTCTCTGCTCTGGCCCTACCTAGCTTATACTGTGAGGATGGACAAAAGACCTTCAGCTTCCCTGGGGTTTTTCTTCCTCAGGTATAGAATTGAGCAGGGTGGGCAAGATGGTTTTTAAGTGACCTGTCAACTAAAAGAATCTAAGTCAACTTGAGATCCCATCTTTGAGCAGACATTTAGGGTGGCAAAAGAAATGGATTAAAAAACAGGTGAGTGAAGTATTTCTTACCTTTTGATACCACCACTCAGAACTATTCTGCACTACAGTTCAAGGAAATCTTTGCCTGATACTTTCATATAATGGCTGGTACTGTTAAAGGGTAAGCAAATGAGGCATCAGACAATGAATAATTTTATAAAACTCTAAAAAGATCAGACCAAGTTTAGACTAAAAAAAAACAAAAACAAAAAACAGTGCACAACCAGCAGTCAGGACTTCCTGCCTCTGAATTTTAAAAGTCATCAATCTGGTCAGAAAAATGCTGAAGGAGATGCACTTTTAAGCCATTCAACAGAAATCTAATCTAATTATTGCACACCTATTAAGAATACATTTCCTGAAATCCCTGCAGAAAGGGAAATTGAGTGAAATTAGTTCTAACAAAAAGGATGCAAGAGAATTAAGTGCAGTATAGGATTTTTTTCTTTACAGAACAGAAAAATGACCCAAAGAGAGCAATGGCTTCTTATTTTCTGTCCCCTAAAAAGAATACAAAATCACTTTTGTAAAATAACATACTGGCTTCATTTTCAAAATGCATCACTTTATTTTCCTCGTAAGGCAGCCATACATTATAACCTTAAGCACATAACAGTCACGTGATTTTTTCAGTAAGCCTGAAATCTTCCGCAAGCCTCCTGGAGCTACAGCCAGACTAGTCCTCAGGTTTCAAATATTAAAGCTTTCTCCACAGCCATAAGTTCCTTTCATGTTTGGGTTATTGAACACAAACTTCGAGGATAATTTGTCTGCAACATAGTCCATTTCTGTTCCTAAAAGTATTAGCTATGCTGTCTTTTTGATGAACACTCTGACTCCATCTCGAACAACTTCATCAGAATCTCTTTTTGTCTTCGCATTTTCTAGAATATAAGAAAGGCCAATACAACCCCTGGTTTGGGCACAAACTTTCACACCTACTTGTTCAAGCTTATCTTTAAGAAGTTGTTTACCACTGCAAGTGCCAGAGTGAGGGCAGCCCAGGTGGGCTTGCAGCTTCCTCTTGCTCACAGCCTGGACGGTGGCCGGGATTAACAAAACCAACATCTTTGCCTTCCTGGAGCCCCAGTGCCTCAGGCCAGCTATTTTATAATTTTCTATGTAAAGTGTTGCACTTACTTCAATGGATTTATTCCTAGGTGTTTTTTTATGCTATTGTAAATGGTGTCTTTTTAAAATTTCTTTTTTTCTGTTTGTTGCCAATACATAAAACATATTATTGATTTTTATGTAGTGAACTTGTACCCAGCAACCTTTCTATACTCTTTAATAAATTATAATGACTTCTCTGAATATTCTCATGGATTTTCTACATTTACAAATAATCATATCTCCAAATAATGACAGTTTTGTTTCTTTCTTTTCAATAATTATAACTTTTATTTCTTTGTCTTGCCTTACTGCACCAGTTAAGATTTCCGGTATAATATTGTATAAATATAATGATAGTGGGCATCCTTGTTTCTAATCTCAAAGGGAAATATTTCCATATTTCACCATTAAATATTACTTCGCTGAATTTTTTTGTGTGTGTAATCTTTATCAGATTAAAGGAATTCCCTTCTATTCCTATTTTGCTAAGAGTTTTTGTTGTGGATGTTGATATTTATCCAGTTCTTTTTCTGCACCTGATCACTGTGTATAATTTTTCTCCTTTAATCTAATAATCTAGGTTACTACATTGATTGATTTTCACATATTAAAACAACTTTGCATTACTGGAATATATTGATCATGATGTATTATCACTTTTATATATTGTTGGATTCAGATTTCTAATATTTTGTGGAGGATTTTTGCATCCACCTTTGTAAGAGATTGGCCTGTGATTCTCCTTTTTTGTGCTGTCTTCATCAGGTTTTGCTAATAAGATTAGGATAGCATCATAATATAAGTTGAAGAGTAATTCCTGTATCAATTATCTGGAAGAGTTTGTATAATCAAATGTTTGGTAGAATTAACCAATGAAGACATCGGGGCCTTATTATTTTTTTGTTGTTTGTGTTCTTGGAATTTTTTTAACTTAAGAATTATGAGTCTGTTTCTTCTTATGTCAGTTTAGTAAGCTGTGTTTTTCTAGGAATTTGTCAGTTTTATATGAATTTTCAAGTTTATTTAAACAAAATTATTTTTAACATATTTATTGTTTTTTTAGTGCTTGCAAGATTTGTATGGAATACCTTTTTCATTTCTAATATTGATTATTTATGCCTTTCCTCTTTTTTCTTAGTAAGTCTTGACAAGGGCCTAACAATTTTTAATAGTCATTCCAAACAACCAACTTTTTCCTTTGTTGAATGTCTGCATTTTACATTTATTTTCTATTTCATTAATTTCTGCTCCTATCTTTATAATTTTCTTTGAGTTTATTCTGCTCTTCTTTTTCTAATTTAAGGTGCATGCTTCACTTATTAATTTTCTTTTTATTCTTTTCTAGTATATTTTTTGTGTCAATACATTATAAGTGGTGCTTTAGCTTTATCCCATGAATTTTGATACATGGTATATTTTTAGTCATTCAGTTTAAAAGATTTTCTAATTCTATTGTGATTTATTCTCAACTCTTGGGTTATGTAGATAAGTTATTTTTTCTTCTAAAAACATATGGAGGTACTCCTATATACTTTATTTCTAGCTTAATTGCATTGTATTTGAAGAACTACCCTATGATCTTAATCCTTTTAAATTAAAGGATTTATATTTAAATCCTTTTAATTTAAAGGATTTATTTTTAAATCCTTTTAATTTAAAGGATTTATTTTTAAATCCTTTTAATTTAAAGGATTTATTTTTAAATCCTTTTAATTTAAAGGATTTATTTTTGAATCCTTTAAAATAGGATTTTTAAATCCTATTTAAAGTGTCTTTTAAATTTTATTTTATTATATTTTTTAAATTTTATTTTATTATATTCTTCAGCAGTTTTATTGACATGTAATTCACATACCATACAATTCATCCATCTAAAGTATGCAATTCAATGATTTTTAGTATATTCACAGATTTATGCAACCATCACCATAATCAGTTTTAGAATTTTATCATCACCCCAAAAAGAAACCCCCTCCCATTAACGGTCACTCTCTATCTTCCTCTCCCCCTCAGCCCTTGGCAACCATTAATCTACTTTCCATCTCTATAGATTTGCCTGTTCTGGAGATTTCTTATAAATGGAATCATATAATATATGCTTCTTAGTGACTGGTTTCTTTCACTTAGTGTAGTGTTTCAAGGCTCATTCACATCATATCATATATCAGTACTTTAATTCATTTTTATTGCCGAGCAATCTTCCATTGTATGAATACACCTAATTTTGTTTCTCCATTCATCAGTTGATGGACATCTGAGTTGTTTCCACATTGTGGCTATGCTGCTATGAATAGTCATGTGCAAGTTTTTGTGTGGATGCATATTTTCATTGCTCTTGGGTATGTCCCTGTGAGTGGAATTGGTGGGTCATATGGTAACTATATTTACCATTTTGAGAAACTGACACTGTTTTACAAAGCAGCTGAAGCATTTTACATTCCCATCAGCAACATATGAGGGTTTCATTTTCTCCACATTTTTGCCAGTAGTTATTATCTTTTTTTTTCTTATAGCCATCCTAGAGATGTGAAGAGGTATCTCATTGTAGTTTTAATTTGCATTTCCCTAATGGCTAATGATGTTGCACATCTTTTCATGTGCTTATTGACCAGATGTATATTTTTTTTAAAGAAATGTCTATTCAGATTCTTTGCCCATTTTTCAATTAGGTTGTCTTTTCATTATTGAGTTGTGAGAGTTCTTTATATTCTAGGTACAAGTCCCTTATCAGATGTGTGACTTTCAAATATTTTCTCCCATTCTGTGGTTTTTCTCACTTTTTTGATGATGTCCTTTGAAGCACAAACGTTTTTAATTTTTATGAAATCCGATTTATCCTTTTTTTCTTTTGTCACCTGTGTTTTTGGTGTCATATCTAAGAATACTTTGCCTAACCCAAGGTCAAAATGATTTATTCTTATATTTTATTCTAAGGTTTTTATAGTTTTAGCTTTTAATTTTAGGTCTATGATACATTTTGAATTAATTTCTGTATATAGTATGAGGAAGGAATCCATTTGTTGAAAAGACTCTTCTTCTCCATTGAATTGTCATGATACCCTTGTCAAAAATCAATTGACAGTAAATGTAAGGATTTATTTCTGGACTCTCAGTTCCTTTCCATTGATCTATATGTCTAGCCTTATGCTGGTACCCCACTGTGTTGATTATTGTAGCTTTGTAATAAGTTTTGAAATTGGGAAGTGTTAAGTCCTCCAATTTTGTTCTTTTCCAAGATTGTTTTGGCTATTTAGGATATCTTACATTTCCGTATGAATTTTAGGATCAGCTCTTCAAAGTTGGCAAAAATGCCAGCAGGGATTTTGATAGGAGTTGTCTTTTTTTTTCTTTTATGTAAAACATTTTTAATAGAGTTTGTTGAAAGCAGGCACATTCTTTTCATCTATTTTGTGATAAATTTCTTCAACAAAAAGACATTTACTGGATTGATTTTTTTTAATTGCAGTACCATTGGTTTGTAATATTATATAAATTTCAGGTGTACATCATTATATTTCAGTTTCTGTGTAGATTACATGATGTCCACCACCCAAAGACTAATTACAATAAATAACCACACACGTGTGCCTAATCATCCTTTTTGCCCTCCTCCCTCCCTGCTTCCCTAGGGTAACCACCAATCCAATCTCTGTCTCTATGTAATTGTTGTTGTTTTTATCTTCTATTTATGAGTGAGATCATACGGTATTAGACTTTCTCTCTCTGACTTATCTCACTTACCATAATACCCTCAAGGTTCATCCATGTTGTCACAAATGGCCAGATTTCATCTTTTTTTATGGCTGAGTAGTATTCCATTGTATATATATACCACATCTTTAGCCATTCGTCCCTTGATGGGCACCTAGGTTACTTCCAAGCCTTGGCTGTTGTGAATAATGCTGCAATGAACATAAAGGTACACGTGTCTTTACATATTCATGTTTTCATGTTCTTTGGATAAAAACCCAGCGGTGGAATAGCTGGATTATATGGTAGTTCTATTCTTAATTTTGGGAGGAATCTCCATACTGTTTTACACAGTGGCTGCACCAGTTTGCACTCCCACCAGCAGTGTATGAGAGTTCCTTTTTCTTCACATGGTAGGAGTTGTCTTGAATTTCCAGATCAGTTCCTGGTGGGGGGTTGGGTGGGGGCAGTTGAGGGTGGTAGGGGAGAGTATTAACATCTTAACAATATTAAGTATTCTGATCCATGATCATGGGATGTCTTTCTATTTATTTAGGTCTTATTCGATTTCTTTCAGCAATGTTTTGTACTGTTTGAGTTATGAGTTTTGTACTTCTTTTGTTAAATTTATTGCTAGGTGATTTATTCTTTTTGATGCTATTGTAAGTAGAATTGTTTTCTTAATATTATTTTTGGATGGCTTATTGCCATTACTTTTAAATTTATTGACATTTGGCTTTATAACCCAGTATATAGTCATTTTTTGTAAATATTCCCTTTGTGAAGAAATATGCATTCTGAAATTATTGGGTACGGTGTTGCTTATATGTCCGTTAAATCAAGTTTGTTAAATTTGTTGTTCAAATTTCCCATAGTCTTAATGATTTTTCTCTGCTTATTCTATTAACTACTGACAAAGATGTATTAAAATCTCCCACTACAATTTTGAATTTTTCTCTTTCTCATTGTAATTTTGTAATTTTCTTTATGTATTTTGAGGCCATGTTATTAAGTGCATACAAGTTTAGAATTGTGACCTCTTCATGGTGAATTAAACTTCATTATCTTTAGAAATTTTTTTTTTCTTAAAGCCTATTTTGTTTGATATTAATATAACTACACTATTTACTTTTGCTTAGTATTTGTATGATCTATATCTATCTACCCTTTTACTTTCAACGTCTCTGAATCCTTATGTTTCAGATATTTTAAATTCTTAAGTTTTAGAGGCTTAGATCACTTCCTTGGTAAATTTTACCTAACTTTTGAATAAGAAATAATGCCCCCAACTGTTCAAAGAACATAAATACAAAAAACACTTCCCAGTTTGATTTATGAAACTATCATAATCTTGATACCAAAACTTGATGAAGACAACACAAAAAAAGAAGATCATAGGCTAATCTCTGTCATAAACAAATATGCAAAAATCCTAAACAAAATATTAGCAATCTGAATCTATCACTTACATTTGTGCATTATTAGTAGTAATTATGAAATTACTGACATATTTATGTTTAAATCTACATTTACTCAATGCCTGTATTTGTACCACCTGTTCAATATTCTCTTTCCTTCCACTCTTGCCTTCTTTTTGGATTGATTTTTTTTATTATTATTTTTATTGTTAGTTTGGAAGTTTTAAAGATTACCCTAGAAATTACAATATGCATCCTTAATTTATTGTAATCCAATTTTATATTGGGTTTTTATCTTCATTTAAGACAGTGCAAGGTTCTTAGACTATTTTAATTTCATTTATCCCCTTCCCAACTTATTGTTTTTGTTTTATATAATAGGTTCCTCTAGAACTACTCTATTTTATCATTTAATTTCTTCTTATCCTTTCCTGCAGCCCTAGATTGAAAAGGGCCACTGAATGCTAAGCAGGATAAAAATTTTTTCAACCTGTACCTAAACATTCTTGTAAAATTTCATAACATCAGGAACAAAGAGAATTTTATAAACAGTTAAAGGGAGAGAAAACAGACTACACACAAAAGAATAAAAGAGTCTGAATAGAGGAGGAAATAGTGGGATGCATGAAACAAAGTGGAGGAAAGAACTTAAACGAATTTATTCATGTATCTAAGTAAGTATGTATTATACAAAAATGGAATATAATAGTCTAGAACTAAAATTCAAGATGATATCAACATTCTAGTTGGGGGCAGGTGTCATAGGTGAAGAAAACAGAATAGTCTTATTGTTGGTCTGTGACTGCTCTGTGTCTTACAGTTGATGGGAAGATTGATCTGAAAAATGTGACACTGAGAATGAAAGATTTTACAGGTGAGTTTCTATAACACTGAAACCCAAATGCTCCATAATAAATTATATTTTAGATGCTATTGTCCTAGTAGTCTATTCATATTAATTTTGACATTTTCCTCAGTTATAAAATATCTCTGCCTGATAAAATCCATTTGATCTTGGATTATCTGTTTTAAAAATAAACCACAGGACTTGTTTTGATAGCAAGTCTTATGTAATGTAGAGACTTTTTTCATATATATATATATATATATATATATATATGTCTTTGCCTACATGTCAATAGCTAAATTTTAGGTAAGCATGTTAATAAATAAGGTAAAGTTTTGGAAAGCTCAAGATAATGTGCTTTTTGTGAACAGTCATTTACCAAGTCAGTATAATATCTCCAGCCATAATTATTTCTTTTGGCAACTCATTATCCAATTTGGTAACTAGATTTCATTCTGCACGTTATCCCCAACATTAAGAGAGCCTTCATTATATCAGTATTATAGAAACAATTTTGCTTTGGCTTCAATTGACACACTGTATTTCCACATCCCATTTTGTCTTTGCTCTTTAACCCCAAATTGAGAATGATGGCATATAAGCTATTATAAGTATATTTTTAAAAAATACGTATCATATAGCTAATAACATGTTCTTATGAACCTTTTAAAAATATTGAGTTATTAATTTCTAAAATTTTTACCTACAAACACTCTGTCTTTTCAAAGGAGAAAAGATTGATGCCAGGGATCTAAAAAATGTTCTTGGAGACATGGGGATAGAAGTCAATGATAAGGAATGTGGGGAACTGCTGAAATTACTACCAATAGATGGTGAGTTGCATTTGTGTTACTGTCACCTCTGGAGAGTTGAGTCTTATGGTTCTACTTATGATTTTTATGTTTTAAAGAAACACACGTTCAGGTGTTCCTGCACCCATCCTCCAGCTCTTGCTCTGATATGAACAGTCTCTCTATTACTCTGTGCCAACTCAAGTGCAGAATTCAACTACCAAAAGAATTGTCTTCCACAGAATCACTGTTGAGGAGGCAAGATGTTACTGATGATTTTGAAAGGGAGAAGAGAGAGATTTACATCCTGCCTTTTTCAGTAAACATTGCAAAAGTCCTCATAAGAAATTCCTGTTCTCTCCCAGTCACTTTTCCATATATTGCCGCTGGGGATTCCCTTTTCCTTACGCTTGTCCTTTGCAGAGTTAAACCCTGAAAACTCTTCCCTCTGTTCTTCTCAATTTCTGGAAGGATGCCAAATTTCTCTCCTCTGTCTATTATGAATGTTGTTTCTTTCTTCCTTTAATCACAAAGGCTCAACATCTTCCCAAAGTGACTTTAAAAAAGCATTGTCTTAGCAAAGGCCTATCTATCTATATAAGTAATTCTTATACCAACTCCTGAGAAATTAAAATTTTTCATATTATTATACCAGTTTGGAAGTCAGCCTTCAAGCATTAGCTTTGCAGCAGCTGGTACCAGCAGTTGCGTAATGAGGGGGAGCCCAGGGAGCCTGAACAGGCTGCAGATGATGCTCCTCCACCTTACAGCAGCATCTCTGCAGAGAGTACAGAATATTTTGACTGCAAAGATAAGTCTGGGTTTCCAAACCCTCTGTCTTATAATGTGGCTACAACACTGCCCAGTTTTGATGAAGTCGAGAGAACCAAGGCTGAAGCTGCTATCCCTTTGGTTCCTGGAAGAGATGCAGATTTTGTGGGTCGGGATGATTTTGATGATGCCTACCAACTGAAGATAGGAAACGATGGGATTTTCATGTTAACTTTTTTCATGGCATTCCTCTTGAACTGGATTGGGTTTTTGCCTGACCACCTCAGCTGCAGGAAGGTATGGAACCATTTCAGATTTGGTCTCTCTCTAATTAAGTGGATCCTGATTGTCAGGTTTTCCACCTATTTCCCTGGATATTTTGATGGTCAGTACTGGCTCTGGTGGGTGTTCCTGGTTTTAGGCTTTCTCCTGTTTCTCAGAGAATTTGTCAATTTTGCAAAAGTTTGGAAGATGCCAGAAACTTTCTCAAATCTCTGCAGGACCAGAGTTCTCTTTATTTATTAAAGATGTTTTCTGGCAAAGGCCTTCTTGTGTTTATAAATTTTCTCTCAAGAAACAAGAGAACACCTGAAGGAAGTGAATCAAGATGCAGAACACAGAGGAATAGTCACCTGTTTTTGAAAAATAAAGTGCCATTGAAAAAGAAAAAAAAATAAGGACTAAGAAAATTCCTACTGTTACTCATTAGGCCACTGACATGTCAAATTAGGAGTAAGAAGTAAAGGAAACAGAATGGAAATGTGATAGAAATAAGGAATGAGGAGTTAAAAATAGAACAGGAAAAGATGGGTATGTGAGTTTCAGCTCTGTAGCATACAAACCAACAGTTGCCTTGGGTGTGAAAGAGTAAGTAGATCTATTAATAATAACAGCTAGCATTTATTGAGCCCTAAAGATGTGCCAAATTTTGTCCTTACCATACAGAATGATGACACTTTATCCCCATTTTACAGTGGAAGAAACTGAGGCACAGAAAGGGTAAAAAATTTGCCTAAGGCCACAAAGCTAGTCAGTAGCAGAGCAAGAATTTTAACCCACTTAACCTTCTCCACCAGACTACCATTCTAGACCATACTGAGGACTTTTTTCACTGCTTAATTTCATCATGATTTGAAGTTGAAAGTGGACAGATTTCTAAAGTCAGTCACACAGAGGAAAGTCCTTATATTCTGTTTGCGAGTCATTCTCTGTCCTGAATTGTGCCTTTTCTTACAGGTGATAAGAAAGTTTTTCAGAATAGATTGATAACAGCTTTGAAGTCTTTCAAAGGTGGGTAATAAATGTAACAAGAAAGTATATAAGATTTAGATTCTCAATCTTTGTATTTCTTTTCTAGTTATTAAATCATGATTCCTCTGCTACCTCTTCTATATATTGATCTTATAGTCTTTTTTTTTTTTTTTTTGGTGCTATGTAGGCTTGATACCAGTGTCAGATTCAAAGGGACCAGTCCTAAATATCTCCACAATTGTCTTTCTGTGTACTCTTGAATAGGTCTAATTAGAGTTTTAGTCTTCACAGTGCTGAAAATAACCATCATAATGCTCAGCTGTGAATTGTTACTTTCTTTTATTTTTTTCAATATAAAAAGTGTCACATGCCAATTAAATTAAATATCTAAATTAAAGAAAAAAATCCCTCATAATCCTACTATCCAATCATTACCACTCTTAATATTTTGAATCCCTATATAGTTAAAATAACAAAAATCTCGTATAGTCAAAATTGCTCTGAAATCCCATTGGAAGACTCCATAAAAGACACCAACATACTAGTCATGATAAGTCCAACATAGTCACTTTTTCTTCCAATGATGGAATAGATTGTTATTCCTATAGTTAAGCAATTAAGTGAAGTAGTTGGCTTGCCTAAGAGCCCATATACAAAATATATCTAGTACTAGAATTACATTGAGTTAAGATGCTCACAATATGATAGGCATAGGGGAAATGAGTCCATCTGATAAAATAATCAATTGATGTTATCCATCTGAGGTTCACTCTACTTATGTGCTTGCTGCCTGTGGAATGTCAGGGAGAATCACATGCATTATTTACATTGTTCATTTTATGTCTCTTTTTACTGGGTATATGATATTAATTCATATAAGTTAAATGATATAACTCCACCCTATAAAAAAGCATTTTTTCCTGTGGTAGCCATCTTTTATAACAGCTATGGCTATGTAATTTTTTTTTCCTTTTTTTTTTAGGTATTTTTTTAGGTCACACACACACTTTTTGTGTGTGTGTGAAATTTTTGTTGTACATTATTGTTTGTCAGTCACCATAGAAATGCATCCCTCCACCCCTTGTGCCCACCCCCACCCCCCTTGCCCCTAGTAGCCACCAAACAGTTCTATCTGTCTGTGTGTTGGTTTATCTTCCACATATGAGTGAAATGATGCAGTGTTTGTCTTTCTCTTTCTGGCTTATTTCGCTTAACATAATACCCTCTAGGTCCATCCATGTTGTTGCAAATGGGACGATTTTGTCTTCTTTTTTTTTTTTTTTTTTATTTTATTTATTTTTTTTTCCCCCCCAAAGCCCCAGTAGATAGTTGTATGTCATAGCTGCACATCCTTCTAGTTGCTGTACGTGGGATGCAGCCTCAGCATGGCCGGAGAAGCGGTGCGTCAGTGCGCGCCCAGGATCCGAACCTGGGCCGCCAGCAGCGGAGCGCATGCACTTAACCGCTAGGCCACGGGGCTGGCCCCTTGTCTTCTTTTTATGGCTGAGTAGTATTCCATGGTATATATATGCCACATCATCTTTATCCAATCATCAGTCAAGGGACACTTGAGTTGCTTCCATGTCTTGGCTATAGTGAATAATGCTGCGATGAACATAGCGGTGCATAAGCCTCTCTGGATTGTTGATTTCAGGTTCGTTGGGTAGATACCCAGTAGTGGGATAGTTGGATCATAAGGTATTTCTATTTTTAATTTTTTGAGGAATCTCCATACTGTTTTCCATAGAGGCTGTGTATGGCTATGTAATTTTCCATGGAATGAAAATGCATTGGTTTACTTAACAATACCATCATTAGATATTTAAATTCTGGGTACTTTTTTCTTTTTTATACTTATTATAAGTAAGACTGTAGTGAACACTTCCCTCTCCCCTTTGGCATAAGCTTTTTTTATATTCCCAAAGGTGGAATTAGTGGGGTAAGAGTTATGAACATTTTAAAAGATTATGATGGGTATCACCAAACCACTTTCCAATAAGGTAGTTCCAGTTAACACTCTCACCAGCAGCCAGGCCTATTGAGAGTTGGTTTAATTCATCAGCACAAGAAATATTTTTCATATTGTCTTTATTGGGTTTTTCTCCCATTTCTCTCTTTTTCATAAGGAGGAAAGGTTTATGTCAATAACCTGAACACAGTTCTGGGGAACATGGGGATCAAGCTCAAAAATAAGGAATTTAAAAGTATGGTACAAAATCAGCCTATTGATGGTAAGCATTGTAAATAACAATTTTGCCTTTTAGGGGAGAGCTTAGAATCTTGGGATCATGTATAAGAATTTCTAAAACTAGATTGATTTGAGTAGTTTAAGACATTTTTAAGAACCAGGGAGAAGAACTTCGTCTTAAAGTAAGAAGAAATCCTGCCTTTTGTCATTTTTATTTATCTGAAATTATCATCCTGCTCAACTATAAGTAATGCTGAGAGGATATTCATACTGTTACCGGGCCAGAAAATGGTTGGGAGAAACACACTCAGAAGCAGGGGGAAAAATGAATGAATGAATAACAAAGAGAGCCAGAAATGATTGAAAGAAAAGTATCCCTAATAGGGAGTAGTAGAACATCATTAATATTTCCTCAAGTATCTAGCAACCACGTCACCACCATTTTGAGATAGACGCATAAGTTGCAGACGTTAAAGGAAAGCTTACTGGGAATAGATGGAAGATCCAAAGCCCCCAGCTCAGTATCTGTGCAAGATGTAAAGCCTCACCAAAAAACAAACAAATTTAAAAAAAGCAAACAAAAAAAACCCAACTGACCTTTATGAACAGTATCTTTTACCATGCTTATTAGAAAATATCTGAAGACCTAAGAACTGGAGATAGTACATTTGTCACGGTCAGACCCTGTGGTCAAGGGATATGGGCCAAACACTGTTGTCATTCTTACTAATTAGGAATCAAGCACTCAAACCAGGAAATATAAATTTAAGGTGAACACAAATAATTTAGTGGAATATATGGACTTTCATTGGGCCCTAGTTCACAATTTTTTCTAAGTTCTGTGTTACTCTCTGAATTTTTTATGCTTTGTATTACAGCTAATGGAAATGTTTCTCTGAAAAAAGTGATGAATGATGTGAAAGCAGTTAAAGGCAAGTTAAAATTTATCGTAAAGATTAAAATCCTAATTCTTTAATTATATTTTCCCATCTTGTCTTTTCAGTGAACACATAAATCCATCAGCATAGTACTAAAATCCATGACTCCATGAATCAGCAAAATAACTCGAATATTTCCAATATCATTGCATCAACACAAGGTTGCTCCCCTGTCCCATCACCGTGTCTCCCCACTATTTGAGATCCTGAATTTCATAGTTTATTCTTCTTTTAAAAAAATCATAGTTTTATTACCTATGTTATAACATATTCTTTCATTTTGCTTCATTTGACTATAAAAATGCTATCATAAATAATGTGCGGTGTTCCCTAACCCTAATTCTAACACTAATAATGTGCAGTGTTCTATAACTTGCCTTTTAAAAATAATTATGTAATTTAAGATTTTATAGTTTATTGTAGTTTATTTCTTTTCACTGCTATAAATATTCTGTTTGCAAATATACCATAATTTATTCATCCAGTTTCCTGTATATGTATATTTGTGTTGTTAGGCAGGAAAAGGAAATAAAAGGAATCCAAATTGGAAAGGAAGAAGTAAAATTGTCTCTGTTTGCTGATGACATGATCTTATATATAGAAAACCATTAAGACTCCACCCAAAACTGTTAGAACTAATAAACTCAGCAAAGTTGCAGGATGCAAAATCAACATATAAAAGTTAGTCGTGTTTGGAGAGTGACATCACCAAGATGGTGAATTAGGAGACTCCAGCCTCCATCCCCTGACAAAGACAAACAATTAGACAGCTAGCCACCAAGAAAAACAGTTATAGGAGAGCTCAGGAGTCCACTTAAGAAACTAAAGCAACCCAGTGGAATTAAAAACCTGAGAATAACTGTGCTAAAAAGGAAGAAAGAACACCTTCATTTTGCCTGCATCATCCCATGCCCCAGGTGGCGCTGCTCAGCACAAAGAGAGAACTCCCCAGCTAGACAGAGTTCCCCTAGCAGGAAATGGAGAGTGGGGTGAGTGACCAGCTTCCCCAACCTTTCATGCATGAAGGGCCCACTTTGATTTCACCCCACCCAGGGACCAACAAAGCTGAGACATATAGAGACAATTAGGAATAAGGAAGAAGCACAGGACCTGCCGATATCAGCCATGCAATGGGAGCAACTTCAGTTCAGTGACCTGCTCTGCAGAGGACCCCATCAGCTTTCAACACTGAAGAAAACATCGGGCAGCACAGCCATCACAGATGCCCTGCATATTTCACGAGTCTCGCCCCACAGGCATTCTCATTTACAGACCCTAGCTGCCTGAATCCCAATCTGCTTCCTCCCCCTGTCAGTGCCTGGGATCCACACCAGCATCCAGCCCAGGTCTCTGTGGCTGAGAGAGTGCAAGATGCCAGCCTAGACCCCCAGGCTGAGCCCCCCCCTTGCACACTTGTGGCCAGCCCCTCCAGCTGTGCACTTGTAAACTGCTGCCCAACATTCATCACTGGCCTCTACTGCCATGTGTGGTCCCATGGTGGGATCCTCCAGCTTACAGAAGTGCACACTGATAGCCAACGTCCCTAAAGCTGCTTGTGCACCCGACTCCAGACCCATCTCTTGTCACTGGCCTGCACCACTGGGCTCTCCAGTGGCTAGCCCCTCCAGCAATGCACCTGTATACCCCCACCAGACTCCTGTCACCAACATCCACTGCTGTGCACATGCCAGTAGGAAGGGCCTACAGCCACAAGACTGCACACCAACAGCCAGAGCTCCCGCAATTGCCAGTGGCCCTTGCTGCTGGCCCTGCTGCCCACCACTACATGTGTCTACAACCAGCCCTTGCAACTACACAGGCAAGTGAAAGATCTATACACTGAAAACTATGAGACATTGATGAAAGAAATTGAAGAGGACACAAATAAACGGAAAGATATCCCATGTTCATGGATCAGAAGATTTAATGTTAAAATGTTTATACTCCCCAAAGTGATCTACAGATTCAATTCAATCCCTATCAAAATTACAATAACATTTTTCACAGAAATAGAAAAAACAATCCTAAAATTTGTATGGAACCACAAAAAATCCCAAATAGACAAAGCAATCTTGAGAGAGAAGAACAAAGCTGGAGGAATCACACTTCCTGATTTCAAACTATATTACAAAAATAAAAACCTCTAGTAGATACACACTATGGTATTGGTGTAAAAACACATACATAGACCAACAGAACAGAATCAAGAGCCCAGAAACAAAACTATGCATATATGGTCAACTAATTTTTGACAAGGGCTCCAAGAATACACAATGGGGAGAAGATAGTCTCTTCAATAAGTGGTATTGGGAAAACTAGATATTCACACACAAAAGAATGAAATTGGACCCTTATCTTATACCATACACAAAAAATCAACTCAAAATGGATTAAAGACTTAAATGTAAGACCTGAAGCCATGAAGACCTGTTTCTCCTAGAAGAAAACCTAGGAATAGCTCTTTCATATTAGTCTTGGCAATGACTTTATGGATAGGACACCAAAAGCACAGGCAACAAAAGCAAAAATAAATAAGTGGGACTACATTCAAACTAAGATGCTTCTGTATAGCTAAAGAAACAATCAGCAAAATAAAAAGGCAATCTATGGAATGGAAGAAATCCCCTTTACAAACCATGTATCTGATAAGGGGTTAAAAACAAAACATATAAGGAACTCATACAACTCAATAGCAAACAAATAACCCAGTTAAAAAAATGGGCAAAGGACCTGAATAGACATTTTTCCAAAGAAGACATACAAATGATCAACAGGTATATGAAAAGGTACTCAACATCACTAATCATCAGGGAACTGCAAATCAAAACCACAGTGAGAAATCATCTCACACCTGTTAGGATGGCTATTATCAAAAAGACAAGAAATAACACGAGTTGGCAAAGGTGTGGAGAAAAGGCTACCCTTGTACACTCTTGGTGGGAATGTAAATTGGTACAGCCATTATGAAAAATAGTATGGAGGTTCCTCAAGAAATTAAAAATAGAACTACCATATGACCCAGCAAAGGAAATGAAATCAGTATCTTGAAGAGATATCTGCACCCACATATTCATTATTTGCAGTAACCAAGACATGGAAACAATCTAAGTGTCCATTGATAGATGAATGGATAAAAAAAAGTGGTTGAATACACACACACATAGAAACATACACACATACACAAGGGAATATTATTCAGCCATAAGAAAGAAGGAACTCCTACCATTTGCATTTGCAACAACATGGATGAAGCTGGAGGACATTATGCTAAGTGAAATACGTCAGACAGAGACAGACAATACTGTATGATCTCACTTATATGTGGAATCGAAAAAAGCTGAATTTATAGAAACAGAGTAGAATGATGGTTACCAGGGGCCAGGGGTTTGGGGAAATGGGGAGATGTTGGTCAAAGGGTACAAAATTCCAGCTATATGGCCAATAAGTCCTGGGGATCTAATGTACAGCATGGTAATTATAGTTAATAATTGTATACGTACCTGAAAGTTGCTGAGAAAGTAGATCTTAAGAGTTTCACCACAAAAAAAGAAATGGTAACTGTGTGAGGTGATGGATGATTGGGGTAATCATTTCACAATGTATATGTATATTAAATCATCACATTGTACACCTTTAAAAAGTAAAATATAAATAAGCTATAAAATCCTCTCTTGACTATATTTTTGCTATAAGGTGTCTGGGTGTGGATTTTTTCATTTATCATGATTGGTATATATTGTACTTTATTGTGGTATTCATGACTTCATTGATTATGAAATTCTCATTCATTATCTTTTCAAATTTGGTCTCCTCCATTTTCTCTACTACGTATGTTTAGGATTCTGTTTAAACATTTGTTAAACCTTCTCATTCTATTCTCCATATCTTTTAACTTCTCTTTCGTAATTTTTATTTCCTTTTCTCATCATTTTTTGATTCTGCAGAATTCTTTATCTTTCAGTTCTTTGATTTTCTCTTCAGGTATATATAATCTGCTGTTCAAGTCATTCATTGATTCTTAACTGTTATATATATATACACTTTTTATACATTTTGTGAGAAAAGCAGGTAGAAATCACAAGAAATAACTACCACCCCACCATAACGGCAGAAATTTAAAACACTGACAATACCAATAACAGTGAGAATGTGGAGCAATAGAACCGTCATACACTACTGATAGGAGTGTAAATTGGTATAACCTTTATGGAAAAAAGTTTGATATTATCTCCTAAAGTTGAACAAATGCACGTCATAGAACCATGCTATGTATATACAATTCCGATGCTAGTTATATATACATAGCAGCAGTATTCATAATAGCTAAAAAATGAAGACAACCCAAATGTCTATCAAATGATGAATGGATAAATAAAACAGGCTATATCCGTATGTATTAATTTGCTAGGGCTGCCATAACACAATACCACAGATTGAGTGACTTAAACAACAGAAATTTGTTTTCTCACAATTCTGGAGGCTAGAAGTACAAGATCAGGGTGTTGACAGATTTGATTTCTTCTGAGGCCTCTCTCCTTGGCTTGCAGATGGCTGCCTTCTCACTGTGTCTTCACATGGTCATCCCTCTGTGTTGTCTGTGTCCTAATCTCCTTATAAGGACACCAGTCATATTGGATTAGGGCCCACCCATATGACCTCACTTTACCTTAATTTCCTCCTTAAAGACCCTATCTCCAAATACAGTCACATTATAAGGCACTAGGAGTTAGGACATCAACATATAAATATTGAATAGATACAATTCAGCCCATAACACCATAAAATGGAATATTATTCAGCTACAAAAAGAAATGAAGTACTGATACATGTCACAATGTGAATTAACTTGAAAAATATTATGCTCAGTAGTATAAGCCAGACACAAAAGGTCACATATGGTATGATTCCCTTTATAAGAAGAGGTAATCATAGAGACTAGAAATAGGTAAATCCAGAGGTCAGAAAGCAGACTTATGGTTGTCAGGGGCTGGGAGGAGGGGACAATGGGGAATGACTGCTTAATAAGCATGGGGTTTCCTTTTGGGGTGATAAAAATATTTGGAACTAGATAAAGATGATTCACAACAATGTGAATGTACTAAGTGCCACTGAATTGCACACTTTAAAATAGTTAATTTTATCTTATGTAAATTTCACCTCAATTAAAAAAAATCAACCAGACACAAAAGTGGCATACAAAGGCAGGGAGATGCAGTGGGAACAATCCACTCTGGTAGGGAAAAGTATTTATGAATGACATTATTTGAAATGCCAGCATGTGGTGATAGTAAAAGGTAGACTTACTTTTAATTGGTGTTATTATTATTTTTAAGTTCTCTACAAGTAATATACCCCCCATGACCTGCACCCAGAGTGGACCACTCCCATAGCCACCATCCTCTCAGTACATCACTGAAAATAAGATGTATATGATTTCATTTATAAAGTTTGAAAAAAAGCAAAACTATAGTGATTAAGCATACCAACTTGGGTGATAAATGTATAAAGAAAAGCAAGAAATCATTTTCCAAAAAGTCAGGATAGTTATTACCTCTAGACAAAGATTGTGGATAGGGATTGGAAAGAGTATGAGAGACCTCCAGAGTGCTATCAATGTTCTATTTCTTCACCTAGATGGTGGTTTCAAGGGTGTTGTTACAAGTGCTTGTGTCTCATTGTCCAAAGTCAGTCTTTGGATTATCTGAATCAAAAAAATGTTTTTTTCGTTTCTTAGTAGCAAGTCCTATATCCTCTAAAATGTTTGCCAATAATAATATACTTCAAATCTTCACCACTGAAAAAGTCAAAATCTGTACCAGGGATAAACAAACTACTGCCCTTGAACCAAATCTAGCCCTCTGCCTATTTTTATAAATAAATTTTTATTGGAACACAGTCATATTCTTTATGTATTATTAATGGTTGCTTTTGTGCTACAACAACAGAGTTGGGTAGCTACAATAGAGACCATATACCCTGCAGAGCCTAAAATATTTATCTGGCTCTTTACACAAAAAAAATTGCCAATCCTTGACCTAGATCACCACAATAATAGTTGAAGCAAAAATTAGGATAATGGTCAAATAATCTAATAACTTTGGGAAAAACAGAGAGCAATATTAGGTTAACCTTTATATTCTAATTTATAAGACAATTATCTAAATCCCCAATTTACTGAGAACTGTGCTTTCTTATCCCCAAGGTTATGAAAGTACATCTTTCCCTAGGGTCACGAGGATAAGTTCTAATTCTCTGCTTGCACTTTACTCCACTGGGCAGGTCTTATTGTGCCTTTGTCTTTTGGAGATGGTGATGTATAAATGTTGACAATTTTTTTTTCATATATTTGAGTAGTTAGATAGTTTTTAATATTGTCAACTACACTTGACATTTCTGTTTTTTGAAGGAGAAAAAGTTAATGTCAAAGATGTGAAAAATATTCTGGAAGGCATTGGGATAGAATTCACACCTAAAGAATACTTGGAACTGGTGAAAAATCTGCAAGTTGATGATAAGTATTTCAAATACTATTAGAGTTTTTGAGGAAGGTTAGTCCTGTGTTTTTAAGACAACTTAAAAAAAAAAAAAAGCTGTACCTATTAGATATCCTAATTTAAAAACAACAACAAAAAGAATGATTATCATGGGCCGGCCCCGTGGCTTAGCGGTTAAGTTTGCGTGCTCCGCTGCTGGCGGCCCGGGTTCGGATCCCAGGTGTGCACCGACGCACTGCTTCTCCGGCCATGCTGAGGCCGCGTCCCACATACAGCAACTAGAAGGATGTGCAGCTATGACATACAACTATCTACTGGGGCTTTGGGGGAAAAAAATAAAAAAAAATAAAAAATAAAAAAACTTAAAAAAAAAAAAAGAATGATTATCTAAGAAATTTTAGCATAACCTTGTTCTTCCTTTGGAAAGTGTAATTTAGTTCTTTCTTTGGGAATCAGCAACTCTACTTTCTTGAATCCTGCCATTGGATATAAAAATTTATATTATTATGTTTGGTTCCACCCTCAGAACTAAAAGTTAAGCTGAGAGATATAAGAAAAAAAGTGAGGGTGGAAGGAATAGGAGGGTAGGAGAAAGAGGGAAAAGTCAAAGAAAGGTGAAAGAAAGACATGTTCATATTCCATTATGGTGTTTGCCACTAATTATTGGCTTTGCATTCATTCAGACACAGCACTCAGAGTTTTCTCCATTCCATGGTTTCAAACTCATTGGAGGGCAAAAATCAAGGTTATTTCTAAGGCAAATCATTTAAAGTATCTTTGTGAAATGATACCTTTGTACTGTTTCCCTAAATCTCTGTATCCCTTTATCTGTGATGTCAATTGTGCCTTTTCTTACAGATGATGGAAATGTATATGAAAATAGATTGCTAGATGTTGTGAAATCTTTCAATGGTAAGAAGCATGACAAGAAGAAAGATAAATAAGATTCTCCTGTCTCACATTTGTATTATTGTCTAGTTATTGTCTTGTGGATCTTACCACCTCTCATATGAATTGATTCTATATTAATTTTGCTCTTTCAAATAGATATGCTGCCTTTTTCAAATAGTCTTTCATTTTGCTGCTTAGTAAGTTTAGCTTTTGTCAAATTTTAGTTGGAAAGCATATTTAAATCTGGGTCTACCTAGAAAATGTGAAGTAAAGAATTGATAGTTGTTCAGGGCATTTCAGTAACTGAAGGAGCTAAACTGAGCATTTATGCCCTACCTACCAGAAAGAAGTTTTCAGTTGTTGTCTCCACCATTGTAATTCATTGGAGAATGAATTTGTACTTTGTAAGACTGTCCTCAAGACCAAGGAAGAAGTTACAACCCTAATTCCATTTTGTCCACCTTGCTCTTGAACATGTTGGGTCATTGATATTTTTGCTGATAGCCATGGTGCATAGTGGTTAATTGAAATTTTCTCATTTAGGGAAGTCATTAAATTTACCTTGTATTCCTGATTCTTTCCCTTAGGTGGGAAGGTTGATGTCAGTAACCTGGAAAACATTTTGGAAAACATGAACATCAAGTTCCCAGATAAGAATCTTAAAGATTTATCAGAAAACCTACCAGTTGATGGTGAGCATCATAGATATTATTAGACCTTTTAGGGAAATTTAGACTTACAAGCTTATGTATGAATATTCCTGGAACTAGATCTGTTTTGGTGCTGATACGACTTTTTAAATCTTAGAGAAGAACCCAGTCTAACAGAAAAAAATCTTTTGATTCAGTGTATTTTCAGTAATCTCAGAGTGCATGGTACATGTGCTAGAGTGAGTTATAGCTGATAATTCTTTACTTGAAAGAAGTTGGAGGGCTTATTACCTATAAAGAAGAGTTTGCTAATTTTAGATGAATTTCATGATCTAAATATTTTTTAAAAATCATGTCACCCAGCTATACATTCCCTTAGAGAAAGCAATCGAGAGGACATGACCACTGGTTGACCCGGGAGCTGGACCTGGGCAATTGGAGGCTCCTCATCCTCTCCCCTGCCCTTGGAATATACACTCTGCCCACCATTCCCACAGTGAGAGCCATGTTCAAGGACGAAGACTTGAGGGAGTAATGTGTTGTTGAGACCATCTTCACAGTATACTTGACTGAATCCAGTGAAGGCCTCTATATAAACTTTAAGATTCTGGTGGGGGGTTGTGGAAATCGACTCATCTTGCAACCGCCCGGGACAAGCCTTGTATGTAAGTTCCCTTGCTTATTAAAACTGCCACCTACCAGTCTGGAGTGGTCTGCCTTTTTCTTCGGTCTATCCCTGCCCTCCGTGTACAGGGGCAGGTATATAGTACCTGTACGGTTTCAGATTTTACCTGAGAAGCACCCAAGGTTACGAACCAACGAATCCTCTATACCTTTGTGATATAGCAACTTCCTGATCCCTTCCCCCTGTGTTTTGGCACTGGCTCACATTATACTTTCCTGGTCTCTTCTCTTCTCTACACTAGGAACCTTAAACAGCAGTGTTTTACCTTCTCTTTAAAATAGCCTTCCAATTTTCTTTCTTTTATTACCAAGAAGTGTACCCCTCGTATTCATCAAAAATAATAATCCTTGCATTTCTTCATTTCCTTCCAGTATGGTACTCTTTTAACTTTACTTCTTTCACTGTCCAACTACTCTCTTTGTCAAACTTGCTCTATAAAACTTCCAACATTTGATCAATCCTGTCATTCAAATCTCCACTTCTATTGCTAAGCCTTGCTAAAGAAAATGATATAAACTTGCAGATTAGTGCCTCTCCAAATTCATTTCCTCCTAGGTAATACAAGGACCTAAGAACATTTTAACTCCATTTTTCCCCTTCCCTACATTAATGTTGTTTCATGTCTTTTAATACTATCTTGTTTTCTTTTAACTCAGCAAAACATTATTAGTAGTTATGTTTTATAAAGCCAATGTTCATTCAGATTTACCCACATGTTTACCTTTTCTTCCCTCTTCATTCTTTCTTTCACCTCAGACCTTTCATTTGGGCTAACTTTTCCTCTGCCTGGAGTAATTTCCTTTATTGAGAATCTGCTAGTGACAAACACTGGTTTGGGGGAGTTTTTTTAGCCTAAAAATATCTTTATTTTACCCTTATTCTTGAAAGATATTTTCCCTGGGTTTAGAATTCTAGGTAGACAGTTATTTTCTTTCAGCATATTAAAGATATTATTCCACTATCTTCTGCTTTCTACTGTAGCTGACAAGAAGTGATGAGAAGTCAACTGTGAATCTATTGGTCCTTGGAGGATACTCTTTTTTTTTTTTTTGCTTTTAAAACATTTGTCTTTAGTTCTAGAGTTTTACCATGATGTGAAAGATAGGAATGGATTTCTTTTCATTGATTTTCCTTGGGATTCATTGGGCTTCTTGTGTCTGAAAATTGGAATCTTTCATCAGATACGGAAAATTCTCAGCCATCATTTCTTCCAATATTGTCTCTATCTCATAGTTTTTTCTTCTGGAACTCCAGTTAAATGTATATTACTTCTTCTTCTATCTTCCATGACACATAACCTCTCTTCAGTATTTTCCATATTTTTTTTTCCTGTGCTCCATTGTGGATAATTTTGCCTGACTCAACTTCCAATACACTACCTCTTTAGCTATGTCTAGGCTGCTATTGTATCTATTTATTGAGCTCTTGATTTTGTTCTTTGTATTCTTTTTGTAATATTTTGTCTTGTATTTTTTTTTTTTGTTTTTTTTTCTTTTGTATTCTTAATTTCTAAAAATTCTACTTAGTTCTCTTTCAAATCTAGTAGGTCAGGTTTTTTAGTTTTCTGTTCCCTACAAATATTTTCAAGTTTACATAGTTATCTTACAATCTTGGTCTCATAATTCCAATAAATGAATTGTTTGTGGTTCTTCTCTCTCTCTCTCTCTCTGTCGTTTATTCTCATTCTTAATTATGGTGTCCTTGTTTCCTTCTGTTTGGTTATTTACTGTATGCTGTTCAATGTCATTGAAAAATTACTTGTGAGAATTCTTTGAGACCTGAAATTCCTCCAGAAAGGGTTTGTTTTACTTCCTGTTCCCTCGAGTTTACTATCTGTCAGAGACATTTTAATTATAATCAAAGTCATAATTTGAGGTTTCCTAAACCACCCAGGAAATGAAAATCTGGGCTGAAAATCTTCACAAGGCCATCAAATTCTCTGCTTTTCCTGTTTAGTTTTATTTCTTAACTACACACACACACACACACACACACACACACACACAGATCACTTCCAAGGAAATCTTTCCAGCATGGGCATTTCTTCTTATATTGTTCCTTTTATAAATTCCTTCTCTCTGTATTCTCTGTACTCTCTGTCTGGAGCTTCTGTTGATCAGATTTGAACCTGTTGGTTTTCAAGTTGCCTAGCTCTTTGTCTTTTTGCTCTTATCTCTGAAAGTTTTCCTCAATTTTATCTCCCACCTCTCCTATTCAATTAATTTTTGCTATTGTATTTTTATTTCCAAGAACTCATTTTGTTATCTGATTGTTTGCTTTTTAGAATATCTTATTCTTATGTTTTGGGTGTAATATTTTCTCTAATTTCTGTGAGAGTGTTATTTAGTTTATTTGATGTTTCCTTTTCCTCCCTACATTATCTTTATTTGTTCCAGGCTCTTTGTGTTTATATATTTGTTTCTTTAGATCTCTCTTTTATTTTGGAAGCCTTCCTCAAATATCTAGTTATCTTTGCCTGGATGCCATTCATCACTGGTGGCATTAAATGCCTATTGAAAGCTTTGTATACATGGATGGTGCTTGTCAACTGTTAGATTTCTTGGTAAGATGAAGGTAGGAACCCAACCTTTTCGTTGGAGAATTTCCAAATGTCAGTATCCAAAGGTCTTTTTTTCTGGGGGCCATTTGGATACTCCAGAGAAGAATCTGCCAATCACCTGCCTGATGACTACATATCTCATTATTGATACTCTCCAAGTAAAATGGAGAAGGAGGCTGGGGATACCGCTTCAGCTTATAAACATGCACTTGATGCCCCACTTTCATCCTCTTACCTAACATTTACTGTGGCTAGCTTCCCAGAGTCCAGAGATTTTCATGTCTCCAGAGAACAAATTTCTAGTTTTTTAGGGGTATTGGGGAGGGGAGTGATGGTGGAGTAGAATTTAGAGGAAATGGGAATGAAAGAAGGGGTAGAAACTGGCAGGGGAGGGGAAGGTTGTTAACAGACTTCCAGGCAGTTCCCTTATGTTCATCCCTTCATCTCATCCCTGGGACTCTCTGTATCATGAAACTTTTTAGGATTCTTCTATGTAAATTATGCCACTTTTCATTAGTATCCCCTCATAGGCTTGCATAGCCAGCCCTGGTGGTCTAGTGGTTAAGATTTTGCACTCTCACCACCACAGCCCAGGTTTGTTTCCCAGTCAGGGAACCACACCTCAGTTGTCATACCCTGATGGCTGCATGTTGCTGTGCTGCTGAAAGATATACCATGGATATTCAAATACCAGCAGGGTCACCTATGGTGGACAGGTTTCAGTGGTGCTTCTAGAATAGAAAGAAGGACCTGCCCACCCACTTCCAAAATAATTGGCCATGAAAACCCTATGAATAGCATTGTGTGGTATAGTGACAGAAGATGAGAGGATGGGGCATAAAGACTGGGCAGAGTTCTGCTCTACTGTACATGGATAGCCAGGAGTCAGAATCGACTCGACAGAACTATCAACAACATAGGCTTTCATGTTATAATTTCTTCAGCTCTGCTAAATTAGTTACCAGACCCTTACCTGTGTTTTAATTTCCAAGTATTTTTGAAGTCTCTTTTTCACTATCTCCTCTCCCATATTGTTGTCTTCGTGAGTGTGAAAAATTATTATTCCTTTACTTTCATTTTAGTGAGATTTCCAAGAAAAAGAGGAAATAAATACTTGTGGATAGTAAAAAAAACATTTTGAAAAACTACCCCAGCCAACAAAATGATCAACCTATTATTTTTCTGAGAAAAAAATTAAATAACTGAAACCCAGACTGAGATCCCCAATTAAAAATTGAGAGGTGAGGAGAGTGATGTCAGCATCATGGCAGAGTGAGTTGTTCCCTTTGTCTCTCCCCTCTCCAGTTACAACTAAATAGACATCCATTAATCAACAGAGGATTCCCTATGCAGCACAACAGGACACCTGAGAGATCCGTGCACCTGTGTATCTGACAGTGGGTGGACTGGACCCCAAGGAAGCAGTGGAACTAGGGGAGCGACCCTCTCTCCCTCCCCAGCAGCAGTGATCCAGGACACAGATCCTCACGCAGAGGCTAGCATGATTGAGAGTGGAGGCGGCAGTAGCCCAGCCCATGAGAGTGCCCACCAAGCCTTGGTGGCCCCACCCATGTGAATGCTCCCCACTGAGTGGTGGCAGCCTGGCCTGCACAAACACAAAGCAGCCCAACTGGCACAACTACTAGCAGATGGGGCAGGAACAGAAAAAAAATCACCTGCCCCCCTCCCCAGCAGTGGCAGGTGGACTCTATGACCAGAAGCATCAAGAATCACAGCAGAACTGATGACCCAGCCCTCAGTGGTGGCAACCCCAACACCAGCTCCACCAGCAGCGGGGGCTGCATGCAAGTCCCTGGGTCCCCAGGCCCTCACAAGTGACAATGACTCCTGTGACACCAGCACCCCTGGCAGCAGTGAGACCAGCAAACCAAGACAACCCAGCAACAGCAGCACAGGTGGTGCACAGGACAGCAGCATCGAAGCATGGAGAGCCAGTGGAGGAATATGAGACCCAGGTGACCAGAACCAAAGTAACTAAAGCTTTACCCAAATAAGAAAAGGTGATTATTACCACAAATGTGCCAGCAGAGGATCAATTCATCAAACACCATAAAGAACTACAGTAACACAGAAGAACAGAAAGAAAATGACCACTCTCCAAAAACCAAACCTGAAATCACAGAAGATTACAATCTAACAGAGAATTCAAAATAGCTATCTTAAAGAAACTCAGTGAGTTACAATAAAACTCAGAAAGACAGTTCAGTGAGCTCAGGAATAAAATTAATGAACAGAAGGAATACTTCACCAAAGAGATTGAAGCTCTAAAAAAAAAAAACCAAACATAAATTCTAGATATGAAGAACACAATTAACGAGATTTAAAAAATAATGTAGAAAGCATCAAAAATAGAGCAGACCATATGGAGGAGAGAATCAGTGAGCTCAAAAATAGAAACCTAGAAATGATCCAAGTGGAGAAGGAGAGAGAACTAAGATTTTTTAAAAATGAATAAATTCTTCAAGAAATATCCAACTTGGTTATAAAAGTAACATAAGGATTATAGGTATCTCCGAGGGATAAGAGAGGCAGAAAGGATCAGAGAGCTTATTCAAAGAAATAATAGCTGAGAACTTCCCAAACCTGGGGAAGGAACTGAACATGCAAGTACATGAAGCTGATAGAACTCCTAATTACATCAATGCAAAAAGACCTTCTCCAAGGCATATAATATTAAAACTGTCAAAAGTCAATGACAAAGAAAAAATATTAAGGGTAGCAAGAGAGAAGAGAATAACCTACAAAGGAACCCCCATCAGGCTTTCAGCAGAAACTTTACAGTCTAGGAGAGAGTGGAATGATATATTCAAAATATTGAAAGACAAAAGCAATTAGCCAAGAATACTCTATCCAGCGTAATTATCCTTCAGATATGATGGAGAAATAAAAGCTTTCCTAGACAAACAACAACTGAGGGAGTTCATTGCCACTAGACCTGCCTTACAAGAAATGAGGAAGGGAGCCCTCCTACCTGCAACAAAAAGGCAAAGGTTTACAAAGCTTTGAGCAAGGTGATAAATGGGCAGAGAAAATTGAAGCTCTCCATAAGAATAGGTTAGCAAACATTTAATTATAAAATAAAGGATAAAGGGAAAGAAAGCATCAGCAATAACTATAACCACTTCAATTTGGTCACAAACTCACAACAAAAAAAAAGAATAATTTGTGACAACAAAAACATGGAAGGAGAAGAGGAAAGGGATAAAACATGCATAGGCTAATGGAAATAAGAGGCTATCAGAAATTGGACTATCTCATCTATGAGATCTTTTACACAAACCTCATGGTAGCCACAAAACAAAAAAGCAGAGCAGAGTCACAAATCATAAATAAAGAGAAAACTGAGAAAACTATCAAACTGAAATGGCTGTCAGAAACACAAGGGAAAAGAAACAATGGAAATATATAAGAACCGGAAAACAAGAAATAAAATGGCGGTATTAAGCCCTTATATATCAGTAATCACTCTAAATGTAAAAGGATCGAATTCACCAATCAAAAGACACAGAGTGGCTGGATGGATTAAAAGACAACACCCAACAATAAGCTGCTTCCAGCTCCACATCTCAGCTCCAAAGACAAACATAGGCTCAGAATGAAGGGATGGAAGATGATGTTCCAGGCAAATGTCAAGCAAAAGAAAGCAGGTGTAGCCATACTTATATCAGACAAAGCAGAGTTCAAGATAAGAAAGATAATGAGAGACAAAGATGGCCATTATATAATGATAAAAGGGACATTCCAGCAAGAAGACATAACACTTATGAATATATATGCACTTAACACAGAAGCACCAAAGTTTGTAAAGCAACTATTAACAGACCTAAAGGGAGAAATTGACAGAAACACAATAATAGTAGGGGACCTTAACAGCCCACTTACATCAATGGATAGATCATCCAGACAGAAAGTCAACAAGGAAACAGTGGCCTTAAATGAAACCCTAGACCAGATAAACTTAATAGATATATATAGACTAGTCCACCCCAAAACAGCAGAATACACATTCTTCTCAAGTGCACATGGAACATTCTCAAAGATAGACCATATGTTGGGAAACAAAGCAAGCATCAATAAATTTAAGACTGAAATCATATCAAGCATCTTTTCCAACCACAATGTTATGAAACTAGAAATCAACTACAAGAAAAAAGCTGGGAAAGTCACAGATATGTGGAGACTAAGCCACATGCTATTGAACAACTATTAGATCAAAGGAGAAATCACAACATACCTAGAGACACATGAAAATGAAAACACAACATACCAAAACTTATGGGATGCAGCAAAAGCAGTACTAAGAGGAAAATTTAGAGCATTACAGGCCTACCTTAGGAAATAAAATCTCAAATAAACAAGCTTACCCTATACCTAAAAGAACTAGAAAAAGAAGAATAAACAAAGCTGAAAGTTAGTAGAAGGAAGGAAATAATAAAAATCAGAGCAGAAATAAATGAAATAGAGACTTTAAAAAACTATAGAAAAGATCAGTGAAACTAAGAGCTAATTCTTCAAGAAGGTAAACAAAATTGACAAACCCTTAGCCAGACTCACTAAGAAAAAAAGAGAGAAGACTCAAATAAATAAAATTGAAAATAAAAGAGGAGAAATTACAACAGACACCACAGAAATACAAAGGATTAAAGAGAATACTATGAAAAGCTATGTATGCGAACAAACTGGGCAACCTAGAAGAAATGGATAAATTCTTAGAATCATACAACCTCCCAAAACTGAATCAATAAGAAAAAGAGAATCTGAATCACAAGCAAAGAGATTGAAACAGTAATCAAAAACCTATCCCAAAACAAAAGTCCAGGACCAGATGGCTTCCCCACTGAATTCTACCAAACATTCAGAGAAAACTTAATACCTATCCTTCTCAAACTCTTCCAAAAAATTGAAGAGGAGGGGAAGCTTCCTAACTCATTCTATGAGGCCAAAATTACCCTGATACCAGAACCAGACAAGAACAACACAAAAAAAGGAAAATTATAGGCCAATATCACTGATGAACATAGATGCAAAAATCCTCAACAAAATATTAGCAAATCAAATACTACAATACATTAAAAGGATCATACACCACAATCAAGTGAGATTTTTCCATGGATGCAGGCAGAGATGGTTCAACATCTGCAAATCAATGTGACACACCACATTAACAAAATGAAGAATAAATATCACATGATCATCTCAATAGATGCAGAGAAAGCATTTGACAATATAAAACATCCATTTATGATAAAATCTCTGAATGAAATCAGTATAGAAGGAAAGTACCACAATATAATAAAGGCCATATATGACAAACCCACAGCCAACATCATGCTCAACAGAGAAAAACTGAAAGCCATTCCTCTGAGAACAGGAACAAGACAAGGATGCCCACTCTCGCCATTCCTATTCAACACAGTACTGGAGGTTTTGGCCAGAGCAATTAGGCAGGAAAAAGAAATAAGATGTATCCAAATTGGAAAGGGAGAAGTGAAACTCTCACTATTTGCAGATGACATGATTCTATATATAGAAAACTCTAAAGAATCCACAAAAAACTATTAGAAATAATAAATGAACACAGTAAAGTTGGAGGATACAAAATCAACATACAAAAATCAGTTGCATTTCTATACACTAACAACAAAGTAGCATAAAGAAATCAAGAATACAACCCCATTTACAATTGCAACAAAAAGAACAAAATACCTAGGATAAAATTTAACCAAGGAGGTGAAAGACATATACACTGAAAACTATAAGACATTATAAAAAGAAATTGAAGAAGACATAAAGAAATGGAAAGATATTCCATGTTCACAGATTAGAAGAATTAACATAGTTAAAATGTCCATATTACCTAAAGCAATCTTCAGATTCAATGCAATCCCAATCGGAATCCCAATGACATTTTCATGGAAATAGAACAAAGAATCCTAAAATTTATATGGAACAAGAAAAGACCCTGAATAGCCAAAACAATCTTAAGAAAAAAGAACAAAGCTGGAGATATCACACTCTCTGATTTCAAAATATATTACAAAGCTATAGTAATCAAAACAGCGTGGTACTGGCAGAAAAACACACACAGATAATGGAACAGAAGTGAGAGCCCAGAAATAAAATCACACATCTATGAACAGATAATTTTTGACAAAGGAGCCAAGAATGTACAATGGAGAAAGGAAAGTCTCTTCAATAAATGATATTGGAAAAACTGTACAGCCACATGCAAAAGAATGAAAGTAGACCATTATCTTATACCATACACAAAAATTAACTCAACATGGATTAAAGACTTGAATGAAAGACTTGAAACCATAAAACTCCTGGAAGAAAACATAGGCAATATGCTCTTTGACATCGGTCTGAGCAGTATCTTTTTGATTATCATGTCTCCTTAGGCAAGGGAAACTGAAGAAAAAATAAACAAATGGGACTACATTAAGTTTTTGCATGGCAAAGGAAACCAGCAACAAAAACAAAAAGACAGTCAACCAACTGGGAGAATATATTTACAAATCACATATCTGATAAGGGGTTAATATCCAAAATATATAAAGAACTCATACAACTCAACAACAAAAAAATGAACAACCTGATCAGAAAATGGGCAGAGAATATGAACAGACTTTTTTCCAAAGAAGATATACAGATGGCCAACAGGCACATGAAAAGATGTTCAGCATCACTAATTATTAGGGAAATGCAAATCAAAACTACAATGAGATATCACCTCACAATCGTCAGAATTGCTATAATTAACAAGACAAGAAATAACAAGTGTTGGAGAGGATGTGGAGAAAAGGGAACCCTCATACACTGCTGGTGGGAATGCAAACTGGTGCAGCCACTATGGAAAACAGTAAGGAGACTTCTCAAAAAATTAAAAATAGAAATACCATGTGATCCAGCTATCCCACTACTGGGTATTAATTCAAAGAACATGAAATCAACAATTCAAAGAGATTTATGCATCCTTATGTTCATCACTGCATTATTCACAACAGCCAAGATGTGGAAGCAACCCAAGTGCCTGTCAACAGAAGAATGGATAAAGAAGGTGTGGTATATATACACAATGGAATACTACTCAGCCATAAAAAAGACAAAATCGTGCCATTTGTGACAACATGGGTGGACCTTGAGGGTATTATGTCAAGCAAGATAAGTCAGACAGAGAAAGACAAACACCATATGAGTTCACTCATATGTGGAAAATAACCACATAGATATGGAGAACAGACCAGAGGAGGAGGGAGTGGGGAGAGGGCAAAAGGGATAAAGGGGAACACATATATGATGACAGATAAAAACTAGACTATTGGTGGTAAACACGATGCAGTCTATACAGAAACTGAAATATAATAGTGTACACCTGCAATTTATACAATGTTATAAGCCAATATGACCTCAATTTAAAAAAAATCCCACAAAAAAAATTGAGGTGAGAAGCTATTGGATTTAATCCTCAGGCTAGAGATGCCCTCATTCTGTACATATGGAGCAAAGATAAGCATTTATAAACCCATTTCAAATAAATAGTACTCTGCTTCCCTCAATGATTCCCATTATTTTCATATACATGATTAGCTATTATGCCTTTGGTGTTGACCCTGTGAAACCAGCACAAATTTCCCTTGCTATCTTACAATAAAAAATAAAAGAGATGTCTGAAAGTGTAGTCTGATAGAGAAGCTGAAAGAAAGATCAAGTTTCTTCTCACCTAGATTTAGTGAAATCAGTAATAAGTAAAGCCTCTGCGAGGACAGGAACCATGTCTATGCTGCTCACTGATGTATCGCCTAGTGCCTAGAAGAATGCAAACAGATATTTGACACTATAAATGTTTGTTGAATGAATGAGAAATTGAATTATTTAGATAATATGTTTATTTAGCCTCTATTCAAGACTCTCAACAAAGACTTTCCAGTTGTGTTAATCAATAGGTGTTAACTGATAGTTATCAACAACGTGAAAGTTTTATGTAAAATTACATTGTGCTATATGTAGTAAGAGTCCCCAAAGTGCAAATCTGCTAATTAAATGTATGGAGAGTGTATACTGGAAACTACCCCAAAGGGAAAATGGGATTCTATAATAATAAATAGCATATTCTTTTTTTATAAGAAAATACCAATAATTTGCATAGTTTCTAGTTTTTTTCTTGCCCTAAAATATACTGCATCTGCAATTCTGGAAAAATATACTGATATAAAAGCTAATTATAATACATTATAATACATTCCATTCCACCGTTAAATTTAAAGTGGTTGATATTGCTATGTGCAAAGTCTTAAGATGCTTGCTGGGTTAGTATTTCTGGTTGAGATATAGAATAAATAGACAAATTCTTTTCATTTAAGGCACTCACAATCTTTGAGTATGTAATGAACATATCTACTAGAAAAAAAATACAATAGATTAAGCTAACTTGGGGGTGTTAGTACGGGAGAGTGTTCAATGGGGAAATAGCTAGACTAAAAGTTCCAAACTGAAACCT
Organism: Ceratotherium simum simum; assembly: GCF_057802395.1. Taxonomy (NCBI): domain Eukaryota; kingdom Metazoa; phylum Chordata; class Mammalia; order Perissodactyla; family Rhinocerotidae; genus Ceratotherium; species Ceratotherium simum. Next base: position 45,524,326 of record NC_141915.1, read on the forward strand.
TTTAATCTCGTTCCTGGGATCTAGTATGGTAGATAGCGTGAAGTAAAGAGGACAAGCCTGAGAAGGGAGATGGTCTGTGGTGTGCAGAGGTTGAGATATTAAGAGAGGTGAGAATACATAATGAAATTAATAGTTAACATTCTTAGAGAGTAGTTTTCCCTGTTTCATGCTCATCTGTGTATGTCATTAGGATATAATTCAACAACAAATCATAAAGAAAAAATTAATTAGTTTGCTCTATTTAACAATCTTTTTGAATCAGTATACAATTGTGTCTGAATTATGGGTTATTTTTTAGCTTCTGGGATGACTGACCTGCATAAACTGCTCAAAGAAATAAAGAAATTCACAGGTGAGCAAGATGTTTTGTGAAGATATGTAAAACTAAAATGCAAATATTTCACCTTCACATGCATATTTAAAGCTGTGTTTTCTTATTCTATCGACTTTTAACTTCTACTTTTTTAATGATTAAAGTTTGATTCTAATGACATGAAGATTACCTTGGATTATTTATGTTTTGGCAAAAATGTTGTGGTGCTACATCTCTATAACAAGTTCTATATTCTCTGAAACTTCCTTTTTAATTTTGTGATTCATTTCAGTGGGCAATACACCTGTTCATTCATTCAAAATATTTACCTAGCACCTACTGTAACCCAGTAAATGTTAAAGGAAAACTCTGATAGGAATACAAATAATGTGGTGAGTGAGGATAATCTCATAATTCAAGCAAAGCGAAGAGTAACAGATTTTACCTGATGATAATACGGTTTAGATTAGGTGGCTGCCTATACGTAACTTAGATCACTTTGCCTCCTATATATCCCTTTACTGTGAGCCCGGTTAACTTTTCTTAGGTTATTAAGAGCATTAGATGGGGCTGGCCTGGTGGCGCAAACGGTTAAGTGTGCGCGCTCTGCTGTGGCGCCTGGGGTTTGCCGGTTCGGATCCCGGGCACACACCGATGCACTGCTTGTCAAGCCATGCTGTGGCGGCGTCCCATATAAAGTGGAGGAAGATGGGCACGGATGGTAGCCCAGGGCCAGTCTTCCTCAGCAAAAAGAGGAGGATTGGCAGATGTTAGCACAGGGCTGATCTTCCTCACACACACACAAAAAAGAGCATTAGAAATAAGTATTTTATTTAGAATTAAAGAAATCACTTCTGAAAACTGTAGATAACCCTATACAAGTTGAGACACTTTATCATTTGGAGTCAGCAGGCAATTCTCATCCGTTACCATTCCCATCTTTTGAAGGAGGAAAAGTTGAAGCCAAGGACATACGCAAAGCACTGAGAAACATGGGGATAGAGCTCACAAATAGGGAACTCTGGGAGTTGTTGAAAATGTTGCCAATTACTGGTGAGTATTTTATATGCTACTATATACGTATCTCTATGCTAGTGTAAACTTCAATGTGAGTACATCATAAAAATGGACCCATTTGGTTTCTTATAAAAATCTAAAAGACAAAAAGATCAACCTGTAGTTGTAAAAAAATTATGCCTTTGACTTTGACATTTACATTTATAGTTTTGAGAAGCTATGATACCTTCAAACCTGAGTCCTACCATTAAGAGTATCATTACTTGGAGATAAACGAAGCTTAAGCAGGGCAAAGAGAAAAAGAAGGCTAAATTAGCAAGTAGTTGAGGAAGGAAAGGGAGAACTCAGAGTGAGGAAAGAGGTATATCTGTTTCAGTGTAGAAGAAGGGAAAGACTGTCCACATTAAGAATTTTCTCATTGTCTTATTTTTGCTCTTATTTATGAAGAGGTATGTGAGAGTGGGGAATGTAGGAGTACAACTTAGGAAGGCAAATTTTTAAAGTATGTAATTGTGAAATTATGCTCTTCCTACTCTTTTTTTGACTGTCCATATAACTTTTTCTTTGACCTTAAATATATCTTATTTTACAGCTGATGGAAAGGTAGAGAAAAACATATTGCTTGATCATATAAAAGCTTTTCCTGGTAAGTGAGAATCCCAATAAGAAGGCAAGTAAAATTAAGATCTGCAGATTTTACCATAACTTTTTTAAGACTTTATCATGATACAATAATTAGGTTATTGATCTTATTATTCCATTAGCCTGTAGGTCTACTTTAGATGTGACTACATCTAATGTGATAATTTATAGTTCTGACGCTGAAGAAGTTTCAAAATCTATTTGCTATCCAGAGCTCCTATTGTCTAACATAATTCATCAGGTTCAGCTAAAATAATTTTATATATATTTTACATATATATGTAATTTATAATATATAATAGTAGCATATGGAGTTTATATATAAATAAAATTATATTTACATAATATATAATTAAGTTTCTTCTAAATATGCCTTTCCTGCAGACTAGAGAAAGGACCCCTGAAACAAGATTGGCAGAATATGTTATATTCTTGGCTTCCATAATAAGTCTCTGTTATGGAATGTGTTGAACATTTCCACATGTAGCCCTAAATAGTTTTCTTTTTTTTTTAATTATTATGCAGTGGCTTTGTTCCATCCAATGGTAACTGGCGCATTAATATAATCAGTATTTTTCTTAGATATTAGTTCCTATTTTTTTATCACTTCCTTCTTCTCTAAGGTGGTAAGTGTCATGTCTCTAAAATGGAAACTATCCTGGAAAACATGGGTTATGAGCTGGAGGATGAGGAAGTTGAGGACCTGCAGAACCGCCTGCCAACTGAGGGTGAGCATGTCATTGTGCCTTTAGGGAAACTGAGCTCCTTTAATAAAACTTCCAAATGTTTTCATATAGAAAAATCTATTATCTCAGTTATTAATACTTAAATCAGAAATCAATAATCTGTTAAACAGTGACTCCCATCTGCAGGGCTAAACTCTGATGCCAGGGAGGAAATTGACAGACCTAAGAAGCAGGTAGAGAAATGAAACAAAGAAACATTTCAAAGGAAAATAAAGTCAAAGAAGAAATTTAAAAATTAGTCAAGAAAAAAAAAGGTAAAAATCTCTTAAATCATCATAAAGTGTAACTAGACTACAGGAAGGAACATATAATAGCAGAAAAGACAATATGCAGGTTCTGGGTATTCTGGGTCTCCTAAACATTCTAACCATTCTGGCTTTAACTAATAAATCCCTTATATAAAATGGGTGTTAGGTAGCAATTTCGGAAGTATTTCTGCTTGCCTATAGGGTTTACTCCATTCTACCTTAATAGTAAGGCTCAATAGCCATAATAAAAGATTTATTTATACTTTTGAGAGATAATGGAGTCTCATTTTAAGATTAGGTTCTAAAGTCAATTTACAAGTGAAATACATCGAGAAACTCCACTGTATATAATAAATATATAGATGAAGGAAGGAAGGGAGGGAGGGAGGGAGAGAGGAAAGAGAGAGAGAGAGAAAGGAAGGAAGGAAGGGAGGGAGGGAGGGAGGGAGGGAAGAAGGAAGGAAGGAAGAAAAAGAAAGAAAGAAGAGTGTCAGGGCAAGGCTGAGAGAAATTGAAGACAGGCTATAATTCGTAGGAGTAAAGAAGAGTAGGCATTTCTCCCTTTACTGTGGTCCTCTAATTGAGCCACAAACCAACACAGGAGTAAGATTCACTGGGAATCTAGGACAGCATGGCTGGTATATTCTACCCTTATAGAGCAGAAATGAACACCAATGACAAGAGCCAAAACTATATCCTTGGACCAGAATTTCTTAGATATACAGAGGTAACAGAGGAAGAGTGAATTGAAGGAAGAAGAATCTAGCCTTTTGACCATCCACCAGCATATCTTCCTTAAATTGATATATTTTAAAGCATTAAAATAATTTTTAAAAAGTTAATTTAAGGATAAAAGATAAAATAGATTTTCTTTAAGATAATAGAGATTGTTTAATAAAAGGCCAAGAAAAATCCTTTCCCTGGTTGAAACTATTTAAAGGTGCTTGGTGATATCATGAGCAATTGAGACAAAGTTGAACTGCTTCCTGAGGGACTGGGGCGTAGACTGAGTCTGACTCAAAGAGAAAGCCTTTGGAGTCATACTTTATGTCAAAATCTTCTCCATTTCATGGAGAAGGGGGAGATAAATTGCAAGCGCTTACAAGTCACTGCAAGCAAATCTAGAGCAAACAGTCCCCCATTCATGGCTCCTATTCTCTCTAGATTGGTGATTGGTGGGTATTGTTAATGTAACCCACAGGTATCAGCATATATGTTCCATGATACCTTAAGCTATAGCTAGCCCTGACATTAAGAAAAACAGTATTTTTCTAGTTTGGCCTAAAAAGACCAACCCAAAGAGAAAATAAAAAGTTTCTCTTGGTTAACAGTATTAGGATTCTTTAGTTGCAGGCAGTAGAAACTAAATCTGGCCAACTTATACACAAAGAAAAAATTTTGCAAGGCCATAGAGTGGTTCACAGAATCAAAGAAATAGCTGAAAAACCAGGATTGGACAGGGAAAAACCAAGGCAGCATCTAAGGGCCCAGGTAGCAGGAACTAGTTAACAGTTTCATTAGGGCAATGAAACTGAAATGAATCACCCTTATATCATGCTTTTCAAGATTCAGGGTCTAAGAGAGTCAGTCAAGCCTAGTTTGAATCACATGCCCAAATGGCCAGGGTAGGGCAGGCACCTTGATTGCCAGTATCCACAAGATTGCTCACAGAGGAAGAGAGGTTATACCCTGCCCACCCCTCCACCACGAAAGATAACACTTAAATGAAGCAAGAATAGATACTAGTTAGCCAATTATAGAAATAAAAACAACTTTTTAATTTCTGTGATCCCCAACTCTCAGCTGGGGAATAATAATATGGAGTTAACATTTTAAAATATGTTGTTGTGATTATATAAAAAGTCAGGTTAGTTTTCAAAACCCTGTGAAAAAGAAATAGATAATATATCCTTCTCTCCATTAGCAACAGAGCAACATTCCTGGGTATTACAATGTATTCTGTAGGTCTGAGATCATGAATGATATATTGATTTAAAAGCAAATTCTCAGGGCCGGCCCCGTGGTGTAGTGGTTAAGTACTCGCGCTCTGCTACTTGCGGCCCGGGTTCGGATCCTGGGCGCGCACCTATGCGCCGCTTGTCAGCATCCCGCATACTATGGAGAAAGATGGGCAGGGATGTTAGCCCCAGGCCAGTCTTCCTCAGCAAATAAAAGAGGAGAATTGGCATGGATGTTAGCTCAGGGCTGATCTTCCCCCCACACACACACAAAAAAGCAAATTCTCTAAGAGTCTCACTGCACTATAAATGTGTATCACATCTATCCCTCTTCTTTCTGATCTGAAGCATACAAATTTAGAATTTTATGGATAGTTTGGCTGTATTTAATGTGTTATCACTGGAAATATTTATTAATATAAATCAGGTCAGTCAGTCTTAAACACATATTTTGCAAGACTAATAGCACAAAATAATATTAAGAAAATTTAATTAAAAGGAACTAATAATTGTGTATTAATTAAATAGCTAATTTAGGAAACTAGCAATCCTCTTTCTCCTATTCTCGTGCTGCCACATCCCGGGTCATATAAATTAATCATCTCTATTGAGGTAACAGTAGATAATAATTATCAAGGATTTTTTAAATTGAGATATAACTGACATAAAACATTATGTAAGTTGAAGGTGTAGAACGTTGATTTGATACATTTATATGTTGCAGTATGATTAGCACTGTGGGGTTTGCTAACACCTCTATCATGTCACATTATTATCATTTCTTTTTTGGGGTAAGAACAGTTAAGATCTAGTCTCTTAGCAACTTTGAAGTTTATAATACTGTATTGTTGACTATAATCAGTATGCTGTACATTAGATCTTCAGAACTTATTCACCTTCTAGTTGCAAGTTTGTACCCTTGAACAACATCTCCCCAATTCCCTCACTCTCCAGCCCCTGGTAACAACCATTCTATTCTGCTTCTATGAGTTCAGCTTTTTTAGATTCCACATATAAGATATCCTCCAGTATTTGCCTTTGTCTGTCTTATCTCATTTAGCATAATACCCTCAAGGTCTATCCATGTTGTCACAAATGGCAAGGTTTTCTTCCTTCTCATGGCTGAATAATATTCCATTGCATATATATACCACATATTCTTTATCCATTCATAAGTTGACAGACACTTAAGATTGTTTTCATATTTTGGTTATTGTGAATAACGCTGCAATAAACATAGGAGTGCAGATATCTATTCAATATTCTGTTTTCATTTCCTTTGGATATATACTCACAAGTGGGGGATTCATGTCACCTACTATTATTGTGTTATTGTCTATTTCTCCCTTCAGATCTGTTAGTATTTGCCTAATATATTTAGGTGCTGCAATGTTGAGAGTGTATATATTTACAAATTTAATATCTTCTTAATGAATTTATCCCTTTATTATTATATAATGACTTTTTTTATCTCTTGTTACCATTTTTGGCTTAAAGTTTCTTTTGTCTGATATAAGCATAGCTACCCCCGCTTTCTTTTGGTTTCCGCTAGCACAGAATATCTTTTTCCATCCCTTCACTTGGAGTCTGTTTGTGTCCTTAAAGCTGAAGTGAGTCTCTTGTAGGCAGCGTATAGTTGGATCTTGTTTTTTGTCTATCCAGCCACTCTGTGCCTTTTGGTTGGTGAATTTAATCCATTTGCATTTAGAGTAATTATTGATATGTAAGGACTTATTAATGCCATCTTATTAATTGCTGGCTGTTTTTTCATTCCATTGTTTCTTTTTCCCTCTGTTTCTGCCTACCCTTGTGAGTTGGTGATTTTCTGTGATTGGTATGCTCTGATTCTCCTCTATCTTTTGCCAATCTACCCTAGGTTTTTGTTTTGTGGTTATCATGAGACTAACATAAAACATCTTATAAATTAAGACAGTCCATTTTAAGTTGATAGCAACTTAATTTCAATTGCATACAAAAGCTCTATCCTTTTACTCCCCTCCTTTTATGTTTTTGATGTCACAATTTACCTCCTTGTATACTGCATGTTCATTAACAAATTATAGTAGCTATAGTTACTTTATTACTCTTTTCCTTTAAACTTTATACAATAGTTCAGTGGTTAACACACCATCATATTACCAAAATTAGAGTTCTCTAAATCTAACTGTATATTTACCTTTACCATTATGTTGTATATTTTTGTATGTTTTCATGTCATTTATTAGTGTCTTTTCATTTCTGCTTGAAGAACTCTTTTCAGCATTTCTTGCAAGGCAGGTCTAGTGGTGAAGAACTCTCTCAGCTTTTGTTTGTCTGGGAAAGTATTTATTTCTCCTTCATATTTAAAGGATAATTTGCCAGATAAGGTATTTTTTCCTAGCAATTTTTTTCTTTCAACACTGAATCTGTCATTCCACTCTCTCTTGGCCTGCAGGGTTTCTGCTGAGATGGCCACTGATAGCCTAATGTGGGTTCCTTTGTAGGTTTCAATACTTTTTTCTCTTGCTGCTTTTAGGATTCTCTCTTAATCTTTGGTTTTTGACAGTTTCATTATAATGTGTCTTGGAGAAAGTCGTTTTGCATTGAAATAATGGGGTGATATATTAGTTTCATGAACTTGGATATCCCAAGTCTCCCCCCAGGTTTGGAAAGTTCTCAGCTATTATTTCTTTAAGTAGAGTTTCTGCCCCCTTCTCCCTCTCTTCTCCTTCTGGAATTTCAATTATTCTAATATTTGTACTTTTGATGGTATTCCCATAGGTCACATAGGCTTTCTTTGCTCTTTTCCATTCTTTTTTCTTCGTTCTCCTCTGACTGTGTCGTTTCAAAGTTCCTATCCTCTGGCTCACTGATTCTATCTTCTGTTTGGTCTGTTCTGCTGTAGATGATCTCTCTTGCATTTTTTATTTCATTCGTTGAATTCCTTGGCTCTAGAATTTCTGTTTGGTTCTTTTTTATGATTTCTATCTCTTTGTTAAATTTCTCATTTTGTTCATGTATTGTTTTCCTGATTTTGTTGCATTGTCTTTCTGTGTTTTCTTGTAGCTCATTGAGTTTTCTCAAAACAGCTTTTGATTTCTTCATCAGCTAATTCACAAAATACTGTGGCTTTGAGTTTTGTTACTGGAGGATTATTGTTATCGCTTGGTGATGACATGTTTCCTTGATTCTTATTGTTCCTTGAAGTTTTGCATGGCTGATTTTGAATTTGAAGTCGCAGTCAAGTCCTTGAATCTTTACTAGTTGTCTTCAGGTGGGAGATATTTTTTGTGGTCCTCCTTATATCTGGGACTTCTCCAACATTGTATGGATGCACCTGCTCCACACTTCTTGCTCCCTTTTGTGGCAGAACTCTTAAGCTTGCATATCTTCCCTGGTTCTTACAACACACCAGGCTGGCTGCTGGAAGCCTCTCTTTTGTTTTCCAGAGGTGGCACTACAGGTCAAGATTGTGGTTTCTCCTTTGCCCATAGACCCTGGCATGTTTTCTGGGGGCGCTCCCTGTTTACTGGAGGTCACTCTCACCACTGCACTCAGGAGCATGCAAAAGGAGCTTGCCATAGAGTGGGGGGAGGTGTGGGTTTAGCACTCAGGACATTGGGAGTGCCTACAGGCCAGTTGTGGGGTTCCACAAGTGATGTTCTCCCAGCAGCTCATGGACAGGCTTCCTGCAGGAGTGCTGAAGGCAGTCAGCAGAAACTGCATCCCTTTAATGCTCTTTGATATTTTATCTGCCTATTTCCTGATCTCTTCCCTCCCCCTAGGAGGTCCCACCTCAACACTCTGGGTGCTACAGGAGAGAGTTCTTCAGCAGCATTCTGCACAGCTAGGATAGCTGGGCAATCACTCACGGCTCTCCCTTTTTCCTGCAAGAGAGATTACTGCCAGCTAGTTCAGCCTTGCACTATGTTGCCTTGGGGGAGGGGTGGCTCTGGAAAAGTTCCTCTTACCCTCTCCAATGCTTCCAAACTCATATTTTTTTGCTCCAATGGAGTGCTGGAATCTCTCCTCAGGAAAGCTGGACCTCCACAAAGGCCCTCTCATCCATGGGTGTCTGCTCAAGTAAGCACTCTCCTGATTTTCCCTGACCGCAGCCAAGAGGGGCTGTGGCCAGTTCACAAGCTCCTGCTGGTTCTGAAGTCAATACCAAGGTCTGTCTGCCTATTACCCAATGCAAATATGGGCGAGATTCCTACAGGGTTCCTTGGTATATGATGCTGGATCCCACAGCTCCCACAGAGGTACTTTTGTTCATGGATGAATGCCAAATTTAGTTGTTAAAAAGGGGGGACAAAAGGAGGGATGTCATATGCTGCCATGATGCTGACATCACTCCTCAATAACTATAAAGTATTAAATGCCTGCTATATACCAAAAACAATATTTGGCACTTGAAATATGTTATCAATAGTCCTCAAAACAACTCAGCAAATTAGGTTGTTTTCCTAGTTTCTCTAATGTGGAGATTGAGGGTCAGTCACAGAGGTTAGTAGATTTGCCCACGGCCACATGACTGCCAAGTGGCAGAGTGAAGATTTGAACCCTGTAGAAGCCTATATAGAGGGTTTATATAATTTCTAAGGTTTGCCCTTTCTATTAAATAATACTGCCTTGTATAAGAGAAGTAATCAGTGCCACATAGACTATGATATGAATGGTAGCGTCAGGGGGCTGTGTGATATGGCCCTAGAAATGAGACTTTTCAAGCAGTAAGTACACAAATAAAATGAGGAAGTCAGCAAAGATGGGAAATCTTGGTGGTCATGGAGTTGGAAGCATAAAGAAAGTGCTGAGTAAGGGTGGCATGTGGAAGTAGCCAGCTACAATATTTTAGGTAGGTGAATACATTGATATTACAGTATAGATTTCTTTTAAACCCTGTAATAGTAAGGTGATAAAGCATCTGAGTACTCCTGGATTCTAAAGTACAACAGGCCAAGTGGAAAGCAGGTCAAGCTATGCTTTTAAAACTTCCTGGTACCATTGTGTATAGAATTTGATATTTTATACTATAATTTCTTCTTTTGTGCTATATATTTGTTACATTTAGAACTTCATTCTTCAATTCTGTGCCAATCTGGGATACATTTATAGAACAAATCAGGGTAAACTTCTGAATTTCAGTGTTTTGTTCTACAATATAATGTCTTTATAACGTTTTCTGGGTCTGAGTAATTGTGGCTGGGTCTCATTTGTACCTTATCTTACAGATGAAAAAGTTAAACTGAATATGCTCATGGGAAATGTGGAGTCATTCAGAGGTGAGTGAAAGGTTTTAGGGAAAAAATCATTGTAAATAGCAATATTCTGATGCTTTTCTGTTATGCTTTTAAATATTTTATTCTCATCATACTGACATTGTTAGTCCTTTTAGTACATTAATGGTATCTTTTATGCAGTGATCCTGATTCATATTTGGTTATATAGTTTTTGAGCAAAATAACTAAATAATTATGTCTGGTAAAATATCCTATATTCTCTGGATTTTTTTTTCAATAATGCACATCACTTTTCCATTGTTTAAACAGCCAAAAATCTATGTGACCATGATGATTGGTGAGATAAAACATTGGCATAAATCTTTTTATGAATAACATCACACAGGCAAATAAAAAAATATTTACAGAATTTTTTATTTACAGAATTATTTATATAGTCATTTATGTAAGTCATTCTAGGCCTTTATACAATCCCTATTTCAGAGTGTTTATTTGTCTCGTTTTTATTACAGCATTCAAAAAGTATTTTTTTCTCTCTAGAGTTATGAGACTGAGTTCTATTTCTGACATCCTCTAGAGTCTTGTCTCAGCATTTTAACCAACCTTGCTCTTAATCCTGCAGTTAAACTTAGATGACATTCGTATTTTAGAATCATTCATCACACTTAAATTTGTCATCAGTCATTTCCATCTTTTCAAAGGAATCAAGATTAATATCAATGAAATAGATGATGTTTTGAAAAACAAAGGGATAGAACTCACACCTAAGGAACGCTGGAAGCTGCTGAAAACTCTGCCAATTACTTGTGAGCATTTCTGATACCGCTTTGGCCTTGAGTGTATATATTGTTGGGGTAGGCGGGGAATCATTAAAGGTTTATTCAATATATATTCATATTCAACATATTTATTGAGCACTTCCTAGGTCATAGGATTAAAGACAAAGTCCTTGCCCTCATGGAGGCTGTTGTAGGGGGTGGAGCTTACTCTATTGAAATTGAGCTTGAGAACTTCATAAACAAATAAAGATTTTTAAATTGATAAATTTTAATTTAGGATATTAACCTTGAAATGTCTGACAGTCCTAAAGCATAAAGAGAAAGAAGGGGGAAAAGGGAAAGGATGTCAGGTAATAAGGGTCAAGTCAGAAAAAGAGAAAGTTTCAGCATAGTAGAATGGATAAATTTAGAACTTTCTCTACTCCTTCACTTTATTCTTAAATCCATAAGGCAAATCATGTAACATTATTGTCTTTATGAAATAATCTGTACTCTTGTTAAGATTTGCTGTATCACTTTCCCTAAGACGTCAATTATGACTTCTCTTATAGCTGATGGAAAGGTGTATTACAGTCGGTTGCTAGAAGGCTTAAAGACTTTCCAAGGTGAGTGATAAGCATAATAATAAGCAAGTAAAAATGAGATCTTAAAGATCTTTCTATTTCCTTTTGGAAGTCCCTTTAGTTACCTAATGATAACAATAGCTAATTTCTCTTGAGTGTAGTGCCAGGTACTGTTCTAAATGCTTTATATCTACTAACTTATTTAATTCTCGCAGAAATCCTCTGAGGTAGGTACTTATGTTATCACTATTTTACAGATGAGAGATGTTAACTCACTTGCCTAAGGTCATACAGTTTGAACTTGGGAAAAGTCAGGATTTGAACCCACATTCTTAACTACTTTGTTATATTTAAAAATAAGGTTATTAACCTTTTTTATTCCTCTTTATGACTTATATAGTTCAAGTTCAGATAACCATTAAGTCTGTAGAGATAGTTTACTATTATAATGGCAGGTTTCAAACTCAGTAGCCAGAATTATAGCTATTGTTTCTGACATATTCCTCCACTATGAATAATAAATGAATAATGAATAATAAACCTCTTTCATTTTCTTTGCTTTAGATGTCTACAACAAATTTTAACAGAGCGATTTGTAACATGTGTAAGGGAGATGTTCTTTTCCTCACATTCCCCACTCCTATCCCCTGCCACCTTGGTTTTATGTTTTCCTTGAACATCTTCATTGCAACTTTGCTTTTCCCCCTCCCATTAGGGTTTGGTGCGTAGACTTAACTAGAATTTTTTTCATTTTAGGCATAATTTCAAATTTTTCTTATTTCCTCTCTTCCTTTATTAAGGAGGGAAAGTTTTAGAAAATAAAGTAGAAACTGTTCTGGAAATCTTGAACTATAAACTTGAGAATAAAGAAATGAAAGATCTATGGAACCATTTGAAAATTGACAGTGAGTATTTAACTTACCACTTAACACTTCCTTTCAGTAGAATCTCATGGAATTCTTATTCCATTTCATTTAGAAAGTTATAAGTACTGGTAGAGTTATAATCCTCAAGGATGGGAAATAGGACTTCTCATTATTATTCTCAATATTGTCAGAGGACCAATAAGGGCACTGGTAGATTTAGATTTAGCTAGGAAAAACAAGCACTTCAGAAGAAAATAACACGTTATTGAAATAGATGTTGGAAAAGGTCAGAGATTGACAAAACCAAGTGAGAAGGTAAAAAGGGCTTGGAATTATTTGACAAGTAATGTACAAATAGAGGTGATCATATTTTCATTTGACAAATATGAGATGAATGTCAGTTTGGGTTGAAATAGAGGGTCAGTGATATCTGACTTGAGACCAATAATATGGCACTAGAGAGATGTCTTTTTAGGTGAAAAGAACCATTTAGGAAAAGAATTAAAGATCAAATTTAGCAGGTTAAAATACCATCTTTAGAATTCTATAAGGTAGTTGAATACAAGAAAAACATTCAAAGATCAACAAATTTCCTCTATGTAAGCGATGACAACTTGGGAAATTTCATGGAAAAAAGTGACGCCAGAGGCCAGCCTGGTGGCATAGTGGTTAAGTTCGTGCGTTCGCTTTGGCAGCCCAGGGTTCGCCAGATCGGATCCTGGGCGCGGACCTACTCACCGCTTATCAAGCCATGCTGAGGCAGCATGGCTCTTCCCATATAGAAGAGCTACAACTCTACAACTATGACACACAAGTATGTACTGGGGCTTTGGGGAGGAAAAGAAAAAGTAAAAAAAGAGGAAGATTGGCAACAGATATTAGCGCAGGGCCAATCTTCAAAAAAAAAAGAAGTGATCCCATTCCCAATGGCAATATTTTGTCTATATCTGATTTATGCTTTGTATTTCAGATGATAGAAAGATTTCACTGAACTCCCTTATGAATATAGCAAATTTATTTTCTGGTGAGTGACAACTTATGATGAAAAGATACAAAATCAATTTGCTGTGTGTACATATCATATTTTAATTATATATCCCAGTATTCCAAAATTACACACAAGCCTTATTTTACTAATATATTGATGACATATTTGTTTCGAAGAATATAGATGGATTTTTTATTACCTACAGTTTTAGAAGTATCATTTTTTTAAGAAGTCTATTATATTATAGGCTATTTGGCTTGTGTCCATTGTTTTTAGAGCATTAATAAAAGCATTCTTTTGACAAGGCTTAAAGGAAACATGTTCTATTTTAACTCCTTCTTGTGATTCTCTGCAGTTAGATAAGCCTCATTGTGTCCTTGTTCTTCTGGAGTTACATTTCTAGCAAGTTGAGATACTGCAGTTTTATTATAATTTTTTAATTTAGAATTGTTATATATGAAAATGTTCACTTATCCTATTTCTCATCTTTTTAAAGGTAGTAAGATTAACGCCAGTGACACACAACTTTATCTGGGAAATATAGGTATTGAATTAACAAATAAAAAAAGCCAGGAACTACTGGACATACTGCCATTAGATGGTAAGCATTTTGGGCATTGCAATGAATTTCAGAGAATCTTGGGCTTATGAGTTATGTGTATAAAATTCTAGAAGTATAACTGTTTAAAGTCTTATTAAAAATTGAGAGGGGTGACATGAGCAACATGGTGCATAAGGGTTCATCCTTTTTATTCCCATTTTTAATCAATGAATTAGACATCCACACATGAACAAATGCACCTTTGCAAGTGTTTTGGGACCTAGCATCTTATTCCAAGGACCTGGGAGGAATCTCGCCCACCAGTGCTGCTGGTAAGAGACAAACCACCTCCATACGGCTGCAGAACCAGCAGAGCCAGCAAAACTGCCTAGACCTTCTCACCCAATGTCGGACAAAAAATGTTCACAACATCAAGATGTGGAAGCAACCCAAGTGCCCATCAATGGATGAATGGATAAAGAAGATGTGATATATGTATACAATGGAATACTACTCAGCCTTGAAAAAAAGACAAAATCATACCATTTGCAACAACATGGATGGACCTTGAAGGTATTATGCTAAGCAAAATAAGCCAGACAGAGAAAGAAACACCATATGATTTCACTCGTATGTGGAAGAGAAACAAACACATGAATAAAGAGAACAGATTAGTCGTTACCAGAGAGGAGGGGGGGGGGGGGAAGGGGGGGGGGGGAGGGCAAAAGGGGTAAAAAGGCATGTATGTATGGTGATGGATAAAAAGACTCGACTATTGGTAGTGAAACACATAGTCTGTACAGAAACTGATATATAATAATGTACACTTGAAATTACACAATGTTATAAGCCAATATGACCTCAATAAAATAATTAAATAAAGAAAAAATTGGGTGAGTGCTGACCCCAGCAAGCACTCACGCACCAGAGAAAACTTGCAGAAGTCTAGCCTTCCCAAAGGGAGACTCTAGTGCATCATTAGATAAAAGTATGAGTTTGGTCACAGTGGAGAGAAACTTTCCCTGTGCCACCCCTCCCCTAAGGAGGCACTGTGCAGGGCTGATTTTTCCTGAAGCAGTGACCTCTCCCACAGGGGAAAAGGAGAGTGGTGAGTGAATGTCCGGCTACTCCAGAGGGGCAGGACCGGCTGGAGAAACCCATTTCGCTCCACTAGCACCAGAGGACTAAGGTGGGAGCTCTATGACTGGGGGGAGGGAGGATATTGAGAAAGAGGCAGATAAGAATTTCAAATGGCATTAAAGGGATTGCGCTCAGCAGGAAGTCCACTCATGAGCCTCTGGGAGTACCACACCAGGGATCTCCCTACGGGTTTCTCAGGCATCCCCAACACCCAAGTGCTAAACCCACACCTCCCTCCATGCTGCTGCCAGCTCCGTGTGCATGAAGGTCCAAGTACATCCTCCAGAGCAAGCTCTGGGGAGCTCACTCAGAAAACAACCCGCAGTCAGTGGGCAAGGGAGAAACCACAAACTTGAGCTATAACACCACCTACTGGAAAACAAAAGAGGTTTCCAATAACCAACCTGGTGAATTATAAGAACCAGAGAAGATAGTAAAGCTTAAAATTTGGCCACAAGAGGGAGCAAGAAGAGTGAAGCAGGCATACCTTCACAAAGACAGAGGTAAAACTCAGATAACAGCACCACAGAACATAACACCCCATCTGAAGGCAAACAGGCAAAGAGTTTTAAGGAGGCATCTGCTACTTCAAATGCTAAAGCAGAAACACATAACTACAAGGAATATGAAAAATCAAGGAAATATGGCATCACACACACACATACACACACACAAACAAAGATAATTCTCCAACAACGAGGCTCAAGAGCATGGATATTGTGATCTAACTGATAAAGAATTCAAAATAGCTGTTTCGAAGAAACTCAATGAGCTACAAGAAAACTCAGAAAGAAAATTCAATGAAATTAGGAATAAAATAGGCAAACAAAATGAGTTCTTGATCAGGTTGAAATTATAAAAAAGAACCAAACGAATTCTAGAGCTGAAGAATTCAGTGAATGAGAGGAAGAATGCAATAGAGAGCATTGGTATCAGGGCAGACCAGATGGAAGAAAGAATAAATGACTTGGAGGATAAGAATTTTGCAATAACACAGAAGGGAGGAAGGAACAAAGATTTTAAAAGGGCAAAGAAAGCCTAGGTGAGCTATGGGATTCCATCAAAAGATGAATGTTAGATTCCAGAGGAAGAAAAAAGGGAGAAGGGACAGAGAGTTTATTTAAAGAAATAAGAGCTGAGAACTTCCCAAACCTGGGGGAAAACTTGGACGTATAAGTCCACGAAGATAATGGATCACCCTATTATCTCAATGCAAAGAGACTTTCTCCAAGACACATTATATTGAAACTGTCAAAAATAGATAATATTAACTAGATTTATTGTGGTGATCATTTTGCAATATATACAAATATCAAGTCGTTATGTTGTACACCTGAAACTAAGATAATGTTATGTCAATTTTATCTTAATAAAAAAAATCAATGATAAAGAATCTTAAAGGCAGCAGGAAAGAAATGAATGTAACCTAAAATGGAACCCTCATCAGACTATCAATGGATTTCTCAGCAGAAACTCTACAGGCCAGGAGAGAATAGAATGACATATCCAAAGTGTTAAAAGATGAAACTTGCCAGCCAAGAAAACTTTATCTGGAAAAGTTATCCTTCACATATGAAGGGGGAATAAAGGCTTTCCCAGACAAACAAAAGCTGAAGGAATTCACCACCACTGCACCTGCCTTGCAAGAAATGCTGAAAGGAGTTCAAGCTGAAATGAAAAGATGCTAATCAGCAGTATGAAAACATACAAATGTGAACAACACACTGGTAAAAATGAAAAATATACAGACTTATAAATCTCTAATTCTATAATAGGGTAGTGTGTTAAGCACTCGAAAATAGTATAAAGGTTAAAGGAAAATAGTAAAAATAGCTATAGCTACTATAAATTGTTAACAAATACACATATTAAAAAGAGATAAATTGTGACATCAATAATGTAAAAGGGAGAAGTAAAAGGGTGGAGCCTTTCTAGGCAATCAAAGATAAGTTGCTATAAGCCTAAAATGGACTGTTTTATCTATAAGATGTCTTATGCAAGCCTCATGGTAACTACAAAGCAAAAACCTAGGGTAGATTCACAAAAGGTAAAGAGAGGAGAATCAGAGCATACCACCACAGAAAATCATCAATTCACAAAGGTATGCAGAAACAGAGGGAAAAAGAAACAATGGAATGACAAAACAGCCAGCAATTAATAAGATGGCCTTAGTAAGTCCTTACATATCAATAATTACTCTAGATGTAAATGGAATACATTCACCAACCGAAAGGCACAGGGTGGCTGGATAGATAAAAAACAAGCTCCAACTGTACAATGCCTACAAGAGACTCACTTCAGCTTTAAGGACACAAATAGACTCCAAGTGAAGGGATGGAAGAAGATATTCCATGCTAATGGAAACCAAAAGAAAGCGGGGGTGGCTATGCTTATATCAGACAAAATAGATTTTAAGCCAACAATAGTAACAAGAGACAAAGAAAGTCATTATATAATTGTAAAGGGGTAAATTCATTAAGAAGATATAACAATCGTAAATATGTACAAACCCACCATTGGAGCACCCAAATATATTAAGCAAATACTAACAGATCTGAAGGAAGAAATAGACAACAATGCAATAATAGTAGGAGACTTGAATGCCCCACTTTCAACAATGGATAAATCATCTAGACAGAAAATCAACAGGCAAACGATGGACTTGAACCATACATGAGACCAAATGAACCTAACAGACGTCTGTAAAACATTCTATCCAACAGCAGCAGAATACAGTCATGCATCACTTAATAATAGGGACACGTTGTGAGAAATGCATCATTAGGCAATTTTGTTACTGTGCGAACATCATGCAGTGTACTGAAGGGGAACAAAATTTGCCACCCCAAAATGTGTCTCTTTTTAACATGAGGATTATTTTAGGCTGATTTTTTTTTTTTTTTTTTTTTGGTGAGGAAGATTAGCCCTGAGCTAACATCTGCACCCATCTTCTTCTATTTTGTATATGGGATGCTGCCACAGCATGGCTTGATGAGCAGTGTGTAGGTCTGTGCCCGGGATCCGAACTGTGAACCCTGGGCCACCGAAGCAGAGCGCCTGAATTTAACCACTACACCACTGGGCTGGCCCCTAAGCTGATTATTTTTAAGAAACAGAAGACTCAGAAAGTTTGTCTTATTACCTCCCCCTTAACTGCCTAAAAGAATTTAGATTAAAAAACCTGTCTCAGGAAGTGAGCTAGCACCTTAGCTTAACATGAACCACGTGTTAGACAGGGAAGAACCTAGAAAAACCTGTTTGTTGGGCTCCCTCTGTGTCCTTCTGTTTCTGTGTAGCCAAACAAATGTTTATTTTCCAAACATTTGCTCCTTTTCACCTACCTAAGAATTGCCTTCCTTCTCTTTGAAGTCCTTGACTCTCCCTACCCCCAACATCTTCTTTTGTCTTTAGCTAAGGATGGTATATAAGGTGAGGTCTTTGGCCATTTTGGTGAGTTACTCTGTTGTCCTGGGTTTCTCTCATAAATACATGTTATTAAACTTTCATTTGTTTTTCTCCTGTTAATCTGTCTCATGTCAATTTAATTCTTAGACCAGCCAGAAGAACCTAGAAGGGTAGAGGAAAATTTCTTCCTCCCTTACAGTACTTACACAAACATAGATGGTATAGCCTACTACATATCTGCACTATATAGTATTAATCTTATGGGACCACCATTGTATATGCAGTCCATCATTGACTGAAACGTCATTATGCAGTGCACATCTGTACACATTTTTTTCAAGTGCACACAGAACATTCTCAAGGACAGATCATATGATTGAACACAAAATAAGTCTTAAAGTTTAAGAAGATTGAAATCATACCAAGTATGTTATCCAAATACAATGGTAAGAAACTAGAAATCAACAACACAAGGAAAGCTGGAAAATCTACAAATATATAGAAAGTAAACAACACACTCTTGACCAACCAATGGGTCAAAGAAGAAACCAAAAGAGAAATCAAAGAAAATCTTGAAACAACTGAATATGGAAATACAACATACCAAAACCAATGGGATGCTATAAAAGCAGTTCTGTTAGGGAAGTTTAGAATGATAAATTCATATATTGAGAAATTAGAAAGATTGTAAATAACCTAACTTTATACCTCAAGGAACTAGGAAAAAAAGAACAAATTAACCCCAAAGTTAGCAGAAGGAAGAAATAGGAAAGATCAGAGTGGAAATAAATGAAATAGAACCAGAAAAATAATAGAAAAGATCAAAAAAACTAAGAGCTGGTTTTTCAAAAAGATAAACAAACTTGACAAACCTTTAAGGAGACTGAATAAGAAAAATAGACGGGGGGCCAGCCCTGTGGCGTAGCAGTTAAGTGCATGCACTCCACTGCTGGCGGCCCTGGTTCGGATCCCAGGCGTGCACCAATGCACCACTTGTCAGGCCATGCTGTGGTGGTGTCCCATATAAAGTGGAAGAAGATAGGCACAGATGTTAGCCCTGGGCCAGTCTTCCTCAGCAAAAAAGAGGAGGATTGGCATGGATGTTAGCTCAGGGCTGATCTTCCTCACAAAAAAAGAAAAAAAATAGACAACTCAAACCAATAAAATCAGAAATGGAAGAGGAGAAATTACAACTGACATTACAGAAATGCATAGGCTCATAAGAGACTACTAGGAACAATTATAAACCAACAAATTAGATAACCTAAAAGAAATAGATAATTTCCTAGAATCATACAGCCTACTAAGACTGAGTCAAGAAAAAATAGAAACCTGAACAGACTAATAATGAGTAAGGAGATTGAATCAGTAATGAAAATCCTCCCATCCTAGAAAACCCCAGGACCAGATGGCTTCCCTGGCAAATTCTACCAAATGTTTAAAGAAGAATTAATGCCAATCCTTCTCAAACTCTGCCAAAAAATTGAAGAGGAGAGAACACCTCCAAATTTATTCTACAAGGCCAACATCACCCTGGTACAAAAGCCAGATAAAGACATTACAAGTAAAGAAAACTATAGACTGTTATTCCTGATGAATATAGATGCAAAAGTTCTCAACACTATATTAACAAACCAAATTCAAGAACTCATTAAAAGGATGATACACCATGACCAAGTGGGATTTATCCCTGGGATGCAAGGATTGTTCAACATACACAAATCAATGTATGTAATACACCACATTAATAGAATGAAAGATAAAATTCATATTATCATCTGAATAGACGTAGAAAAGCATTTGACAAAATGTGACATATTTGCATCATGAAAACCCTCAATAGATTGGGTATAAAAGGAACATACCTCAACATAATAAAGGCTGTATACATCAAACCCACAGCTATTATACTCAATGGAGAAAAATTGAAAGCTTTTCCTTTAAGATCAGGAACAAGATAAGCATGCCCACTCTCACCACTCTTGCTCAAAATAGTCCTGGAAGTACTAGCTAGAGCAATCAGGCAAGACAAAGAAATAAAAGGCATCCAAATCTGAAAGGAAGAAGTAAAACTGTCATTATTTGCAGATGATATGATCTTATATATTGAAAATCTGAAAGACTCAACTTAAAAAACTGTTGGATCTAATCAACGAATTCAGTAAGTTCCAGGTTATAAAGTCAATACACAGAAATTAGTTGCATTTCTATACACTAACAATGAAACATCTGAAAAAGAAATAAAGAAAACTATTCCATTCACAATAGCATCAAAAACAATAAAATACCTAGGAATAAATGTAACCAAGGAAGTGAAAGATCTATACAATGAATACTACAAGACTATTGAAAGAAATTGAAACAGACACAAACAAATTGAAGGATATCCCATTTTCATGGATTGGAAGAGTTAATATTGTTAAAATTCCCGTGCTACCCAAAGCCATCTATGGATTCAATGCAATTCCCATCAAAATTCCAGTGGTATCTTTCACAGAAATATGAAAAAAAATCCTAAGTATTGTATGGAACCACCAAAGACCCTGAATAGCCAAAGCAGTCATGAGAAAGAAGAACAAAACCTGAGGCATCACATTTCCTGATTACAAACTATACCACCAAGCTTTGGTAACCAAAAAAATATGGTACTGGCATAAAAATAGACACACACACCAATGGAACAGAACAGAGAGCCCAGAGCTAAACTCCTGCATATACAGTCAACTAATATTTGATAAAGGGATCCAAGAAAATCCAATAGGGAAAAAATAGTCTCTTCAACAAATGATGTTGGGAAAACTGGATAACCACATGCAGAAGAATGAAATTGGACCACTATTTAAACAATTCCCAAAAATTAATTCAAAATGGATCAAAGACTTAAATATAAGACCTGATACTATAAACCTCCTAGAAGAAAACATAGGAAAGAATTCCTTGACATTGGTCCTGGCAATGATTTTTTGGATATGACACCAAAAGCACAAACAACAAAAGAAAAATTCAACAAGTGAGACTACATCAAACTTAAAAGCTCCTGCACTAGAAAAGAAACAACTAACAAAATGTAAAGGCAACCTACGGAATGGGAGAAAATATTTGCAAACCATATATAGGATAAGAGGTTAATATCCAAAATATATAAAGAACTCATACAACTCAATAACGAAAAACAAACAATTCAATTAAAAAATGGGCAGAGGATCTGAATAGACATTTTTCCAAACAAGACATACAGATAGCCAAGACGTACATGATAGGTGCTCAACATCACTAATCATCAGGGAAAATCAAAATCACAATGAGATATCACCTCACACCTATCAGAATGGCTATCATCAAGAAGACAAGAGATAAGTGTTGGTGAGGATGTGGAGGAAAGGAAACACTTGTACACTGTTGGTAGAACTGTAAACTGATTCAGCCACTGCATAGAACAGTATAGAGGTTCTTCAAGAAATTAAAAATAGAACTACCATACAATCCAGCAATCCTACTTCTGGGTATATATCCAAAGGAAAACAGGTTATCAAAGAAATGTATGCACTCCCATGTTCATTGCAGCATTATTCACAGTAGCTGAGGTATGGAAACAACCTAAGTGTCAGTCAGTGGATGAATGGATAAAGAAAATGTGGTATATTATATACAATGGAATACTACCCAGCCATGAGAAGAGGAAGTCCTGCCATTTTCAACAATGAAGACATTATGCTAAGTGATATAAGTCAGACAGAGAAAAGCAAAAACAGGATGATATCTCTTATATGTGGAACCTAAAAAAACAGAACTTGAAAAAACAGAGTGGAATTGTGGTTACCAGGGTCTAGGGGGTGGGGGAATGAGAGAGATGTTGTTTAAGGATACATAGTTGCAACCAATAGATAAATAAGTCCTGGAGATCTAATGCACAGTACAGTAATTATAGACAACAAAATTGTATTATAAACAGTAAACTTGCTAAGAGACTAGATCTTAATTGTTCACACCACAAGAAGAAATGGTAATTATTTGATGCAATAGAGGTGTTAGCTAATGATACAATGGCGATCATATTGCAATATAAATGTATTGAATCAGTATGTTGTATACCGTAAATTTACACAATGCTATATGTCAATTATATCTCAATTTTTAAAAATTAAGGGAAAAATAAATGTAGAAAAAGCCAATTCTGACATAAAATATCCTGTCCTTACCATTGAAATCTTAATTTGGGAGTAATGCTCTCTTTGAGGTACTGCTGTTATGGATAAATAGGTTTAAATGTTGGAACCAGCATCTAAAACATGTCTAAAGCTAAAGATAAGAAAAAGTGATAATCAGAAGAGTTGTAGAAAGGAAGGAAAGTACACTTTAGAAAAAAATAAAGGAAAACAATTTATGTTTCAACATGTTAGAGTTCCACTCATAGTACCTCAGATGCCAGAGAAGGAATAGTTAACCTTGAGAATCTTATTCATTTCTTTGCTTCCTTCTTCTTTGGATTATAACTAATAAAAATTTATAAGAATTTACAAATAACTAAATATTACTGTCTTTCTGAATTTCCACTTCTTGATGAACTAAATTGACTCTTATCTTACAGATAATAAGATGGTGTATAAAAATAGGTTGATGTATGGATTGAAGACATACAGAGGTGAGTAAGAAGCATGCCAAGAAAGAGAAAACAGATTTTCAAGCTTTTGCATTTACTTATCTAAAATCTCTCTTAGTTCTCAATGATTAGATTGCTGATGTGTTACTCTGTTTTTTTTATGAGCTGGCATTCTTAGTTGTACACAATCACAATTGGGGAAATAACCTACACTCTTTTGTCACTGTAGCAAATTTCAAGTCTCACTTAATGGTAAGAAATTTGTGTATTTGTTGTCTCTTTGCTATAATTTGTCAGTCTTGCCTGCTCTTCTCTTTCTTCTGAGTAAACTCATCTTAGAAATTGTAATTTCTAAGATGTTTCCTGGAACATTGACAGGGAGAATTTTTCTATTCCTAATCCTCAACTAATTCTTTTGATCACTTCAAGAGCTTTATCGTGCCATTGCTTTTTATTTCCTATTTGTGTTGGTTGACTGATATGACCAAGCATTTTTTCCCTCTTTGGAGTAAATACACACTTCTTTTATTCTTAACCCTTTCTTTCTTAAGGAGGAAAGGTTAATGTCAATAAAATAGATGATGCTCTTGAAAACATGGGAATCCCACTTGAAGAGGAAGAAATTGAGGAACTGTGCAGTCGCCTGCCAGTTGATGGTGAGTATTCCAAGTACACAGTGCCCTATAAGAAAATTTTTGTTTCCCTGTGAGAACATCTCAAGTATACTTGTTAATTTCATGGAAAAAGCCAGAAGCCTATAGAAACCCAATCCTAAATAACGGAGATATATTGTCTCTTAATATTAATCCTAGATAAGATATCGATAATTGCTTATATTGCTGCTTGCAGAGTTCCTATGCCAGAGAGTACCAAAATGAGATGATGGTTAGTGAGATCCAGTAAATGAATTAAAAAACAAAACAAGTGCTTGCTTCGGCAGCACATATACTAAAATTGGAACAATGCAGAGAAGATTATCATGGCCCCTGCGCAAGGATGACGCAAATTCGTGAAGCGTTCCATATTTTTGTGAACATGATGTAATCTATGCAGAAAGAGAAGTATAATGATGTACACCTGAAATTTATGCAATGTTATAAACCAATGTTACTGCAAAAAACAAAAAACAAAACAAAACAAAAAAGTAGATTTCAGGGGTGGGGAGAGAAAATTATGAAAAAATTGAGAGAGTAACAAGCAGAAGGGGAAAAAAGAAAGTGCTGGAAACTAAGTGTTATTTGTACTATTGTAAAATATATATAACATATACCTAACAATTACACTTAATAAATTCATAGGTATCAAACTTTAGATTGCATAGAAATTACCCATTCCCTCAAGATTATGATCAAGTAGGTCTGGGGTAGAGCCCATGAATCTTCATTTTAAATAAGCAACCCCGACTACAGTTCATTTTGTTAAAAGAGCTAACCTTTACAATATAGAGAAAAATATATATTAATATATTTATCTGGGATTAGTAGCTTTTTGCATTGTTTTTAGTAACAGTATCTGATCAAAGCACTCTATTTAACTCTTAGTATCTTGAGCATCTTAACATCTTTACCATCCTGAGATGATTCTGTAGGTTGATTAATAGTTTTATAAGCATCCCAGAAGCTCTGGTTTACCTAAGCTTATCTAATATGGTCTGGTCATGCTTGAAATCAAGACTTTCTGCTTGCCAAAAAACTGGTCTACTTCTTGTCCAACTCTAACCCTTTTTTCACAACTCTGTGCATAACACATGAGCCAAGCAAGACTACGTAAAGCTCCTGTTGGAACTGGAATATGGCCCCACCCTAAATTATCTACAGGGCAGTCTAGCTGAATGTCTCAAAATAAATATTACTACCTATGCTCTGTGAAGGTTACCAAGAGCTGAGTTTTAAAAATACAACTGAAGAAATAAAAATACAACAATAAACCAAAGGGATCCAAAAAACAGAGAGATAGTAAAATTACTTTAAATAAATTTCTATGTTTCAGTGCAATGCTCTATAAAACATGGTAACTATAGTTGATAACTCTGTGTTGTATGATTGAAATTTACTAAGAGAGTAGAACTTAAATGTTCTCACCAAAAGAAAAGATAAATAGGTGAGATAATAGATGTGTTAATTAACTAGATGGGGGAATCCTTTCACGATGATACGTATATTAAATCACCACAATGTACACTAAATATCTTACAATTTTATTTGTCAATAAAGGTGAAATAAAAAACAAAAAAATGAAAATTATTTCTCTTCTTTTTCTTCTCTTCCCTTCTAATGAATGAGGAACACAAAAAGGAAAAGTTGAAGGAATAGAATAAACGTATTTATCATATTTAGATTCTTTTTCTTTTTTCAACCTATGCTTATATAGTGTGAAAATTAAAATATCTAATGAGGAAAAAAAAAAAACTCTAGACAACTGCTAAATCCTTATACTTTACTTCACAGTTTAAGAATTTTATGTAATTGGGACCTGTATTAGCCTGCTCAGGACCTTATCTCCAAATACAGTCACATTGAGAGTTAGGGCTTCAACATATGAATTTGAGGGAACACAATTCAGTCCATAGCAGGACTATATCTAAATTTTGTCTCATCTTGTAGATGAGAGAGGAGTTAAACTGGCTAAACTTCTGGATGAAGTGCATGAACTTCTAGGTGAGTGAGAAGAAATGATGAGAAGGCATAATAAAAGTAATCTATTAATACTTAACAAAAGAAGTTATTTTTAAAGTATTTTCTGATATTTTCTCATCCTATCCATGACATATTAATCCTGCCATTCTATCTCTTTTAATTGGTAATATATACATAACTACAGAGACAGCTTTATAAACTAAATGTTATCCATTATTATAATCAGTTGTTACCTACATCTTATTAAAAGGCCACAGTGTAATGCCTAAATAACAAGCCCTCCGTTCTTTGGAGTTTTTCAATAACAGAATTTCTTTTTCTACTGTTCTAATAGTAAAATGGCAGGGCAAATTACACATACAGGTAACATGACCACTGTGAACAAGCTCATAAGTCAGGCAAAAATAAAACAATAGAGCAAATATTACATGCTGGCAGAATTATTTACACCTGCAAATTTCGTGGACTATTATAAAAATACCAGCTTTCTGTGTGCTGTGTTTGTTCCTTGTTCCCAACATTGAAGAACTCCCTTTTACCAGAAAGAAATTCTATTTCTGAATCCTTCTTCTAATTCTATGTAATTAGACAACACTCAGTGTTTCCATTGCTGTTTATCCTATATTTGAGGATAATGCTACACAAACATGGTTGATGTTGTTATTATTATTATTATTATTTTAAGTTTGAAATGTGACCTTTTACCATTATTTTCTTTCTTAAGGGGATGAAATTAACTGTGATGACCTGGAAAATATTCTGGAAAACATAGGGTTAAGACTCCAACTGAAGGAAAGCTCTGTGTTGATGAAAAGTTTGCCACTTGATGGTGAGCATTTAATTTACCAATGAGATATTCATCCATCCAATAAAAGTTAATTGATTGTCATTAGGTACCAGACATTATACTAGGCTCTGAGTCATAAAGATGAATAAGACAAAGTCCAGGTCCTGAAAGCACTCAATGTAGAGATGGACAGCACATACCAAAAAAAACAAAACAAATGCTATACACTATGATACGTGCTATAATATTAATAAATATCTACTTTTCTGAAAGTAAAAAGAGAAATTGACTATGCCTGGAGACTCTAAGGCTTCACAGAATGGATATTATTTCAAATGGGCCTGAAAGTTTTGACAGTAGGAGGTGGCAAGAACTAAAAATAAAAGCATTGCAAAAAGGTACAGAGGCATACTTGTCCATGGCAAGTTTGGGGAACCATTTATAATCTCATGATGATATTGTATAGAGTACACAGTGATATTCACATTATGTGGAAAAATACTGTATTAATTTGACTCAATCTAATCAATAATTCACATATAATCCATCTGTGAAATTAGGATAATAATGCTTATCTACAATGATGATGTTGAGGATAAACAAAATGGTGGATGTGAAATATGAAAAATTCTTTTTAAATATTTAAAATATAAAATAAAGATATTAGTTATTAGATTTTTAATTGTAAAAATCTAATTATGTTTATTAAATAATTTCTACATTTAAGGCGTTTTTCTAGATTCCGAAGATTTGAAAATATATGCCAGAGTCTTGCTGCTCAAAATAAAACAGTCTTTGGACTTAAAAAGTTCATAATCTAGTCAAGTAGGTAAGACAGAGCGACATATCTTGAGCTTCTGGATAAATATTGCAAACTAAATATTTGCATTTATCTTTGCCACTTTCTAAAATACTAAAAGGGTATAAAAGAAATTAAAAAGGCATAATCCACAAAGACTGAGAGAATGATAGAGAACATTATAGCAGATGAGGGGTGTCAATTAAATTTTGAAAAACAGAAAGTGAATGAAAGACCATAAAAGGTGAAAACTGAGTCAGAAAGGGGAAGTAAACAAGAAGCAATCCACTCCATGTCACAAAACTGTAAAAGGCTCAGGAAGTGGAGGCACCAGTTACCTCTAAAGTCAGCAGTGTGGGATATGGTTGAAAATAGAAGAATTGGTGGAAAGTCTTTTAAAAGAGCAATTTGATCTACAGATCTCCTTCCTCACTCCACAACCAAACAAGTATCCCTTATCCAGGCAGCATAGAGACTTATTCTCTGCAGATGTTAGACTTGAGAGACTCTGGAATATCAGACTCAGCCAAGATTGGGAGTGAATTCTCTACTGAACCAGGGAGATTAGCTGAAAGTCAACATATTGCGTAGTGAGATCCCCCAAGTCATCTCCTCCCACTGGCCTGCCTAAATGCTGGCAGTGAATTCTAATATCCTTCATTCAGATACTGACATCTGCAGCCTGCAAAAAAAAGGTAGAGAGATACTGATATTTGTGCTACTGCAACAAAAACACCTCACTCTTAAACAACAAAGAATCATATGACTTATAAGAAAGATCTCTTATATGAAAGACAGAAATAAGAACTAGTGGAAAAGAAGGAACTTGGAGGAAATAGTCAAAGGAGAAAGCAGGAAAATAATTCAAAACTATTTTAACTAATATCCTCAGAAAGATGAGAAAGGCCATAGTTATGAAACGAGAAAAGGAAGCTATGCAGCAAGATATAAGGCACTACGAAAAAGGAACACTTAGAAAACAGAAAAAGTTCTTTGGAAAAAAACAGCAGAAATTTAGAAATTCAATGGAAGGGCTGGAAGATTAATTTGAATATTAGAACAAAAATACAAAAGAGGTGGAAAATAGGAGAGAAAAGATAAGAAAATCAATCCTAAAACTCCAACAAATGAATAATATAATTCCAAAAAAAGAAAATAGGGGAGGAAACTATAAAATAAATCATATAAGAAATGTCTCCATGTCTGAAAGAATATGACTCTAGATTGAAATGGCTCACCAAGTACCTACCACAAGGAATGGAAAAAGACCCACACCAGAATATGTAGTGAAATACTGCAACACTAGAAATAGATTTCAAAAGTTTCCAAAGAGAAAGAAGCAGGTCACATAGAAAGTTTTGGGAATATGAATGGTATTGGACTTAACAACAACTCTGGAAGCTAAAGACAATTGTGTAATACTTTCAAAATTATTAGAAAATTTGTTTCCAACCTGGAAAATCCAGCTAAACTATCAAGCAAGTGTGAGGATAAAATGCATATTCTCACATATATCAAAATAAAACATTTTTTGCACAAAGGTTCAGAAAAAAATTTCCCATGTAAATACCATTTCTTAAGAAACTACTGGTTGAAGTGACGTCACCAAGATGGCAGAGTAGGAGACCCTAGCCTCCTTCCCCCAACAAAGATCAACAATTAGACAGCTAACCACCAATGAAAATAGCTCTGGGAGAGCTCAGGAGTCCACTTAAGAAGCTGAAGCAACACAGTGGAGCAAAAACCCTGAGAATAACCACATAAAATGGGTAAGAAGAACAGTTTCATTTTGCCTGCATCATCCCATCCCCCAGGCTAGCAGTGCTCAGTGCCAAGAGCGAACTCCTCAGCCCAAAAGAGTTCGCCTCACAAGAAAAGGAGAGTGGACTGAGTGACCAGCTTCCCCATCCTTTGGGGGCACTACACAAAGGACCTGATAAGGTTTCACCCCACCCAGAGACCAGCAAAGCTGAAACATCTAGAGATGGCTAGGAACAGAGATGAAGAGAAAGGGCTACCAGTATCAGCCACGTAGTGGGAGCAACCATGCATCCCAGTGGCCTAATCTACAGATGACCCCAGCAGCTTTCACTGCTGAGGACCTCAACAGCCCTTGTGAACACTGCAGATCCTCCTCAGCTTTCATCACTGAGGACCTCATTGCAGACCCCAGCAGACTGATCCACAGAGGACCCCAACAACTTTCACTGCTGAAGAAACCAACAGACAACACAGCCACTGCAGACTCCCTGCAGATTTTGCCACTGAGGTTTACACCCTACAGGTTTTTGTGTCACTATGAGTGTGTCTTGTCTCTATGAGTGTGTCTGCAGCCAGCCCCTGCTATTATGGATGCACCTGCAGACAGCCCCCACAGCCAAGCATGTGCAAACCATTGGCTCCAGCCACCACTGCTGCATGCCCTGGTCCCTAGCCACTGGAGTTGGAGGTGCTGCTGAAGATTCCAAAAGCCCTTGAAGCCACTGCAGACCTTCCACAGCTCTCACCAAGGAACACACAGTTATCAATGTCATGGACCCCAGGAGCCTGAGCAGACAAGACACCACAAATCCCCAGACCTGTAGCCACCACACACCCCCACACTTGGTGCCACACACTCTACACCCAGGGACACAAGATGCTCCAGTGTGCCCCTATACACAATTGAAGGTCTTTCCTTACCAAAGACAGTCCATAAAGTCTGGAAGAGGTGACTTCTTTAAATGTGCAGACACATTCACAAGCCTACAGGGATCACAAAGAATCAGGCAAATGTGATACCACCAAAGAAACACCGTAAAATTCCAGTAACTGACCCCACAGATATGGAAATACACAAATTTCTTGACAAGGAATTCAAAACAATTGTTCTCAAGATGCTCAGAGAGCAAGAAGAGAACCCAGATAAACAATTTAATGAAATAAAGAAAACAATATAAGAACAGAATGAGAAGTTCAACAAAGAAATGGAAAACATAAAAAAGAACCAAATAAATTCTGGAGGTGAAAAATGCAATGACTGAACTGAAGAATTCAATAAAAAGCTTAGAAACCAGGCTGGATGGACCAAACAGAAGAAAGAATCAGTGAACCTGAAGAAAGATCATTTGAAATTATCCAGTTAGAGGAAGAAAAAGAACAGAGAATGAAAAGGAATGAAGAAAGCCTATGGGACTTATGGGACACCATTAAGAGAAACAATCTATATATATATATATACGTATAAAATATATATATATATATTTGTGTGTGTGTGTGTGTGAGGAAGATCAGCCCTGAGCTAACATCCATGCCAATCTTCCTCTTTTTTTTTATTTCGCTGGGGAAGACCAGCCCTGGGCTAACATCTGTGCCCATCTTCCTCCACTTTATGTGGGATGCCACCACAGCAGGGCCTGACAAGTGGTGCATTGGTTCACGCCCGGGATCCAAACCCGGGCCACCAGCAGCGGAGCATGCGCACTTAACCGCTACGGCATGGGGCCGGCCCAAAACAATCTATATATTATTGGGTATCAGAAGGAGAAGAAGGAAAATTTAAAAAAAAAAAAAAAAAAGGAGAAGAAGGGAAGAAAGGGGCAGAAAGCTTATTTAAAGAAACAATGGCTGAAAACTTCCCAAATCTGGGGAGAGATCTGGACATCCAAGTTCATGAAGGTCCCCATACAAATTCAACCAAAAGAGATTTTGCCAAGACGTATTATAATAAAACTGTCAAAAATCAAAAACAAAGGGATAATCTTGAAAGCAGCAAAAGAAAATAGTCTTGTCACTTATAAAGGAACCCCCATAAGGATATCAGTGGATTTCTGAGCAGAAACCTTGCAGATGAGACATGCTATATTCAAAGTGCTGAAAGATAAAAACTCCAAACAAGAATACTTTACCCTTCTTACCCTAGAAAAATTGTCCTTCAGAAATGAAGAAGAGATAAAGATATTCCCAGACAAACAAGAGCTGAGGAAGTTTATCACCAATTTACCTGCCTTAAAAGAAATGCTGTAAGGAGTTCTTCAAGCTGAAATGAAAGGATGCTAATTGGTAACATGAAAACATATGAAATTGTACAACACACTGGTAAAAGTAAGTATATAGTCAGAATCAGAATCCTCTAATATGTAATATGATAGTGTGTTAACAACTTAACTCTAGTATAAATATTAAAGGATAAAAGCCTTATAAATAGCTATAGCTACAATAATTTGTTGATGGATACACAATACAAAAAGATGTAAATTGTGACATCAAAATCATAACATGTGAAGAGTGACGTCAGCATCATGGCAGAATGAGCTTTTCCATAAATTCTCCCCAAAAGATACAACAAAAAGGACATTCACGTACCGACAAAGGACACTCACACAGCACAAAAGGACATCAGAGAGACCCACGCAGCCACACATGTGAGAGTGGACATGCTGGAGCCCCAAGAGGAAGAGGGGAGAGGTAAGGAGAAATCCTCCCCCTCCCCATCAGATCAGCAACTCAGGTCTGTGTGGCTCCAAGAGAGGGGAGAGGGGCGGCCCTCCACGGGAAAACCGTAGTGCTCCAAGTTCTCTCAGCCTGTGGGAAACTCCCACACAGAGGAGTCAGAACTGCTGCAGGGGTGCTGTCAAAATCTGAGCACCCCAGGAGAGCAGATAGCAAGGGAAGAGCTAGAAGCCCCCCAGGAGCCCTCCGGCGTCAGGCAGGCAAAAGAGAGAGCCCCTCACCCCCCACACGCCCGGCACTGCAGCTCAGCCAATCAGTTAGAGCAGCTGCAGCGCAGCCACAGAGCAATCACAGAGCAGCCAAGGAGCAGCCACAGAGCAGCTGCAGATCACAGGGGGCTCAGATTACACAGCCCTTGCCCTCCACCCAGTGGTGGCAGGTGGAAACTGCAACCAGATATTTCCAGGATAAGGAAAAACAAAGCGAATACAGCAATCAAGATGCAAAAGTACATTAAATCGCCAAACCAGAAGGAAAATGAGAAGCACCCAGAAATCAACCCTGAAGGCACAGAAATTCATAACCTAAATGACAGAGAATTCAAAATAGCAATCATAAAAAAGGTCAATGAATCACAAGAAAACACAGATAAACAATTCAACAAGATGAGGAATTTCTTCACAAAAGAAATTGGAATCATAAAGAAAAACCAATCAGTACTGATAGAGATGAAGAGCACAATGGAGGAGATAAAGGAAAATGTGGAATCTTGAAAGAACAGAACTAACAATAGGGAGGAAAGAATTAGCATTATTGAGGATAGGAATACAGATATACTCCAGTTGCAGGAGGAGAGAGAACTAAGACTAAAAAGAAATGAAGAAAGTCTCCGAGAAATATCCAACTCAATTAGGAAAGGTAGCATAAGAATCATAGGCATTCCTGAGGGAGGAGAGAGTGAAAAAGGAACAGAGAGCCTATTCAAGGAAATAATAGTCGAGAACTTCCCAAATATGGGGAAGGAACAGGATGTACCAGTAAATGAGCTAATATGTCGTCTAAATACATCAACAGGAGAAGGTCATCT
Source organism: Ceratotherium simum simum (assembly GCF_057802395.1). NCBI lineage: Eukaryota > Metazoa > Chordata > Mammalia > Perissodactyla > Rhinocerotidae > Ceratotherium > Ceratotherium simum. Next base: position 45,557,091 of record NC_141915.1, read on the forward strand.
CCAAGGCATATAGTAATAAAGCTGGCAAAAGTCAATGACAAAGAAACAATATTAAGGGCAGCTAGACAAAAACAAAAAATAACGTACAAAGGAATTCCCATCAGGCTCTCAAGCACTTTTCTCAACAGAAACTTTACAGGCTAGGAGAGACTGGAAAATCCTGAAAGACAAAAACTTTCAGCCAAGAATACTCTATCCAGCAAAAATATCCTTCAGATATGATGGAGAAATAATAACTTCCTGGGACAAACAAAAGCTAAGGGAGTTCATGGCCACAAGACCCCCACTACAAGAAATGCTCAAAAAGGCCCTCATGCCTGAAAAAAAGAAGAGAAAGGGAATACAAAGCTTGGAGTAAGGAGAAAAATAGGTAGACAAAATGAGAAAAATAGTAGATCTTTATCAGAATCGGTTAGCAAACACTTAAATATCAAAATCAAAGATCAAAGGAAGGAAAACATCAAAAATAAATATAACCTCATCACTTTAAACACACACCCATAACACAAGATGGAATAAGTTGTGACAATAATAACTTAGAAGAGAAAGAGGAAAGAGATTGAATCGACTTAATCTAAGGAAATTAGAGGCCATCAGATAATGAAATATCTCATCATTTTTTATAAATCTCGTAGATTTAGTGGTAACCCCAAGGTAACCACTAAACAAATAATCAGACCAGAATCACATATGATAAATAAAGAGAAAACTAAAAGAGTCATAGGACAGAACTACCAAACTAAATTGGTAGTCTGAAACACATGGGATGAGAAACAAAGGATATACAAAAGAACCAGAACATAAGCAATAAAACAGCAACATTAAGCCCTCATATATCAATAATCACTCTAAATGTAAATGGATTGAACTCCCCAATCAAAAGACACAGAGTGGTGGGATGGATTAAAAAGCAAGACCCAACAATATGCTGCATCTAGGAAACACATCTCAGCTCTAAAAACAAACACAGGCTCAGAGTGAAAGGATAGAAGACAATGCTCCAAGCTAATGGCAAACAAAAGAAAGCAGGTGTTGCCATACTCATATCAGACAAAGTAGACTTCAAGAAAAAAACACGTAATGAGAGACAAAGAGGAGCAATATATAATGATAAAATGGACACTCCACCAAGAAGACATATCAATTATAAATATATATGCACCCAACATTGGAGCACCAAAGTACATAAAGCAACTATTAACAAACCTAAAAGGAGATATTAACAACAACACAATAATAGTAGGGGATCTTAATACCCCACTTACATCAATGGATAGATCATCAGGCAGAAAGTCAATGAGGAAATAATGGACACATGAAAAACTAGACAAGATGGACTTAATAGACATATACAGAGCACTCCACCCAAAAACAACTGCCTACACGTTCTTCTCAAGCATGCATGGAATATTCTCAAGGATAGACCCTATGTTGGGAAACAAGGCAAGCCTCAATAAATTTCAGAAGATTGAAATCATAACAAGCATGTTTTCAGACCATAATGCCATGAAACTAGAAATCAACTACAAGAAAATAACTGGGAAAGTGACAAAGATGTGGAGATTAAACAATATGCCACTGAACAACCAATGGATCAGTAATGAAATTATAGGAGAAATCAAAAAATATCAGGAGACAAATGAAAATGAAAATACACCGTACCAACTCATATGGGATGCAGCAAAAGCAGTCTTGAGAGGGAAATATAGCAATACAGGCCCACCTTAACAAACAAGAAAAAGCCCAAATAAGCAACCTTAAATTACACCTAACAGAACTAGAAAAAGAAGAACAAACAAAGCCCAAGGTCAGCAGAAGGAGAAAAATAATAAAAATTAGAGCAGAAATAAATGAAATTGAGACCAAAATACAGTAGGAAGGATTAATGAAACAAAGAGTTGGTTCTTTGAGAAGATAAAAAAAGTTGACAAACTCTTAGCCAGACTCAAAGAAAAAAAAGAGAAAAGGCTCAACTAAATAAAATTAGACATGAAAGAGGAGAAATTACAATGGATACCACAGAAATGCAAAGGATTATAAGAGAATACTATGAAAAACTATATGCCCACAAATTGGACAATCTAGAAGAAATGGATAAGTTCTTAGACTCATACAACCTCCCAAAAATGAACCAGGAAGAAATAGAGAATCTGAATAGACCAATCACAAGTAAAGAGATTGAAACAGTAATCAAAAACCTCCCAAATATAAAAGTCCAAGACCAGATGACTTCCCTGGTGAATTTTACCAAACATTCAAAGAAGATTTAATACCCATCCTTCTCAAACTATTCCAAAAAATAGAGGAAGATGGAACAATTCCTAACACATTCTGCAATGCCAACATCACCCTAATACCAAAGCCAGACAAGGACAATACAAAGAAGGAAAATTACAGGCTAATATCACTGATGGGGTCGGCCCTGTGGCGTGGTGGTTAAGTGCGCGCGCTGCAATGCTGGTGGCCCAGGTTCGGATCCCGGGTGCACATTGAGGCACCACTTCTCCGTCCATCCTGAGGCCGAGTCCCACATAGAGTAACTAGAAGGATGTGCAGCTATGACATACAACTATCTACTGGGGCTTTGGGGGGAAAAAATAAAATAAATAAAATCTTTAAAAAATAATAATAATAATAATAATAATATCACTGATGAACATAGATGCAAAAATCCTCAACAAAATATTGGCAAACCGAATACAGCAATACATTAAAAAGACTATACACCATGACCAAGTGTATATCAGGGACGTAGGGATGGTTCAACATCCACAAATCAATCAATGTGATACACCACATTAACAAGACGAGGAATAAAAACCACATGATTGTCTCAATAGAGGCAGAGAAGGCATTTGATAAGATCCAACATCCATTTATGATAAAAACTCTCAACGAAATGGGTATAGAAGGAAACTACCTCAACATAATAGAGGCCATATGTGACAAACCCACAGGCAACATCATACTCAACGGAGAAAGACTGAAAGCCATTCCTCTGAGAATAGGAACAAGACAAGGGTGACCACTCTTGCCACTCTTATTCAACATAGTACTGGAGGTTTTGGCCAGAGCAATTAGGCAAGAAAAAGGAATAAAAGAAATCCAAATAGGCAATGAAGAAGTGAAACGCTCACTATTTGCAGATGACATGATTTTATATGTAAAAAATCCTAAAGAATCCATTGGAAAACTATTAGAAATAATCAACAACTACAGCAAAGTCGCAGAGTACAAAATCAACCTACAAAAATCAGTTGCATTTCTGTAGGCTCATAATGAACTAAGAGAAAGAGAGCTCAAAAACATAATACTATTTACAATTGCAACAAAAAGAATAAAATATCTAGGAATAAGTCTTACCAAGGAGATGAAAGACTTATACAATTAAAACTATAAGACATTATTGAAATAAATCGATGATGACGTAAAGAAATGGAAAGATATCCCATGCACATGGATTGGAAGAATAAACATAGTTAAAATGTCCATATTACCTAAAGCAATCTACAGATTCAACGCAATCCCAATCAGAATCCCAATGACATTCTTCACGGAAATAGAAAAAAGAATACTAAAATTCCTATGGGGCAACAAAAGGCCCTGAATAGCTAAAGCAATCCTGACAAAAAAGAACAAAGCTGGAGGTATCACAATCCCTGACTTCAAAACATACTACAAAGCAATAGTAATCAAAACAGTGTGGTACTGGTACAAAACACACACACAGATCAATAGAACAGAATTGAAAGCCCAGAAATAAAACCACACATCTATGGACAGCTAACCTTTGACAAAGGAGCTAAGAACATACAATGGAGAAAGGAAAGTCTCTTCAATAAATTGTACTGGGAAAATTGGACAGCCACATGGCAAAAGAATGAAAGTAGACCATCTACTATCACCATTCACAAAAATTAACTCAAAATGGATCAAAGACCTGAAGGTGAGACCTGAAACTATAATACTCCTAAAAGAAAATATAGGCAATACACTATTTGACATTAGCTGTAAAGGAATCTTTTCGGATGCCATGTCTACTCGGAGTAGGGAAACTAAAGAAAAAATAAGCAAGTGGGACTTCATCAGATTAAACAACCTCTACAAGACAAATGAAATCGGGATCAAAATGAATAGACAACCTACCAGGTGAGAGAAAATATTTGCAAAACATATATCTGACAAGGGGTTAATCTCCATAATATATAAAGAATTCACACAACTGAACAAGAAAAAAACAAACAACCTGATTAAAAAATGGGCAGAGGAAATGAACAGACACTTCTCCAAAGAAGTATACAGATGGCCAATAGGTGTATTTGAAAAGATGTTCAACATCAATAATCATCAGGGAAATGCAAATCAAAACAACACTAAGATATCACCTCACACCTGTTAGAATGGCTATAATCACAAAGACATAAAACAACAAATGTTGGAGAGGATGTGGAGAAACAGGAACCCTCATACACTGCTGGTGGGGATGCAAACTGGTGCAGCCTCTATGGAAAACAGTATGGAGATTCCTCAAAAAATTAAAAATAGAGATCCCCTATGATCCAGCTATCCTACTACTAGGAATCTATCCAACGAACCTAAAATCAACAATCCAAAGAGGCTTATGCACCCCTATGTTCATTGCAGCATTATTCACTATAGTCAAGAAGTGGAAGCAACACAAATGTCCCTTTACTGATGATTGGATAAAGAAGATGTGATATATATATATATACACACACAATGGAATACTACTCAGCCATAAAAAAAGACAAATAAAATCGTCCCATTTGCAACAACGTGGATGGACCTGGATGGTATTATGTTAAGTGAAATAAGCCAAAGAGAGAAAGACCAACGCCACATGATCTCACTCATATGTGGAATATAAACCAACACACAGACAGAGAAAACTGTATAGTAGTTACCAGGAGCAAGTGGGTTGAGGGGTGGCCACAAGGGGTGAAGGGAGACATGTATATGGTGATTGGCAAACAACAATGGACAACCAAAATTTCACAGTGTTATAAACTATTAAGACATCAATAAAAAAATGTTTTCATAGCTAAAAAAAATAAATAAATAACATGTGAGGGGGGATTAAAAGAGTAGTTTTTGTATGCAATCAAAGCTAAGCTGTTATCAGCTTAAAATAAACTCTTATATCTAAACATGTCTCAGGTAAGCCTCAGGATAACCATAAAACAAAAACCTATAGGAGATACACACAGATAAAAAAAATGGGAGTCAAAGTCTACCACTACAGAAAATCATTAATTCACAAAGGAAGACAGTAAGAGAAGAAAAGAACAAAGGAACTACAAAACAGCCACAAAACAATTAACAAGATGGCAATAATAAGTCCTGACCTATCAAATAGTTACTTTAATGTATATGGGTTAAATTCTCCAATCAAAAGACAAGAGTGGCTGAATGGATAAAAAACAAGAACCAATTCTATGCTGTCTACAAGATGCTCAGTTTAGCTTCAAGGACACACATAGGCTCAAAGTGAAAATGTGGAAAAAGTATTCCATGCAAGTGGAAACCTAAAGAGAGCAGAAGTAGCTATATTTATATCAGAAAAAATAGACTTTAAATCAAAAACCGTAATAAGAGACAAAGGTCATTTGTCTCTTATACATTGTAAATGTATTGCACCCAACAGTGGAGCACCTAAAAATATTAAGCAAACTCTAACAGATCTGAAGGGAGAAACAGAAAACATACAATAACAGTAGGGGACTTCAATACCCCACTTTCAACAATGGATAGATCATCTGGAAAGAAAATTGGAAAACCTAAGGAAACAATGGACTTGAGCTATACATTATACCAATGGAACTAATAGACATATGCAGAACATTCTATACAACAACAGCAAAATACACGTTCTTCTCAAGCATACATGGCACAGTCTCCAGGATGGGTCATATGTTAGGTCACAAAATAAGTCTTAGCAAATTAAAAGGTTGAAATCGTACCAAGTATCTTTTCTGACCACAATGGTATGAAACCAGAAATCAATAACAGAGGAAACTTCAAAATTCACAAATATGTGGAAATTAAACAACACACTCCTGAACAACCAATGGGTCAAAAAAGAAATCAAAAGAGAAATAAAAAAATACCTTGAAACAAATGAAAATGGACACACAACATACCAAAACTTATGAGATGCAGCAAAAGCCAGTTCTAAGGGGAAGTTACAGAAATAAATGCCTACATTAAGAAAAAAGAAAATAACATTACACCTCAAGGAACTAGAGAAAGAAGAACTAAGCCTAAAGTTAGCAGAAGGAAGGTGATAACAAAGATCAGAGCAAAAATAAATGAAATAGGGAATATAAAAATAATAGAAAAGATCAATGAAACTAAGAGTTGGTTATGTGAAAAGAGGAAAAAATTGACAAATCTTTAAACTTACGAAGAAAAAAGAGAAAAACTCATAAATTATACATGAAAATATTTGTTGAGCATTTGTCTCAATATTTCAGCTGATATCACAGAAATACAAATGATCGTAAGAGACTACTATGAACAATTAGATGCCAACAAATTGGCCAAGAAATAGATACATTCCTATAAATGTACAAACTATCAAGACAGAATCATGAGGAAATAGAAAATCTGAACAGACCAATAATGAGTAACAAGACTGAATCAGTAATCAAAAACTTTCCAACAAATAAAATCCCAGGAACAGATGGCTTCACAGGTGAATTCTACCAAAAATTTAAAGAATTTAAAGAAAAGTTAATGCAAATCCTTCTCAAACACTCCCAAAAAACTTGAAGAGGAGGAAACACTTCCCAACTCATTTTGGAAGGCCAGCATTACCCTGATACCAAAGCCAGACAGGATACACAAGAAAAGAAAACTACAAGCCAAATTCTTGATCAATATAGAAGAAAAATTCTCAACAAAATACTAGCAAACCAAATTCAGCAACACATTAAAAAGTTCATACACCATGATCAAGTGAGATTCATCCCTGGGATGCAAGAATGGATCAACATACATAAGTCAATAAATATGATACACCACATTAATACAATGAAAGATAAAAATCATATATCATTTCAATAGATGCTGAAAAGGCATTTGACAAAAATTCAACATCCTTTCATGATAAAATCTCTCTTGGGGCTGGCCTGGTGGCACCAGCGGTTAAGTGCGCGTGCTCAGCTGCGGCGGCTTGGGGTTCACAGGTTCAGATCCTGGGCGTGCACCAATGCACTGCTTGTCACGCCATGCTGTGGCGGCATCCCATATAAAGTAGAGGAAGAAAAGCACAGATGTTAGCTCAGGGCCAATCCTCCTCAGCAAAAAAAGTGAGGAGGATCAGCATCAGATGTTAGCTCAGGGCTGATCTCCCTCACAAAAAAAAAAAAAAATCTCTCAACAAAGTGGATGTAGAAGGAACATACTTCAACATAATAAAGGCCATATATGACAAGGCCTCAGCTACCATTATACTCAACAGTGAAAGACTGAAAGTTTTCTCTCTAAGATCAGGAACAAGACAAAAGTGCCTACTTTCACCACTCCTATTCAACATAGTACTGGATGCCCTAGCCAGAGCAATTAGGCAAGAAAAAGAAATAAAATGCATTCAAATCAGAAAAGAAGTTAAATTGTCTCTTCGTGAAGATAACATGATCTTATATATAGAAAACCTTAAAGAATCCACCAAAAAACTGTTAGAACTAATAAATGAATTCAGTGAAGTTTCAGGATGCAAAATCAACATACAAAAATCAGTTGCATTTCTATACACTAACAATGAGACATCTGAAAAAGAAATAAAACAATCCCATTTACAATAGCATCAAAAACAAAATACCTAGAAATAAATTTAACCAAGAAAGTGAAAGATCTATACACCAAAAACTATAAGACTTTAATGAAAGAAATTGAAGAAGATACAAATAAACGGAAAGATACTCTGTGTTCATGGATCAGAAGAGTTAATATTGTTAAAATGTCCATACTACCCAAAGCCATCTACAGATTCAATGCAATCCTATCAAAATTCCAGTGGCATTTTACATGGAAATAGAAAAAACAATTCTAGAATCTGTATGGAACCACGAAGCAATCTTGAATAGCCAAAGCAATCTTGAGAGAGAACAAAGCCAGGGACATCACACTTCCTGATTTCAAACTATGTTACAAAGCTATAGTAATCAAAAAAGTATAGAACTGGCATAAAAACCCACACATAGACCAATGGAACAGAATTGAGAGCCTAGAAATAAACCCATGCATATACAGACAACTAATATTTGATAAGGGATACAAGAATATTCAATTGAGACAGGACAGTCATTTGAATAAATGGTTTTGGGAAAACTGGATATTCACATGCAAAAGAATGAAACTGGATCCTCATTTTACATGACTCACAAAAATTAACGCAAAATGGATTAAGGACTAAAATGTAAGACTTGAAACTCTAACACTACTAGAGGAAAACACTGACATTGGTCTTGGCAATGAGTTTTGGCTATGACACCAAAAGCACAAGCAACAAAAGCAAAAGTAAATAAGTGGGACTACATCAAAATAAAAGGCTTCTGCACAGCAAAAGAAACAATCAACAAAATGACAAGGGAACCCACAGAATGGGGGAAGATATTTGCAAACCATATATCTGATAAAGGGTTAATATCCAAATATATAAGGAACTCATACAACTCAACAGCAAAAATCAACACAATTATAAAGTGAGCAAAGTACTTGAATAGACCCAAAGAAGACATACAAATGGCCAACAGATATATAAAAAGTTGCTCGACATCACTAGTCACCAAGGGAATGCAAATCAAAACCACAATGAGATATCACCTCACACCTCTTAGAACGGCTATTACCAAAATGACAAAAGATAGATGCTGGTGAGGATGTGGAGGAAAGGGAACCCTTGCACACTGTTGGTAGGAATGTAAATTGGTACAGCCACTATGGAAAGTAGTATGGAAGTTCCTCAAAAAGTTAAAAATAGAACTACCATATGATTTAGCAATCACTTTATCCGAAGGAAATGAAATCAGTATCTCAAAGAGATATCTGCACCCCCATATTCACTGTAGCATTATTCACAATAGTCAAAACATGGAAATTACTCAAGTGTCCATCAGTGGATGAATGGATAAAAATGTGATATATATGTATACAATGGAATATTATTCAGCCATGAAAAAGAAGGAAATCCTGCCATTTGCAACAACATGGATGAACCTTGAGGGCATGATGCTAAGTGAAATAAGTCAGAGAACGACAAATATTGTATGATCTAACTTATATGTGAAATCTAAAAACATTGAACTCACAGAAACAGAGAGTATGTTGGTGGTTGCCAGGGGCTGGGGGTGAGGGAAATGAGGAGATGTTGGTCAAAGGGTAGAAACTTCCAGTTATAAGAGGAATAAGTTCTGGGGATGTAATGTACAACATGATGACTACAGTTAACAATACTGTATCATATACTTGAAATTTGCTACAAAAGAAGATCCTAAATTTTCTCACCATATCAACAACAAAAAGTGGTAATTACATGAGGTGAATGATGTGTTAACTAACCTTATTGTGACAGTCATTTCACAATATGTATATATCAAATCATCACATTGTACATCTTAAACTTACAGAATGCAGTATGTCAGTTATATCTCAGTAAAGCTGGGGGAGGTGCGCAGAACTACTGGAGGAGAATTGACTTCTGGCATGACAGCATGAGGAGATCCACTGACCCACTTGCCAGTGAAACTGGTGAAGATTATTTTTTAAACAACCATTTAAAGCCTCTAGAAATGGATCTAAGGACAAACAGCAAATGAAGAAACATCTATTCAAGAAAATCTTAAGAAATGCTGTAAGAGGGGCCGGCCCTGTGGCTTAGCAGTTAAGTGCGTGCGCTCCGCTGTTGGCGGCCCGGGTTCGGATCCCGGGCACGCACCAACACACTGCTTCTCCGGCCATGCTGAGGCCGCGTCCCACATACAGCAACTAGAAGGATGTGCAGCTATGACATACAACTATCTACTGGGGCTTTGGGGGAAATAAATAAATAAATAAAATTAAAAAAAAAATACTGTAAGAAAGGCAAGAGTCTGTGGTACTTGAGCCAAAATCAGTCTCCCTCTCTCTCCTCTCTCCCAGCTCAGTGAGGCAGAGACTTCACTCCCAGACTGGTGCTGCCAAAAACACAGGGCTCCCTTTCCGCCAGCTCCCAACCAAGGGGCTTTCTTTTTGGGAGGAGCACAACTTCAGTGTTTTTCACCTTCCCCTGGCTACCTATTATTGAAACTAAGTCCTGGAAAAGTGTAGTCAAGAGGTGAGGACCCCCTTCTTCCACATAGCCCCTACTCATAGAATGGAGGCTTTAACTTCAGCATGGCACACTGAGAATACGGGGACCCCAGTTGCCTGAGCTCATGAGGCAGTGAGAGGAGAGGCAAGCTGAGAGGACTTCAGACAGCTTATGCCCCCCTCCACCAAGCACTAAGCTCTTAGAGCAGAGGTGTCACTCTGAGAGAAGCTTGCCACCTCCAGCTCCAGGGCCCTAGCTCAGAGATTTTGCCTTGGGGGAGGGGCAGGCAGTAAAACAGATAGCTTCTAATCTCTTCCCAAAGGAAATGACTTCGTTTGCAACAGAGCTTGAGAAATTCAAGCCTGAGGACATACTCAAGAGCAGTGGAGGTTGTGGTGAAAGGCAACTGGGAGGAGATGCATGGACTTAATGAAGATACAGTCTAGACTCTAGGCTGGCTATTTTGTGGGGAGAACCAGGAATAACACAACTTGGAGGGGCCCTCCTGAAGTCAAAACAATTATCAAATACTGACCTCAGAGACTATTGCTTCAAAGGAGCCAGAATTTGATTGGAATAATTTATGCACCAGGGCATTGTTGAAAACAATAGAGCAATCAGGTAGCAATTAGTGGAGGTTAACAGCTGGATGTGGTCAGGGAAAGGGAAGAAGAGGGCCCTACCAAAACCATTGTCATCCCAGAGTGACTGGGGGCATACCCAAAGCTGTGCAGCCCTGAAGAGCGACATCAGAGGCTTAACATTGGTGGGGTGAGAGGAGAGTGGGGAGGAGAGACAGACTTCATGCAATAATCCAGCCAATCACTAAACAAATAAAAAAGCAAATAATAATAACAAACCCAGACGGGGATGACCAGTACCCAGAATTGCTTCAATATATTATATAAAATGTCCAATTTCCAACAAAAATCATGAGGCATGCAAAGAAACAGGAAAGTATGACCCATGCACCAGAGCAGGGGGAGATAGGCAATAGAAACTGCATGTGAGAGTGACAAGATTCAAACTTAACTGAGAGAAACTTCAAAGTAGCCATTATAAATATGTTTACAGAATTAAGGAAAACCATGTTGAAAGAAATGAAGGAAGGTATGATCACAATATTGCATCAGATAGAAAATATCAATAAAGAGATAGAAATTATTAAAAAGAATCAATTGGAAATTCTGGAGTTGAAAACTATAATCACTGAAGTTTAAAAAAATCACTAGAAGGTCCCAACAGTATATTTGACCTGGCAGGAGAAATAATTAGAGAAATCTAAAATAAACTGACAGAGATTATGCAAGATGAAAAACAGAAAAAAGAATGAAGAAAAAAAGAACAAAGCCTCAGAGACATGTGGGACACCATTAAGCATACCAACATACACATAATGGGAGTATTAAAAGGAGAGGAGAGAAAGGAGCAGAAAAAATATTCAAAGAAATAATGGTGGAAAATTTCCTAAATTTATTGAAAAACAATAACCTACCCATCCAGGATGCTCAATGAACTCCAAGTAGGATAAATACAAAGATAGCCAGAAATAGACACATCATAGTAAAAATGCTGAAAGACAAAAACAGAGAAAATCTTGAAAGCAGCAAGAGAAAAACAATGCATCGCTTACAAGGGAACCCCAATAAGATTAACAGCTGCCTTCTCAACAGAAAGAACGAAAGTCAGAAGGCAGTATGATAATATATTCAAAGTGCTCAAAGAAAAAACTGTCAACCAAGAATCCTATATTCAGCAAAACTGTATGTTAGAAATGAAGGCAAAATAAAGACATTCCCAGATAAGTAAAAATGGACAGAATTTGTTGCTAGCTGCCCTACCTTACAAAAAATACTAAAAGAAATTCTCAGGCTGAAAGCAAGTGTCCCCAGATGGTAATTTGAAGAAACTCCCATAGTATGTGATATTCCAAAACAAAAGTTTAAACCAAAAAAGAGGAAAACACCAAATCTAAGAAAACAAGAAATCCCATGTACGAGTGAAATTAAGAGAATTTCCAGAGAAATGCTAAAGAAAAACCTCAGGATAACAGCTCTGCATTAAGACTACAGAGAGGGCCAGCCCCGTGGCTTAGTGGTTAAGTGCACGCCCTCCGCTACTGGCGGCCCGGGTTCGGATCCCGGGCGCGCACTGATGCACCGCGTCTCCGGCCATGCTGAGGCCGCATCCCACATACAGCAACTAGAAGGATGTGCAACTATGACATACAACTATCTACTGGGGCTTTGGGGGAAAAAAAGGAGGAGGATTGGCAATAGATGTTAGCTCAGAGCCAGTCTTCCTCAGCAAAAAAAGAGGAGGATTAGCATGGATGTTAGCTCAGGGCTGATCTTCCTCACAAAAAAAAAAAAAAAAAGACTACAGAGAAATTGTTCCAGGTGAGAGCAAGAGAATACAGTGTTCTAGGAGGGAAGTCTCCAAGAAAAAACAAGTGAGAGGTTAGAGACTAATAGAATATCTAATGTTTTTTAACATATCGAGAGGAGATTTTTCAGGTCTGTTTGAAAGTTGGAGATTAATTAACTACATAGACACATTGAATACTAAGAAAGATGAAAAAATAAGGCAATTGTTAACTCTAAGACAAAAACTTGAATAGAAAAGGAAATTTAATTATAATCTACTATATAATGGGAAGTATCCACTCTGATGCTCAGTTATAAAATTTATATAGTCATAATAATAAGCACTTAATCACAATTTAACCCCAAAAAAAGTGTGATATAACCACAGTGAGAAGATAAGAGAGGACAAAGGTATTACGGGGAAGGGCAGGTAAAAGAGCAAAATCCTCACCTTTTGCAGAAGGAAGTCTGTTGGATAATATCAAAGACTAGTGATTGATTCTCACTTGAAAGTCTAAACAGGAGAAGTTGAGTTGGATCATCAGCTATGACAGAGCAAAGAGAGAAAGCCTTGTTGGAAGTTGCTTGTATTTCCAAGGTTTTATGAGGCAAGGGTGCTGAGTTTTTTTCATGGGCTGAGTGGAAGGTGGACAAGCTTATCCTCTTGAATATGTCTGATGTGTAGCAATTCTTTAATTTTTAAATTCTAATTTTATTATGTTGGGGTCAGAGAATACATTCTATGTAATATTGACCCTTTGGGAATTTTTTTAAGCTACCTTTATGACCTAAAATGTGGTCTGTTTTTTGAGGTGTTCTATGCGTGCTCAAAAAAAGATGTACATTCTGTTGGTAAGCATGCTTAAACATTGTCTTGTTCAAGTCTCCAATATTTCTTTTTTGTTGGCTCGATATATCAGTTTCTAACTTGGGGTGTTAAAAATATCCAATTATAATTATGATATACCTATTTCTCCTTGCACTTGTCAGTTGCTGCTCTATATATTCATATTTTGAGGCCATATTGTTAGGTGCATACATATTTATAGTGAAAATATCTTTTGTTCTATTGATCCTCTTTCAGATATATAACATCCATCTTTGTCCCTTATGATATATTTTGCTTTAAATCTTCTTTTGTCAGGTAATAAGATTGCTACCCCAGCTTTCTTTTGGTTCATATCCATGCTTTTGTTTTCAACCTGTCTCTGTCTTTTGTTTTGCTGAGGAAGATTCGCCCTGCCCTAACATCTTTTGCCAATCTTCCTCTTTTTTTGCTTGAGGAAGATTAGCCCTGAGCTAACATCTGTGCCAGTCTTCCTCTGTTTTGTATGTGGGACGCTGCCACAGCATGGCTGGTGAGCGGTGTAGGTCCATGCATGGGATCCAAACCCGCAAACCTGGGCCCCTGAAGCAGAGCACGTGGAACTTGAACCACTCAGCCACAGGGCCAGCCCCTCTCTGTCTTTTTGTTCTAAGTGTCTCTTCTAGACAACATTTTGTTTGATTTTGTTTTGTAATATAATCTGAGATCTTACATTTTGTAGTTGTTGAGTTAAACTCATTTATAATTATCATAATTACTGTTACATAGCACATAGTTCTGCTATCCGATTTCACAGTTTCCATTTACAGTATTCTTCATTACTTTTTTCTGCCTTTATACTTACCATTAGATTCATTGAGTTTTCCTCTGCTGGTTGAATAATTATAGTGGTTGTCCTTAAGACCTATATTCATGGCCATTTACCCTATGGATTTCTTAAACTTATCAATCTATATCTTCCCCCAAATAAGACAAGAATTTTAGCACACTCTCATGTCCCATTTCTCAACTTACCTTGCCTCCTACCCCAATTATGTTGGTATTTATCTAAGATTTAAGTCTGGGTTATTATGGATAATATACTTTCTCTTTTTTCTCTTGACTTTTTTTAAATCAGCAATAAACTTTACCAAGATATGTGATCATTTTTTCTTTCCATACCTCTTATAACATCTCCTAGATTTGCTCTACATATTGGGTACTTTCTTTAAAAAAAGTATTTTCAGTATGAACCTGTGTGGTGAATCTTAAACCTTGAATCCCTGAGAATATTTTTATTATGCCCTCATGCTTAAATAACAATTTGTATGTAAGTTCAAAGTTCTTTTAATATTTCAAATAATATTACTCCATTGCATTTCAGCATCTAGAATTATTGTTGAGAAATCTGGTGTCAATCTGGTTTTTCTTCCTTTATAGATGAACTACTTTTCTCTCTGAAGGATTTTAGAATTTTATGTTTTTATTTGATATTTTAAAAATTAACATAATGTGTCTAGGTTGGGAATTTTCCTTATCTCTTCTAGTTGAATCTATAGAAGCCCTTTTAATATAATGTCTTTCATCTTTCTTTAATCCTGGAAATTTTAATTCATTATTTCTTCAAATAGTTTCTCTTTGCCATTTTTATTTTCTCTCCTGCTGGAACTCCTGCCACCCAGAGATTAGCACTCTAACTTCTATCCTCATATCTTGTAATTTTCCATTTTCTACCTTTTTATTCTTTTCTGCTGCCCTCTGAGAGAGTTCCTTAATCTGATCAGACAGCCCACTAATTAATTTTTCAGCTGTTTCTATTGTACTCTATGTCATCTACTGTGTTTCTTTATTTAAATTTTTTTATACCTAATTTTTTATACCTAATATTTCCAATGATTCCTTTTGTACTTTCTTGTTCTTATTACATTTTGCTAATATCTTCTCTCTTTAAGCATATTTATCACGCTTATTTTAAATTCCTGGTCTTATTATTCCAATAATTCTGATTCAAATGGTATATGTTATTCAGTTTGTCTTCTTTTGAAGTAGTTGTACTCCTCAGGTGACTAGTTACTTTGGTTCTGTGAGCCCTTGTTCTCTTGGGGTATCATTACTGTGTTTGGAAATGTGCTTTAGGTAAGGGCCTAAGGTCAGGCTCCAGTCTACACCAGCCTGTTGGGTTTAAGGAGAAGGGAGGGGATGAGCCCCAGGGCAGAGAGACCCAGGCACTGTTGATCATTTTCCTGAGTTGACACTGTTCCAGGCAGCACTTCTGGTCAGAGTTTCACCTTTAAACTCAGAGAGTAGTAGAATTGGAAGAGGGCAGTCTGTCTAGATTGCAATCCACCAGCCCTAAAGGTTGAGAAGAGAGGTGGAGGAAAAAATACCCCTGTTTACATTAGGTCCTCACTCTTGCAGGGCTTATGTGCTGCCCTGATATTACCTTCCAGATACCTGCACCAGTGGTCTAGGCTTTTGTTGCTGCTATCTGTAATGAAAGGAATAGGCAATGATAACCTCAGAGTCATGGTACAGAAGAACAAGGGCAAAAATTTTTTTTAATGTTTCCCCAATTGGTCCTTTAACTGTCACCTCTTGTAAGTCTTCCACTCCAGGCTGTAAACACACATTCACACCAGTACATTTGTCCATTTCCCAAGGGTTTTGCTGTGGCTTTTCACTTAGTTCCTAAAATCCAAGTTTCCACTCGGACTTCAGTTTCTTTAGGGTTGATTTCTGGGGAGGGAGCTAGAAATCCATGCTAGTTCACCATCTATATGAGAATAGAAATCAATATTTGAATTTCTGTAAAATATGTAGCCTGTGATGGTAACAGATGACATCTCACTAAGGGATTACCTTGGAGAAGAGTTCATTTTCATGGGCTTATCAATGAAAATATCTAAAACAATATCCATTTGATGTCATGTGAAAAATATATAGAAATGCTTAATATTGACATTCAAAGACATCCTGTCACAGTCATTAAGTTTTTTAGCTCAGGAATCAGCAGTCTCTTCACTGATAAGTCCTACTATATCTCTTGTTATCCTTGAGAACATTAATATGTGTGATCTTAAGCAGAGGGGTAGAAAAGGAGAAATCAGATGAAAAGAAAGAGAGATATGAGAAAGGTATGGCCAGGTACCACTAATAATTGTTTCAATTTTCAAAAAAAAAAAAGTGGGTAGATTTACTATCTTAAGAGCTTCCCTCCATTGGCCTAACTCTTAGTTGGGATATAAATAGAAAAAATTTGAGTAAAATATAAGAATTGTTCTTTCTGAAAATGCTGGATTTTGAATTATTTCGGCAGGTCTCCCTATCAATTACTGTGTTGTGCCTTATCTTACAGCTGCTGGAAAGATATATAAGCATAAGTTGCTGGATGGCATAAGGTCTCTCAAAGGTAAGTGAGAAATCAGGTAAAATTGAGACTCCTTATGTTTTTCACTTTTTAAAAACTGTATTTATTTTTAGTGATGTCAAATTTGTCAATCTAACCTGTTTATTTATTGCTTTTGTCTCATCATTTACTACTTTGAACGTAACTACCTTTGAAGAAATTATTTTTGTCTCTATCATTACATTTCATATTTTCCAAATAGAATTAGAAAGGCAGTTTCTTACCAGAATTCACCAGACTTGCCTAATTCTTTAGTTTTTTCCATATAAATGTCTCATGAGAGCTGTAGTCAAACTCTCTGGACAAAAATGAGGAGCAGGTTCTATTCTTGATTCCTCTGATAGCTCTTTTCACTTAAACAACTTTACTGTTCCTTTGATTGTTCACCCTAGAATTAAAGCGTGGACACGCCTAGGATTTATCACTTTGTCATTATTGTTTGTTTTTCTCATTCCCATACTCTTTTTTCCTAAGGAGTGGAGCTTAATGTTAGTAAGCTAGAACCCTTCATGGAAAATATGGGCTTTGAGCTTGAAAAAGAAGAGTTCCGAGACCTGCTAAACAACCTATCCATTGATGGTGAGCTGCTCCTACAGTGAAATTTTGGGTTCATATATGAGAATTGCTGAGAGTATACTTAGAGTTGTACAGAAACATTAAAAATCAAAGATATAAAGGCCCAGTCCTCAAGAATTCATCAATTCATACAGTGGACTTTATTAAGTGCCTACCATACATAAGCTATTAGTAATATAAAAATGAAGACCATAAGTTCTCTGTCCTCTAGGAGTTCACAGTCTAGTAAGCAGTTATACATGCTGACAGGTCATCATAATACTATGTGGTTGTGCTATAATACTAAAAATGTATTCAGTAAGATCCTAAAGGAGAGAAGAGCTAAGTTTGCTAGGAGGGGATCAGAGAAAGACTTATCAGAAGATGTGCAGAAATTCTCCAGTGAAAAAGGCATTCCAGATAAGGAAAGCAATGCATACAAAAACATAAAATATGCAAAAGCACGAATGTTAGGAGAACAGCAAGTATTTCCTTGTGGCTAGAATGTGTGCTTCATGTTATAAAGTGGCAGGAAACAAAGCTGGAAAGGTAGGCTGCCAAGACTGGAAGGACCTTAAACCAGACTATGGAGTTTAGCCTTCATCCTCTTGAGTTAGTTTCAGTAATTTCTGCCTTTCTAGGAATTTGTCTATTTCATCTAGGTTTTCTAATTTATTGACATGAAATTGTTCATAGTATTCCTTCATAATCCTTTTAATTTCTGTAGAGTCAGTAGTGATATCCTCCCTCCTGATTTTGATCTGTGTCTTTTCTCTTTTTATTTGGTTGGTCTAGCTAAAGTTTTGTCAATTTTGTTGATCTTTTCAAAGAACCAACATCAATTTTTCCTACTGATTTTCTCCTTTCCATTTTATTGACTTCAGTTCTAACTTCTATTATTTCCTTCTTTCAGCTTACGTTGGGTTTATTTTGCTCTTCTTTTTCTAGATTCTTAAAATGAAAGTTTAGATTATTAATTTGAGATTTTTCTTCTTTTCTAATATAGGTGTTTACAACTATAAATTTTCCTCTAAGTACTGCTTTAGCTGCTTTCCAAAAACTTTGATATGTTGTGTTTTCATTTTCATTCAGTTAGAAATACTTTCTACTTTCTCATGTGATTTCCTCTTTGATACTTGTGTTACTTAGAAATGTGTTTTTTAATTTCCAAATATTTGTGGATTTCCCAAATTTCCTTCTGCTGTTGATTTTCAATTAATTCCACTGTGGTCAGAGAACATACTTTCTATGATTTCAGTCCTTTTAAACTGAATGAGACTTGTTATATGGCCTAGCATACGGTCTATCCTGAAGAATGTTCAATGGTTGATAATATTGTTTGAGTCTTCTTTATCCTAGTGATTTTCTGTTTTCTATCCATTATTGAGAGTGGGATATTGAAGTCTTCAACTATTATACTTGAATTGTCTATTTCTCCCTTCAATTTTAGCCTTCATCCTATAGGCAATGTTATACCTAGAGTATTTCTCTTATGGAAGTCAATACTGATGGCACTGTAGAAGGCATTATTGGAAGCAAAGACTTCAATTTAAAAGATATTGCTATGGTCCAACAAGGGCGATGACGAGGGCCCGGGAAAGGAAAGTGAACTTAATGACAGATAAGAGACTGATTTGGGAAAGATTCTAGAATTAAAATTAATAGGGCTTGGTGACTGATTGCATGTCAGTTATGAAAAAGAAGAAAAATGGGCCGGCCCCGTGGCTTGGAGGTTAAGTGCGCGCGCTCCGCTGCTGGCGGCCCGGGTTCGGATCCCGGACGCGCACCGACGCACTGTTTCTCCGGCCATGCTGAGGCTGCGTCCCACATACAGCAACTGGAAGGATGTGCAGCTGTGACATGCAACTGTCTGCTGGGGCTTTGGGGGGAAAAAATAAATAAAATAAAATCTTTAAAAAAAAAGAAAAAGAAGAAAAATTTTAAGAAGACAGAGATCTCTTGGTAGCTAAGTCAATCATATCATAAGCCTATTTGAGAATTCAAGAAGAGGTTCAGGTTACAATGTCAAGAAAATAGTTTTAGTTTTAGACATATTGAGTCTGAGATACTTACAGTACATTCAACTAGAAATGTGTATAAAGATGGTTGGAAATGAATGATCTAATAATTCATCTTATTTATCTTTACCCAGGAAGTTAGCAGTACACAGATTTAGCAAAGCTTAGCATGTGCCAGAGCACTGATAATATTTTTAGCAGAACAAAAGGAGAAGCAAAAAAATAAATACAATGGAGGGAATATTTGATAAGGCAAGTTTGAAAGTAAGCAAATAGAATAAGGAAGAAAATAGTATTAAAAGAAAGACAGAAAAAATTTACCTAAAGTATATTCTGAACTACCAGAAACAACAAGTTCAAGATGGAGAGGAGCAATAATTCCCAAAGTAATTTGCCTTTATGTATCAATCACACCTAGCATACGTTAGCATGAGGCCTACAAGTGTCCACTAGGCAAAGTTTCCAAGATAACAACTCTCTTGGGAAAAACGGCAAAAACCTGGCATTCATCCCACAAGTTCTACTGATTATATGGCACTGTGGAAAGAATTTGGAATTTGGAATAAGAGAGACACAGATTGGAATCTCAGCTCTGAAAATTCCTGACTGTGCCAGATAGGTCAAATTAACCCCTCTGAGTCTTAGTTCCTTTCGTTAAAAAGAAAATAGCTACCTTTCATAAATGTTCTAAGTTCCTAGCATAGGGCTTAACACATAGTAGGCATTTAATATTAGCTTTTATTACTAGTAATAATAACAACAAATATACATTCATCTCAACACAATGCCACTTACTTATGCCTTTGCCCTGGCTAGAAGAAAGTAAATTTTCCACAGGGTAATTTTTTCTTTATTACTGGAAATATATAATTTCCCAATATTTTTGATCTGTCTACAAAAGGATATAGATATTTTTTGTTATCCCATTTTCCAGGTATCTTGAAACTTTACTGGAATGCCACAACAGTGATTTTGGTTGTGGAAGTATCAACTATATCCCCGAGTACTACTTTTCAGGTCAATGAGCCCACAGGAAATAGCATTAGAGACCTATTTCAGGCTATTCATAAGTCTTCTTTGGGACTAACTGAAATACATGAGAATGGATAAGACATCTATCTCTGAGGCACTGACCATCTATCAAGCTGTTCCCTCTAAATACCCCATTTAAGAGGAAAATACACGAGGCCAGCCCAGTGGCGTAGTGGTTAAGTGTGCGCGCTCTGCTGCAGCGGCACGGGGTTCAGATCCCGGGCACGCATCAATGCACTGCTTGTCAAACCGTGCTGTAGCAGTGTCCCAGGTAAAGTAGAGGAAGATGGGCACAGATGTTAGCCCAGGGCCAATCTTCCTCGGCAAAAAGAGGAGGATCAGCATCAGATGTTAGCTCAAGGCTGATCTTCCTCACAAAAAAAAAAAAAAAATTAAAAAAAAAGAGGAAAATACAAAATAAAGATTAAAGAAACACAAAATTTTTATATTAAAGTTCAATTAGGTTGATCGAAGCTCTTTTTTTGATACTGACTGTGGGTAGTGGAAGAACACAGCTAAATGTTACCTGTGGATTGAGTACAGAAATAGGCATTATTAGTGCTCCAAGTCAAATCTTTGGTATTGGAGCATTTGCCCTTTTTACGATGCTTGTCAACTTTATAATCAATAACACAGAATTCTTCCAGATCTGAAAGTAGAGAAGGCTACTTTTAAACTGTCAGCCTAGCACTCTACTATATGGAGTTTATCTTAGTAGAATAAAAAGTGATGTTAGAAGTGTGAAGTTAAGTATCCTTTTTAAAATGAGAGCTTTGTCTTTCCACATTTTCCATTTGGAATGAAAATAGGATAAAATTCTAGAGCAGATTATAAAAATTTGGTGTTTGACTTCAGTGTATGACTTTTATATCTTTCTTCTATTTCTCCCTATTATTGTTTTTATGCATAAAATTCTATATTCTCTTATAGATGAGGGGAAGGTTAAAATGACTGTGGTAATGGATAAAGGAAATCTTTTTACAGGTAGGTTAGATTTTTATTAACTCATTATTGAGCGTCTACTATATCCCAAGTATGGATCTACAAAAACCAACCTTCCAGGAGCTTATGTAGTTGGGGTAAGAAAAAGACATATAAATAAATGCAATAAAATGTTATAGGTGTTATGTTAAAAACCTATACAAACTAAGAAGGGACAGACTGGTCATTGTACCTGAGGAAGAGAGACTGGGAAATTCTTTCATAGAATGGGCAACATATGAGCTGATCCTTGAAAGGTGAGTCAGTTTTGCCAGACAGAGTAGGATGGGCATTCGTGAAAGAGGAATAAAAGGCACCAAGATGATAAATAGTATGGTGCTTTAAGGAACTACAGAAACATTGGCATAGCTGGAGCATAAAGTGCTGTCAGGAATTTGGCAAGGAATAAACTTAAAAGTAAAGAACAGGATGTGGTAGGATAAGTATTGGTTCCCAAAGATATCCAGGTCCTCATCCCCAGAACTTGTTACTGTTACCTTATATGGCAAAAGGGACTTTGGAGATGTGATTAAGGATCTTAAGATGGGGTGATTATCCATTTGGGCCCTAAATGTAATCACAGGTGTCCTTAGAAGAGGGAAGCAAAGTGAGATTTGATGACAGAAAATGTAGAAGGCAATGTGACAATGGAAGCAAGATGGTACACTGCTGGCTTTGAAGATGGAAGAAGGGGAATGAACCAAAGAATATAATTAGCCTCTAGAAGTGGAAAAGGCAAGGAAGTAGATTCTCCCCTAGAGCATCCTGAAGGAAACAGCCTTGCTGACACCTTGACTTTAACCCAGGGAAACTGATTTTGGACTTCTGACCTCCAGAACTCTAAGAGAAAAAAATCTGTTTGTTTGTTTTTTGTGAGGAAGACCAGCCCTGAGCTAACATCCGATGCCAATCCTCCTCTTTTTGCTGAGGAAGATTGGCCCTGAGCTAACATCCATGCCCATCTTCCTCTACTTTATATGGGATGCCGCCTCAGCATGGCTTCACAAGCAGTGCGTCAGTGTGCGCCAGGGATCCAAACCTGCAAACCACCAACCGAAGTAGAGCGCACGCACTTAACCGCTGCACCACCAGGCTGGCCCCAAAATCTGTATTGTTTTAAGCCACCAAGTTTTCGGTAATTTGTTACAGCAACAACAGGAAACTAATATAGGAGACAAATCATGGAGGGCCTTGAATACCAAATAAAGGAGTATGAATATCATTCTGTGCAGAGTGGGGAGTCATTCCAAGGGGACTATGTGATTAAATTTGCAAATTAAAAAGATTACTCCAGGGCCGGCCCCGTGGCTTAGCGGTTAAGTGCGTGCGCTCCGAGGCAGGCGGCCCGGGTTCGGATCCCGGGCGTGCACAGACGCACTGCTTCTCCGGCCATGCTGAGGCCGCGTCCCTCATACAGCAACTAGAAGAATGTGCAACTATGACATACAACTATTGCCTGGGGCTTTAGGGGAAAAATAAATAAATAAATAAAAAAAATTAAAAAAAAAAAAAAAAAAAGATTACTCCAGCAGTGGTATAAAGGATGGGTGGAGGTGTATGTGCAAGAATAGAGTCAGGGAGAACAGTTAGGAAGCAAATTGTAACTGTACAGGCAAAAGACAATAAAGGGCAGAACCAAACCATTATCTATGAGACTTGAAAGGAAGGGACATATATAGGAGATGTTACAGATACAGCATCTATAGGATTTGGTTACTGATCAAGTATGGAGATAGAGCAAAAGGAATGAAGGATGACTTCTCAGTTTCTGAGTTGGGCAGTTGGGTGGGTGATAGTGACATTCACCAAAATAAGGAATTCAGTAAAACAAATTTAGAAATAAAGATATAGTTTCCATTTTGTTCATATTGAGTTTTGGGTTCCTGTGTGACATCTAAGGGAAATTGAACCCTAGGCAGTTGAATATATGAGTAAGAATCTGAGGCCACCTCTTTTTCTGACACAAGCAGACCTTCAGTCAGGAAGGATACAGATATAGACAATCTGGATAGATGTGGGAGTAAAATTCAGAGGAGTTTACCTAAAAGTTTCCATTTTCTCTGTAAAGTAGAAAACATAATTATCTACTAAAAGAAAGGGCACAGTGGTGGGGTAGGAGTCTTCAAGGAAAGTATTGATGATTTCAGATAACTTTGATAGAGAATAGGAACTAGAGTTGATGAGGAATATATGAAAGCATTGCTGAGAAGCACCAAAAGTCTAACCAAGGTAAGACATCATGAATAAGTAATGGCAACTTTTCATGTAATTATGATATTCTTCAGTTGAACCAAATTATGAGATTCTTAAAGCTGATGTGCCAAAAGAATGAAAGAATAAAGACGTTAAAGGTGTAGTCAAGAGAGTGGTTAAGTAGCGTGGGTAGGGAAGGAAGTGAAGTTATGATGGAAATTATGAACTTGGGGGAAAATGAGGGGGTGGAGAATGAAAGTCTCTATAGAGACTATAATGGGTGTCGTAGGAGTAAGGAAGTAAAAGAAGTGGAAGAAGATGAGATTCTTCCTGTTGGGCCCTGTTAGGCCTGTTAGAATTTAAGATTTTAGAGGTAAAGCATTTCCACGTGTTGATAAAATCCAGGATGTGTCCATGATAGCTAACTAGTATGGAATCTAGGAGCTAGTCATTGAGGATAAGGAGGTCAAGAAATTTGGAGGCCAGGTTGTTGAATAAGTTGTCCATATAAAGACTGGAATTCCCTGTAATGATGCCAGGAACTTGGGTACGAGGAAGACTGTGAGCAATGGGACAAGCTCCTGAAGCGACCAAGAAGTTAGTACGTGACAGTAAAAAGAGAGCCAAATTTCTTAAATCTCAAAAGAAGAGAGGTTTGAGTATGGTTGGAAAGCAGCAATTGGGATCTAGGAGAATGCCAAGCCCTAAGGCAAACAGAATACAGAAATATGAGCAGTTTTCTCTCTCAAAAAAAATAATAATAGAAAAGTCTATTGGAAAGAGACACAGTTCAACAATCTGTAAAAAGACTGAAGATATAGAGAAATTCATATTTAATGAAATATGAGTCCAAGAGGACACTGTGGGAAGAGTTGAAAAGAAAGCTAGCGATGGAAAGAAAAATCAGAGTGGTAAAACACAGAATAGATTAGAGAGGACAGAAATTTGTAAGCAGCTTACATTTTGAAGAATGGGAATGATACAGATAAAAGATATGGTTAGACTGATAACCTTGAGGCAGAAGGTCCATGTCTATTAAAAGCCTGATCAAGGGGCCTGCCCGGTGGCACAGCGGTTAAGTGTGTGCACTCCACTTCGGCAGCCCGCGGTTCGCAGGTTCGGATCCCGGGCGCGCACCGACACACCGCTTGTCGAGTCGTGCTGTGGCAGCGTCCCATATAAAGTAGAGGAAGATGGGCACAGATATTAGCCCAGGGAAATCTTCCTCAGCAAAAAGAGGAGGATTGGCATTGGATGTTAGCTCAGGGCTGATCTTCCTAAAAAAAAAAAAAAAGCCTGATCAAGTTAGCAGGCTAGGAAGTTGCTCTGTTGGGCCTGAAGAGTTATTCCCTTGGCTGGTTACAGGCGGGTATTAGAAGCTCCCAATAGTCCAAGGCTTCACTGAAGAGGTCTGAAGCAGCTTGGGGAAAACAACCCTTGTGCGCATTTCCTCCGAGGCACTTGTGCAGAAGACCGGCTAACTCCTCAGATAGTCTCCTCCCAAGGGAAGCACTGCAATGTGGTTCCAGAGGACTAAACAAAAGAGTTTTCTTTTGCCAGAATTGGAAATGACTAGGACATCCAAATTGTCTACCTAAACTGCATCTTTTTTTCCCAGCTTTGTTGAGATATAATTGATATATAACGTTGTATAAGTTTAAAGTAAACAATGTGATGATTTAATACACATATATGTTGCAAAATGTTTACCACAATAAGGATAATTAACACATCCTTCACCTCACATGATTACCATTTTGTTGTTTTTGTTGCTAAACTGCATCTTCAAGCTAGAGAGAAGAGCCTTCGTGAAGGAAAGGTTCATATAGCCATCCTCCAAACAGATTGGGAAATGGTTGCAGGGAGCAATGATAAGTGGTGATGTCCACCCTCATAACCAGGAACTAAAACCAAGTCCGTCACCAAATAAACTTGTTAGTTTTGTGTCTTTCCCATGTTTGTGATAGTTTAGTGATCCCCTGTCTGTCTCACTCTAGCACTTTACATTAAAGCCCTAATAAAAAATCTCTATGTGCTAGTTTTCCTAGCACAAAAAAGAGGCAAGCTTGGAAGACTGCATCTAACTTCCTAACCACCTTTACAGAAGCCCAAAAAGTATACTGGGTGGTAGTAGCTGCCAGGAAAAGAGGAAAGCAAGCCCCCAAATCCCTCAGGCATGACAGAGAGCCACGCTGGGTTAAGAAAGAAGCCCCTGGAGAAAAGCCCTGTATAGGGCATGCTCATGGCGCCATTCTGTGAACGTGTGTCCTACGAAGAGGCACGGAGCCTGACTATGCTTGCGCAGATCATCAATTACCTCATCTCTCCTCACCTCCAATCATTTCAGACCACCTTGACTCCTTCCCCATAAATACCCCTGAGTCCCTATTTTCTGGGAGGTGGATTTAAGACTTGGTCTCCCGTTTTCCTCACTTGGCTGCCTTGTAATTAAACCCTCTCTCTCTGAAAAAAAAAAAAAAAAAAAGCCCTGTATAGTTCCAAGATATGTGATTAAGAAGACTCTGCAAAACCAAGATTTTAATGTTTGCACAAAATTATATTTTAACAGCAGAGTTTTCTTTATTGATGCATTCTCTCACTCTACCTCTTTACTAGTGAATGTTTGCATCTACTGACTCCCAGCCTAACTTTCAGCATCATTCTTTTACCCTAAAAGCACTAAGATTATGTCTTAGCAATAGCTGGCATTCTTGCCAGGTTTACTTCATTGTTTAATCAACAAATGCCATACAAGCATTTTTGGTAATACAGAACCATCATTCTTCAAATTTTCAATGATTGCTATGTTTTACTTTTTAAAGGTGAGAAGGTTGATACTAGGAACCTGGAAAATTTTCTGGAAAATATGGGGATAAAGCTCACAGAGGATAAAGGCAAAGAACTACTGAACAATCTCCCAGTTGATGGTGAGCATTAAAAATACCGCAGTGGGGGAAAAAAAAATCACAGTAGCCTTCAAGGAAAGTTGAGTATATGGACTTTTGTAACTAATACTCCCTATTTAAGGAATATTCTATACCCTCCACCACTAAAATGATTTCACCAAATTGAGAGCTGTTTCCATTCCTGAGTTGTATTCTTGAAGTGAAATAATATAAATTTCCAGAATAAAACATTTAAAAGTCTATGTTTCTGAAATTATGCGTGTTTTATGCCATTTTTAAATAGCTACATTGGTGCCTGAGATTTGAGTTTTTCCCTTTCTTACAGCTAAAGGAAGGGTGTACATGAACAGATTGATGAAAGAATTAAGGTCTCTTGAAGGTGAGTAAGAAGTATGATGAAAAGGCAGGTAAAACTAAGGTCATTGAGCTTTGCTCTTATTTTCAAAAACTCTTCCTGTTTTATAATTTTCAAATTATTAACCACGCTGTCCCAACTGTTTATTCAGTGTTTATTCTTTATATGCTTTAAGTACATTACAGTCACCAAAATGGTTTTAACTACAGTAAACCCAAAAGCAGTGGTTCCCAAAAAAAGTTGTACATCAGAATCACCAGGGAAAAAAATTTTTTAGCATTCAGACCACTAGGCCCCCTTCCAGTCATATTGATCTTGAATTTCCAGAGATATTACCTAAAATCATATGTTATTAAGTTTCTCAGAGGATTATGATAGAGTAAATCCATGGATTGGCTGGCTGGTGGGATATATGGATTGATTGATTTATAGTTCTCCATTAATTTTTCTGTTGTTAGTGCCATCAAGTTGATTCTGACTCCTAAGGACCCTCTGTACAGCAGAGCAAAATCCTGCCAGGTGTCTTTTTTTGCACCTTCTGCTCATCTTCTGGCGCTATATCAGTCAATGCTCTGCTGCTATTCATAGGAGTTTCATGGCCAAGTTTTTCTGAAGTGGGTGGCCAGGTCTTTCTTCCTAGTCTGTCTTCATCTGGAAGCTCCACTGAAACCCGTCCACCATGGGAGACCATGCTAGTATTTGAAATACTGGTGGCATAGCTTTCAGCATCACAGCAACACGCAGCCACCACAGTAAGACAACTGACAGACGGATGGTGTGGTTCCCTGACCAGAAAATGGAGCTGGGCCGCAATGGTGAGAGCCCGAATCGTAACCACTAGACCACCAGGGCTGGCTCTCCATGAATTTAGCAAGTTTCAAATCCTACTGTGCAGATACATTTATAAAGGTTGATTTTAGTCTTTGCCATGACTTACCAGATACCCCTACATTCTCACTTTCTTCTTTTAAAAGTTTTCCTGAAACCATAAGAGAATCCCACAGATCAGGGTTTAGGAATTCCTCACTTAGACACCAAAACCACGTTTACTTGAATAGTTTAATTGTTCTTTGCTCTTTATTCTCTATATAATATTGATGCCTAGGCATGAGCTAGACTGACCCACTCTTCACATCATTACAAATATTTCTCATATCCCATCCCTTTCTTTCCTAAGGGATAAAGGTGTCTTTAAATAAGGTGGACACTTGCATGAAAAACATGGGAATTGATCTCAAGGAAAAAGAAATCGAGGACTTGAAGGACCACCTACCAGTTGATGGTGAGAGTTTTGAATATCAATACACCCCTTGGGCAAAACTTTGGACCTGAGGCTAATCAGGGCTGGAATGACTGAAGATAGGATGTATATGAAGAGAAGAAAAAGAAAGATTGAGGCCTTCATGATAGCTACCAAACTGAGCCCAATGACTATATATTGGGAAAGATCACCAAGAATGCTGCCCAATATAGATGGCAAGTGTCATTCTCCACAGGAAATGCCAGGGTCTAACGAGAATACTCAAAATTTTAATCTTTGAGTCCCTACTGCTAATCCAGCGTTAAATAGCAATGACCAACACTTACATAGTCCTGACATGTGCAAGGCACTGTTCTAAGCACTTTACATATATTGTCTTTTTTAAATCTTCCAAATAACTCTATAAGGTAGGTTCCATTTCTACCCCCATTTTACATATAAGGAAACTAAGGCACAGAGAAGTCAAGTAGCTTGCCTAAAGTCAGAGAGCTAATAAGTGGTGGACAGGCAATCTGGCTCCAGAAACTGTTTCTTAACCACTCTGCTATACTGCCATGAACCACTAGAATTAACAAATTTAAGAAGATATATAATAATGTGACCAATGGAATTAATCAAACTTGGCAAAAATTAGACTGTTCTCCTGCTAGTACAAGAGAGAAAAATTCATCAGGAAATTTTGAGGGACACTTGTCCCCTTGAGGAAGTAGTACAGATACAAGATTGACCAAGTCAATGAATATGGGCTTTTCTAAATCAGTAGTACCTTTTATTCTTTCATTCCATAACCTTTAATTGAATGCCTATGATGTGTCAGGCACTGTTCTAGGCCCTTGGGACCTTTGCCTTAATAAGAGGTAGGCAGTTTTTCCAAAAATGACTTTTTCTTTGGTTTTTAAATCCCTTTCATAGCTCTTTTAATCTATCAATGCAATGAACTTAGATATTTGTGGTTGCCATTTTTTCCTAGTATCTTGAAACATGAGAAAAGATACCAGCACAGTGACTTAAAGTGTGAGGCTATAAATCTAATTTTTGTGGACTACTTTGTACATCTGTGGAATCATCTAAGAGAGGATGTAAAACTGTTTCAGTGTCCCAGTGGGCCTCAGTGGAGCTAATTAGAGACACACAAAGTAAAGGATATCATGGCATTTGTCAGGCACAGGCTTTTATCCAATAAAGGTTCTTTCCTATCCTATTTAAAAGTTACAATATAATACGATTCCTATTAATAAGAATAATAATAATAAAATACTATAAAACTATAAAAGAATACCAATAAAATATTATCATAATTGAAAAGACATTGAAAAAAGAACAAACAAGGATAAATTCTGCATCTAAGAGCCTGGTATTCTGGTTTTAAAGCTAATTCATTCTCTATAATATGTTTGTATTTTGCTAGAACTTTATTATTTAGTAGACATATATGGACCATCAATCTTGTGCTCTAATGCCTAGGTTGTAGTAGGAATACAAAGTGATTCTTGGTATTTTACCCTTGGGGGAACTTAAAATCTTATGAGTATTACAAATAATACAAGAGTGTTAAAATGTTTTAACAGTGGTGGATTGGCACGCTTGACCAAGTCATAAGTGGAAAATGAGTATGTCCATAGGCAGCTTTAAGGTTCCAAACTGAATCTTGCCTTTTGGAGTAATAACATCTTTTAACTACTTTTTTAACATCCCAATCCAGTGTTTCTCAAACTTGCAATTTTACAAATTGCTTAAAATGTATCCCATTGACCTCCAGTAGCTTCAGACTTCAATTTGAGAAACACTGACTAAAGAAACTAAGGGCATGATCTATGAAAAAGTCATTCAATTGAGAATAAGTACTACAAAAGTTTTGTCATCACACCTGGGTGTTTAACTGAATACATCAACGTGATGATTATCATGTTGGCAACCTAAGAGCAGTGAGACATGCATACCAACACTCTGTCCTTTAAGGGGATCACTTGGTGCCAAGGTGATCACAAGCCCAAAGGTAAAGTCAGGACTGACAAAATGGAAACATCACTTTTAAACAAGATTTTTAAGTTCTCGAAGAATTTTAGACCCCTGCCTGAGAAAGACTAACCTGTTAAATAATAGATTGTCCTGAAGGAAAGGAGAGTGATTTAAACCTTACTCATGCACTTTGCTGTGTGGATTTTCATAGAGTAAAATGCAGGAGGTATAGTAATTAAATTGATGAGTCTCTGACATAAAAAAATAATAAACTTCTAGGGAAATGTTTTCAAATGGTTGAACTTTGGGTTTCTATTTCACAACTTAAGGATCTTATGTCATTTTTCTAAGTATCTTTGTGATGCTTTTTTATCTTAAAGATGATGGGAAGATTGATTTAAATGTGTTGATGGATGAAGTTAAAAATGTTACAGGTGAGTGAGATGTTACAATGAGGATTACATTATGTGGTCTGAAAGTTTTATATGGAACTATATTTTTAACACCATAGTGTTTTCTCCCTTCATTCGTTTAACAACTATTTATTCAGCACTTACTACATGCCAGGCATTGTTCTAGGCACTGAGGATACAACAGTAAACAGAACAAAGATCACTGCCCACCCCCCCATGGAGCTTGCATTCTAGCAGGAGAAACAAGCAATAAACAATAAGCGTAATAAATAAGCACATTGTATAGTATGTTAGAAAGTGATAAATGCTATAGAAAAAAATGAAAAGTAGCCTAGAGTAAAGGAGACTGGGAGAGCAAGGTATGTTGGTGCAGTTGTGGTTTTAAATAGATAATCAGGCCTCCTTGAGAAGGTGACATGTGAGCAAATACTTGAAGGAGGGAAGGATTTTGGCCATGTAGGGACTTCTAGAAAAAGAGTGTTGCAAGCAGAGGGGACGAGGACTAAGGCACAAAGGCAGGAATATGGTTGTGCTATGCAGGGAAAGGCAAGAAGGCCAGTGTAGCTGAAGCTCCGTAAGTAAGGGAAAAAGTAAAAGGAGACGAGAAGAGAGAGGTGACGGGTGCAAGATTAGTCAGGGCCATTAAAGCCCTGCCATGACTTGGGCTTTTTTTCTGAGAGAAATGGAAAGTAATTGCAGGGTTTAGAGCAGAGGCGTGATATGATATGACCTATGTTTTTGTCAGATCTTTCTGGTTTCTGGGTGGAGAATAGATGGGGAGGGGGAGAGGAGAGGCAGAAACCAAGAGTAGGAAGAGGGAAACCATTTAGGGGGCTTTTAGAGTAATCCATGCTAGAGACGATGGTGATTCGTACCAGGGTAGAAAGCAATGAAGATGATGAAAAGTCATTCCATTCTGGATATATTTTAAAAGGAGTCAATGCGACAATGGATGTTAGCTAGACTTATTGTGGTTTTCATTTCATAGTATATACAAGTATCAAATCATTATGTTGTATACCTGAAACTAATATTGTTACTGCATACATACCCAGGTTCTTTACCCGCCACACAAGAGGGGCCAAATAAAACTAGAACGCCAGGCTTATGACAAGGAAAGAGTTTTTATTTCAGGTGACATCAGCCAGAAGAGGAGAGCTCTCAAATTTGTCCCGTCTCCTTGAAAGATGAGAAGCAAGGGGTTTTAAAGGTTGTGAGGAATGTAGCTGCTTGTAGGGAGGGGGAGCCTGTGGCCTTGCTGGTCAGTGCTTTCCCACCAGCCTGCACTTGGCCTTGTGAAGCTGCTTGGAGAGAGGAGGAGGGCGAGATAAGGGAAATGCAGGTGGGTGTCCTTCAACCGTCTGCGTCTCCCTGGTGGATGGTGGATTCCAGCACCAGGAAGCCAAGGAGTTGAGGTCTGAGAAGCTTTAGCTTCTTGATATCAGTTTCCCTGTAACAAACCTCAAGAACTGGTAATTAGCCAAAACATCAGTGTGAGCCCCGCTTGAGGCCACCTGGGCTTTTAACAATTTGTAAAACAACCAATATGTACATGTGTATGAAACTTAGAGAAACAGGGAAAGAGGATGAGTGCTTTTGGTTTTAACCCCATATATTCTGGATTTAATGTAGGGGAACTGATATCAGGGCCGGTATCAATTTCCCCCCTCTTTTATGTTCATTCTTCAATCTTGAGGGATTAGGGGCGACGACTGATCTAGTTACTTCCTGCTGAATTGGGACATAGGTCCAGGTTAGAGGAATGAGAATGTTTAGCACTCATTTGGAAATATTTTTTTGTTCCTGGCTTCAGGTTGACATTTTGTATTATTAGAACTTTTGTACCTTGTTTAACAGTTTGGAAGAAAATCTAAAGGCATATTAAGTATCTGATCAAAAGGATAAGAAGTATAGACAACCCAAATTTTAACAGTCCGTGAAAAATAGACTTAATCCCTTGGGGAATCCAAGAAAACAGTCCTGAAAATCAGTTTGGATTTGGTACCTCTGGGGATACTTGCTGATAAGCGACGTAGGTTGTTCCATTTCATTGAACCAGACTTTTAGTAAGGCAATGATGCAGGTGGGCTCCCAGAGTTAGGCCTATATTGTGTAAGCAAGTAACCAGGTATTTAATAAGAAGTATTTCTAGAGAAACGAAAAGAAAAACAAGGGTAACAATTGGAGCAAATTATAAACCAGTTTTTGAGGACAGGGTGTAGCCAGTCAAAAAGATTTCTAGATGTCAGAGTCGAAGCATCTTTTGCAGTTTGAAATGTCTCTGATGTTGTCATCAGGTATTCAGGTACCTTTTTGAGTGGTTTACATAGTAACAGACATGAATCTCTTTTAATTTTATATCAAATCCTCCAGCTTCAATTTGTAAGGCTTTAGGAAAAAGAGTCAGTTCTCAGTAATTCCAAATGAAAAGGACAGAAAGAATTGAAAACATTAGTTTGGAGATTTGTAGCCAGATATTTCAGGAGACTAGAAGAATTCATGATCCAGTCCAGTTAACAGATATAATAAAAATCTTTTTTTTTTTATAATTTTTATTTATTTATTTTTTTCACCCAAAGCCCCAGTAGATAGTTGTATGTCATAGCTGCACATCCTTCTAGTTGCTGTACGTGGGACGCGGCCTCAGCACGGCCGGAGAAGTGGTGCCTCGGTGCGCGCCCGGGATCCGAACCAGGGCTGCCAGCAGTGGAGCGCGCACACTTAACCATTAAGCCACAGGGCCAGCCCTATAATAAAAATCTTAAAGACAATTAACAGAACCAGAATTCAACATCCACAAATATGTATTATAGTTTTTGTTGAAACAATTTTTCTCTCTAAAATCACCCTTCTTTTTACCAAAGATAGCCAAATTAAGACTCATTGCTTCATAAAATAAGTCTGGTTTTAATAAACTTGGCCCAATTATTTACATAAGTACAGCAAAAGTAGCGACTGTTCATATAGGCCCTTTTAAATCTGCTTTGCTGGAACTTTTTATAAGGAATCTTGGATTGAATTTTAAAGGCCTCTCGAGGCCAGGAAAGCCAAGCCCAAGGACTTGTCTTCAGACTTACCTGTAATACCTACAGATTTGGGTGACTTCCTCTTTTGAGGTTTCCCAAAATATTGAGGTTCCAGGCACCTGTCAGATAAGTGACCTTCTTTACTTATCCATAAGTTTACTGTTTGGGAATGCTGTCAACAGAGTATCAAGCCAATACTTCCAAGTGGCTTTATTCCATAAAGTCCAATCCTTATTCCTCAAAAGCTGTCTGATCATATCTGAGCCTGTATATGTTTTTTAAATATGATGTTCCAGTCAAAGCTTTGGTAATATAACCATTGTTTTTAATTGTGTCCTGTTATAAGAAGAACAGATTCTTATTGAACTTATGCAAACAACTATATTGCCATGAAATAAGAACATTTACTTACTAAGAGGTTTCAAATTCTGGAGGGATCAGGTAAGGAGAAAAAATAAATGCTTTAATTCTGCTTACAAATTGCTATAAGTCATGGTTCCTTAAGAGAAAAAGTTTTCCTTAAACCGGAAAAAAACAAAACATTAATAAAATCAGCAATATTTTAAACATAAAGTCATAAAAAATTATAATTATCTTTATCAGTTTATTTAGTCCCATGATATCAATTCTTGATCTTAATCCTCTATTAGCAGTTTTACAAAGTCATAAGTTTCTTAGTTAGAATTTTGTAATATTTTACCCAGTTTAGTTTTATTATCTGAAAGTCTATCAGAAACCTGTATTTTAGGGTGTCAGAGTCCTTTCCATGAATTTTTCCAAAGATGAAACATATCTGTAAAAACATCAGAGTAAAACAACTGTCTATAAACAGCAAAACATTCAAAAATGGCAATTGACAAAAACATTTGGCCATTTCTGTGACATATAACACTTTGAAATGATAACCAGATTTATGATGGATAACCAGGACAGATCAGAATTTTAGTAATTTTATACAATTTTAAAACACCTATATTGATAACATTCACCAACATAATATCATAAGTTTCATGAAGTAACGTTTAGCTATCCATTTAAACAAGGTGACTACCAAAGATCTTGAAGGCAAACAAAGAGAGCCAAGTCGTTAAAAAACTTTTATCTTTTATATATCTATTTAGTTTATCTATCCTTAACAATTATATTTAGATTGCGTACAAAAACCTCATGAGACATCAAGCAAAATCAGTTATTATTCTAAGTTATTACTTTTGTTGACAAATTTTGTAACAAAGATAACACTTCTGCATCATATCCAATGTTAATAACTCTGAAAACATATTTATTTTAAATCAAACCAGCAAACTTAAACAGGCTTTTATTTACCAAAGATCATGTTATATTATGTTAACTTTTTTTTTTTAATTTTTTGTTTATTGCAGTAACATTGGTTTATAACATTGTAAAAGTTTCAGGTGTACATCATTGTACTTCTATTTCTGCATAGATTACATCATGTTCACCACCAAAATACTAATTACAACCCATCACCACACACATGTTCCGAATTATCCCTTTCACCCTCCTCCCTCCCCACTTCCCCTCTGGTAACCACCAATCCAATCTCTGTCCCTATGTGTTTGTTTATTGTTGTTATTATCTACTACTTAATGAAGGAAATCATATGGTGTTTGACCTTCTCCCTCTGACTTATTTCACTTTGCATTATACCCTCAATGTCCATCCATGTTGTCACAAATGGCTGGATTTCATCGTTTCTTATGGCTGAGTAGTATTCCATTGTGTATATATACCACAGCTTCTTTATCCATTCGTCCCTTGATGGGCACTTAGATTGCTTCCAAGTCTTGGCTATTGTGAATAACGCTGCAATGAACACAGGGGTGCATGTACCTTTGCAAATTGGTGTTTTCAAGTTCTTTGGATAAATACCCAACAGTGGAATAGCTGGATCATATGGTAGTTCTATCCTTGATTTTTTGAGGAATCTCCATACTGTTTTCCATAGTGGCTGCACCAGTTTGCACTCCCACCAGCAGTGTATGAGAGTTCCCTTCTCTCCACATCCTCTCCAACACATGTTGTTTCCTGTCTTGTTAATTATAGCCATTCTGACGGGCGTGAGGTGATATCTCATTGTAGTTTTGATTTGCATTTCCCTGATAGTTAGTGATTTTGAACATCTTTTCATGTGTCTGTTGGCCATCTGTATATGTTCTTTGGAGAAATGTCTGTTCAGGTCTTTTGCCCATTTTTTAATTGGGTTGGTAGTTTTGTTGTTGAGATGCATGAGTTCTTTATATATTTTGGAGATTAAGCCCTTATCAGATGTATGGTTTGCAAATAACGTCTCCCAATTGTTAGGTTGTCTTTTCATTTTGTTGATGGTTTCCTTTGCTGTGCAGAAGCTTTTTAGTTTGATGTAGTCCCATTTCTTTATTTTTCCTATTGTTTCTCTTGCCCGGTCAGATGTGGTGTTTGAAAAGATGTTGCTAAGACCGATGTCGAAGAGCGTACTGCCTATGTTTTCTTCTAGAAGTTTCATAGTTTCAGGTCTTACATTCAAGTCTTTAATCCATTTGGAGTTAATTTTTGTGTATGGTGTAAGGTAAGGGTCTACTTTCATTTTTTTGCATGTGGCTATCCAGTTTTCCCAACACCATTTGTTGAAGAGACTTTCTTTTCCCCATTGTATGTTCTTGGCTTTTTTGTCGAAGATTAGCTGTCCATAGACGTGTGGGTTTATTTCTGGGCTTTCGATTCTATTCCATTGATCTGTGTTTTTGTGCCAGTACCATGCTGTTTTGGTTACTATAGCTTTGTAGTATATTTTGAAATCAGGGAGTGTGATACCTCCAGCTTTGTTCCTTTTTCTCAGGATTCCTTTAGCTATTCGGGGTCTTTTGTTGTTCCATATAAATTTTAGGATTCTTTGTTCTATTTCTGTGAAAAATGTTGTTGGAACTTTGATCGGGATTGCATTGAATCTATAGATGGCTTTAGGAGTATGGACATCTTAACTATGTTAATTCTTCCAATCCAAGAGCACGGAATATCTTTCCATTTCTTTGTGTCTTCTTCAATTTCTTTCAGAAATGTTTTATAGTTTTCGGTGTACAGATCTTTCACCTCTTTGGTTAAGTTTATTCCTACGTATTTTATTCTTTTTGTTGCAATTGTAAATGGGATGGTATTCTTAATTTCTCTTTCTGCTACTTCGTTGTTAGTGTACAGAAATGCAACTGATTTTTGTATGTTGATTTTGTATCCTGCAAATTTACCATATTCGTTTATTACTTCTAAAAGTTTTCTGGTGGATTCTTTAGGGTTTTCTATATGTAAAATCATGTCATCTGCAAATAGTGACAGTTTCACTTCTTCCTTTCCAATTTGGATCCCTTTTATTTCTTTCTCTTGCCTGATTGCTCTGGCTAGGACTTCCAATACTATGTTAAATAGGAGTGGTGACAGTGGGCATCCTTGTCTGGTTCTTGTTCTTAGAGGGATAGCTTTCAGTTTTCACCATTGAGGATGATATTAGCTGTGGGTTTCTCATATATGGTCTTTATTATGTTGAGGTACTTTCCTTCTATACCCATTTTATTCAGAGTTTTTATCATAAATGGATGCTGTATCTTGTCAAATGCTTTCTCTGCATCTATTGAGATGATAATGTGATTTTTGTTCTTCATTTTATTAATGTGGGGTATTACGTTGATTGATTTGGGAATGTTAAACCATCCCTGCATACCAGGAATAAATCCCACTTGATCATGGTGTATAATCTTTTTAACATATTGTTGTATGCGATTTGCTAGTATTTTGTTGAGGATTTTCGCATCGATGTTCATCAGTGATATTGGCCTGTAATTTTCTTTTTTTGTGTTGTCCTTGTCTGATTTTGGTATCAGGGTAATGTCGGCTTCGTAGAATGAGTTAGGGAGCTTCCCCCCCTCCTCAATTTTTTGGAAGAGTTTGAGAAGGATAGGTATTAAGTCTTCTTTGAATGTTTGGTAGAATTCACCAGGAAAGCCGTCTGGTCCTGGACTTTGATTTTTGGGGAGGTTTTTGATTACTGTTTCAATCTCCTTACTGGTGATTGGTCTATTCAAATTCTCTACTTCTTCTTGATCCAGTTTTGGAAGGTTGTATGATTCTAAGAATTTATCCATTTCTTCCAGATTGTCGAATTGGTTGGCATATAGCTTTTCATAGTATTCTCTTATAATCTTTTGTATTTCTGAGGTGTCTGTTGAAACCTCTCCTCTTTCATTTCTGATTTTACTTATTTGTGCCTTCTCTCTTTTTTTCTTGGTGAGTCTAGCTAAAGGTTTGTCAATTTTGTTGATCTTTTCAAAGAACCAGCTCTTGGTTTTATTAATTTTTCTATTGTTTTTGGTCTCTATTTCATTTATTTCTGCTCTGATTTTTATTATTTCCCTTCTTCTACTGATTTGGGGCTTTGTTTGTTCTTCTTTTTCCAGTTCCTTTAGGTGCATTGTTAGATTGTTTATTTGAGATTTTTCTTGTTTGTTGAGATAGGCCTGTATCGCTATAAACTTCCCTCTTAGAACCGCTTTTGCTGTATCTCATAAATTCTGGCATGTCGTATTTTCATTTTCATTTGTCTCCAGGTATTTTTTGATTTCTTCTTTGATTTCTTCGTTAACCCAGTCATTGTTCAGTAGCATTTTGTTTAATCTCCATGTATTTGTGGCTTTTCTGATTTTCTTCCTATAGTTGATTTCTAGTTTCATACCTTTGTGGTCAGAAAAGATGCTTGGTATTATTTCAATCTTCTTAAATTTATGGAGACTTGTTTTGTGGCTTAATATGTGATCAATCCTGGAGGATGTTCCATGTGCATTTGAAAAGAACGTGTATTCTTCGGTTTTTGGATGGAATGCTCTGTATATATCTACTAGGTCCATCTGTTCTAGTGTGTCGTTTGAGGCCAATGTTTCCTCATTGATCTTCTGTTTGGATGATCTATCCGTTGGTGTAAGTGGAGTGTTAAAGTCCCCTACTATTATTGTGTTACTGTCTATTTCTGTTTTTATGTCTGTTAATAATTGCTTTATATATTTGGGTGCACCTACATTGGGTGCGTAGATATTTACAAGTGTTGTATCCTCTTGTTGGATTGTTCCCTTGATCATTATGTAATGCCCTTCTTTGTCTCTTTTTACAGTTTTTGTTTTAAAGTCTATTTTGTCTGATATGAGTACTGCTACCCCAGCTTTCTTTTCATTGCCATTTGCGTGGAGTATCTTTTTCCATCCCTTCACTTTCAGTTTGTGAGTGTCTTTAGGTCTGAAGTGTGTCTCTTGTATGCAGCATATATATGGGTCTGGTTTTTTTATCCAGTCAGCCACCATATGCCTTTTAATTGGAGCATTTAGTCCATTGACGTTTAAAGTAGCTATTGATAAATATGTACTTACTGCCATATTTTAACTTTTTTTTTTTTCTCAGTGTTTTGGTAGTCCTTCTCTGTTCCTTACTTCTTCTATACAGAATTGGTGGTCACTTTAGTTTGACCTCTGTCTGAAAGCTGTACTCTTTAACTCCCCTCCTCCCTCCTTTTATGTTTTTAATATCATATCTAACCTCTTTTTTGTGCATTCGTATCCATTACGTTCTAATCATGGAAATAGATAATTTTTCCTATTTGTGGTCTTCTCTTTTCCCCTTAAATCAGTCCCTTTAACATTTCTTGTAGCACTGGTTTCTTGGTGACAAACTCCTTTAATTTTTGCTTATCTGGGAAAATTTTGATCTCTCCTTCCATTTTGAATGATAACCTTGCTGGGTAGAGTATTCTTGGCTGTAAGTTTTTTCCTTTTAGCACTTTAAATATATCGTGCCATTCTCTTCTAGCCTGTAAGGTTTCTGCTGAGAAGTGAGCTGATAGCCTTATGGGGTTTCCTTTGTATGTAACTTGACATTCTCTTGCGGCTTTTAGGATTCTCTCTTTATCTTTAATTCTGGACATTTTGATTATGATGTGTCTTGGTGTGGGCCTCTTTGGGTTTATCTTGTTTGGGGCTCTCTGTGCTTCCTGTACCTGGAAGTCTGTTTCCTTCCTTAGGTTAGGGAAGTTTTCATCTATTATTTCCTGAAATAGATTCTCTGCCCCCTTGTCTCGCTCTTCTCCTTCCGGGACACCTATAACACAGATGTTAGTGCGCTTGATGTTGTCCCAGAGGTCCCTTAGACTGTCCTCACTCTTTTTAATTCTTTTCTCTTTTACCTGTTCAGCTTGGGTAATTTCTTCTAGTCTTTCTTCCAGCTCACAGATCCGTTCTTCTGTATCCTCTACTCTGCTTTTGAGTCCCTCTAATGAATTTTTCATTTCCAGTATTGTATTCTTCATTTCTGATTGGTTCTTTTTTATATCTTCCATTTCTTTGTTGACATTCTCACTGAGTTCATCTATTCTTCTCCCCAGATCAGTGAGCATCCTTAACACTCTTAGTTTGAACTCTCTGTCGGGTAGGTTGCTCATTTCTGTTTCACTTAGTTCCTTTTCTGGGGTTTTGTCCTGTTCCCTTACTTGGAATGTATTCTTTTGCCTCTTCATTTTGCCTCTTTCCCTGTGCTTGTGTCTACATATTAGGTAGGTCAGCTACGTCTCCTGCTCTTGGATAGGTGACCTTATGTAAGTGATTGCTTAGGAGGCCTGCAGTGTGCTTCCCTCAGTTCTCAATGTTCCAGGGGTGGCCCCTATGTGGGCTACGTGTGTCCTTCTATTGGGGCCTGTTAGCTCTCCCTATAGGCGCCCAGGGAGGCTGAGTTATGCTCCTGGCCAGCTGTTGTAATGCTCAGCTGCTTGTAGTTGTTGTGGGCCCTTCAGTCTCTTTATCAGGTGTGGGGCACCCCAGCACAGTTGGCTGCAAGTTCTAATACCACATTTGTGTTGCAGTATTTCTTTTAACTGAGTAGGCCCCCAGCGTGGCAGGTTGTTAGGCTCAGGGCCTTACAATTGCTGCAAGCCTCTAGCCTATTATGTCTCTTGTCAGCTCTCTGAGGATTGCAGCTGGGTGGGGCTGGCCTCAGGCACGGGAACACCCAATTGTTTCAGGCTTTGGAAGGTGGGGCAAACCTCCTATGTGGGTCTTTGAGAAGCACAAGTCTTCTGCAGCTGACAAGCCCTGTTGCCCACAGGTCCACACACACAGTCAACACAGTCCTGCCCCATGTGAGCGCCCCGACCTCCCCAAGCGGACCCAGTCTCTCCACGGCGGGAGCCCCACACACTCCACCACCGCCCCACACTCTCCACCCGCTCCTTGTGCACACCCTGCCCTGCTCAAGTCGGCTCAGTTGCCAGGCTGCAGAGAATCCAGTCACCAATCTATGCAGGCCCACACGTTGCCTGAGGGCTTGTTGTTGGGTGGGGCCAGTCTCTAGGGTGGGCTGCCTGCCCTGGCTGAGCTGGATTAAATCACTTCTCTAGTGGGTGGAGCAGACCCTGGGCTAGCTGGCCTCAGGGAGAACTCCAATGGCATCTGTGTCAGCACGCTCACACCAGGCCACAACAATGGCTGCCGCCAATGTCCCAGTCCCTGGAGAGGTCTCACCCCTCACCGAGCTGCACTCAGGGCCTATTAGGTGAGTCTCTTGTCACCAAAGCACTGTGCACCTTTCTTTCTGGTGATTTTAGGATGCTTTCTGGAATGGGTGAGTTTGTGCACGGGCCCTTTAAGAACCAGTTTTAGTTTCTTTGTGAATCGGGTTTTCTGGGGGTGCTCCCCAATGTTTTAGTAGCAGACAAAGTCAGATATTATGCCACTGGTGTCGATTGTGCTGGGTCCATAAAATGCCCACAGC
Organism: Ceratotherium simum simum; assembly: GCF_057802395.1. Taxonomy (NCBI): domain Eukaryota; kingdom Metazoa; phylum Chordata; class Mammalia; order Perissodactyla; family Rhinocerotidae; genus Ceratotherium; species Ceratotherium simum. The sequence goes on from NC_141915.1 coordinate 45,598,473, forward strand.
GGGGGCGCTCCCCGGCTCAGGACCCCGCGTCTCCAGGGAGGCTGCGTACCTGTGAGCTGCTCCTGGCGGCCGTGAAGCTGGCGGCTTGTGAAGGCGGCATTTTTCCTCTCCGGAAGGGAGTCTCTGCCTCTTCTACCCCAGTTAGGATTGTCCGTTGTTGCAGGAGTTCCTCTTATCCAGTTTTCAGTTCTGTCTCAGGGGTAATTTTTCCACGAGTAGTTGTAAATTGGCTGTGTCCACGGGAGGAGGTGAGTTCAGAGTGTCTGCCTACGCCGCCATCTTGACTCCGCCCCCCTATTATGTTAACTTGAAAGACATCTGGGCTAGTTTCTGTTACATTCAGAAATAACTTATAAAAGTGTTTACTCCGAGCCGATTAAGTAGAGCTCCTTTAGAAACTGTACCATCTGGAGGCAGACAAATACATATAGAGACAGATAAATACAAACAGAGATTTTCAAAATTTTAACCAGGTCTCAGGTACAGAACTCAAAGGAATTAGTTAGATCCAAACTATTTTTCTAGTAGGTGGATCTGCTCAGATGGCCAAAAATGTTTACTAAAGATTTTTCCTTTCGCTGTAAGACCTTTTTACAGCTGTCTTTGAAATAACTTTGTCTTTTAGAAGTTTCTGTATATTAATCAAAGGTTGCATCCCCTCATGAGAGGTTTTGAATCCTCTCTTTTAAGGGTGACCGTTAAGGCGAACTCATACATAAGTTTCCCGGAATGGCCTTTTCAATTCCAAATTATCTGGAAAGCTTACTTATTTTCACTTGTTTAATTTTAGATCAGGAATTTCGAGGGAGTTGAAGTGGGGAAGCTCTGTAAGAAAGATGGGCAGCAGACTCAGCTTCAGCTGCTGGCATGTTTAATTATTTAATTATTTTCTTTTAAAGCGGCAGTACAGTATTTCTGATTTCATTTAGAAGCCTCAAAAAAATTAAAATAGGCTTCCTGTTGGTTGTTTAACTCTGTAGCTGGCTTTTCCCAATTGTATAAGCAAATACATCAGTTTGGATAAACTGAAATCGCCCCATTTTGGCCATTTTAAAGTGAGATCTCCTTAGAATGTTTAACTAATAGTGCCTGAAGGGATTTATATGTTCTTAGAATATCAGGCAGGGGAAATGTTTCCTTTCCCCAATGAGAGACAATGTCTATCCCTATAACGTAATCTATAATATAGTCAGACAAAAGAGATGTAATCATTTTACATAAAGCCCATTTACATACCAACTTCTATAAAACTTTATCTTAATTCTATCACTCTTATACCTCTAATTACAATTTTTATTAAGATTCCATTAACAAGTTTCAGTATTACAATACTGTGTAGGGGAAGCATTCCCAGCCAGACATAACATTTATTTCCAAAATGACACATCCAGACAAAGTTGACATAACCTCTTCATATAATATTAGCTTAAACACTTTAATCTGTATAGTCTTATCAACCTGAGCAGCCTAACTGTTGTTCCAAACAATTGCTGGTCAGGTTTCTTATTGTGATTTCTGCCTTCTGGCTTTTTAAATTTTTCAAACTGGGGTGAATAGAACAGGCCTGCCTGAGGTCCTTTAATGTGGGGGGGCCAATAGGGGTCCTTTTAGCTCACCGAACCTTAGACAGTGTTTTATTCAAATCTGTGGTTTAACCTCATTTATGTCTGTTTCAGTCATCCCACTTTTTTTAATAACCAGCTAAAGATTTCCATCCTATTTAGATGAGTCCTGTGACTCTCCCCTTTTTGATTCCTCTTTGCTTTTTCCCCTTTTAATATTTGTCTTATTTACCCGACTGTCTTATTTACCTTATTATTACTTTTTTAACTCCTCTAAAAGTTTCCACCTTGTTGAGGAGTCTTTTTTCTTTTTTCCCAGCTTCCCTTCATTCCTCTGTTAACTCAGTGCCTTCATTAGCATCTGTAAGACCATGAAAGGAAGCTGAAATCCCGAGTTTAATTAAGTTCTTAAGACTAGTCATTGTATTTCCTTTTCATAGGTACCAATAAAACAGTCCTTTATGATGAGAGCTCTCTAAAACTTTTCCAACTTAAGGATCACTGTTTGGCCATTTTTTTCTCCCCAGAGTCTAAAGAATATTGTGGCCATGTGGTGTTACAAAAGAAAATCATTCCTTTTTAGACATTGGCTTATAACTATAATTAGACCAATTATTCAAAATTTGCCCCAAGGAGCTTTTCTGGGGAACCGATAGTGAATTTCTCATTATTACACAAAGTTGATATGTCCCACGTGTACACACAGACACAGAAACACAAACGAGCACCCAAAAATAACCAGACACCAGCGAACTAGTTCCCAGATTTCAGGAAAGTCCCGTAACTATTCCCACTCTGAGTGTGCGCCCAGGCAGGCCTATTGGACCTTAGATGGCCCTCCCATAAGCGGAGGGACCCCAGATGGCCCTGCCACAAGCAGAGGGACCCCAGATGGAGGGGAAGGAAGTTCTTGGGCATCCCCAAGGTGACTTACCAAATTTCAGATTGAGTCCCTTGACTCACCAGAAGCAAAAGCAAACAAACAAACAAACAAACAATTCTAGAACCTGTTTCCTTGCCATAAGAAAATGTGCCTAGGGTCAGCAGTGCCGGGTCAGACTGAAAGTACTGGGGGCAATCCCTAGGGCAAATCACCTAGGCAGCTGCTGGACTGCTACCCAGGAAATCCCAGTCGGCCAGGGGCCGCAGAGCCATGGGCAAAGAGCCTCCTGTCTGGCTTGCCAAATTGTTACCGGACACATACCAAGGTTCTTTACCCGCCGCACAAGAGTTTTTATTTCAGACAAATTTGAGAGCTCTTGTTTCCTGGCTGATGTCACCCGAAAAAAAATCTCTTTCCTTGCCATAAGCCTGGCTTTCCAAGTTTTATTTGGCCCCTCTTGTGTGGCGGATAAACAACCTGGGTATGTGTCCGATAACAATATAATGTTATATGTCAATGATATCTCAATAAAAAAATAATAATAAAAGGAGTCAACAGGATTTCCTGATGATTAGATATAAAGTACTAGATAAAGGGAGAAGTAAGAATGATTCTAATTTTTGTCCTGAACAACTAAAAGCATAGACTTATCATTAACTCAGATGGAGAAAGTTACTGGAAATACAAGTTTGGGTGAATTCAGTTTGGGACATTTTGAGATATCTAACAGATCCCCAAATAGAGATGTCAAGTTCAAAGCTACTAGACAGTCACAAATTCAAGGAAGATATTTTGGCTAAAAATATAAAATTGAAAACCATAGGTGTATAGATGGTATTTAAATCCATTAGATTGAATGAATTCACCGAACAAGTGCATATAGATGGAGAAGAGAAAAGAACTAAGGAGTGAATTCTGGAACACATCAACATTAAGAGGTATTAAAGGAAACCAAGAAGGAATGGCTAGTGACGTAGGTGGAAAACCAAGAGAATATGGTGTCCTGAAAGCCAAATAAAGGATATTATATTAGGTTGGGTGCCCCAGACACAAACCTTGAGACAAGGATTATACATGCAGGTAGTTTACTTGGGAGGTGAGCCCAGAAAACACAGATAGGCGAATAGAGAAATGAGACATGGATGAAAGCAGCAAATAAAGTGTGAGTTTATCAAGCAAGTTATCGTTGAAGGTAACTGGAACTTAATCCCATTGGGGAATATCTGGGAAATGGTATAGAACACAGCCTCAGGGAGGAGTGAGGGAGCTAGGTTGTTTTTACACCAATTCCTATCAGTCATTGGTCAAGAATTGCTCAAGGGAGAGGGAGGCAATATTACTTCACTGGCGTTTCCAGTCAGCTAAGCATAGGCAGAGTGAAATCTGGCAACCAAAGAAATCCCTCAAACAAAGATTTGAATTGAATCTAGCAATTGAAAGTTGCGCTAACATGCAGTGAAATGGTAAGAGTTAAAGAGATATGATCAGGACATCTGCAGCATCTGCTATCAGTATCAGCCAGGAGGGCAAATCAACAGTCAAATACTGCTGATCAAGTAAGATAAGAACTGAGAATTGACCATTGCATATGCCATATGGAGGTCACTGGTGATATCAAAAAGAGAAGTTTCAGGTAGTGAGGGTGGAAAGAAGCCCGACTGGAGTGAGTTTAAGAGAAAACGAGAGGGTGGGATTTAGAAACAGTGTTAATATCTGAGGAATTTTGCTGCAAAAGAGAGCAAAGAAGTGGAATGAAGGGGTAAGTAAATTGGTGAAAGTGGTGTCAAGAGAAGGCTTTTTTCTTTTTAATTAAAGAAATAGAAGTTGTGATCAAATGGAAAAGGAGGAAGTGGTGGTTTGAAAAGAGAAGATATGAAATAGTCAGCAAGAAGAGTGGGAAAGTTAATGGACTAGCAAAGCATAGTGTGATTGTCCAGCAGAATTAAGGATGAACTTGAGGTTCATGATCATCAATTTAAAATGAGAACATCAACATAGTTCACTTCAGTTCTAGTTCAGCTGCATGGCTGCAGGCAGAGTGAGCAAAAACTTGAACTTAACCAGGAATGGAGTTTTGCCAAGTGAGTATATTGAAAGCAAGAGTAGAGCAATTTAAATCCAATCTTCCACAAAGTTTAAACACACTTACCACTTTCTTTGCTCACCATTGCTTCTTTTTTTTTTTTTTTTTGTGAGGAAGATCAGCCCTGAGCTAACATCCATGCTAATCCTCCTCTTTTTGCTGAGGAAGACTGGCTCTGAGCTAACATCTATTGCCAGTCCTCCTCCTTCCCCCCACCCCCAGAGCCCCAGTAGATAGTTGTATGTCATAGTTGCACATCCTTATAGTTGCTGTATGTGGGACGCGGCCTCAGCATGCCCAGAGAAGCAGTGCATCAGTGCATGCCCGGGATCTGAACCCGGGCCGCCAGTAGTGGAGCGCACGCACTTAACCACTAAGCCACAGGGCCGGCCCATTGCTTCTTACTACTACTCTTTTTGGGGTTCAGTTTCAAGCTTCCTGAAGTACATCCTTCTCAGTAAATTCAACAAGAGTCAGTCTTTGTCTGAGAATATCTTATTTTATACTTATCCTTGAATCATGGTTTGACTAAGTCTCGACTTGTAGATTGTCATTTTACCCTAGAACTCTGATGACTGCTGCTAGTATCTCTGAGGAGACTGTAATGAAACTGGTTCCACAGGGTTGAAAAACTGGAAAGTGGATTCAGTTACTGCTACAGAAGGAACTTCATCTGCCAGCCTTTCAGACTCTCTCTCTGTAGCACCCTCTTTTGGCAGAATTGAATATGGAGCTGGGAAACAGAAATGTGGTTTACAGAGTCCCAGTCTCAGCATCACAAAGCAGAGTATGAGAGGGTAGGATTGGAACTGAGAGATAATAACTAAATAGCTGGAATAGTCTACCCTTTTGGCTACTCAGCTACAGACCCTTCTACATATATTTGAAATTAACTTCCATATAACAACAAAACAACTCTATATTTCCAACTAATAAGATGCACTATTCTTCATACAAATGAAAATGTCCTCACTCTTTCCCCAGAATGTGGAGAAGCAAAGTTCTATCTCTGGGAGACAGTCATACTATCTCTGTGCTATGTTAATTACTTCCCAAATTTAGTTACAGTCCCATCTGAATATTCTGTTATTTAAAGACTAACCTGTACAGTTAACCTACAATAAAACTTGTGTTTAAATTAAAAAGGGAAAAAAGAGAGAGAAGAGAATATATACCAAGATAGATAGATAGATAGATAGATAGATAGATAGATAGATAGATAGATAGATAGATAGATTCATGTCTCCACTGTTTTCTGGCCTCATTTTTGCTGTTAAAAAATAAACTATAAGTCTTCATTGTTTATTTATAGTTAATCTCTTTTTTCTCTTGTAACTCTTAAGATTATCTCTATCTTTGAAGTTCTCATTATCATATGGCCAAGTGTGGACTTCTTTTCATTTTTCCTGCTTGGAACTTGTGATTCCTGAAACTGAACATTCATGTCTTTCATCAAGTCTTGAAAATTCTCAGCCCATATATTTCAAATATTGCCTCTTCCGTTTTTTTCTCTTTTCTCATTTTTGGACTCCTATTATATGTATGTTGGACCTTCTCATTTTGCTCTTCATATCTCTTTTTTTCATATTTTTCCTTTTTTATATCTTTGTCCTAATTTTTGAAAATTTCTCAAATCTCTCTTCCAGTTCACTAATTCTCTCTACAATTGTGTCTCATAATATTTGTCCATTGGGATTTTAATTTCAATACCTATATTTTTATTTCTAGTTATTGTTTTAGTTATTTTTCAAATTAGCCTGTTCTTTTTCCCAATTTCTTGTTCTTATGGTTTCTATGCTTTCTTTTCTCTTTAGTGGATTTTAAATATGCAGTGTTTCAAATCTGTCTCCCTATCTCATATGCCCAGCTTACAGTGTAATTATGTAAATATAAATTCACTCAAGGTGAAAATTTTTACAGAAAGCCAGCTTTCATTTTCATTTTTAAAACTGGTCCCATAATTCAGGCAAAGGAAGAAGAGGAAGGTGAAGGGAACAGCGAGGCCCAGAGGAGGGGAAGGAGAAAAAGGAAGACGAAGAGAAAAAAAATACAACTATTATATCAGTGGTTGAATTATTTATATTAGCCATCAAACAGCATCTAAATTACTGAGAAATTATACAAGCCCTATTTTACTTATTATATATGATATTGTCTTATCATTGTAAGAGATTCTCTTTGCTTAGGTTAGAAGAAAAATTTCTGACTTTCCTCCTTGATTCTAAATAGCTAAATAAGCCTTCATTATGCCTTGTTCTTCCCCTCACACCTGGGAGGGATGTTTCATATGTATACATGTTTCTCTTTCAAAAGGAGAGAAGATTCATACTGAGGACCTGAAAAATGTTCTGAAAAGTATGGGAATAGAGATCACAAATAAGGGACATAAAAAGCTGCTGAAAACTCTGCCAGTTTCTGGTAAGCATTTAAGTGTGTTCTACTTCACTGATGTCTAAAAATTTGTTCATTCAATAACTATTTATTGAAAATCAGTTGTGTGCATGGCACTATCCTAAACTCTGGGAGAACAGGGACCGTGTTTCCTCTAGTCTTTGCCCTATTAAACAAAGCTTCAAGGAAGGTTGGTTTTAAGGTTTTGTATTAGAAATTCTAATATTTGAAACATTTTATGACAATTAAAATATTTTTTTAAAGACTAGCATTTTTAAAAATCCTGTTCTTATCGTTTAGATTTTGGTTTAGGAAACAAGGACCTCTTCAGTCAGAAGTCCCATCATAGGACAAATAAGTTCTTTTGTCCTTTTGGGAGAAATCTAAGATCTAAGCTGGAAGAAGATGAAAGGGCAGAAGGGTGGGAAAGCTGAAGAAAGAAAAGAAAAAGCCAAATTAGAGGAGAAAATGGAAAAGAAAAAGCTGTGTGTTTTTCAGCACAGTAGAGTGCCACTAACAATAGCCTTGTATTCTATCCACTGGATAGATTCACTACACCAAGTTTTCTAAATACTTTGCATTTCATTGAGAAAGAATTGTGATAAATTTCTAAATTTTCCCTTTCTGAAAGTAAACACTTTGGGCTGGCCCCGTGGCTTAGTGGTTAAGTGCGCGTGCTCCGCTGCTGGCGGCCGGATTCGGATCCCGGGCGCACACCAACGCACTGCTTGTCCGGCCATGCTGAGGCTGCATCCCACATACAGCAACTAGAAGGATGTGCAGCTATGACATACAACTATCTACTGGGGCTTTGGGTGAAAAAAGAAAATAAATGAAAGTAAACACTTTTGATTTTTATGAATTGCCAAAAACTCAATAGTGTTTTATCTTACAGCTGATAAAAAGGTGTTTGAGAAAGAATTACTGGAGGGTGCGAAATCTTTCAAAGGTAAGTGAGAAAACAGTAAGGACAATAAAATCTGAGATTGTAATTTTTTTTCTGATTATATAAATAATCAGAATATATTATTATAATAATTTCTGATTATATAATAATCAGAAAATGGTGCATTTATTCAACAAATATCCAAGTGTCTAATATGTGCTGGGTATTTGAGAATACAGTCATGGGTCACTTAACAACAAGAATACATTCTGAGAAATGCATCGTTAGGTGATTTTGTCATGGTGCGAACATCATAGAGTGTGCTGAAGGGGAGCAAAATTTGCCACCCCAAAATGTGTCTTTTTACCATGAGGATTATTTTAGTCTGATTTTGTGTGTGTGTGTGTGAGGAAGATCAGCCTTGTGCTAACATGTGCCAATCCTCCTCTTTTTGCTGAGGAAGACTGGCCCTGGGCTAACATCTGTGCCCATCTTCCTCCACTTTATATGGGACGCTGCCACAGCATGGCCCGCCAAGCAGCGCATCGGTGCGTGCCCAGGATCACAACCGGCGAACCCCGGGCCGCCGCAGCGGAGCGCGCACTTAGCTGCTTGTGCCACCAGGCCGGCCCCCAGGCTGATTATTTTTAAGAAACGAAAGACTCAGAAGATTTTTCTTGTTATTTCCCCCTTAACTGCCTAAAAGAATTCAGATTGAAAAAAATCTTGTCTCAGGAAGAGAGCTATCACTTTAGCATAACATGAACTAGGTGGTAGACAGGGAGGAACCTAGAAAAGCCTGTTTGTTGGGCTCCCTCTGTCTTCTTCTATTTCTATGTGGCCAAACACTTGTTTTCCGAACATTTGCTCCTTTTCACCTACCTGTGAATTGCCTTCCTTCCCTTTGAAGTCCCTGACTCTCCCCACCCTCAACATCTGTTGTCTTTAGCTGAGGATAGTATTTAAGATGAGGGCTTCAGCCATTTTGGTGAGCTACTCAGTTTTCCTGGGTTTCTCCCATGTATACATGTTATTAAACTTTTGGGGTATTTTCCTATTAATCTATCTCATGTCAGGTTAATTCTTAGACCAGCCAGAAGAACCTAGAAAAGTAGAGGAAAATTTCTTCCTCCCCTACAGTACTTACACATACCTAGATGGTATAGCCTACTACATACTTGGGCTCTATGGTACTAATCTTATGAGACCACTGTCATATATGCAGTCCGTCATTGACCAAAACATCATTATACAGCACATGACTGTAATCTGGGATATATAAAGTAGCATACAGAAAAAAATGTAATTACTCATAATCCTAAGTAATAGCACCTTTTCATTATAGTTCTCTCTGTTCTTTCTTTCTGTGTATATGTGTGTTTTTAATTAAACTCTTGGGCCGGCCCCGTGGCTTAGCGGTTGAGTGTGCGCGCTCCGCTGCTGACGGCCCCGGTTCGGATCCCGGGCGTGCACTGATGCACTGCTTCTCCGGCCACGCTGAGGCCGCGTCCCACATACAGCAACTAGAGGGATGTGCAGCTGTGACCTGCAACTATCTACTGGGGCTTTGGGGGAAAAAATAAATAAATAAAAATTATTAATTAAACTCTTATTGTATATTTTATGTATCCTACACTTAACCCTAAAATTTTAGTGTAAAAATTTCATCATGTTGTTTAAAAATTCTTTGTAGGGGCCGGCCCCATGGTGTAACGGTTAAGTGTGCGCGCTTTGCTGCTGGCGGCCCGGGTTCGGATCCGGGGCATGCACAGATACACCGCTTGTCAGGCCATGCTGTGGCAGCGTCCCACATAAAGTGGAGGAAGATGGGCACGGATGTTAGCTCAGGGCCAGTCTTCCTCAGCAAAAAGAGGAAGATTGGCATGGATGTTAGCTCAGGGCTGATCTTCCTCACAAAAAAAAAAAAAAAATTCTTTGAAAACATCATTTTTAATGACTATATCATTGGATTATATTATAATTTACTTTATCATTCTTTTCTTGTTGAACATTTAGGAGGTGGTCTCCAATGTTTTGCTCTTATACATCTGTGATCTTTGTACATAAATCATGGTCCAACTTTAAAGTCATTTTCTTTGGATAGATCCTTCCAACTGGAATTACTAGGTCGAATGATCTTAACATGTTTAAGGCTTTGATGTATACCAATGAATAAGAGTACCCATTACGATTATGCTCTGGCCACAATATATTATTTTCACATTTTTTGATCCTTGCTAATTTGAGAGGTGAAAAATGGAACTAATTATTCTTTTGATTTTTTGTTATCAATGAAGTTGAAAATGTTGTTATATCATTATGTCTTTCAATCTTTTAATTATTTGTTCTGGCCTTTTGCCCATTATCCTATTGGAGTCTGAGCATTTTTCCTATTAATTTGAATGACCTCTTTATAAATTAAAGCTATTAGGTCATTGTCATATCTGGAGAAAATATTTTCCTAGTTGGTTTTTTGCATTTTTATTTTATTATGTTGTACTTTTTACAGCAGCTTTATTGAAATATAATTCACATACCATACAATTCACCCATTTAAAGTGTACAATTCAATGGTTTTTAGTATATTAACACAATTGTGCAACCATCACCACAATCGATTTAGAACATTTTCATTACCACAAAAAGAAACTCTGTACCCATTAGCAATCACTCCTCATTCCCCACAACTCTCCCAGACCTCGGCAACCACCAATCTACTTTCTGTCAGTTATGTTGTATTTTGATATACAGACATTTTTCATTTTTATGTCTTTAATTATACCAGTCATTCCTTCTGTGATTTCTTCTTGTCTTTTTGTATTTAGAAAGTCCCTTACTATCTAGACAGCATATAGAAAATTATATACACTTTATCTTTGTTTTCCTAAGATTTTGTTTTTTACATTTAATTAACTCATCTGAAATGCATACATTGACTCTTTGTAAATCCTCATGTTTTACAGTGATTTGATCAAAATTACACCAACAGTTTTCAAATTATTCTGCCTCGTTAACTAGAGTTTTTCTTTATGTATAATTACATTAAGAAGGTAATTTATTGTTACTACAGAAAATTTCAAATCTTTCTTTTTGACCAGAAAACATGATTTGGTTGTCATCTTACTTAATTTACCAGAGTTGCCAAACTCTTTCTTTACTTTTTTCTCCTCAGTATAACTTCTTCCAGAAGTTTAGTTTTGGGTTCATGTTCTGTGCCTGACTCCCACACAACTTGCTATAAATAACTTCTTTGTGCTTTCATTTCCAGGTAGGGGTTGATGGCCTGCATTTTTCATTTTGTGACGTCCTTATCTACTTTTTCTTGTCTTTATTAAGGAGGAAAGGTTAGTGTCAGTGACCTAAGAAATGTTCTACAAATCACTGGGTTCAGACTCGAAGCAAATGAAATCCAGGACCTGCAGACCCACCTACCAGTTACTGGTGAGCATTTAAGACACCTTTATCCTATAGACAATAACTAGTCTACTCTGAAAGCAGTGAGGAAACACATGTTGGGGAGGGAAAAACTGGGGGCAGAGACACAATTTACAGGCTGTTGCTGAGGCCGGCCTGCAGTGCAGTGGTTAAGTTCATGCATTCCACTTCAGCTGCCCAGGTTTCGCCAGTTCTGATCCTGGGTGTGGACCTACTCACCATTCATCAAGCCATGCTGAGGCGGCATCCCACATAGAAGAACTGGCAGGACTGACAACTAGGGTATACAACTATGTACTGGGGGCTTTGGGGAGAAAAAAAAAAAAAGAGGATGATTGGCAACAGATGTTAACTCAGGGCCAATCTTCCTCAAAAAAAAAAAAGATAGAGGCTGTTGCTGAGGTCAAGATGATAGAATCTTATAAGGTCCAGATGATAAGGGTCTTATTTAGGGAACCACACTGCTGATATATGGGGAAGACTGATTTGATGTGGTAGGTAAAAGAGAGGGAGATCCTAAAAGTGTGAACCAGAGGTTTATAGCTTAAATGATTGCCACAAAACAGAAAAGGGGGGTGGGGTGGAAGAAGAAGAAGAATGAAGAGAAAAATAATATTTAGGACGTAATTGAATTGAGGTAATTACAGGGCATTGAGATACAAGGTATCAGACAATGGAAAATGCATCCCCTAGTTATTAATCTTTACGTAAGATGCCTTCAGACCATGACAACCACCAGCAGCGTTAAAATAGTGTCTCAGAGTGTCCCTATGAATACCAAAAAAATAGAAAGATAAAATAAAGGCATGTTTGAGAGGTAAGGAATGGAATCAAAGAGTAGGAAAAGATGATATAAAGATATATACGTAAGGATATAGACTGATTTTTTTGGTTTTGTTTTTTGTGAGGAAGACCAGCCCTGAGCTAACATCTGATGCCAATCCTCCTCTTTTTGCTGAGGAAGGCTGGCCCTGGGCTAACATCCGTGCCCATCTTCCTCTACTTTATATGGGATGTCACCACAGCATGGCTCGACAAGCAGTGCGTCGGTGCGTGCCCAGGATCCGCAACTGTGAACCCCAGGCTGCCACCGAAGCAGAGCACCCGCGCTTAACCACTGCACCACCAGGTGGCCTGAGACCGTTTTTTTAAAAAAGTCTGAGATGGTATCAGGGCTAAATTGAAAGGACCCAGACTGAAGAGAAGCAGAGGAGTAGTCTCTTCTTTCTTCACCAGAGCCCCCCAGCTGAGCTTGGTAGTTAACCTTAGGATATAGATCACCAAGAATCTTGACTGGCATGAAGGGCTGGTTTCAAGTTTCCTTGTAATAGCATGGAACCCGAAGGACCAGAAAGAGTATATTTTACTAGGGCAAGACTTCATCATTCAAGAATCAAGGTCCTGAATTTTAAATACATTTCCTTCTTTTATTAATTCATTCAAAAAATATTTATTGAATACCAACAATATGCCAGCATTGTATTGGTATTGCTTTATTTACTTAGCAAATGTTTATACTATCTCTGTGCAATGTATTTACTAGAAACTGAGAATGTTTAGGATACGAGAGGAACAGAGACATGGTGTCTCACCTCAGAGGCACTTACAGTCTAGAGGGAAATGCAAAAATACAAGAGAACTGGCAAAGTTTGAGGATGAGGCTCTCCTGAGCTATATGATAAATGTATACTGAAGTTGGATTAGGCAACAAAAAGCAAACTAAATCTTGCCTATTATTGTATGTACCATCTAACCCAAACTTTAGAGGTTCTCAAACTTTTTGGTCTCAGAACTTCTTTATACTCTTAAAATTTATTGAGAATGGTAAAGAGCTTTTCTGTTTTTGTAGGTTATATCTATCTATTAAAATTAATTGTATTAGAAATACAAACACATTTTGATATTTGTTAGTTCATTTTAAAATAATAAAAAATCTATTACATGTTAAAAAAACATATTTTTTGAAAAATAACTATATTTTTCCAAAATAAAACAAAAAATTTAGTGAGAAGAGGGGCATTATTTTACATAATTTATAAATTTCTTTAATGTCTGGCTGGTTTCTCATATCTGCTTCTGCATTAAATCTATTGGGATATGTTGTTTTGGTTAAAGTGTATAAAGACAATCTCGCCTCACACAGATGTATATAATTGGCAAAGGAAGAAGTATTTTAACAGCCTTTTCAGATAATTGTGGATATTCTTCTTTGATATTACCCCAAAATACAACAAGTGATAGCTTCTTAGAGTTTAGTTGCCATATAGGATCAGAAGCCATATCAATAAACTTTTTATACTTAGTTACATTAAAATCTATTGGTCTATCTTACACTTTCATCTTTTACCCATGCATGATTTTGTGACATCATGCTTTGGTCATTTGGAAAATATTGGTTCACTGAGTTATATGGATCTTCCAAATATTGGCCCGTTTCATTATTCAATATCAAAAATTCACATTTGTTAATATCACCACCAGTCTTATCAAAAGAGTGTTTAAGTATTGGGAAGCTATCAAGTCATGATGTGGATATAAAGTTTCCAAAATTCAAATTTTTGTTTGAAAATTTGAACTCTACCATTGAAACATTTACTGTCAGTTATTTTCTTAAAATGACAGACTCACCTTATTCATTTTCAAAATGTTTCGCAAATACCAAACCCTGAGTAACTATATTTTGTCTGTCAGTTATTTTCTCAAGTGAAAATGGTGTTCCATGAAAAAGCAGTTGCTTTGCAACTCAAACAATCACACAAGTTCCTCAAGAAATCGTGTTTTAGTATGGAGCTGAAGTGTTTTATGCAAACTTCTCTTTTCACTATAGAGAATATTAAAAATTTGTGTTCCCAAGGGTTAAGATTTAATAAAATTAATAACTACTTCTGCTTTATCAAGGACATTCTTATGTGAAATTGACACTATTTTACTACAGTGTAGTATTGACATTATTTTCCTACACTGTACAGCATGTACAGTGAAGAATACAATAACTGCTACTACAGTTTCTTGCCACTGCCTTGATTCATGCAGATGCCAGCAGTTTTACCCACCACCACTTTTGCACCATCAGTGCAAATGTCAACACAGTGAAAAAGGTAAAGGATATTGGGTGATTCCAGAAATCCTTGGACCACACTTTGAGAACGGGTGCTCTAACCTCTCTCAGCCTTCTACTCAATGCAAAAGATCTAAGTCTGAAAGGGGAACCGGCCTATAGGATGGAGCTGACTTCAAACAAACAAACAAAAAACTCCACTCACCATAATACTCTAAAAATTTTTAACAGCTAACAGCTTAAGAAATAAAAAAGAAGTATATTAATTGAATGGATATATACTTAAAGCGTAAATCTTCTTTCCTCTATTACATGTTCTTGTGGATTGAAAACGTAATAAAAATTCTAGAATAAAGCATGAAAATTATTGGGATTCCATACACTTTATCTTTACTTAAGAATTTTATATAATTTTTCAAGTCTTGTTATCTTCATCTAGGTCTAAATTCTGAATTTTCTTACAGAAGATGAAAAGGTTGACTTGGATGTGTTGATGGATGCAGCAAATGCTTTTACAGGTGAGTGAAAATTTGTATAAGACATTATAAAATTGAGATCTTGATACTTTGTAGAGAATTACTTTTTTAAAGTGGTAGTTTACTCCCTCCAGCCATCATTAGTAAGTTCACTCTACTCCTTTACCTATTTATTGATAATTTTGTCTTATTGACAACAGTTCAGATTATTAGAGATTTAGGAAAAGTGTGGGCACTCTCAAAGAGAAATATTAACTTGTCCAATAGTTTGGCCAGTAACATATTCATTTCTCTAGTGTTTAAAGAATCAAAATATAGGTGAACACAGTGAATTTCAATGTGAAGTTTTTGCATCAGGAAATATGATCACTATAAACAGTTATCATAATTCATAATCCCATAATTCAGGTCATGAAGTAGTAAAAGAGATATTACTTGCCTGTAGAATTATGTGTATTCTCTGTACCATCATAAGACATTGGGCAGTTATACTGCATCTAT
This sequence comes from Ceratotherium simum simum, assembly GCF_057802395.1. Classification (NCBI taxonomy): domain Eukaryota; kingdom Metazoa; phylum Chordata; class Mammalia; order Perissodactyla; family Rhinocerotidae; genus Ceratotherium; species Ceratotherium simum. Next base: position 45,613,748 of record NC_141915.1, read on the forward strand.
GTTACTCTATGCTATATTGACCCATACACAGAGTAGAAGTGTTATCTTCTTATATGGAGTAAAGAACCTTTTCAGGTACTGAATTTCACAACAACTCTACGTAAGTGAAGTCAACTCATGTATTTAAACTTCATCTTGCAGTCAGAAATAATATTGTGCTGGATTATGTTTTTCATAATTTAGAATAATTAGATCTCTTAGTATTGTCACCTGAAACAATTCCCATCTATTCAAAGGAGAAAAGATTGAAGCCAGTGACTTAAAAAATGTGCTGGGAAACATGGGAATCAAGCTCACTGAAAAAGAACAGTTGATGCTGTCAAAAACTCTGCCAGTCTCTAGTGAGTATTTAACATACCATCATGGCGCTCAGGGAAATGTGGTACTGTGGGCTTCTGGGTGAGAATTGTCCAGTCCCCTGAGAAACTCCCTGAGAAAAATGCAGCTCAAACCTAAGAAACCCTATTCTTGTCACTTGTGTTTTAATTTGGAATTGAAAAACTTTTCTTTTCAATTCAGCCAATGGGCCCCTGTTAAATATTTTAACAGCTACACAGCTAAATTCTTCTGTAGCCCCACATGAGAGCATGTGCCCCACATCCTCAGCCCCTCCCCCGGAGCCCTCCTATCTCCCCACAATCTAGCAACTAAAAGGTAAACACCTGAGAGCAGGAGACCTCCAGGACTATGTGCTTATATTGTCAGTATCCATTTTGATTGGTCAGTGGCCCAACCAGTCAGTCCCTCAAAAGTTCCACCTCCTGGGCACCTGCATAGGCTAGTAAAGGCCAGCCTGTGCTTTACCTGTGCCTCCTCCCAGGGACTCCCATGAGACATCTTTTCCCCCCAGTTATCCTCTAGACAAGAGCCTGCCCATCACCAAGGGGGCTCATGCCCCCGGTGGCAGAAGCAGCACTCTGGACAGCAAATGCTCAATGCCCATCTGAATTGTCCCCACATACACCTAAGGCTGTGGCCACTCACTATGTCTAGCATTTCCCCAGATTGCTCTCAAGGGGCCAATTATGAGAACTGCATCATTATTAGGATAATGGCTCTAAGAGAGCAGGATAGAGATGCAGAAAGAAGCAGATGGACTATAATGGAGACTACTGCAGACACATGCCAGGTGCTGAGGGTTCTGTCAACACTACAGACACTCCTGCCACAGGATGGAGGCCTCTGGGAACAGACAGCACCTGTGGGGGTGGGTTGGGCTGGCAGATGTCCCTTGTTTTCTGTTTCTGTTGAATTTCACCTCCATTTACGAAAAGAGTTTGTTTCAAGAACAAAATTTTTTCTTATTTAAATATCGTTTTATATTACTGTTTGGGTTGATAATTATTTTTAATATCATCCCTTTATAGGATTTACCATTAGGGTTAAATATACCTTATAGGAATATCTCATGGGCCTAGAGCATAGGCAAGGAAAAGAGAGAAAGGCAGAGGGGTCAAAGTGCAATTAAAGAAGAGAAGAACAAGAAGAAGCACGTATGTGTGTAGCTGGCATCAGCTACTGCTACATGTTCCAACTAGGGGATAGATCGACCACACTGAGAGCAGTCCTTATCTTTTGTTATTATCTGAGGGTAGAATAGAATAAATTTCTGGGTCAGTCATATAAAATGCCTTATAAAATTATAGAGTTCTGGGGCCAGCTCAGTGGCTTAAGTGCCCGCGCTCCGCTTCGATGGCCGGGGGTTCGCAGGCCCGGATCCCGGGCGCATACCGACGTACCACCTGTCAAAGCCATGCTGTGGCAGCGTCCCATATAAAGTGGAGGAAGATGGGCACGGATGTTAGCTCAGGGCCAATCTTCCTCAGCAAAAAAAAGAGGACGATTGGCATCGGATGTTAGCTCAGGGCTGATCTTCCTCACAAAAAAAAAAAAATTATAGAGTTCTTTATCCTTTTTCTCTTGACTTGAATTTTACCATATCTTACAGGAGATGGAAAGGTGTATAAGAAAAGATTACTAAATAGTGTGAAGACTTTCAAAGGTAAGAATCATGAGAACAGCAGCTAAAATTTATTGTGCTTTGTATTTGCTTTTTAAAATTTCTGATTAGAATCTTGCTATTCCACTGGTTTACTGACACTGAATTTATGCTTCATAACCTACCATTCTTCTTTGGGTATAACTACATTTGAGGAAGTCATTGTTAGTAATATGTAGCAAGTTTGAAATTCTGAGTTCATTTAGGTTGGTTATCTTTATCACAATTCATCAAATTTCACTTCAGCAGCCCGGGGTTTGCAGGTTCGGATCCCAGGCGCACACCAACGCACCGCTTGTTAAGCCATGCTGTGGTGGCATCCCATATAAAATAGAGGAAGATGGGCACAGATGTTAGCCCAGGGCCAGTCTTCCTCAGCAAAAAGAAGAGGATTGGCATCCAATGTTAGCTCAGGGCTAATCTTCCTTAAAAAAAAAAAAAAAAGTTATAGCACAGTGTTGAGGGAGCATTTTCTCTTCTCAACTCCGACACTGACTATCTGAGTTCACTTAAATGGCCAACGTTTCACTCTTAACTTAGGGTGGATGCATACTCAAAGCAACTTACTTTGGACTTCTTGGACTTACTTCTACTTCTTGGACTTACTTCTATTTCTTATTTACATCCTCTTCTTTCCCAAGGGAAAAAAGTCAGTGTCAGTAACCTAGACACCCTCACAAAGAACATGGGAATTCAGCTTGAGAAAGAAGATTACGAGGATTTACTGAACCATCTGCCAGTTGATGGTAAATATTTCAGATACCATTGTACCTAAGGGGAATCAGGGCTTCTATCTGAGGGCTTCTGAAAATAAATCGGTTTTTTAATCTCTTTGAAATAGTTATGAAATATTTCAAACAAACATAAAAACAGAGAACAACATAAACACTTGTGTATCCACTGACTAGAGTTAACAAATGTTACCATTTTGCCATCTTTGCTTCATACATCTTCCTTCCTTACCTTCCATGTATACCTGTATACCATTTTTTTTATAAGGTAAAGTTTCATTAATGACACAATAAGACCAATTTAACTGGATAAAAATGTCAAAGAGGCAAAGATAGCATAATTCACTAGGAAGAAATTGCTAAGGGATGAGCCCAGCCCTCATTAGAGGGCTCTTAGATTCAAACACTGAGTCAATGGCTCTGATTAAAAACCTGATGAAAAACAAGCTTCCATCAGAGAACCAGACAGCACGTCTTTCAGCAAAGCTAGCACACACCAACCCAAAATGAACAAATCGTTCTTCTCCCCTAATTTGGGGTTCCTATTCTCAGCTAGTGATTGGCAGGTGTTGCTAAGGTAGGCCACTGCTACCAGCAAATATCTTCTATGCTACCCTTACTTGTATCTGGCCTTCACATAGAAAACAGTTTGGGCCTAGCTTGTAGTTTAAAACTTCACTGTCCCTATGTTTAGCAATGTTGGTAATTGTCCCTCATTTTGTCTGGCCCCTCTTCTATCATGTAAAAAATCACCATAAATCACTTTCTAATTGTGATATTTCCTCCACATTAGCTAGGGATCCTCAAAATGTTTCCTACTGGAAAAGGTAGGAATGAAGTATTTTTAGAACCCTTGATTAAAAAGACAATAATTTTTTCTAATCCAGTAGTGTGACTATTTCTGTACCGCTGGAATTCTTTCATTTAACTAGCACAAACTATATGCAAAAAACTGAACTAGAGAGTAGACAATTTATACCTGGTAGTATAAAGAAATAAGGCATGATCCCTGCTCTCAAATAGCTTACAGTCAGCTGGGGGGGGAGGGAGGGGAATGTAAGCAAAATTTAGAGAGTGGGAAGATGGCATACTGTTAAGGTTTAAGGGTCAGCTGCGTATGTGAATAAATGACTTCTAGCTTTCGAATTCAATCTTGTCTATTGAAATATGTTCCCCTTACTGGGTCTGAAGGAAGGGAGAGGACTGCTAGAAGGAACTACTGTTAAACTTGCTTCATCTCTATCTTAAGAGTCAATGATACTTTATAGAAAGTGGTTTTAATTAAATGGATGTTCACTTTAACATTTTGATCTTTTTCTTCCCTCTATTTCTTGCTTATTTTGAGTTAAAAGAGTTACTAAAGAAAATCATGAAAAACAGCTGAATTCTAACCCTTTATATTACTACTTAAATTTTTCATATCATTTTTCTAAGTCTAAGATTTGGTCTCTGTGCCTGAATTGTCTTTTCTTACAGAGAATGAAATGGTTGATTTGAATGTGGTGATGGATGATGCAAAAGCTTTTACAGGTGAGTAAGAAGTTGTGGTGGAAGGGAATTCATTATTAACTAAGACCTATAATTCATTATAACTAAGCTTTATAGAAAAAAATAAGATGTTTTTAAATAGTAGTTTTCTGTTCAGGCTATTGCTGACATGCTAAGTTGACTCCCTACAAAGGTAATGGTTAAATGTTTTTTTTATAATGTTACTATTTGATTTCAGATTTTTCCTATATAGACCTATATTATGTGGAGTTTTGACCAATAATGTTTTCTACTTCACCATTGTTTAAACAACCAAAATACAGGTCAACACTTTTCAATCCCAAGGTGAAGCTTTTGTAGGATAGCCAGGATATATGGTTACTGTGTCAAAAGACCCCATAATTCAGGAACTATAATGGCATTTGACTTGTATTGGAATTGTATAAGCTTTCCTTTGCTTGAATTCAAAGTATAAATTCTATTTCTGACTTAATCCACACATCCACATGTCCTTTGAATCTACATAGTTTCACAAGTTTCGTTGTCAATTTGCTCTTCTAATTAAGGATGATGCCACATAGGTAATCTTTTTCATAATTTGCAATCATTAGTCCATTTCTAAAATTCTTACATGTTAACAATTCTCATCTTTCCAAAGGAGAGAAGGTTGATGTCAGTAATCTGGACAATGTGCTGAGGAAAATGGGGCTAGTACTCACTGATGAGGAGAATAAGGAGCTGCTGAAAATTCTGCCAATTCACAGTGAGTATTTAGTACATCCTTTGAAGTTCGGATTTTTGGGCTTGTATGTGAAAACTGCTGAAATTAGATACGTGTACTTCCAATAAAACCCATTTAGAAAACACAATTCTCACATAAGAAGAAATCCTGTTCTTGTCGCTTACATTTTAGTGCTGAAAATTGGCAACATCTTTCATTAGTCTCCCACCATCAAGGCTAAATTATCCTGTCACCCTGGGAGCACTGCCTAATCTAAACATGACCAAGGAGAAGAGGGAAACCAGGAGAGTACGAGAAGGAAGGAAAAGGGGAGAAACAGAGAAACAGAGGCTGTTCTTAATTCAACCAATAGGTAGATTTATATCATTGAAAGCTTTCTTCATCTTTGGTTTCATTCTTACTTGAGGGTAAAATAGAATAAACTTCTAAACAAATCTGAAGGAGTTTTTTCCCCTGAAATTATGGATGTTGTGTTGTCTTTGTGTTGTCTTTGTGCTGTCTTTGTTAATCTTCTCATCATTTAACCCATATTCTTAATTGTGTCTTATTATATTACAGCCGATGGAAAAGTATACAAGAATAGATTGCTAAAAGGTGTGAAGGCCCTCAAAGGTGAGTGAGAAGCATGGTGAAAGAGCAAGAAAAAATAAAATGTTTATGATTAGCATTTTCTTTTAAATGTTCCAACTTTGCTTCCTGACAATTTATTGAGCCATTGTTATAACTCATAACTTACCATTCTTCTTTGGGTGCATTGGCCTTTTGGGATATAAGTTAAAGTATCATATTACTGTAGGAAGTTTCTAACATTGTTTTCTAGCTAGAACTGTGTAGATTGATGGTTGTTTCAACCACGAGTCATTAGACTTGCCTATTCTTCTCTACTGACCTCTAATGGAAAACTGAAGCAGAGTCCCCTGGATAGGTATTGATGAAAATATCCTATTTCCACTTTCCATACTAATTCTGTGTAAACAATTATACTTTTAATTTTTAATTAGAAAAATATTTTTTTAAACACAAAATACTATAAGAAAATTATCCAATTCTACCACTTAAAAAACTGATAAAGAAGTGAAAGTCAAGTCACGGGGATATAATGTACAGCATGGTGACTATAGCTAATAATACCATATTGTATATTTGAAAGTTGCTAAGAGAGTAGATCTTAAAAGTTCTCAATATAAGAAAAACAAATTGTAACTATGTGTGGTGATGGATGTTAACTACACTTATTGTGGTGATCATTTTGCAATATATATAAATATTGAATCATTATGTTATATACCTGAAACTAATATAATGTTATATGTCAATTATACCTCAAAAAAAAAAAGTGAAAGACCCCCCCTGCCACCTCCCACCAATCTAATCCCTCCCCATAAAGGTAAATACTGTTTGCTGTTTACCTTTGTCTCAGTGGTTATCTTTCTCAATTTTTTCCTACTTTCAACAGACGTATCTAATTCTAGGGAGATATATATGTTAATAGTTTCTTTATGTCCTTGTGCTTTACCCTCCAATTGGCAGGGTTGCATGACCATGATTAGCATTTTTCACTCTTAAGCATCAATATTTATGTTCTTATTCCATGCCCTTCTTTCCTAAGGACCAAGGGTCAAAATCAAAAAAGTGGAAACCCTTATGGAAAACATGGGAATTAGACTCAAGGATGAGGAACTTGAGGAACTAATGACCCAACTGTCAATTGATGGTGAGTGTTACAGACATCATTATGCCCTTCAGAGAAACATTGAGCTCTTCTATTAGAACTGCTGAAAATAGCCTATTTAGTATCATAATGAAGTAAATGTAAATAGAAAGACTTAATCCTGACTCATGAAGAAATAACTATCTCCAAAAATGCTTTTTAAAAATTATGTTAGGGATGCCTTGCAGGACTCGGCCATGCCTGGGAATGCACACACTTCAGGAGCTGAAAGAAAAATGAATTCTTTTATTTCATTCATAAGGGAACATGTTCATAAGGGAACATTTAAGAGAGAAATTAAGAAAGTCAAAAGTCAAATGATGAACTAGGAGAGAATGATTACAAGACAAAGAGTTAATACCCCTAAGGTAGAAAAAGCCATTGTACATTGATAAAAAACATACTGAGAGTAGAAAAATAGGCAAATATACAAACATAATTCATAAAAGAGGAAACGTAAAAGCCCAATAATATATGAAAAGATATTTAACCTTACCAATAATCATAAAAATACAAAATAAAACAAGATACAGAACTATTTTCATTCATCAGACAGGCAAAAATTAACAAGATTGATGATATTTAGTTCTGGTGAGAGTGTGGGAAAGGGACTCATTTATATATTTCGGGTGAGAGTTGCTATATATCCTCTTGGAAAAGTCACTTGGCAGTATCTACGGGGGAAAAACATCTTCTCTTTTCCCCAGCCTACATCCCTCATCCATAGTATATAATATTTCTTTGTGCTAAGTATATAATATTTCTTTGTGCTAAGGCCTGGTCCCTGTTCTTCCACTAACTTGCTGACAAATAATTTAACCCTACTGAATCTTAGTGTCTTCATATGTTAAATGGAGAGTTGAACTAAATAATTCTCTATGGTCACTTCTTGCTCTGAAATTGATATATATGATACATGTAAAGTACTTAGTGCAGTGTCTTGAATACTCAGTAAACGTTAGTCATGATGATTGTGGTAGTGGTAAAGATGATAGGGAAGATGGAGAAGATGTTGAAGAAGAACAAAAGGAAGAAGAAAGGGAAATTTTATGATCTATGAATCAATTTTGCCTGCTATAAAAATATAAGTCCTAATAGAATAAATATTTGTTTACTAATTATGACCTTTATGTAAATAAATAAGGTAAGTTGCAAGTTAGAGCATTTTACAAGAAATAGCACTGGGCTCACTGTCTTCCTCCTCCACTGCTCCTGTCCTTATTCTTGGCAGCTTCAAAATCTTCCATACAGATCATAGGCTTTTGACTTGACTGTGCCATAGACCCCTTTGACAGTCTGATAAATGGACTACTTCTGAGGATAATATTTTTAAATGCTTAAAATAAAATATATAAGATTACAAAGAAACTATATTAAAATACAACTTATCAAAACATTAAAGACATAAATTATTCATACTTATTAACACATTTAACAAGTTCTAGTAGCAAGTCTAATGATTGTTGTAATTTTAAAGTAGTAATGAGCATAAGCAACTTTTTAATATATTTGCAATAACTATCATGTGATATGAAAATGTCAGTGATTTATATTAGTAAAAAAGTCACAGGTTCTGCTGCTACTACTATGGTTTGTTGCCTACCTTAATAATTGAAGAAAATGCTAAATTTAAGTTAGTGGTTAGTGAAAATAAAGATATATTTTTTTCCTGTTCAAGCTCAAGGACTCCCTGAATTCTATCAATACAGAGTCCGTGGACCCCAGGTGAAAAACTCCTGGTATAGATCACCCACCCAACACCCCGACCTCTTGTTCCTTGGCCTCTTTAACATCAATCATCTTTTCCTCTCCTCCCCTGAACTATCACTCACATGGTGATGACCTAGACCTTGTCCTCACCTAATATATCACCCCAAAAATCTCTGTTTCATTTCCCCACTCTCTGACTTTTATCCTTCCAGTTCATTTACTATGCAGACATTTCTGTCACAACACAAGGTAGGAACGCCTTAAAAACCTCCCATTCTGTAACAGTGCCCACTAAAGTAACTGAGCTCATGGGGAAAATTGAGGAAGCTCACTCAAAATCTATGCCACTTTGTAGCCAGAGCACTAACAAAAGCAGCTATTGATACTGTATGAGGAAGCTTGGACAGCCCAGGTAAATAGCTCAGAGTGGCTGGAAGCTATTAAAAAATGCACACACACCCCCACCAATAAAACAGTTGAAAAGCTGATTTGCAGCTCTGAAATAATGTAGATGAAAGTAGAATTCCGAGCCAGTGAACCAGGCTCCTCCTCCTGCATCTCAGGCACTTATTTTTTAATTTTATTAAAATAGAGCTGAAAGAGCCCTTGCTGTAGCCAGCCCAAGATTTTTTCTTTTCCTGTTGAAGTTTATAATTCTAATTCTCTTATTTAGGAAAAATTATATATGAACCACCATGCCTTCCACGTTACTGTGACACTATTTTATTTACCAATTGAACATGATAACATTGTTGCCACTGAACATGTGCTGTAGCAGACCAGAGGTGTAGAACTCCAACTCCGGCTACTCTCCAGCCACTGGAGACCTTCATGCCTTTAACTCTACCATTCGTTCATTATTCAACTCCTCCCCCCATGTCTTCATTTTCTTCCTTAAATTAGATTCAGTGCTTCAACGTCATAGAACCTTACAAACTCTCAGAACTCCTATCAGACTTTCTTGGCAAAACCCCAGTCATCTCCTTACTCCATGCTTTCCCCTGAACAGCTTAACATTGCTGAAGAAAATCACAAAACTATGCTAGTAGAACTCACTTCCACATAATGGCCATGAATTTCAAGTCAGCCTTTAACACTGTCAAAGAAGTCCCTACTACATTTTCCAAGTAAATTCACTTTCTCACTCTCAGAGACAATTTCACACCTCCTCTCTTCAAATTTCCAACACCTCCTCACCTCAACTCTCACCTGATATCCTCACTTCAGACTTCATAGAGAAAATAGATGCAGTTAGACAGAGGGACCTCATTTTCCTACCTCCTTTTCCATGATCCTACCTCTATCTATGCCCATATACCCTGCCTCTCCTCTTGTAATGGAAGAATCTCTGCTCCCATTGTGGGCCAGCCCTTCCACTTGTGTCCTGGCTCTCATTTCCACTTGCCTTCTCAAAGACTTTACTCCTGCAATTTTTCCCTTTCTCTCCTGCATCATGAATTTCTTCCTCTCAACTGTATCTCTTTCTATATTACACTGACATGTAGGTAGATTCTTGTCTATTCCCCTTGTCCCCTACCAGCTACCACTCCATCTCTTCGTTCCTCTTCAGAACAGAACCTCTCAAAAAGTTGTCATTACTCATTGTCTCCACTTCCTCACCTCCCATTCACTCTTGAGCGCTCCCTTTCAGACCTTTCTCTTGCCAAGGTTCATGGTCAATTATCTGTTCTTATTTTACTTGCTATCTCAGCAGCATTTAAATAGTGACTACTCCCTCTTAATTGAAATATTTTTTCCTCCAGACTTTGAAGCCCCATACCCAGCTGATTTTTTTCTTTCCTCACTAACACCTTCTTCTCAGTTTCCTTTTCGAACTCTTCCTCCCCTGCAAGATCTCTAAATAATGAAGCACCCCAGGGCTAGACTCTTGGCTGTGTTTTTTATATACACCCTCTTCCTAAGAGATTGCATCCAGTCTCACTGGATCAAATACTTTCTTTAAGCTCATAAAAGGAAATTTATATCTCCAGCTCAACCTCCTTAAGTCAGGAATGGTATATCAAACTAGCTATTTGATATCTCCTCTTGGATATCGAAAAGGCATCACAAATTTAATGGAATTATTGATTAATTCCTCATAAAGTTTCAAGCCCTCCCCATCTGAGTAATGGCATCCCATCCACCCTGTTGATTAGGGGGAGAGTAGAGGGAGAAGAAGCTAGATTTCTTCCTTGATTTCTCCTTCCCCTCATATCCCACATTCAAATCTAGGCTCTACCTGAAAAATATGTCCTGAATCCATCCACTTATCACCATCTCCAGTGCTGCAACCATAGCCCAAGCCACCATCATCTCTTTTCTGAGCTGCTGAAACAGTCTCATCTCTAGTCCCTCTTCCTCCAGTTTCCCCCCACTGCATAGATCAGCCAGAGTGATCTTTTTTTTCTTTCTTTTATTTTTTTGTGAGGAAGATTAGCCCTGAGCTAACATCTGTTGCCAATCCTCCTCTTTTTGCTGAGGAAGATTGGCCCTGGGCTAATATCCGTGACCATCTTCCTCTACTTTATATGTGGGGTGCCACCACAGCATGGCTTGATAAGTGGTGTGTAGATCTGTGCCCGGGATCCGAACCTGTGAACCCCAAGCTACCAAAGCAGAGTGCACAAATTTAACCACTACACCACCAGGCTGGCCCCTGATCTTTTTTCCTTAATAATTTTTTTTTTTTTTGCTGAGTTAAGATTCGCCCTGAGCTAACATCTGCTGCCAATCTTCCTCTTTTTGTATGTGAGCCGTTGCCACAGCATGGCCACTGACAGATAAGTGGTGTAGGTCCATGCCCAGGAACTGAACCCAGGCCGCCAAAGCAAAGCACACCGAACTTAACCACTAGGCCACCAGGGCTGGCCCCAGAGTGATCTTTTGAAAGCTAAAATCAGGTCAAATTACTCCCCTTCTTCAAGGCCTCCAATGACATTCCATTGCAACCAGAATAAAATCTAAACTTTATCATCATGACCTACAAGGCCCTGCATGATTTGGCCCCTGTCATGCTGGTCTTCTCTCTGTTTCTTGATCATGTGAAATTCATTCCCATCTTAGGGCTATCTTACATACCAGTTTTCTACTTGGAATGTTCTTCCCTCAATTCTTATGTGGCTATCCTCTTATTGTTCAGGCATCAACTCAAATAGACTCTCCTCAGAGAGGCCTTCCCTAACCTCCCTGTCTAAAGCAATCACACCTACTATTACTCTCTATTATATTGCCTTATTTTATTTTTGATAGCATCTTGACTGTACCTCAAATAATCCTTTTTGTTTATTGTTTACATATTTACTATCTGTTTCCCTCTACTGGATTGTATACTCCTTGATAGCAAGAACTCTGCCAGCTTGTCTACTTTTGTATCCCCAAAGCCTAGCAAAGTGCCTGGCACATAGAAAGTATCCCATAAATATTTGTTGATTAACTGACTAAATAAAAATACTTAGGGTCAGGTTCATTTGTCCTATCTCCCTACACTTACCTGTAACCAATCACTTCTTAATTTAATCTTACTCTGGTGGTCTCTAAAGCAAGGGCTTCTAAAGGAAGATAGAAGAATGATTCATTATAGATTAAAAGCTTTCTTTGTTTCTAAGATAGCACTATTATCTCTAAGGATAAGTACATAAAATTCTAAGGAAAATTACAAAAAAGATTACTGAATTCTTGTGGTCGTCATAATTTCAGAACTTTATGCATTGTAAGTTTTCTGAGTCTCAGTAACATTGGTTTATCTGATTCTGAAGTTTATTTCCTTTGCCTTACAGGTGATAGAACAGTTGGTCTGAACGATTTGATGGATGCTGTCAGTTACATCAAGGGTGAGTTGCAAGCTATGTAAATAGCATCTTAATACTTTGCAATTGGTGGAGAAAAATATTTTCCCTTTGTAAATGTATAAATTCTTTCATATAATACATGTTCTATTTTTGTGGATGCTGCTGAACTTGGGTAAACAATAATTAATCTTTGTTTTTATATCAATACCCATTCTCTGAAACTTTCCCCAAAAGAGCTCTTCAATATAATAATCAATAATATCAAGAGCCATGGAACTCTTCCTTTTCTCCACTAACCACACTCCTAGTAATTTATCCTCTGGAAATAATTTAATTGAAGAAAAGAAAAAAATCTCTACCTAAAGACCTTCAGAGAAATTTGAAACAGCCTAAATATCTAACAGTATGGGAATTACTACATAAACCATGGTATATCAGCCTAATGGGATACCATGTGTTGAAATGCTAACTGTAAAGATTATGTGGCAACTTGGAAACATGTTTATAAAGTAATATTAGGTTGGAAAAGTAGAATATGTTACTACACCACGTCCATTTTTGCCCACCGCCCAGAAAGCCAATCACCAAGACGATGAGATTGCAGAGAGAGAGGGTTTAATCACAAGGCAGCCAAGTGAGGAAAACGGGAGAACAAGTCTCAAATCCACCTCCCAGCAAATAGGAACTCAGGGGTATTTATGGGGAAGGAGTCAAGGTGGTCTGAAATGATTGGAGGTGAGGAGAGATAAGGTAATTGATGATCTGTGTAAGCGTAGTCAGGCTCTGTGCCTCTTTGTAGGACACATGTTCACAGAATGGCGGCATTAGCATGCCCTGTGGGTGGAGTTCCAACCTCTTGCAGTCAAAAGGTCGCTTATTGGTCATTTGTCTGTGTGGGTGCAGTTGATGGGTTGGTGGTCTCAATCTGGCCTGAAGTGGACAAGGGGTTCAGTTCCTGAGAAAAATAGCTCAAACACCCATTACCATGGCGACCCCAGCTCCAGGGGGATGTTACCTATAGGCAACCTAGTAGGAGTCAGATACTATATTACCTAAACAGCACAGTTAACAATGGGTAAGTTTATCATGCAGATTTAAGTCCTCATCTTCAGTTCTGATAAGTTTCTAGGTAAGGCCATCCCCTCACTTCTTCCTGGTACAGGGAAGAAGATACCTTTACAAATGGAGATTTTCTTTACAAATGTAAATGTCTTTTATAAAGGGCAACCAGGACTAAGAATGGGCTTAGCATGGACCCACCCAGACACCAAAGATGTCTATGGTGATGGCCTGATCTGGGGGCAGGCCTCCTATCCCAAACTCCTTTGGTTAGTTAGTGGGAGTGGGGGCCAATTCTGATCCCCCTAGTTACTAGCTGCTTAATCATCAATGGCTAACTGTTGGCAGGTTTCAAATACAGAATAGTGTGTATATTAAATTTCCACATTGTAAAAGGAGAGTCTTATTGTCAAACACCAGAAATGGAATGTGAAAAACTAAAACTGGTTTTTGTGGTAGAGTGGTGGAATTATATTTTTCCCTTTTTATATTAATCTTTAATGTTGTTACACTATTTTTACAACGATTGAGGAAAAATTACTTCTGACTGTGTTGAGATGAATAAAATTCTCGGAATACCTGGTGACCGGAGAAGCAAACTACAGGCAAATATTTTTTATAATTTTATTTATTTATTTATTTTTCCCCCCAAAGCCCCGGTAGATAGTTGTATGTCATAGCTGCACATCCTTCTAGTTGCTGTATGTGGGACGTGGCCTCAGCATGGCCGGAGAAGCAGTGCGGCGGTGCGCGCCCGGGATCCGAACCCAGGCCGCCAGCAGCGGAGCGCGCGCTTAACCGCTAAGCCACGGGGCTGGCCCCCAGGCAAATATTTTTTAAATAAACAAAAATAAAATTTTTAAAACTAGTCTATAGAAAAAAACTGAATTTTCAAGTGGCATAGGAGAAAGAGATAACATAAAACCAAATCCCTACATATAGCTTAATTTGTTATGGATTTTGCAATAATCCACCAGTCAATTCCTACCCCATGGTGTACTTTCTTTTTTGTAGCCACCTTCTGACCCTGAACCAGAATTAAAGAAACAGGATTTTTTTCTGACCCTCCTGTTAATTCTGGGTATATGTGGGCAATGGTATATATAAGCACAGATAGTGTTTTTCATCCTTTGTAGATAGTTCTATAATATTTTTGCAATTTATGTCTCCCCTTTTCTAAGGAGAGGTAATTGATATCCAGGACTTAGACAACTTTCTAGCAAGTGAAGGGTTTGAGCTCACGAAAGAAGAAATGAAGGAGCTGATACCTCATTTGACATTTAATGGTGAGGTTTTTTAAAATTCTGTTGTCTTCCTTGAATTGTCTTTGTTATCTTGTATATAAGATCCTCTGAAATGATCCTTATCTTTGTATCACCTACAACAATGCTCCTCAAACTTGATGTGCATATGAATCACCTGGACATCTTATTAAAATGCAGACTGTAATTCAGGTCTAGGGTGGAGCCTGAGAGATTCCATGCATTTCTAACAAGCTCCTAGATGATGCCAATGCTGCTGGTCCATCTTTGCCTGTCAAGGACCTAAAAGATGAAGAAATGATAGATTAAGTTTGTGCCTGGCCTTTCATTTCTTGAGTCACAAGTACAACCAACATGTTAATTTGTGCCTGAGGGCATGATTCTAGCCCAAAAATAAGAAGGAAAAATATTAGAGTAATTGAAATTAAAAAATAAAAATTGAGTATTAGGGAGAGACACACAGGGGAAGCAGGGGCAGTTAGGGGTTGATTGATTTATTTGTTTGCTTATTGAGATTTTTATTATTGCTTATTGAGTCTGGTTACATGACTTATCTGCTGGCTTTTGTGTTATACAAATACTTTAGATCAGTCTTTTTTTATTTCTACTACTTTCTTTGTTGTTCTGATACTAAAAAGAAAAAAGATGATCTAGGAGCATTTGGGGAGTAGCATTTCTTACTATAATGCTTCAGTGATGTTGCTAGATAGCTTCTGTGCAGCTCTGGCCTTGAATTAAAAAGACTATATTGATTTATTCAACCAACAAATATTTATAGGTCACTGAATATGTCCAGGCACTATACTAGGTACTAGGGATATAGGAATGAAGAAGGGAGCACATACTTGGCTTTGTCTACTAAGCCCAACTGAAAGTAGAAAATAAGGGGGCTGGCCCAGTGGTGTAGGGGTAAAGTTCACACACTTGGCTTCAGTGGCCCAGGCTTCACGGTTTCGGATCCTGGGCGTGGACTTACTCACGGCTTATCAAGCCATGCTGAGGCGGCATCCCATATAGAAGAACTACAACTCTACAGCTATGATACACAACTGTGTACTAGGGCTTTGGGGAGAAAAAAGGAAAAAAAAGAGGAAGATTGGCAACAGATGTTAGCGCAGGGCCAATCTTCCTCAAAAAAAAACAGAAAGTAGAAAATAAAACACTGAACAATTATGTTTCTCAAATCATGGTTTTAAAATTTTAAATTTTGTAATTTTATTCATTGCAAACATCTCCATTTTCTATTCTCTAAAGTTCATCTCTTCTTTTCCTCTCTTCAGTTGAAGAGATTCTTTCCAAACCTTCTAAATCCATTGTTCTTGACCTGATCATCTCCCACTTTTTCAAAAATTATTTTAATTGAGATAATTGACATATAATATTATATTAGTTTCAGGTGTACAACATAATGATTTTATATTTGTATAAAAATTATTTCTTTCATAATTCCTTTCCAACATATTCAATTTCATCTATTTTTCTCTACTCTGCCTATAAGAGGCACATACTCCTCCACCCCTTTTAAAAACTAACCTTCACTTGGCTCTTCTACCTTCTAATTATGATCATCCATCCCTCATGTGTTTCTCAGCCCACTTTTTAATTGTTCTATAGGTGTTGATTCTGCTTCCTCACTTGATATTCTCTCTTTGAATCCTTGCCATTGGCTTCCCCTCTCACATAGTCCCCAATTCTACTGAAATAGTTCTCAGAATCAGAAATCACCAACTCATTCTATTTCTTTTTTTCACTCAACATTGTTTTTTTAACAGCTTTATTGAGATATATTTCACGTACCATACAATTCATCCATTTAAAGTGTACAATTCAATGGTTTTTAGTATTCACAGATATGTGCAACTATCACCACAGTCATTCTAGAACATTTTCATCACCTAAAAAGAAACCCTGTACCCTTTAGCTATCACTCCCTATTGCCTCAGCCCTAAGAAATCATTATTCTACATTCTGTGTCTATGCTTTGCCTTTTATGGACATTTCCATTTCCATTTATGTCCAGAATAAATATTAATATAAATATAAATGGAATCATATAAATATTAATATAAATATAAATGGAATCATATAATATGTGATCTTTTGTGACCAGCTTCTTTCACTTAGCATGTTTTCAAGATTCATCCATGTTGCAGCATGTATCAGTACTTCATTCCTTTTAATGGCCAAATGATATTCATGTTGTATGGATATATCACATTTTGTTTATTAATTCATCAGTTTATGGTCATTTGGATTGTTTCCACCTTTTGGCTATTAGGAATAATGCTGCTATAAACATTTGTGTGCAAATTTTTTGTGGACATATGTTTTCATTTCTCTTGGGTATGTAGCTAGGAGTGGAATTGTAGGGTCATAGGGTAATTCTACATTTAACCATTTCAGGAACTGCCAGAGTTTTCCAAAGTGGCTGCATCATTTTGCATCCCCAGTGTATAAAGGTTCTGATTTCTCCACATCCTCATCAACACTTGTTACTATCTGACTTTTTGATTCTAGCCATCCTACTGGGTATGAATCAACACCATGTTTTTGAGATATACCCATGTTTCTATAAATCAATCTAATTCTGGTTGCTGTATAACAGTCCTTCAATTCAATTTCCATAATTTACCTATCCATTGTCCCAGTGACAGACACCAAAGTTGCCAATATTTCATTTTCTTATTCTATTACCTATATAGTTTTACCTTTCACATTTAGATCTTTAATCCATCTCTGTACACCACTTCTGTGTATGGTGACATAGAGGTCTAACTTGTTTCTTCTTCATAAAGCAAACAATTTTCCCAACACCCAACTGATTTGTGATCCTACCATGTAGGGAGGAAACCCAGCATTTCTCTAATATCTATGGACTCTTGGGTAGGTTAGGCAGAACATATATTTCTCCTATACCAATGGTTCATATTTTCTACTTTGAATTCTCAGTCTCTGCTTTGCATTCCTTCTGTTATGCTGCTGTCATTTTATATTCTGTTACCCCACTGGACAGTGCCTAATTCCATCATTTCTCAACTCAAGTTGGGGGGGGGGCTTATTTTACTGAACTGCTTAAATTTGAATAATAAGTGTGCTTATTCTTATAGATTTTGTCACCATTCCTACCTTAGGGGAATTTTTATTTTTGTTTCTGTTCCTCCCAAGTTCCAGCCCCCCATTTTGTTGCTAGGGAGGAAACATTAGAGAGAAATATGTTCACAGTTTTTGGAGAAAGTGGGAGAGAAAGACATATATGCTGTTAGTCTCAAAATAAAAGTATATAATATTTTATAGAACTAAAAAATTACTTCCTTATCAGAATTCTTGAGAGTGCCACCCAGGGTTCCTTTCTGCCCCTTCTCCTACTTGGTGGCATCATGGAAGAAACATTCTCTCCCACCTGTCTCACAGCTGCTCTTCTTCTAGCTTGCTCTATAGTCCTTTCTCTTGCAAGTGCTATTCTGGCCTAGATATGGTATTTAAATCTCTGAGTTTCTCATGCATTTACATTAACTTCTCAAGTATCAACCACTCTCTTCCTATTTTTCTGGTCCTGGTCCCCTCCACATCCCCATCAGTGTCCTCCAGTACTCAGACTGATCCTCCTTTGCTCTCTTCCTTAGGTCAAATTTATACTAACTCCCAATAGACTGTTAAGTCATTAAAGGAAGAGATCCTATGTGCTAGGCTCTGTGCCAAGTGCTAAGGACACAAAAATGAATGAGTCACAGCCCTTATCCTCAAAGAGCTTATGGTCCAACAGAAGAGATGGGCACACAAACAAAATAATTTTGATATAATGTGATAAATGTATGCAGAAGGCAGGGAGCATTTAGCCTTCCTTCTGGGGTTTCCTGGAGAAGACCCTAAGCTGAACAAGTATGGGAAGATCATACCCTGTATCCTCAGTAGTGACAAGCACACCACCTCAAATGCATTGGTTCTCAAGAAATACTTGTTAGAACAAAAAACATAACAGATCCTCTCTCCCTATTCCAACTCTGAGCATTTGCCAACATAGTCTCTTCATATCTTTTTTGATTTTTTTAATGTCATTGATCTGAGTTTGGAAAAGATGCTGCCAGATTTGAGTCCCGGTTCTTTCTGTAATATCTTTTTCCCATGTGTCACTTTTGGAGTGAAACACAGAAAAAAGGAACTGCATTAAAGAAGTAGAGATATTTGCCTCATTGAAAGATTTATTCTTTCTTCCATCATATTCACCTGAGAGAAAAATGAATCCAATCCAAAGCAGACCAGTGTCTCTAGTTCTTCTAACTCATGGAAGAAGTTCCAGCTTGCCATGCCATTTTAATAATTTCACAACTTTCATCAGTTTTTATGAGTTCTTATGTGACTGCCTTTGTATCTGACTCAGAATGTTTTACAGGAAATGGGAAGGTTCAAGTGCATTCGATAATGGAGGGCCTGAGGAAGTTTCAACGTGAGTGGAAATTTTTGATAGAATATAAAATTGATAATCTAATGCTATGCATTTATTTTTATATGTGTTTTCTTGGATATAAAAGTAATACATGTTCATTATGGAAAATTTCTATATTCTAAAAATGAAAGAATGAAAAAGGAAAATTTTAATAATTCTTAATTCTATCACCTAATGATAATCTATAATTGTATCACCCCACATGTTTTTCCTTATGCATACACAATTGTTGTGCGTTTAGCTTTGAAGTCCCACTTTCAATGTACTTTTCCATTTTCTTATTAATATTAAAATCTTATCCATTGATAGGTATGTCTAATGACCTGAAATTCCTTTTTGGATGCCTCTGAAATTTAATACATAATCTCAGCCCTTTTTGTTTGCAGGCCTCTTATCATACTTACATTTAAAATAAGTTTCCCAATGCCAAAATGCTATATTCTATATTTACACAGAAAAGAATGAATGGAAGGTTTGAAAATTATGCTGTGAAATTGATCAGTAGAGGCAAGATAAAACTTGTCCTCTGCCCTCTTCTCACACACACAACAACCTCAATCTGTACTTCATTCTTAAGTAATTTTGGTTTGCTCTCTGCACCAGCATTTTTCAACAAGTGTGTGTCTTTGCAAGCCTGATTGTGTTTCAAAAAGAAGAATTTAAGGGAAAAAAGAATAATTTAAGGTACTTTATGCAAGTATCTACAAAATGAATATTAATAAGAGAAGATAAATTTAAATTCTGGGTACCCATATTTAACGTTTCCAAGTGAGTTCTGTTGTATTTTATTATTTGTAAAAGAAAAAAGATTTCTTTGAATAGATCCATTCTATTGCTGCTTCTGTTGCTGGTTCCAGAAAACTTTCAGAAATGTCTACTTCGTAGCTTTTAACCCCAGCATTGAAAATCATGCTGCTGAATCTAAGGATACTGGAAGCAACCCTCCATGATCATGTACAAGATCAGCGTTCATCAATAAACATTTATTGAGTACCCAGGCACCTCAAAAAAGAAAAAAACTTCAATGATGAAAAAGAGACATCAAAGTTCTTGCTCTCAGCAAGGCTTAGTCTTTGAGTACATAGCATGTGCTCAATAAATGCTTATTGATTGACTAATAGAGGTTCTAGTCTCCTGCTCTCAGATAATTGAAGACTCACTAACCCAAGCAGCTGTATTGAGGTCATTCTTTAGATAAGCTTCCCAGTCTGGGCCACTCAGAAGAAACAGTTATGTTAAACTAGCAACCCCAGAGAACATAAGTGACTCACTCAAATCAGAATGGATTGTTAAAAATCATTTACAACACTGAGAAAGCATAGTTTCACAGTCCTCTCTGCTTATTTTTCCATCACTCATCTTTCTCCTTTTCCATTTCTTCTTTTTCTCCATTTTTATTATCTTCTCCATGTCTCTATTGCTAGATTATTTTTCTTTCACTCCTGCTTCTCCTCATTTTGCTACTGGTGTTGTTTTTTGTTTTTTCTTTTCCTTCCAGTGTCTATCCAACATATACATTTCACCTGCCTTCCCTGCTCACCCACGTGCTTTCTTCACTGCGTAAGCACCATTCCACTTGCTGCCACCAAAATATATTTTATTCTGTGAAGTTTACAGTGCATTAAAGAAAATTTAGACATTAAAAGTATGTTTTGGGGCCAGCCCCATGGCCTAGTGGTTAAGTTCAGCATGCTTCACTTTGGCAGCCCAGGGTTTGCGGGTTCAGTTCCCGGGTGCGGACCTACACCACTCATCAGCCATGCTGTGGCAGTGACCCACATACAAAATAGAGGAAGACTGGCACAGATGTTAGCTCAGGGTGAATAGTCCTCAGCAAAAAAATAAATAAATAAATAAAAATAAAAGTATGTTTCATAAAAAATTTAGAAATTTCAAACAGTAGTGTCTATTCCATAAATTCACCAAATAATACTCAATTTCCACTTAAGTTTTCTTTATTGATATAGGTATTAAGGGAACAAATTTTATTTCTGAATGCTGTATTGACTTTTTTTATGCACTCAAACATGTACTCCTATGATTTAAGTTTTCACACTCAAATTTCAGATAGGTAAACATAGTCATTTTTTAGACAATGGCATTTTTCACACTTAAATATCTTTTTTTCCCCAATTCCCATCTCATCATTTCTGTTTTTCTAAGGAATAAAGGTGGATTCCAGTTACCTAAGCACAATAACATGAAAATAACACTTCTATCTGAACAACTTCAAGACCTGCTAATACTTATGTCTTTTGATGGTGAACATTCAAAATTCTACTCTGGCCTTCAATGGTACTTGGGTTGTGGGGTTCTATGTGAGAATTTCTAAAACCATACTTATTAATGATACAGGGAAACTCTAATATACGTTTATTAAAAATCTACTGTGTAAAAATAAAGTCTGCCACTTGTCAGGAACAGAAATCTTCTAAGTCACATTCCCAACCACAGTGGTATCACATGCAGTATCCAAGAATGGCATAGGATGCTCCAGCAAACTAATGTCTAGGCAGGGGGAAGAGCTGAGCAATAGGGAAGAAGAAAAGAATGAAAGAGAGAGAGAGCAGAGAAATAAAAGGTGTTTGATAGGTTTTTCTTAATTCTACAAAATATGCATTTTTGTATTAGTGTTAATCTCTCCCCTCCCATAAAGAAACTACAACTACTTTATGTGCAATGCTTTCTGCATGATATATTACCCTGTATAGCCTTCATAGCCTAAAGATACCACCAAAAATTTTCCATGTTTCCATAACCTGCCACTGACCTTTCTTGATATTAAAATAGTACATTATTGGCTTTATCAGGCCAAACTAAACCAAACCTAGGGAACTGAGCCATTATATCCAGCACTTTTCTCCTGAGAATTAACCTCCTCATGTTTAAAAAAGCCAAACTACTACACATTTTGAGAGGAAAAAAAGAAAAAGAATTGAATCAGTACTATTAAGGTATTTGTTTGGTTGTTGTTCTGGCCATGGGGTGGCGTGAGGGGAGATTTTATAGTTAATATTATGACATATATTGTGACACACATTTCACAGGAGAACTCACTAGAAACAAATATCTATACCATTAATAGATATATAATTAGTCAACAGTTCATACCCAAAGTACTAACGAAAATTAAATGAGTAGCAGATCATCCTCCTCTTGAGTCAATAGATTTTCAAAGTCACTTCACTTTTTTACTTCCTAAAAGATGATAAATAAATAGTCTGGACTTCCATGCTGACTCTATAATGCTTTTTAATTTTTTTTTTGGAGTTTGATAAATTAAGGCACCAAAAGAAGCAATATGAATTAAGATATGTATCACATATAACTGACATTTTCTTCAGTTTTCCACTCATCTGAGGAAAAATTAAGATAAAATTATATTTTCCTATTCTATTTTTTATAACTTCAGAAATTTATATATATGTAATAATTTTTATATATCTTTATTTTGTCTTTAAGCAAATGGAATGGTACCTCTACATAAGTTGATGAAAACTACAAATGATACTAAAGGTGAGTGTGAAACCTTATGTGAAGGCATTGTAATGATGGGGTTTAGTATTTTGACTTACATTTTTTAATTTCATAATTATTTTCCCTAATAGTTTTGACAATTACTACCCTCCATCTACTTGTTGAGAGATGACTGACCACTATTATCTCTCCAATTGCTTTTCTGAGTTCCTTTAGCCTTTATAGTCCACACTACACTGCATCACATGTGATTATCAGGTATTTTATATTGTTTTTCTAATGGATTCAATTGTGATGAATTTTTTTTATCTCTAATTACATTGTAACCTATTTGGTGCAATTTAAAGTGCAATTACACAAAGCAGGTGTTCCTATCTCTGTCACTAAAGAAATCAACTCAACTTATTGGGCTTTAGTGTCCTTTTCAATAAAATGAAAAGGGTGAATTAGATTGATGATTTATTAGTTCTCTTCCAGCTTTAAAATTCTAGAACTAACTTTTGTGTTTGAAAAGACATTACCAAGAAAGTGAAAGACAACCCACAGAATAGGAGAAAATATTTGTACATGATATACGGTCTAGTATCCAAAACATATAAAGAACACTTATAACTCAACAATGAAAAGACAAGTTACCCAACTTTAAAAATGAGTGAAATAGGGCCGGCCCCGTGGCTTGGTGGTTAAGTGAGCGCGCTCCACTGCTGGCGACCCGGGTTCGGATCCCGGGCTCGCACCGACGCGCTGCTTCTCCGGCCATGCTGAGGCCGCGTCCCACATACAGCAACTAGAAGGATGTGCAACTATGACATACAACTATCTACTGGGGCTTTGGGGGGAAAAAATAAATAAATAAAATCTTTAAAAAAA
Source organism: Ceratotherium simum simum (assembly GCF_057802395.1). Classification (NCBI taxonomy): domain Eukaryota; kingdom Metazoa; phylum Chordata; class Mammalia; order Perissodactyla; family Rhinocerotidae; genus Ceratotherium; species Ceratotherium simum. The sequence goes on from NC_141915.1 coordinate 45,637,029, forward strand.
AAAAAAAAAAATGAGTGAAATAGACATTTCTCAAAAGAAGATAGAAAAATGACTAATAAGCACATAAAAAGATGTTCTACACCATTACTCATTAGAGAAAGGCAAATCAAAACCACGAGATACCACTTTACACCCAGTCAGATGACTATAATAAAAAAGACAGGGCCGGCCCCGTGGCTTAGCGGTTGGGTGCGCGCGCTCCGCTGCTGGCGGCCCGGGTTCGGATCCCGGGCGCGTACCGATGCACCACTTCTCTGGCCATGCTGAGGCCGTGTCCCACATGCAGAGACTAGAAGGATGTGCAGCTGTGACATACAACTATCTACTGGGGCTTTGGGGGAAAATAAATAAATAAAAATTATTTAAAAAAAAAAGACAATAACAAGTGTTGATGAGGATGTGGAGAAATTGGAGTCCTCATACATTGCTGGTGGGAATGTAAAATGGTGCAGCTGCTGTGGAAAACAGTTTGGCAGTTCCCAAAATGTGAAACATGACCCAGCAATTCCACTCCTAGTGATATACTCAAGAGAAATGAAAACATGTACACTCAAGAACTTGTACAAGATGTTCATAGCAGCATGATTCATAATAGTCAAAAAGTGAAGACAATCCAAATGTTCATCAACTGATGAATGGATAAACAAAATGTGGTATATACATACAATGGAATATTATTCGGCCATAAAAAGGAATGAAGTATTGATACATGCCACAACATGGATGAACCTTGAAAACTTTATGCTAAGAAGCCACATATTGTATAATTCTATTTATATTAAATGTCCAGAATAGGCAAATCTGTAGAAACAGAAGATAGATTAGTGGTTGCCACAAGGCAACCACTGTGGGAGGAGAGAATGGGAAGTGGATGCTAGTGGGTACAGGGTTTTGGGGGGGGGGGCTTGATAAAACTTTCTGGAATTAGATAGTGGTATTGGTTGTACAACTTTGTGAACATACTAAAAACCACTGAATTGTACACTTTTAAAAGGGTGAATTTTATGGTATGTGAATTATATTTTAATTTTTTAAAAATTCCAGGAGCTCTTCCTCAAAAAAAACATTCCAGAACTGACCCAAAAACATATCTGCTGAAAAAATACAAGGACTCAGAAACTGTGCCTGTTTGTCAGGCTCTGTAATTGGAAAAAATAAACAACAGGCTGGCCCCAAACATAAGACCCAGCCCAAAGCACCTTCCTTCTATCCAGTGCACCATGCTGTAGATCCCATCTTATGTCCTGGGACCATCAGTCCTATAGATAAATATCACACCAGTCCACCAATTCTAAACTACCTAGGATATGCCCACAAATAAAGTAAGTGAAACCAGCCCTTCATCTCATTTGGTTCTGGATAGATGACTATTTAGGTGTAGCTAAATGATAATACACGCCTACTCTCCAGGATATTTTAGTTCATTATGTATACTACCCTATTAATTTTGATGATTTCACCACTATTTACTCATAGATTATGGAAACCTGAATTTGGATGAACCTGTCTCCCTTCCCTATCAGCTACTTTAGGGAAGGCACGCCATCTTATAAGTCTTTTTATTCTTTGTACCTAGCAGTTACTATGTATCTGCTGAAGGGATGAATGGATGCATGTATCCATTCATTTAACAATCAGTTAGTGTCTATCATGTGCCAAGTATTATTCTACGTGCTTGGGACAAAAATCCCTACCCTCATGCAGCTTGCTCTTTAGTGAGGAGATATACACAATAACCAAATAAGATAATAGTATGACAGATATTACAGAGAAAATAAAGCAAGGCAAGGGGTATAGGGAATGCTGAAAGTGGGGGAAGATAATCAAGAAAGGCCTCACTGATAAGGGCATTTAAGCAAAAAGCTAAGGAGGTAAGAGAGCGAGCCATGCAGAAATCTGAGGCAAGAGCACTCCATGCAGAGGGAAGAGCAAGTGCAAATGCCCTCATACAAGAACGTGCTTGCAGTATTTGAGAAAGAGCAAAGAGGCTCTTGTTAGGTGGCTTGTTAGTGGAAGGAGGTGGTGCAGGTGTGGAGAGTAACAAATCATATAAGCCTTGAAGGCTATTGTAAAGGTTGGATTTTTTACCGTGAGTGACATAGGAAACTACTGGAGGATTTGAGCAGAGACATGACATGATCTGACTTAAGTTTTTAAAGGATTATCCTGCTTCCTGTGTGTAGAATAGACTTGGCAGGGGTGGATACGGCAAGAGCAGAGCAGGGAGACCAGTTAGGAGGTCTATGCGGTAATCCAGAGCAGGAGGTGGAGGTGGAGGTGGTGAGATTGGTTGGGTTACATATATATTTTGAAAATGGAATCAACAGTATTTCCTGATAGATATATTCCCTGATGTATCCCAGGGCCTAGAACATAATAGGCACTAAAAAAATACTTATGGAATGAATGAATTGGATTAGATGTGGGATACAAGAGAAGAGGATTGGAGCATATTCCAAAGGTTTTGGCCTGAACAGAGAATGGAGCACAGGCCTGGAATGATGGAATTGCCATTTCCTGAGATGAATAGGTGACTGGATAAATTCTGTTATATTGTCAAATTAGTGAAGAAACTAATTGAAATCCACATAGATTCAAATATTATGGAAAGAGGAGATATTAAAAATCAGAGTTTTTACCATCGCTCTCCAAGTTCTCTCACAGCCTGTGGGAAATTCCCATACAGAGGAGACGGTACTGTTGCAGGGGTGCTGTCAACATCTGAGCACCCCAGGAGAGCACACAGCAAGGGAAGAACAAGAAGTTCCCAGGATCGGGCAGGCGAAAGACGCAGCCCCTCCCCACCACACAGCCGGCACTTTAGCACAACCGCTCAGCCAGAGAGCCCACAGATGGCAGCGGGCTCAGAATACACAGCCCTTGACCCCCACCCAGTGGTGGCAGGTGGAAACTGCAACCAGATATTTTTAGGATGAGGAAAAACCAACCATCAGCAGGCATGATGCAAAAATATATTAAATCTCCAGACCAGAAGGAAAATGACAAGCACCCAGAAATCAACCCTGAAGGCACAGAAATTTATAACCTGAACGACAGAGAATTCAAAATAGCTATCATAAAAACCTCAACAAATTACAAGAAAACACAGATAGACAATACAATGAAATCAGGAATTTCTTCACAAAAGAGATTGAAACTGTAAAGAAAAACCAATCAGTAACATTGGAGATGAAAACACAATGGAGGAGATAAAGGAAAATCTGGAGTCTTTAAAGACCAGAGCTGACAATATGAAGGAAAGAACTAGCATTATTGAGGATAGGAATGCATAAATGCTCCAGATAGAGGAGGAGAGAGAAATAAGACTAAAAACAAATGAAGAAATTCTCCAAGAAATATCCAACTCAACTAGGAAATGCAACATAAAGATTATAGGTATTCCTGAGGGAGACGAGAGGGAAAAGGGAACAGAGGGCTTGTTCAAGGAAATAATAGCTGAGAACTTCCCAAATCTGGGGAAGGAGCTAGAAATACCAGTGAATGAAGCCAATAGATTGCCTAAATATATCAACATGAAAAGACCCTCTCCAAAGCATATAGTAGTAAAGCTGGCAAAAGTCAATGACAAAGAAACAATATTAAGGGCAGCTAGACAAAAAAATAATAATAATAACTTACAAAGGAATTCCCATCAGGCTCTCAGCATATTTCTCAACAGAAATTTTACAGGCTAGGAGAGACTGGAATGATTTATTCAAAATTCTGAAAGACAAAAACTTTCAGCCAAGAATACTCTTTCCAGCAAAAATATCCTTTAAATATTATGGGGAAATAATAACTTTCCCAGATAAAGAAAAGCTAAGGGAGTTCAATGCCACAAGACCCCCACTACAAGACATGCTCAAGAAGGCCCTCATGCCTCAAAAAAAAGGATAAAGGGAATACAAAGCTTAGAGCAAGGATAAAAATAGGTACACAAAATCAGAAAAATTGCAGCGCTCTATCAGAATAGGTTAGCAAACACTTAATTATAAAAATCAAAGATTAAGGGAAGGAAAACACCAAAAATAAATATAACCTCATCACTTTAAAAACACTCACTCACAACACAAGATGGAATAAGTTGTGACAATAATAACTTAGAAGGGGAAGAGGAAAGGGATCGAATCAACTTAGTCTAGGGAAATAAGAGGTCATCAGATAACGGACTATCTCATCCATGAGATTTTTTTATACAGACCTCAAATAAACAAATAATCAGAACAGAGTCACATACGATAAATAAAAAGAAAACTAAAACAGTCATCATACAGAACTACCAAACTGAATTGGTAGTCCAAAACACATAGGAAGACAAAGGAAATGCAAAAGAACCAGAGAATGAGTGAAAAAATAGCAACATTAAGCCCTCATATATCAATAATCACTCTAAATGTAAATGGATTGAACTCCCCAATCGAAAGACACAGAGAGTGGCGGGATGGATTAAAAAGCAAGACCCAACAATATGCTGCCTCCAGGAAACACATCTCAGCTCCAAAGACAAACACAGGCTCAGAGTGAAAGGATAGAAGACAATACTCCAAGCTAAAGGCAAACAAAATAAAGCAGATGATGCCATACTTATATCAGACAAAGTAGAATTCAAGATAAAACAGGTAAAGAGAGACAAAGAGGGGCAATATATAATGATAGAAGGGACACTTCACCAAGAATACATATCAATTATAAACATATAAGCACCCAACAGAGGAGCACCAAAGTACATAAAGCAACTATTAACAAACCTAAAAGGAGATATTAACAACAACAAAATAATAATAGGGGATCTTAACATGCCACTTACATCAATGGATAGATCATCCAGACAAAAAGTCAATAAGGAAATAGTGGACGTAAATGAAAAACTAGATGAGATGGACTTATAGACATATACAGAGCACTCCATCCAAAAACAGCAGACTACACATTCTTCTCAAGCGCACATGAAACATTTTCAAGGATAGACCATATGTTGGGAAACAAGGAAATCCTCTATAAATTTAAGAAGATTGAAATTATAACAAGCATCTTTTCTGACCATAATGCTATTAAACTAGAAATGAACTACAAGAAAATAACTGGGAAAGTGACAAAGATGTGGAGACTAAACAACATGCTACTGAACAACCAATGGATCATCGATGAAATTAAAGGAGAAATCAAAAAATATCTGGACACAAATGAAAATGACGGGCCGGCCCGGGTGGCGTAGTAGTTAAGTCCGAGCACTCCACTTTGGTGGCATGGGGTTCGCCTGTTTGGATCCTGGGCACGGACCTACCCACCACTCATCAAGCCATGCTGAGGCAGCATCCCACATAGAACAACTAGAAGGATGTACAACTATGACATACAACTATCTAATGGGGCTTTGGAGAGAAAAAAGGAGGAATATTGGCAACAGATGTTAGCTCAGAGCCAATCTTTCTCAAAACAAAAATTAAAATGAAAATACGCCATACCAACTCATATGGGATGCAGCAAAAGCAGTCCTGAGAGAGAAACTCATAGAAATACAGGCCCACCTTAACAAATAAGAAAAATCCCAAATAAACAACCTTAAACTACCTCTAACAGAACTGGAAAAGAACAGCAAAGCCCAAAGTCAGCAGGAGAGAAATAATAAAAATTAGAGCAGAAATAAATGAAATTGAAACCAAAAAACAGTAGAAAGGATCAATGAAGCAAAGAGTTGGTTCTTTGAGAAGATAAAAAAAAATTGACAAACCCTTAGCCAGACTCACTAAGAAAAAAAGAGAGAAGGCTCAAATAAATAAAATTATAAATGAAAGGGGAGAAATTACAACAGATACCCCAGAAATACAAAGGATTATAAGAGAATACTATGAAAAACTATATGCCCACAAATTTGGCAATCTAGAAGAAATGGATAAATTCTTAGACTCATACAACCTCCCAAAACTGAACCAAGAAGAAATAGAGAATCTGAATAGACCAATCACAAGTAAAGGGATTGAAACAGTAATCAAAAACCTCCCACAAAACAAAAGTCCAGGACCAGATGGCTTCCCCGGTGAATTTTACCAAACATTCAAAGAAGATTTAATACCCATCCTTCTCAAACTATTCCAAAAAATAGAGGAAAATGGAATACTTCCTAACACATTCTACAAGGCCAACATCACCGTGATACCAAAGCCAAACAAGGACAATACGAAGAAGGAAAATTATAGGCCAATATCGCTGATGAACATAGATGCAAAAATCCCCAATAGGGGCCAGCCCCGTGGCTTAGCGGTTAAGTGCACGCGCTCTGCTACTGGCAGCCCAGGTTCGGATCCCAGGCGTGCACCGACGTACCACTTCTCCGGCCATGGTGAGGCCGCATCCCACATACAGCAACTAGAAGGATATGTAACTATGACATACAACTATCTACTGGGGCTTTGGGGGAAAAAATAAATAAATAAATAAATAAAGCTTTAAAAAAAAATCCTCAATAAAATATCAGCAAACTGAATACAGCAATACATTAAAAAGATCATACACCATGATCAAGTGGGATTTATACCAGGGACACAGGGGTGGTTTGTCATCTGCAAACCAATCAATGTGATACACCACATTAACAGAATGAGGAATAAAAACCAGATGATCATCTCAATAGATGCAAGGAAGGATTTGACAAGATCCAACATCCATTTATGATAAAAACTCTCAACGAAATGGGTATAGAAGCAAAGTACCTCAACATAATAGAGGCCATATATGACAAACCCACAGCCAACGTCATACTTCAATGGGGAAAAACTGAAAGCCATTCCTGTGAGAACAGGAACAAGACAAGGGTGCCCACTCCTACCAGTCTTATTCAACACTGTACTGGAGGTTTTGGCCAGAGCAATTAGGCAAGAAAAAGGAATAAAAGGAATCCAAATAGGCAACAAAGAAGTGAAACTCTCACTATTTGCAGATGACGTGATTTTATATATAGAAAACCTAAAGAATCCATTGGAAAACTATTAGAAATAACCAACAACTACAGCAAAGTTGCAGTGTACAAAATCAACTTACAAAAATCAGTTGCATTTCTATATGCTAATAATGAACTAACAGAAAGAGAACTCAAAAAGATAATCCCATTTACAATCGCAACAAAAAGAATAAGATATCTAGGAAAAAATGTAATCAAGGAGGTAAAAGGCGTATACAATGAAAACCATAAGACATTATTGAAAGAAATCGATGATGACATAAAGAAATGCAAAAATATCCCATGCACATGGATTGAAAGAACAAACATAGTTAAAATGTCCATATTACCTAAAGCAATCTACAGATTCAATGCAATCCCAATCAGAATCCCAATGACATTCTTCACGGAAATAGAACAAAGAATACTAAAATTCGTACAGGGCAACAAAAGACCCCAAATAGCTAAAGCAATCCTGAAAAAAAAGAACCAAGCTAGAGGCATCATAATCCCTGACTTCAAAATATACTACAAAGAGATAGTAATCAAAACAGCATGGTACTGGTACAATAAAAGACACACAGATCAATGGAACAGAATTGAAAGCCCAGAAATAAAACCACACATCTACATACAGCTAATCTTTGACAAAGGAGCTAAGAACATACAATGGAGAAAGGAAAATCTCTTCAATAAATAGCGCTGGGAAAACTGGACAGCCACATGCAAAAGAATGAAAGTAGACCATCTCCTTTTGCCATACACAAAAATTAACTCAAAATGGATCAAAGACCTGAAGGTGAAACCTGAAACTATAAAACTCCTGGAAGAAAATATAGGCAGTACACTATTTGACATCAGTGATAAAGGGATCTTTTCAGATTCCTTGTCTGCTCAGACAAGGGAAACAAAAGAAAAAATAAACAAATGGGACTTCATTAGATTGAAGAGCTTCTACAAGGCAAATGAAATCAGGATCAAAATGAGTAGACAACCCACCAGCTGGGAGAAAATATTTACAAATCATATATCTGACAAGGGGTTAATCTCCATAATATATAAGGAACTCACACAACTAAACAACAAAAAAACAACCAACCTGATCAAAAAATGGACAGAGGATATGAACAGATACTTTCCCAAGGAAGATATACAGATGGCCAATAGGCATATGAAAAGATGTTCAACATCACTAATCATCAGCAAAATGCAAATCAAAACTACACTAAGATATCACCTTATACCCGTTAGAATGGCTGTAGTCACCAAGACATAAAACAACAAATGTTGGAGAGGTTGTGGAGAAAAGGGAGCCCTCATTCACTGTTGGTGGGAATGCAAACTGGTGCAGCCTCTATGGAAAACAGTATGGAGATTCCTCAAAAAATTAAAAATAGAAATACGTTATGATCCAGCTATCCCACTGCTGGGTATCTATCCAACAAACCTGAAATCAACAATCCAAAGAGGCTCATGCACCCCTATGTTCACTGCAGCATTATTCACCATAGCCAAGACATGGAAGCAACCCAAGTATCCCTCGACTGATAATTGGATAAAGAAGATGTGGTATATATTTACAATGGAATACTACTCAGCCATAAAAAAAGACAAAATCGTCCCATTTACAACAACATGGATGGACCTGGAGGATATTAAGTTAAGTGAAATAAGCCAGAGAGAGAAAGACAAACACCACATGATTTCACTCATAAGTGGAAGATAAACACACAGAGAGAACTGTTTGGTGGTTACCAGGGGCAGGGGGGTTGGGAGGTAGGCATAAGGGGTGAAGGGGGGCATTTATATGGTGACTGACAAACAATAATGTACAACTAAAATTTCACAATGTTATAAAGTATTAAGACATCAATAAAAAAATCAGAATTTTTAGTGGTTTGCAGAACCTGGGTTAAACAATTTAATATTATAACTTGCTATAAAGTTGATGCTAGGAAAATTTTATGACATTTTATATTGATTCTCAAGAATAAATCAGTGAGGATGAGCAGGTAGTTGTCACATATTTCTTTATATTTTCCTCTTATTGCCTATATATGTTGATTCTTGCAGTCCCCCTCACATCCTTGCACTCTATGACTTGCTTGGATGGTTTGGGGGTAAGTGTTTATTGCTGTGCATTTTCACTGTTGCTGTTCCAAAACAACTATCCATGTTGGTGTACACTAAATTTTAAAATTATAAATAGTTGGTTTGCATGAGGAATAACTAAACTGGTATTGTGTAAAGGGGAGTAAGTCTTTTAATTTCTGCAAATATTTCCATTATTATTACTCTAGACTAATCAGGAGGGAGCAAGAGAATCATCGGGGCTTATAAAGGATTAGGCCATCCCAGAGGATTTTTTGTGTGTGTGTATGAGAAAGATCAGCCCTGAGCTAACATCCATGCCAATCCTCCTCTTTTTTTTTTTGCTGAGGAAGACTGGCCCTGGGCTAACATCTGTGCCTATCTTCCTCTACTTTATATGGGACGCCGCCACAGCATGGCCTGACAAGCGGTGCACTGGTGCATGCCCGGGATCCAAACCCGGGCCGCCAGCAGCAGAGCGCCCGCACTTAACCACTATGCCATGGGGCCAGCCCCCATCCCAAAGGATTTTGCATACCCAAGTTACTGGAGTTGAGGTAGGAAATAATAATAGTCAGTTCCTTCATGCTGCCACACCCTGATCATTTCTAGGTGATGGAGGTTGAGAAAAGCATAAGAGGAGGGAGAAATGGTGACACACAATATCTCTGCCCAAAAAGGAAGGAACATCTTGCCTTTCCCCAGTCATTCTTTGAACATTTCCTATGGACAGAGCCAATGTTGGGGAAACAGAACAGTCAGCTTCTGACCTCAAGGTGCTTACACTCAGTGAAAACAAAACAGCCAGGGAGAGAAGTAAAGGGAATCTGCCTGTAAAGAAATTGATTGGGGCCAGCCCCGTGTCATGGTGGTTGAGTTCACGTGCTCCACTTCGGTGGTCTGATTTCACGGGTTCGGTTCCCAGGCACGGACTTACACCACTTGTCAGCCATGCTGTGGCTGAGTGACCCACACACAAAATAGAGGAAGATCGGCAACAGATGTTAGCTCAGGGCTAATCTTCCTCAACAAAAAAAAAAAAAAGAAGAAGAAGAAGGAAAAAAAAAGAAATTGATTGGCCTACAGTGGCAGTATCTCTAACAGAGAGGTAGCTACATTGTTGGGGGTTTTTTTGTTTGTTTGTTTGTTTGTTTTTCTGAAAAATTCTGTTCTCATCAATCTGGTAACTGAAAGAACTGATGAGATTCTCTTCTCCTTAAGCCTCATATATCTTTAACTATACAGGATGAATTAGGCATTATCCTAAGATATTAGGTTTTCAGAGTTCACAAATTGTAAATCACATTGAGACACAACCTTTTCCCATAAAGTTCCTTTTCCTCCTTTGGCAATCAGTACCATACAGAAAGAAGCCTAATACCAGATATTCTGCCCCATCTAATATTCACCTCCTTTTTATTCTTCATAAAGTCAGAAAGGAATATAAGCCTAGGCAATTCTTAGATTGATATGGTTGAATTAATTCCCACAGAAAACAGCTATATTCATGCAACATCCCTACTCAAATATCTTTAGGATTCTCCATTGCTAATTAAGTCTAGACTTCCTTAGTTTAACAATCAAGATGTGCATGTGTCTACAAAAACCAAGTTAAATGAGTGACATGGTTGGTATAAGAGACTAGAAAAAATGATGAGAACTGTTAACAATCAGGAAACCTTAGGTTCCAGTTAAAGGGGTGACAGTTGTTCTGCCTCAGCCAATTATTGCTAAGCAGGAATGTGGGCTCTATGTTTTCTGAGCTTTGGATTTTTCATGAGAAGTCATGAACTGATACCTCTTAATTTATCTGTGTTTTCATTTATGAAATTCAGACGTTTTTTAAATGCTGTGTAAGCCAAATGAAACTTGTGTGGTGATTGAATTTGCAATCTCTGTTCTAATAACAAAACCCAATCCAACATAACCTAATCTTTTTTGCTCCCATATCTCACTTCATGCAATCCTATCCTCTAATGTGGCTGAACTATTCCTTGTCTCCTAATCTCCCACGATTACTCCACATGTTTTTCCTCTTCGTTCACTCTAGACTACTCTTCCTTCGGTGCTACATGCTACATATTAAAATTGTACTTCTCCCTACACATAAGACCTAAAACTATGAAACACTTAGAAGAAAACATAGGAGAAAAGATTCATGACATTGGATTTGGCAATGATTTCTTGGATATGACACCAAAAGCACAGGCAACAAAAGTAAAAATAGATAAATTGGACTACATAAAAATTTAAACTTCTGTGCATCAAAGGACACAGTCAACAGAGTGAAAAAGTAACTTATGCAATGGAAGAAAATATTTACAAATCACGTATCAGATAAGGGGTTAATATCCAGAATATATAAAGAACTCCTACAACTCAACAGCAACAACAACAAAAAAGTGATTAAAAAGTGGGCAAAAGACATGAACAGGCATTTTTCCACAAAAGATGTACAAATAGCCAACAAACACATGGAAAGATACTCAACATCACTAATCATTAGGGAAATGCAAATCGAAACCCCAATGAAATATCACCTCATACCCATCAGTGTGGCGACTACCAAAAAAACAGAAAACAAGTATTGGTGAGGATGTGAAGAAATTAGAACCCTTGTGCACTGTTGGTGGGAATGTAAAATAGTAGCTACTATGGAAAACAATATTTCTTCAAAAAATTAAAAATAGGATTGCCACGTGATCCAGCAATTCCACTTATGGGTATATATCCAAAAGACTGAAAGCAGGGTCTCAAAGAGATATTTGTACACCAATGTGTCATAGCAGCATTATTCATAATAGCCAAAAGGTGGAAGCAACCCAAGTGTCCATCGACAGACAAATGGATAAATAAAATATGGTAAATATAACAGAACATTATTCAGCCTTAAAAAGGAAGGAAATTCTGACACATGCTACAACATGGATGAACCTTGAAGATACTATGCTACGTGAAATAAGCCAGTCACGAAAAGACAAATACTGTATAATTTCACTTAGATGAGGTTTCTAGACTAGTCAAATTCATAGAAACAGAAAATAGAATTATGGGTGCCAGGGATCAAGAGGAGGGATAAATGGGAAGTTATTGTTCAGTTAGTATAGAGTTTCATTTTTGCAAAATGAAAAAGTTCTGGAGGTTGGTTGCACAACAATGTGAATATACTTAACAATACTGAACTATACACTTAAAAATGCTAGGGCTGGCCCGGTGGCATAGCGGTTAAGTTCGCACGCTCTGCTTTGGCAGCCCAGGGTTCGCAGGTTCGGATCCTGGGCACAGACCAACGCACAGCTTGTCCAGCTGTGCTGTGGCGACATCCCCTATAAAGTAGAGGAAGATGGGCACGCCTGTTAGCCCAGGGCCAATCTTCCTTAGCAAAAAAGAGGAAGATTGGCAACGGATGTTAGCTCAGGGCTGATCTTCCTCACAAAAAAAAAGCTTAAGATTGTAAATTTTATGTTATGTGTATTTTACCACAATTTGAAAAAAGAAAAAGAATTCTAAAATTCTACTTCTCAACAACCCCATCCAATAGGAATTGCCATTATCCCCATTTTAAATATTGGTAGCCCCTAACACAGTAGGCCCTTATTAAATATTTAATTAATTTGTAAATTAAAGCTTCCCTTTCTTTCCCTTTTTATCCCTGACCAGAATGGGAAGCAATATACCAAGTTTGGAAAGACTAGGAAAAAGTCAAATTATGCTCATAATAAACAAATCTTGAGAGCAGGAATAGGAAACCCCTAAAATTGCAGCCACTAAGTGAAGCCTGAAACAAATTTAGGGGGCTCGAGCTAAGCCTTAGGTGCCAGAGGTATCTGTGCTTAGCCATGATGATAACTAAAGTCACTCCTAACTTCTGTGTTAGAGGATTTATAATGCCATGAGATATGTCAGATCTTGAATATTAGAGTTTCTGATTAAACTAATCATAATCTTTTCTTTAATTGCTCTTTTTAAATCACTCTTTCCAATAATACTATAGACTACAAACCCATGAGAGTTTGATTTTTTTGTCCCTCTTCCTAGGCTTAAACAATTAATGAAATGGTTCTTAATCACCATTCAAACAAGGCAGTTGGGTAAAATATTTTACTTAACTTTCACCTCACTAATGTTTAAAATGAAAATATGTTAATAGAGAATTTAAAAAAAAACCAACTTCTTCCCTGAAATCCTAACAGTGTCAAAATGTTCTGATTCTGTAATTCACACCCACACCTACCCCAAGGGTGCTGAATGAACCACACTGAAAGCACAGTGGCTCTAAAGCTGGAAGGAGCTTGTGGGTCATTCTCACCCTGGGCCTGAGCCTGAGAAGTGAATGAGGTCACAGTTGTATGATGGAACAAACCCTTTATTGGATTCTTGATCTGATTGAAGCCCAGAAGTGGTAAGTAGCACAGCTTAAAAGTAAGTAAATATCTGGATTTTGTAGGAATCTACGCTGAGTACTTTTTCTTTTTAATCTATCATCTCTGTGAGAGATTGAAGGTAGTTTTTTAAAATAATGATTATTTTGAGCCATGAGGATGATTTCAGAGCACCTTTTGAGTGCCTAAATTGTTGAGCCTCTCCGGAGTTCCCAGCTCTGTGGTAGGTTTCCAGATTTTGACCACATGTAATTGAGTTGTTTAGAAACAGCTGCTTTCCAGGCTCTGCAGTGAAGACCTGGAAAAATTGATAGAACTTTAACCAAACATTCAGAGACATTTTCTTCATGGTTTAATATGATTTGATTATCTATTTTGATTGATTTTGATTTGATTATCTAAGTCAGCAATCCAGTTTTCTTGGCAGTGAACCACCTAATACACTCTATATTTTGAAAAGATAGTTGGAGAGATAAAACCAACAATAAAAGGCGGAAGCCCTACCAACCCAGCTTCTGATCCATAGGCCCTGATTCTCAAACTGTACAAAAGTGGAAAGGACTAGGGAGGCCGTAGTGGTTAAGAGTCCCTTCAGGAAGGTCTAGGGTAGAAGAACAGCATTGTATCCCACCCCCACTTCTACTTTTAAGAAAGACCAGTGGGTTCATAAGAACTGACCTGGCTGGGGTGAACCTCCCAGAAGAAAACTCTGGGAAAATCTGCTTACTACCAGGCAAGTAGTCAAGATATAAACAATTAGGTAAATATTTTGGAAATGCTATAACATGTTATTCTCTGTCAATTACGACATGAAATGTTCTACTGATTTCAAAAATAAATTTTGTCTTTAAATAAATTTTCCCACATATTTCCAGGATGCTTTATTTGGGTCACATGGTACCATTTATTTTTATATAGGATCAGAAGGACACTATTTGAAGGGAGAGCAATGGCAAGAAATTTTGCTTAGAGATTTTGGGACAGTAAAGGGGCCATTCCACCTGGCCTTCCAACTTTGCACATACCTCTAACTTGAATTTGTACATATTACCATTCCTTGAGGCCCTGAACTTCAAACTCTAGGTCTTGAGCTGGGAAAGTTGCAAAAGTATATAGAGAAATTAATCTGTGATGTGATCCTTAGTTGTATCGTCTGAATTCCAGACAGAGTTACTGGCCAAATGGCAGATTCTGACATTAAATCAAAACTTAAGCTGAATCCTCTAACAAAAGTACCTGACTCCCATGGCAAAAGGTAAGTAATGAATGTATTAAAGTGATAAATATATTAAGATAAAGAATTATTAAGATACCTATTAGATATATCTAAGATATATAAGATCAGATAAGAGACATATATATAAGAATATATTAAATACCCATAAAGGCTATGATGAAACAAGATAGAATGCTCTTCAAGTATCTATTCTATCATAAATTTAGTTATAAAACAAAACATAAGAATTGAAGTAAGATTTTTTATGGAAAGAAAAATATATATATCCTTTTTGATTAGAGAAACAAAGAATTTTCCTACCTGTTCTCCCAAATGAGAAGCTATTTTTGTGTGAGGGGACAGAATACCCTAGAGGGCATAAGAAGTTGTCAGTTATACATTAAAATATTTTGAGTGCCAGTTTAAAGGGGAATAAATTTACAGGATCATAAAGAAGACTTAAGCCCTAAGCAAGTCAGAGTATAAAGAAAGGGTCTGTAGCTCAAATATGGCCAGTAAAATGAAATCTGGTAAATTAGCCATGACTAACCTAGGGCTAAAGTTGAGAAGGGAGGTTTGCCTGTGACATTAACAATAGCTTTTTCTTGGTTTAATAACTACAAATTCCAATAAACAATAGCCACTAATAACTGAAAGTGAGACCCTAATCTTTTTTTTATCATACCATGAGAAGAAAATCCTCTCTCCTGTCTCACAATTATTCATTTTCTTTGCCACTTCTGGAGTATTTCTCCTAGTGTCCTTGACTATGCCACTGTTATACGAATATATTACTGGCTTTTTTAGAGGGATGTAAGATAACCTTCTAGCAGCCAAATTTCTTGATCTCATTGTTCCCTTACCCTGCATTACAAGCTGTCTTTTGAAGTAGTGAACTTCCTTGTCACGGAAAGTAGTAGTCAAGCAAAGACTAGATAATACCACATGTAGAGGGAATTCCTACATGAAATGAGGGGCTAGACTGGGTTCATTCCAAATCTAAGGTTCTGCGAACCGTTGAAACATTGTAAAAGCAAAAGATTTTTTTCCCATCTTTGATCCATGATAAAGTTTGAAATTTTGCCAAGAGTATCCTTTTCGTAATGTAGCTAATAAAGACTTTACACTGCCTGACCTACTTTCCTCTTGCTTCTTGAGAACTTCATATTTCTCCATCTGCTGCATCTTTTGTAGCATGCAAAAAAATTTTGTTTATATTTAGAAATACAACAAACATAAAATACTGTATCTGAGTAAAGGCAAACTTGAGTTTTCAGAAGTTCAAGTAGGTGATAAAAAGGAAACATCAGAAGAAGAAATC
This sequence comes from Ceratotherium simum simum, assembly GCF_057802395.1. NCBI lineage: Eukaryota > Metazoa > Chordata > Mammalia > Perissodactyla > Rhinocerotidae > Ceratotherium > Ceratotherium simum. The sequence goes on from NC_141915.1 coordinate 45,652,976, forward strand.
AGTGTTAGTAAAAGCTGAGAAAATAAGAGTAACTAGATAAAATTCTATGTTGAAAAAGTTGAGAATGGTGCATTTTGAGACCTTACCACCTCCTTTTTTCCCAGGTTCCTCTTTGAAAATGAATTGAATCTACTAGATACTATAGAGGATACTAAATTTATAAACCATAATTTTTTTTACTTTAACTACCATGTTTAGTATTTCTTCTAATTTCACTTCTTTAACTGCTTCTTGTAAAAACAAAAAAAGTAAGTTTCCACATATCTTAAAACTTTTAGTTCTACTAGTATCAAAGCTAAGTGCACCTTAAATGAAATTAATTTATAAAATTATGATTATTATATGTTTACTTTTAAACTATCATATTATAAGCAAACCTGGGTTTGCATATTTTATGTTCCTAAACTAATAAATTATTATATACAAAATATCCCCAAAGTATTAATATTTTTCTTCTTTTTCCAGATTTTATTTTCCTGAGGAAATGAAAAGTCACTCAGGGTTCCAAACTTTCCAGAAATGTTCTTTTTTTAAACAGATAGATATAGATATCGTTGATATAGATATATCTACCTCTGTCTCTCTCAAATGCTGGTAAAAATACAATTTAGCAATTAAAGTTGTAAAATAATCATGGATACAAAGGTTTCGCTATAAGGATATTCACCATAAAATTATTTATACTAATTAAAAATTTGAAAGAACTTCATATTTCTAACAATAGGAATAGTATAAGGCTTAACATTCTGACGGGCTGGCCCTGTGGCGTAGCGGTTAAGTGCGTGCTCTCCGCTGCTGGCGGCCCGGGTTCAGATCCGGGGCACGCACAGACGCACCGCTTGTCAGGCCATGCTGTGGCGGCCTCCCACATGAAGTGGAGGAGGATGGGCACGAATGTTAGCTCAGGGCCAGTCTTCCTCAGCAAAAAGAGGAGGATTGGCATGGATGTTAGCTCAGGGCTGATCTTCCTCACAAAAAAAAAAAAAAAAGCCTTACCTTCTGGAGCTCTGGAGTCAGATAAACCTCAGTTTGAATCCTAGGACTTCTACTTATTATCTGTGTGACTTGGGACAAGTTATTTAATCCCTCTGAGCCTTGGTTTCCTCTTTTGTAAAATGGGGGAAATCAGATGTTTTTACAGGAGTAAGTGTGATGGGCAAGTATAGGGTAGAGGTGGACCTCAGTGGCCAACATTTTCTCACTGTCCATCCTGTAGCTACTGGCAACTGACAGTAAAATGTCCCTTAGTTGGTGAGACTCTGGATATATTGTGATGCTTACAGTCATTCCAGTCTGCAAAAACTGATGAATGGAACTAATATTTGCTGGTTTCACATATGTATTAAATATTTTCATGTCTCTTGTCAGGGATAAAGATTTATCAGGCTCTCTCCCATGCCAATTACAGCACAAAGAAAAGAAGTTGAACACTTCACAAATGCAAGGTAAGGAGAATCATCCCTGAAATGAAAGCATAGACAAAAGCCCCTTAACATATCTGATCATTTTTTCTCTAAAAGAGATCTGGGATTTCAAGGGTTGTCTACAGTACTCTGTTATTTGGGAGCAAAAAATATATTTTTTTTTTAATTCAATGTCTAATTTGTGGGAAGGAAGGGGAATTACTTTGAAATAGATATCTTCCTAGAATTTAGACAGTCTTGGCCAAATATTTTTATTCAAAGAACATGTGAGTGTGGAAAAGAACAAATGCAAGGTCAAATGGAAATCAACTAATGGAGCACTATAAACATAACTAAAGTCTCAGGATTGCTCATAGAAAAAAAGTCATAGTAAAATGAGGTACACTGGCTACAGTTCATTAATCCAAACAACAAATATTTATTTAAAGCCAACAGTGTACTAGGCATGGGAAACATAACTAGCAAGTCAGACACGGTCACTGCCCTGATAGGAGGTCTTACAGGAAGGTCTGACAGTTAAACCATGAATTTGTTGATTGAAACATTTAAATTACAATATGACACAAATTATGATAGGGAAAATATGGTGTTATAGAAGCATAAAAGAAAGTCTCCTAACTTGGTCTTGCAAGGATAGGAGGGGAGTCCCAGAGAAAGCTGAATAATGAGTAGGAGTAAATCAGGCAAAGAGCACAGAGGGTAGTGTTCTGGGCAGAGAGGATCTGCAAAGGCCCAGAGGAAAGGGAAAGTATGACACGCTAGAAAAACTAAAAAAAAGTCAAGCATGGCTGTGTTTGGGTTCTGGGAAGGCTAATGCTTCACCCCTCCAAGTTTGGAACCAATTGAGAAATTGACCCAGGAGACAGAAAGAAATTAAAGAATCACCTTTATTGCTGGAAAAACTGGTTTGGAAAACACAAAAGATTGTCAAGATCAGAATTGCATTTTTACTATTACACTGTAAAACTGAGCTAAATGCCTTAATAATAACAGTTTATGGCTTTATAAAACTTTACAGTTTCTAAAGTGCATTAATATACATTGGTGCTTGTTTTAAGGGCACCCAGGATTTGTTTTAATCAGGTATTTAATGAGACATACAGACACAGAAATGATTGTCATAGAGGAAGAAGTTTTTTATACTCACAGATCCCTAGAAATAAGAGGCACAGCACACCATGAAGGGCCACAAAGGCAAGTTCCAGAGTCGGTCAGGAGGCAAAGGGTGGAGGGAAGTGGGCAAGAGCCTTTACTGTGGTTTCTGCAGGAAGGAACAAGCAAGGCAGGATAAGCAGGTTTAGGATTGGCTAGTTCAAATAATTTCAGTGAGCTCTAGGGTGTAGGACTATCCCTAGTTGTCTGGTACCTGGCCCTGCAGTGATTAAGACAAAGAATAATTCTCTCAAGTGCATCCATGTTGTCATAAATGGCAAGACTTCATTCTTTTTATGGCTGAGTAGCATTCCATTGTATATATACACCACATCTTCTTTATTCATTCATTCATTGATGGACACTTATGTTGTTTCCATGTCTTGGCTATTGTAAATGACGCTGCAATGAACACAGGGGTGCCTATGTCTTTTTGAATTAGTGTTTTCATTTTCTTCAGATAAATATTCAGAAGTGAATGGACCTTGAGGGAATTATGCTTAGCAAAGTAAGTCAGACAGAGAGAGATAAATACCATATGATTTCAGGAGAAACCTAACCAATACTACCTTGGCCAGGTGACCAAGGTTATCATCATCAGTGATAAGTCATGTTGATAATATGTAGCCTTGATATAATGATGAGACAGCACTTCAGTTCTGTGGTTTTCCTCCCCAAAATCCATAATCTTAGGCTGACCATGAGGAAAACATCAGAAAAACTCAAATTGAGGAACTTCTACAAAATACCTAAATAATACTCCTCAAAACTGTCAAGGTCATCAAAAACAAGGAAAGTCTAAGAAACTGTTATAGAGAAAAGGCTAAAAAGACATGATGACTAAATGTAATATAGTATCCTAGATGGGATCCTGGAACAGAAAAAGGGCATCGGGGAAAAACCAGTGAAAGTCTGAAGTGTCTGCAGTTTAGTTAGTAGTACTACACCAATGTTGGCTTCTTAGATGTGACAAATGTACTATAGTAATGTAAGATGTTAACATCAGGGGAAACTGGGTGAGGGATATTCAGGTCTTTGAAACTACATCTAAAAGCAATATAAAATAAAATTTTAAATAAATTTTAAAACATTACCTACACCCACACACACATTACCTCTCTGACCTCTCCTATTCCTCTCTTCTTGCTCACTCTGCTCCAGCCACACTAGCATCCTCGCTGTTCCTGGAACATGCCGGGCCCTTTCCCTTAAGGGTCTTGGCTCTAGCTCTTCCCTCTGCCTAGTCCTCTCTTTTCCTAGACGTGTACTCCCTCACGTCCTTCAAGTCTTTGCTCAGATCTCACCTATTTAATACAGCAACCTATCCCTCAATCCCTGGAACTCCCAATCCCGTCACCCTGCATTACTTTTTCTTTTTTCCGTAGCACTTACCACCCTGTAACATGTTATCTAATTTACCTGTTTATTACATTTATATAAGGGCAGAGATCTTTGTCTATTTAGTGCACTAATGTAGCCTAGGCACCTAGAGCAGCACCTGGCACATAGAAGGCATACAATCAATATTTGTTGATAGGCTGCCTACTAACATGCTAGAAATACTGGGAGAAATTAGAAACAAATCAGAGATGGCTCCAGCCCTAGAGAAGCCTGCCTTTTATCAAGAGAGAAAGATGTTAACTTTTCATACAATTACAACCCAGGTATCATTGTCTCTATAGGATTAATCACTCTTATACATAGAGATGCTAACACTTGAATATGACATGAAATAAGGTTTATTCTGGTGCCATTTGGGATATACTTTGTTCTGAGTTTATTTCTTCATTAACTAATTTTAGAAAATATATATCTAATTTTGGCCTTGAGTACTTCTTTGAAACAAACTTTTTTTTTTTCGTGAGGAATACTAGCCCTGAAGTAACATCCGATGCCAGTCCTCCTCTTTTTGCTGAGGAAGATTGGCCCTGGGCTAACATCTGTGCCCATCTTCCTCTACTTTATATGGGACGCCGCATGGCTTGACAAGCGATGCGTCAGTGCGCGCCCAGGATCTGAACCTGCGATCCCCAGGCCGCCGAAGTGGAACGCACGCACTTAACCACTGCACCACCGGGTCGGCCCTGAAAAAATCTTTTAGTCTAAACATAGACTAAAAAACATACACACACATATAATTTGGGTCCACTTTGGTGCATTAGTTTTCTATTGCTGCCATAACAAATTACCACAAACTTAGCGGCTTAAAACAACACAAATTTTTTATCTCACTGTTCTGTAGGTCAGAAGTCCAGGTGGGCTCAGCTGGTTTCTCTTCTCTGGGTCTTACAAGACAGAAATGAAGAGGCCAGCCTGGTCTCTTATCTGGAGGCTCTAGAGGAGAATCTGCTTCCAAGCTTATTCAGGTTTTTGGCAGAATTCAGTTCCTTACAATTAGAGGGCTGAAGTCCCATTTCCTTACTGGCTGTCAGCCAGGAGCCTCTCTCAGCCCCTTAAGGCCTCTGCATTCCACATCCTGTTGCCCTTTCCATCTTTAAGTCAGCAACAGTGGGTTCAAGCCCTTCTCACGCTTTGAATCTGACTTCTCCTTCTGCCATCTCTCTCTTGCTTCTAGCTGCTAAGGGACCCTGTGACTAGATTGGGCCCACTCAGATAACCCAGGATAATCTATCTTAATTACATCTGCAAAATCCCTTTTGTCATGTAAAGTAATACATTCACAGGTTCCAGGAATTAGGATGTGGATGTCTTTCAAAGGCCATTTTGCCTACATATTTGGTTTTCCACCAATTAGTTTGTTCCAGTTCAAATCTCATGGAAGGACAACGTCCTTTCTAAGAAATGTCTATTGAGTACTCATTTTTCTCTCAATACTTTTCAGAACATGATCTCCAATCAACTGTATTTCTATCCTAATTTCATTAAAATATGTATTTATTCTTGAATAACTGTCCTAACTTAATTCCATTTCCCCAGCCTTCCAAGTTGCCTACAACTTTTTTAACAAGGATAAAACTGGCTGTATTGATTTACATGGAATGATGTGCACTTTAGCTAAGTTGGGAATGAATCTAACCAAGCATGATGTCTATAATGAATTAAGATGTGCTGATATTGATCGTGAGTACCTTGACTTGTCACTATTTTTCTCATAAAAAATTTTTATTTATATATATTTTTCTCTCAGTGACTATATAAACACAAGAAATAAATCTCACTTATTTGCCAAAAGTACATATATGTGTTTCTCTTTAAGGACATCAGTGAGGTTTGTATACAAGTTATGAAATCAAATTAATGCTACAAAATGAACTGTTCTTTGAAAAATCCTGTGAGGAAACTAAAAGTGACTATCATATTTCAATATCAAATTCAGATTACCTGTCATGATGTACATTTTGGAGGACGCCCTGAAATAACAGATACAACGGCATTGACAATTTCAAAGATGACATGTTACCTAGGAAATCCAAGCCTTTTGTTTCTGTTTGAATCATATTAGTACAAATCTTCCTTCCATCATTAGAGCCCATCTATGTTGAATTTTAAATGCCACAGTGTTTTTTGTTGGTATTTTTAAAGCATATGGATAATGTTTTCATTGAATATACCGACCTAGTGATTAGTAGCCAAAGCTGATATGTTGTGTGGGATATAACTCAGCATATTATCTCCTCTCACCTCACCCCACTCAACTGCCAGTGCCCCATTCAGTCAGCATCAGTTCCATGTGTGAGTCAATGCCACCACTTAATTAAGGTGTCACTTGTTTCCACTAACTGCCCAGTTTTTTTTTTCTTTGATCGAAACACACACACACGCACACACACACACACACACACACACGCCTCTAATAGCATTCGCTATCCTTTAATTTTAGAGGAAACAGGGTACAACTTGGGGATGTTATAATAATAGAAATATTAGAGGTGGGTATGGAGTGGGAAAGCACGGGTGGATTCCTTGCAAAAATGGCAAGTCTCTAGGAAAGGAGTGAGTGGATAGGACTGCAGTGGCTGCAAGCCCTTGGTTTGATGTTTACACTCCACCCTTGCTTCAGTGGGCTCTGGGTGACTAGTGTAATGGTGCTAAGACCACTTCAAGAAGACCAGTGCTTACGTGAGCATATGTCCAGCCCTAAGATGCTCTCTGATTTTAAGTATTGAATGGTCCAAGGTGTTTTCATTTTTATGTTTAATATATAATATGATAATTAAAATACATCTTATATCCTTGTTCTGAGCCTTAGATTTATGTTGCAGGAGATGGGAAGGTGAATTTCTCAGACTTTATAAAGGTGCTAACAGATAAGAACCGCTTCCTTAAGGCTGTGGGTGAGTAGAGATACTACTGAATAGATGGCAGTTGGGTAGTTGCAATTCTCTGAGTGGTAAATATTATTCATTTAGGCCTCCAATCAGAAGACAAGCCAGGAAGGTGTAGTCTGCGATGTGACTGACTTTTGTACTGCTTCTCCAAAACCATATTTGCTGAGCAAATTTATACAGTTTTAGAATTTTAACTTAAATACATCTAGCAGGAACAGGTACAGTCTAAAGTCCTTCTCCAGGAGACACTGCTTTTTGTTCTCCAATAAGAACACTCAGGGAGTGACTGGTGTAGAAAAATTTGGTCTCCTTTTATAGTATTTTAATTCTTTACCAAGTGCATGTGCTACTTTGGGAGGCATTCCTTTTTGTGTTTTCTTTTGTGTGTGTGTGTGTGAGGAAGATCAGCCCTGAGCTAACATCCATGCCAATCCTCCTCTTTTTGCTGAGGAAGACCGGCCCTGAGCTAACATCTATTGCCAATCATCCTCCTTTTTTTCCCCAAAGCCCCAGTAGATAGTTGTATGTCATAGCTGCACATCCTTCTAGTTGCTGTGTGTGGGACGCGGCCTCAGCATGGCCCAACAAGCAGTGCGTCGGTGCGTGCCCAGGATCCAAAGGCATTCCTTTTATATAGAAAAGGAATGCCTGCCCTGAGGCATTCCTTTTATTTAAGGAAAAATATTTTTTTAGAAAAAAGGAAAATGCTCTCTCTCTTGCAAATTTGGGATATAGATAATTTACTGTTCCTGAAAAAGATCTTCCTCACCCTGATGAAGCCTCAGTGCAAGGACTGGAGAGTTTAATGGAGATTAGAGAGCATGTTCTCACACAAGGTTATAAATGACATGAAAGTATACTTCAAATATTGTTATTAGGGGCCGGCCCCATGGCTTAGCGGTTAAGTGCGCGCTCCGCTACCAACCGCCCGGGGTTCGGATCCCGGGCACGCACCGATGCACCGCTTGTCCGGCCATGCTGAGGCAGCGTCCCACATACAGCAACTAGAAGGATGTGCAACTGTGACATACAACTATCTACTGGGGCTTTGGGGAGAAAAAGGGAAAAAAAGGAGGAGGATTGGTAATAGATGTTAGCTCAGGGCCGGTCTTCCTCAGCAAAAAGAGGAGGATTGGCATGGATGTTAGCTCAGGGCTGATCTTCCTCACAAAAAAAAAAATAGGGGCCGGCCCTGTGGCGTAGCGTTAAGTGCGCGCGCTCCGCTGCTGGCGGCCGGGGGTTCAGATCCCGGGCGCGCACTGACACGCCACTTGTCAGGCCAGCGTCCCATATAAAGTGGAGGAAGATCGGCTCAGATGTTAGCTCAGGGCCAGTCTTCCCTCAGCAAAAAGAGGAGGATTGGCATGGATGTTAGCTCAGGGCTGATCTTCCTCGCGCGCACACACACACACACACTAAATAAATAAATAAATATTTTTTAAAAAAAGATATAAAAAAAAAGAAAGAAAGAAATATTGTTAGTAGTCCTCTGATGGTTTGTTTATGAGTTTAACAGGCTGCCTTGAAAATCTAACCACTATTCGTATCATGTTTTCTAAGATAAATACATTCTAAATACTGTATGCAGTTTTGAAAATACACTCAGTCATAGGCTATGAACTGTCTTTAGGATAAACAGAAGTTACTGCTTGCAAATATCACTGTAGTAACAAGGGTTTGCTTGCAAAGCAGAGATATGTTTATCAACAATTCCTTTACCTAGAAGAATAGGACAATGGTCCTTAACACATAATTCATGTTTATGCTAAATATATTACTATATTTACATAGAGTCATTGAACTAAAAGTATTTTTTAAATTCCATGATTATTTTGTCTGTTCAGTAATCAAAATGACCTTTCTACCAAATAGAATAGATTTTGAATGTTTTTCTATAATTCTCTAGTCTAGACTAGTCTATAGTCTAGAAAAACTAGTCTATAGTTTTTCTGTAATTCTCTGACTTGGTATAATTTTGTAAATACAAAAGACTGTCAGTTTATTACCTTTTTTGATAGACGGTTTTTTAAGAAGGCATTTGAATTGTTTTTTCCCTCCATAGTTCCAGAAAAGGAGACCTGTTTAGATTTAGCTGGCAACCCAGGAATCCTGTTGTTTGAAATCCTATCAAAGCTTGTAGAGATTTCAGCCTTACCCAGAAAGGCTATAATGGAAATCGTAAGGTAAGTGACAAATGAAGGGGCAAAAACAGCCTTCTCAGAAGCACTTATGAGGATATTAACCAAGTAGTCACCTCTCACTAACATCTTGCTCCACAGAATTGGCTCCAAAACAAAGGAGATGTTTGTGGCATTGTTCACATGCCGCAACACGAGACCTTATTCCTTCATCCCACAGTACTGCCTAGCTCTGAAATTGCAAGGCTGACCTCAGAACATCTCAGGGCCCCACTGAGGGCCTAGGATAGTCAAGAAAGCTCAGCCTTTCCTACCCCAGGCTAGAGAATCCCAGAGGAATGAGACATTTCCAGGGTGGGCTTGGAAATCTACTTCGGAATACAAAATAGTCCCATTCATGCTGGAACTACCAGGGCCCAAGAGGTCCTTTTACTCTGGGATGAGGTATAGCAAGTTCAGATCTCCCAAAGTGGCTTTGGTCTGGAGCAGAGCCAGAATTAAACTTGAGAATACAGGCTGAGGAAACATTCTCACACCCAAAAGTGTTTGTTTATTCTAGAAAATATCACTAAAAATAAATTTCCTCAATCTATATTTACCATTGTATTATAAAAATTAAGTGTTGCCATTATCAATCTTTTCAACTCATACTCTTTCAAAACATTCTGCTATTCTACTTAGAGAGACTTAAAAATATAGAATACAATCAACGATGTAAAAATATCCTTCTGCCCCTCAATAGGTAATCTCTTTACACTATCCTACCTCTCTGTCAGATGTGGAACAGAAGGTGCACAAAATTCTACTCTTCATTCCAATTCAAACATGTTTGTTAGGGCTGGCCCCGTGGCTTAGCAGTTAAGTGCGCACACTCCGCTACTGGCGGCCCGGGTTCGGATCCCGGGCGCGCACCAACGCACCGCTTCTCCGGCCATGCTGAGGCCACGTCCCACATACGGCAACTAGAAGGATGTGCAACTATGACATACAACTATCTACTGGGGCTGTGGGGAAAAAAAGGAGGAGGATTGGCAATAGATGTTAGCTCAGAGCCGGTCTTCCTCAGCAAAAAGAGGAGGATTAGCACAGATGCTAGCTCAGGGCTGATCTTCCTCACAAAAAAAAAAAAAACCTGCTGTTGGTATACAAATTTGGCACATTGCTTAACCTCTCAGCCTGTTTCCTCATCTAAAAATGGGGATAATAAAAACAATAATAATAATACCTATCTATAGGGCAATCATGGGGGCGATATGTGATAATGCAGGTGAAGTGCTTAGCACATCGTAAAAGCTTAATAAGTGTTAGCTATTATTATAATGTGCACATTAGGATGAGCACAGAATATATATATTATCTATTTTATTCCTCACTTCCTTAATGAGCATCTACTATTATCCCCATTTTACAGATGAAGAAACTGAAGCATAGGTCAATTAAGTAACTTGCCCAAGAGGCAGTGGTGCCTAGAATTAGCACAGTCTGATTCTAGAACCCATGGTCTTATCCACCTCTCTGGACTACCTCTCACACCCAGTGCTCCGGAAATGTTAGCTTATGTTGGTTTTTTTATTGTTATGGTTGTGGTTGTAACATCATATACCTGGTTCCTAGGGAGATCAAAAGCGTTTAATACATAGCATTTGCATTTAAGGAACTTAAAATATAAATGGAGAGAAAAGCCATAAATGTGTAGATAAATAAATAAATATGCAGAAGTGAAATAATACAAAATGTTACATAATTCACTGTCCAATGAGTAGCAAAGATCATTCATTTAGTTTTCTAAGACAGTGGGTCGTTAGCTGAATAATGGTAGAATTTGATAGGTATTCTTTTGGTTGATTTTACCATTTTTTGAGCATTTACTAAGTGTAAAGTTCTGAGCGAGCACTTTACATACATTAGCTTTTCCCTGGATTATTGTCTTCTAACTGGTGTCCCTGCGTGCACCTTTTGACTTCCCCTCCCCTGCCTTGCTCACCCCACAGTCCACTCTCAATACTCTCTCTGCCTAGCTAACTCCTTGACTCCTACAACACCAAATGATCCTTTGAAAATATTATCAGAGGGGCCGGCCCCGTGGCCTAGTGGTTAAGTTCAGCATGCTCTTCTTTGGCAGCCCGGGTTCAGTTCCCAGGCACAGACCTACACCACTCATCAGCCATGCTGTGGCAGCATCCCATATACAAAATAGAGGAAGTTGGGCACAGATGTTAGCTTGGCGCTAATCTTCCTCAGCAAAAAAGACGAAGATTGGCAACAGATGTTAGCTCAGGGCCAATCTTCCCCACCAAAAAAAAAAAAAATCCGTACGCTTCTCTCTGTCCCCACAGAAACTACTCTAGTGTGGGTCACTATCTTCTTACACTTGGATTACTGCAGTGTCCCCCTACCTTGTCTCTCTGCCCCCATTCTTGCCATCTCTACCCATTTTCCACACTGCAACTAGAATAATCTAACATTCAATTAGAAAATATTTATTGAGTGCCTTCAATACCAAGCACAAATCTAGTCATATCATTTACTTGCTAGAACCCCTACAGTGGTCTCTCACGTCCCTCAGAAAAGTTTCAACTTAACATGATATTTTCAGGGTCCTTCATGATATATCCTTTGTTTTGCTTAACTCTCCAGTCTCATCTCTTGTAACTTCCCCAATCACAACCTATACTAAATTTAGTTCGGATCCTCAAATACTCCATGTTCCCTAACCTTCAAGTGTTTGCCTAGAACATTCTCTCCCCTCTTGTATCAGTTTCATAGGGCTGCCGTAAAAAATTACCACAAAGCAGGGGCCGGCCCCATGGCATGGCAGTTAAGTGAGTGCACTCTGCTGCAGTGGCCTGGGGTTCGCAGGTCAAGCCATGCTGTGGTGGCGTCCCATATAAAGTAGAGGAAGGTGGGCATGGATGTTAGCCCAGGGCCAATCTTCCTCAGCAAAAAGAGGAGGATTGGCATCGGATGTTAGCTCAGGGCTAATCTTCCTCACACACAAAAAAAATTACCACAAAGTTCATGGCTTAAAACAACAGAAATTGGGGCCGGCCCCCTGGCTTAGCAGTTAAGTGCACACACTCCGCTACTGGCAGCCCGGGTTCAGATCCCGGGCGCGCACCAACGCACTGCTTGTCCAACCATGCTGAGGCAGAGTCCCACATACAGCAACTAGAAGGATGTGCAACTATGACATACAACTATCTACTGGGGCTTTGGGGAGAAAAAGGGGGGAAAAAAAGAGGAGGATTGGCAATAGATATTAGCTCAGGGCCGATCTTCCTCAGGGCCAGTCTTCCTCAGCAAAAAAAGAGGAGGATTGGCATGGATCTTAGCTCAGGGCTGATCTTCCTCACACACACACACAAAAAAACAGAAATTGTTCTCTCACAGTTCTGGAGGCCAGAAGTCCAAAAGCAAGGTATCAGCAGGGCCACACTCCCTGCTAAAACTCTAGGGGAGAATCCTGCCTTGCATCTTCCAGCTTCTGGTGGCTCCTGGCTCCTTCTGGTGGCATTGCTTGACTTGTGGCGGCATAACTCCTATCTCTGCCTCCATTTTCACATGGCCTTCTTCCCTGTGTATCTCAAATCTCCTTCCCCTTTCTCTTATAAAGCCACCAGTCATTGGATTTAAGGCTCACCCTAAATCCAGCATGATCTCATCTCAAGAGCCTTAATTTCATTATATCTGCAAAGACCCTATTTCCAATTAAGGCCACATTCAGAGGTACAGGGGTTAAGACTTGGACATATCTTTTTGGGAAACACAGTTCAACCCACTATACCTATCTATGCTTAGCTGACTTCTTCTTATCCTTTAGCTTCCAATTAGGAGTCCCTGCTTCTAAGAGGCCTTCTCTGACTCCTAAGTCTAGGTCAGGTTCCCCTCCTAAATGATTCTCTTTCCTTATCATACAGCACATTGCACTGTTGAAATTACATGTTTAATTGGCAGTCTTTTCCATTAGATTGTGAGCTCTGGAAGGACAGGGACCATGTTAGGCTTATTCATCATTATTTTCCCAGCACCTAGCACAAAGCATGGAACACACTAGGCACTTAATATTCATTAAATTTAATTGACTTTCCCAAGGTCATACAGCTATTAAGTATCTATTCAATAGTCCAATAAAAGAAAGTTGTGGGAAAAAGATTTAGAAAACAGACTGCATTTGCTATTTACACAACAATGAGCAGGCAATTTGGCTAGAACATGAGGTTTGTGAAGAGAAACAGTAGGAGATAAAGTTGGAAAAGTGAACTGGATCCAGATTATATAACATGTACTCTAAGTTTTCCTCTGAGCAGTGAGGAGCCATTGAAAGTGTTGGAGGAAGGGAGCAGTAGGGAAGAAAGAATTTGATAAAGGGGTGAAGGAAGTTTAACCTGAAAGTGGTATGTAGAAAAGTCTGTTATAAAGACAGACTGATGGCCAAGAGACAAGTGAAGATGTGAAAGAGAGAGCTCTGGCAACAGGAAAAAAGGCTTGGAAAGTAGAAGAAGCAAAGGGAATGGAAGCAAAGGAAGGCCACAAAACCCAAGATTTTAAAGTAAAGTAGAGGGCCACCCCGTGGCTTGGCGGTTAAGTGTGCGCGCTCCGCTGCGGTTCGGATCCCGGGCGCACACCGACGCACCGCTTCTCCGGCCATGCTGAGGCCGCGTCCCACATACAGCAACTAGAAGGATGTGCAGCTATGACATACAACTAACTACTGGGGCTTTGGGGAGAAAAAGGAGGAGGATTGGCAATGGATGTTAGCTCAGAGCTGATCTTCCTCACAAAAAAATAAATAAATAAAAATAAAGTAGAAAAGGGTGAGGCAAGATTAACAGCAGCACTTGAGTCTGAATGACTAGGAACTAACAAATAGGAAGAGGAGGTAGAGTGGGGAGGTGGAAAGGGAAGATTTTCAGACGGGCAATATTTGAAATGAGAGTAGGGGAGCTAAGTGGAAATGTCCCACAATAAGTCTGAAATGTAGAAGTAAAATATAAAAGAAAGATTGGGGTGAAGATATACGCTTAGAAACTGTTAATATAAAGGAAATAACTTAAGCCATGAATCTGAATAAAATAAAGAGGAGAGAGAGAGAGAAAAAAGAGCAGAGGACTGAAGACAGAACCATAAGGAATTCCCATATTTGTGGAATGGGAGGAAAAAGGAGTCGGCAAAGGAAACATTAGCAGTCAAGAAGAGAACCAGGATGGTGTGGAGTTGGAAAGCCAGGGCCACAGAGAAATTCAAAAAAGGATAGACTTTCTACCAGTATTAAATGCTAAATGAGGCCAGGTAAAATGAGGACTAAATGGACAGAATTAGATTTGGAAGTTAAGAAATCTTAAGTCACCTTCAGCTCCAAAAGAATGACGGGAGAAAAGCCAAATTTTAGAGGATTAAAAAATAGCCATCAGGTTAAACATATTAGCATAAATACATGTTTTTTTGCCGCTTCTTCCTTTTGAAATGGCACTGAACTAATAGTAAAAGTATTTTAGAGGACATAAACCCACAAAAACGAGAACAGCTGACAAGAGATATCAACATAATTTTGGAAGTTGGAAAGGAGATAGGTGACTGTTTACTGGCTAGTGAGATCAGAAGAAGCTGAAACTTGAGTACCTGCAGTGAAGAAGGTCAAGAAGCAAGCCAATTCTCACTGCAGAACCCTTGGAAGGCTCAGGAACTGAGATACCAGGAACCTCTGAAGGCAGGGGGGCCGGAGAACCCAAAACAGAAAGACTAGTTAACTAGTTAGATTCCTCTCCCTAACCTCGCACAACCAAATGACTGCCCTGCCAGTTAACTCACTGAAGAGGTTGTAGCAGAAAGACTGTTTGGACTCACAGACATCAGACATAACTGAGATGAGGGTATCATAGTGAAAGCAAGGTATTACACGAAAGTCCACTTACTGAATGGTGAGACCCCCACCAGCCACCTTCCCCTTCCCTAGGTCTCAACGTGTTCACAGCTAGACATATGCCACTCAGGTAAAATATCAAAGGATCCCTCTCCAGGGAAATTGACTAGCCCAAGAGAAAAAACCCACAGATACTCACAATTAAAAGGTCCCTTGATGAAACAAGGTGCCAACCAATTACCTGACAGTGAAATTCCCGCTCAATAAGACCCACCACACCAAACAGCTTCCAATTGACCTTAAAGAGTGCTTACTCTCTATGTCAACTATGAATAGATATCCAAAGATCAAGAGATATTTAAGGAAAACCTGTATTATTACAGAAAAATTAAAACAGGAGGGAAGGAAGCAAGGAAGGGACGGAGGGAAGGCAGCAGTTAGTTATAAATATGACCTACTATATAATCATCAAGCAAAGATTAGCACTTCAGGGAATATCAGACATAACTGAGCAGAGGGTATCATAGGCATCGTGAAGGGGGAGACTATAGACCAGAGCAGCAGTTCTCAAACTTGAGCGTGCAACAGGACCACCTGGAACCACTGGTAAAACACACTGCTGGGCCCTAGGGCTTCTGATTCAGTAGGTTTGTGTGAGGACCAAGAATTTATATTTCTCACAAGTTCTCAGTGCTGCTGATGCTGCTGGCTTGAGGACCACACCCAGAGCCATAGAATATGCAGAGAATACACTGAGGGAAAGGAAAGGTGAGCCTTGAAGGACCTGGTAGAAATTAAATTATACTAAGAGAAACGAGCATTATACTATTTTCAGAGGTGAGTGAGAACACTGTGGATGGTTGGGCTCAAGACTAGGGAAGGAAGTATCTGATTATAAACCAGACTCCAATCAGAACTATCAACACATCTCCTACCCAACCACTGCTGCAGCTCCAACATTTAGAATGAGTTCTTTCCCTCTTCCTGAGAGGAAAAGAAAGGTTGCCTGTCACCATCCCAGAAAGAAGTGAAGCCTCCCATTGCTGTAATAGAAAGAAACCTGCCTGCTTAATAATGAGAAGCAAGCTCCTGCATCTTGTTCTCTGGGACAGCAAGAAGTGACACTCCTCTGCTCAGCACACTGAGAAATGAGGTCTTCCACATTGGTGCTGAAGCCCCCACTACACCAAAGCAATGAGAAACAAGTCCTTCCACCTCAGCAGTGAGTGACCAGATCCCCACCACAGCTTCAAAGAGAAGTCCACCATTCCTTCAGCAAGAAGGAATCTGATCTGTCATTGATACTTAAAGGATGCATGTTTGTAAATCAGATGTTTATACTTTTGTGGATGTTTGTACTGTGAATTAGAGTCCCTTATCATATATAGCCTGCTATACTTATTCTTAAGAATTTATAACCTCAAATGCATAGTAACATATCTCCTAAATCTGTTCACACACGTGCATGCACACACACACACACAGAATTGCAATCAATAGTGATTTACTGTGGATAGTAAGATTACTGGTAATATTTTCTTCTTTTTTTTTTTTTTTTTGTGAGAAAGATCAGCCCTGAGCTAACATCCATGCTAATCCTCCTCTTTTTGCTGAGGCAGACCGGCTCTGAGCTAACATCTATTGCCAATCCTCCTCCTTTTTTTTTTTTCCCCAAAGCCCCAGTAGATAGTTGTATGTCATAGTTGCACATCCTTCTAGTTGCTGTATGTGGGACGCGGCCTCAGCATGGCTGGAGAAGCGGTGCGTCAGTGCGCGCCCGGGATCCAAACCCGGGACACCAGTAGCGGAGTGCGCGCACTTAACTGCTAAGCCACGGGGCCGGCCCAATATTTTCTTTATCCTTTCTTGTATTTTCCAAGTTCTCTACAATGAGAATTTATTTTAATTTAAAAAAAAGTTGCATTTTAAAACCCAACACAAAGTAATATAATAGTAGGCATGATTAATGTTTGTATTCAAGCTGGTACCACTTAAGGGTTCATCAAGGATCATAATCAATAGGTATTTTTCTAGACAAGACTGGGAGGTCTTGGGGAAGAGGAAGGAAGCTAAAGCCCAGGGACTACATATATAAAAATAGTCAAATGGCCTGTGGAAAGCATCAGTAGATATTCTATAAATGTCATAGGAATAGGCACTCGATAAATAATATTGAATGAATATACAAACTAAATTTAAAGTAAATTTATTCAGCATATATAACTTACAAATTGACCTCTTTTTTCTTTTTGTCCAACACTCAGATACTTTTTCAGTAGGACTATAACACTTTTTATCCATTTCTGGATTTTTTTTTTTTCTTTTTAGCTATTTCCGAAGAAAATTCCAGGAAAACGCCTCAGGAATATTATGGAATCCCTATGTTATGGGTTATGGAAAAAGGAGATTTAAGCCAGACATACGCACACCTCCAAGCTCAGGCACGGCTGCCTTTGCTAATGCTGCCCGGATGGCAATAATGAAAGAAAAGCATTTATTTAAATTTCTTGAAGATCTCAAGAGTAAGAACCATTTGTCTTCTCCCCACTGTTGTCGAAGATTTATTTGTATATTACTGGTCAGAAATAAATACCAGAGGCCAAGTGCTGTAAGAGCAGGACCACAGCCTATTCCGAGTGACTGGGCTCTGCCACATAGATATCATTTGAAAGCAAATGTACATCTTACCTGAATCCTCAGACACCTGGATGAAGCCGAGAGTCTGTGGATTGGTGGGGGGTGGGAGCAGGAGAGTGAAGAAGGGGGATCGTGGCCACTGAGGAGAAGAAAAGACAAAGAGCAAAATAGACACTAGGTGTATGTCTTTCATGTGAATTTCTCCTCACATTATTTGTGATACCATTTTTTTATCTTTTTAGGATGCAATCCTCCTTCAGACAGCCCATATTCAAAAATACCCATCTTTCCATTGTTTCCTAATGTGGATGGGGTAGTGATGGGAAAGCCATTCAAAGACATACAGAAATTAGAAATGCTAAGGAGAAAGGAGCCTCTGAATTTCTTTGAGAACTATTTTTTCCATAAAAGAGACTGGAAAACACAGGTGAGATTTAGATTATCTCACATCAGTTAATTTACATACTTAGGTTTTTAATTAAATTCTAACTTAACAGAACAAGTAACATGCTTTTGATGACAAATATTTTCGGTCATTATATTTCAAATCAGATTCCATAGCAATGTTTCTAAATTTAAGCCCAGGTATAAAATTTCATTTAATTTCAACAAATAATTAAACTTACTGAAAAATACAATCCTAGGCTTGGGGGTGGGGGTGGGGAATATAAGAATAATAATAAAAAGACCCTCAGGTCCTACCTGCCACCACTCTCCCATCAACTCAGGGACCAAAAGCTGCATTTTGGACTCCCTCAACCAGCTCTAGATCGTGGTTGGGCCAGACACCATGGGATGAGAGGACCAGATCCACAACCCAATGAAGCAATGCTGTGATGGAGAAGCCATCCTGCCCTTGGACTAGAACCCCATTTATAGTCCAGCTGCACCTTCTGGCCCTTCTTCAAGCTCTGTTGCCTCTAATCTATTTTCCCCCTTCCCAAGATACACTTTGTCATCATGAGTTTTAAGGTCTCAGGCAAGTATGCCCTAGTTTCTGGATATTCCCTCAGGAAGCTCTGGCAGTATTACCCCAGGTTTGTCACAGGCCTCCCAGCCTGGGAAACAGGATCAAGATTTGACTGGAGGGCCGGCTCTGTGGCTTAGCGGTTAAGTGCGCGCGCTCTGATGCTGGCGGTCCGGGTTCGGATCCCGGGCGCGCCCCGAGGCACCACTTCTCCGTCCAACGCGAGGCCGAGTCCCACGTACAGCAACTAGAAGGATGTGAACCTATGACATACAACTATCTACTGCGGCTTTGGGGGGAAAAAAAATGAATAAATAAAATCTTTAAAAAAAAAAAAAAAAAAAAAGATTTGACTGGAGACCAGCCCACCCTGTGGGGCATCTCTGGGTTCCAGAGGTCCGTGTGTTGTTCACATCACTATGAAACCCCTAGAAGGCCCATCCAGGCAAAGGGTTTAAGAGTCCCAGAGGCTGGAAGGGGAGAAAAAATGGGGAGTTGCTAATTAATGGGCATAGAGTCTCAATTATGCAAGATGAATAAGTTCTAGAGATCTATACAACATTGTTCCTATAGTTAACAATACTGCGGGGCCAGCCCGTGGCTTAGCGGTTAAGTGCGTGTGCTCCGCTACTGGCGGCCCGGCTTCAGATCCTGGGCGCGCACCAACGCACCACTTGTCCAGGCATGCTGAGGTGGCGTCCCACATACAGCAACTAGAAGGATGTGCAACTATGACATACAACTATCTACTGGGGCCTTGGGGAGAAAAAGGGAAAAAAAGGAGAAGGATTGGCAATAGATGTTAGCTCAGGGCCGATCTTCTTCACCAAAAAGAGGAGGATTAGCACGGATGTTAGCTCAGGGCTGATCTTCCTCACAAAAAAAAATAAATAAATGAATAAAATAAATAACAATACTGTATTGTACACTAAAAAATTTAAGAAGTAGATCTCTTAACTAAAAAAATTTTTTTAAATCTAGTTGATTTAAGAGGGTAACTCATGTTAAGTGTTCTTACCACAATAAAATAAAATTAAAAAAAAAAAAAGAGTCCCAGAGGAGTATTACAGTCACAAATGACCTCAGGTTCAGACTTTGTCTTTATCTCTCCAGATGAAGTTATACCACAGGCAAATATCACTCACAAGATGGAAATAAGAGGACATTTATTCCCCTTTAAACTTATTTCCCAACATTGAACCCTCCACCTGTGATGGTTATCTGCTTATTGTCAATCTCTCCAACTAGAATATAGGGTTCATGTAGGCAAGGACTTTATTTCTTTCACTGAGGTATCCCTATCACCTAGAACACAGCCTGGCCCATAGGAGACAGTATTTTTTGGATAAAAGAAAACTATAATACAATTCTTTATTTATGGAGAGCACACTGTATGCTAGATTGTGTCTAATCACCTCAGCAGAGATAGTGTCGATAGCTTCCTAAATGGTCCCCTTGCTTTTACCTTTATCCCCTTCCGTCTATTCTCAACACAGCAACCAAAGTCATTCTGTTAAAATCAGCTCAAAACTCTCCAGTGGCTTTCATACCACTTGGAGTAAAAGCCAAAATCTTTTTTTGTGTGTGTGAGGAGATCAGCCCTGTGCTAACATCTGCCAATCCTCCTCTTTTTTTTTTTTTTTTTTTTTTGCTGAGGAAGATTGGCCCTGGGCTAACATCCGTGCCTATCTTCCTCCACTTTATATGGGACGCCGCCACAGCATGGCTTGCCAAGCAGTGCGTCGGGAAGCGCCCGGGATCCAAACCAGCAAACCCCGGGCCGCCGCAGCAGAGCGCATGCACTTAACCACTTGCGCCACCGGGCTGGCCCCAAAAGCCAAAATCTTTACAATAACTTACAAGGTCCTACACAATCTAAACCTGAGTCTTCCAATAATGGTAGCCACAGTGGCTATTTAAATTTAAATTTAATTAAATTACAAATTCAGTTGCTTGGTCGCACTACCCACATTTCAAATGCTCAGTAACCACATGTGGCTAATGGCTACCATGTTGGACAACACAGAAATATAAAATTTTCTATCATTGCAGAAATTTCTGTTGCACATCACTGATCTAGACCCTCATTGCTATCTAACAATCTTATCTTCCACTGCTTACTGTCCCGTGCATTCCACTCCGTCTACATGGCCTCTTTACTATTCCTCTTACACACCAGACATGCTCTCATCTCATGGTCTTCAGCTTTGCTCTTCTCTCTGCTTGAATGCTGTTCCTCAGATATCTGCATAGCTCTCTCCCTCACCTCTTTCAGGTCTTGACTCAAACTTCAGGAAGCCCCCTCTAACCACCCTATTTAAAATCACAATAACTACATTGTCAGTGTACTAAATGCCACTGAATTGTTCACTTCAAAATGGTCAATTTTATGTTATGTAAATTTTCACCGCAATAAATTATTTTTAAAATATATATTTAAGGGCTGGCCCCATTGCCTAGTGGTTAAGTTCGTGCACTCGGCTTCAGTGGCCCAGGTTCACCAGTTCGGATCCCAGGCACGGACCTACACCACTCATCAAGCCATGCTGTGGCAGCGACCCACATACATAATAGAGGAAGATGGGCACAGATGTTAGCTTATCGACAATCTTCCCCAAGGAAAAAGAGGAAGATTGGCAACAGATGTTAGCTCAGGGCCAATCTTCCTCACCAAAAAAAAGAAAAGGAGAAATAGAAAATATAGGAGAAGGGCAGGACTGGCTACATAATTTGCAGAGCCCAGTGCAAAATGAAAATTTAGGGCCCCTTGTTCAAAAATAATTAACAATTTAAAGATATAAACAGCAGAACATTAAACCAAACGTGGGTCCCTTCTGAGTACAAGGTCCTGTGTAATTGCACAGGTCACATGTCCATGAAACCGGCCCTGGAAAGAGGAAAATTAAAGGGATACAGTCCAGGAGGCAAATAAATAAAGATACAGCGGGGGACACTGGCCTTGGAAATTAGGAAAAACTCTCACATATAAGACAGAAGGAGAAAAACAAACCAGTTAAAGGATGGAGAAATCCTAATGTGGAAAGAAGAGTTCAAAGAATCCATATTAGAAAGCCTTAAAGAGACAAGATCATTAGCTGAGGGGGTTTGAAGGTCTGGTTTTCCAGCAGCCACTATGATGTCTGTAAGAGAGTTAACAACAAATGAAGAAAAGTAATGTTGGAGTACTGAGGGCCTGGATGAGATTGGATAATATACATTTCCAAAGAAAGCAATCAGCATATTTACGTGATTTCCACCAGCATTGTTCAGCAGCCCAGGAACAGGGAAAACAGATGGCAGCGGGTTCCCCATGAGAAGTTCAGAAGTAAGATAGGTTGTACTCTGTGGAGGGCATATTCATTTTCAGTGCTTTGTGATGGTCTGGGAAGTTTGGGTAAGGAATGGAGTTGGCTCCTCTTTACCCTCCATATCCATTCCATACATAAACCATCTTCTGGGTCTATACTTCTCTTATGAGTAGGCCTCATCATTCTGAAAGAGAATTTGCTCAGTGCCCGTTTACACATGGCGCTACACCAGGTGCCCCAAAACAACCGACAAGTGGTTTAGCAATAAACTTATATATAAATCATATACAAACTCTTTCATAATACAATATACTTCTGTTTATTATGTCTTTATTGTATAATTCAAACTAAAATATATTACTAACCTTCTTTTTTAAATGTGCATAAAGGCGGCAAATATAAAGCCTATCAACCCTAACTCAGGCTATCCAACTGACATCCTTGCCATTGACCAAATACTCAAGAAAAAGCAGAATTGGACAGTGACTGATGCAGCTGCTATTAAACAGCACGTGAGTATTCACCGTCGAACGCCTTGCCAGAAAGCATTTTCCACTTCAATACTACAACCATAAAACCAAGAGATTTTTTTTTCTGCTCTATGTCTTTAAAATAAGACATGATCATTTCTCATTTTTACCCATTGTAATGTTTCTTGCTCTATAATCAAATGGATTAAAATGTTAACTGTTATCATTCATCCTGCTAATCACCTATGGAGCCATACTCAACATCATTTCTGGGACATTCATTTGTTTCATGCTGGAAATAGCAACTAGTTGAGGTTGTAAACTGACAGTCACAGAGTGGTGTACTCGGGGAATCTTGATGAGTGAAAGCATCTTTATTATAGCAGCTAAAAGAATAATAATAATAATAATAATAATAATAGTTTGGGTGTGCTCCCTAGGTGCCAGGCACTGCTCTCTATAAGTACTCTACAAGTGCTCTACAGGTACTAATTCATTTACTTATCACAACAATCCTTTGAGGTAGGCACTGTTATCATTCCTTGTCATTTTACAGATATGCACACAGAGGTTAAGTGACTTGCCCAAAGGCACACAGCTAGGAAGTAGTAGAGCCAGAATTATAAACATGGGCAGCTTGGCTCCAGAATCCACACTTTTAACCACAACTCTATGCTACCTGTCTACTCCTGTGCCCTGACTTCTTAGCAACTTTTGTACTCCACAGAGACAGACTGGGGTGTATTTATGTTATGCCACCTCCTGTCTGCATTTGACACTAATGATAAAGCTCTCCTTGACACTTTCTACTTCCTTGGCCTTTACAACACTGCATCTTCAATTCTCCTTGTAGCTATGTGTCCTTTCCTCTCTATTCTCTTTCATAAATGTTCATCCCTTAAGTCTTGATATTTCCTAGTTTTCTAGTCTGATCCTAATGTTCTTCTCATTGTATACACTCATTAATTCATTTGTTCAGTAAATATTTATCCAGTGTTAACAAAGTTCTAGGATTAAGAGATACTACAGAATAAAAAACACAGTTCCTACCCTCAGTGAGCTTGGAGTGAGGATGGAAGACATGGAGAAGGAAATGAGCAGTAGTAATACATTGGGATAAATGGAACTAGAGGTGGTCAGTACTGCATGCCACAAAAATGCAAAGGAGTGGGTTCCAACCTCTCTCTCATCATGGCCTGTATTCACACTGGACTAAATGGAAGCTGCTTATAGCCAAAGGCCTCCAGCCCTAGGGTACCAGCTGCCTCAAGGGCTAAGCAACTTGAGAAGACCAATAATTTGGCATCACTATAACCCGGTCACAGCAGAACATTGAAGATCTCTGCACTAAATGAAGGAACAGCTAGGGCAAGTATCCTTGGAGCTATCTCGGTCTACCCTCCTTGTTTCAGCTGCCTCCTAGACACTGAGAACTCTTAACTGTCACTAGCCTAGACTTCTTTCCAATACTTCTATCTTATCTCACTGACAGCCTGATGAACGTTTCTGCCTTGCTGTCTCAGCATATCAAACTGGACATGTCCAAAACCAAACTCATCATCCTCTGCATCAAATTGGCTCTTCCTTGGGGATTCTATATCTCAGTTGTTGATACCACCATCTTCCCAGTCACTGACACTAGAAGGCCAGGAGCCATCCTTAACTTACACTTTTCTCTCACTCCTCATATCCACCAAACACCGAATCTGGCTACTCTCATTTTCCTGAAGATTTTTGAAATCTGTTCACTTCACTCCATTCTATTACTACTTCCTTAACTGAGGCCCTCATTAGGTCTTGCCTGGACAACCACCTCCAACCTGTTATCCTTTCCCCATAGCTGCTCTCCTCCACCCATTCTCTACACAGCTACTAATGATCTAACATGAAGAACCAACCATGTCACTGTCCTGCTTAAGAATGAATTCTTCCCTACCAACGATGGCAGGGTTTTTTCAACTATGTATTCTGCTCCACACAACTGAGGGATTTATCTCACTTCAGTCAGAAACAGTGGCTCACTACAGCATGATTTTCACTGAGGAAAGGGCTCTCCCCAACCTCAGAGATCAAGTCTGAGGGCCTGATTACAGCAGACAACACCTTGCCTACCTCGCCTTCATCACTCCTTCCCCCCACTTTAAACTTGACACTTGAGCAATACCAAACTGCCTGTACCTGCCTACCAACTCTGGGATGTTTACTGCCTTTGAGCCTTTGTTTATGCTGTCCCCTCTCCCTGGAACACATTCCCATCACCACCCACTCCCTCAATTTGATCAAATCCTTGAGGACCTGCTCAGCTCAGCATCTTCTCCCTCCCTGCCCTAGGCTGGACTGAGTGCCATCCTTGGCACTCTCATTACACCCGGAGCCTGTCTCCATCCCACATTTACTCTTGTTTTAGTCTATTGTGTTTTTAATATTCTTATAAAATTTCTTATTATCTCATTATTCCCAAGTAATTAATTTTCATTGTCCAGCAACTCCTAACTCACATGTCCTCAAGAGGAACTACCCAATATATAAACTCAGTGACTTTTGAGTAGCCTGGAAACGTAACTCTTGGCATATCTAGAATTGTGGTTCACAAATCAAAGATATTTCAAGGTAACTGCTGTAAACTTCTGCTCTTTCACTACAGGTAAAAAGAGCTACAGACACCTATAATTTAGGGATTGCCCTTGAGCACCGGAAAGAGATGCTAAACCTATGGCAGAAGATCCGAGGGGATTTGATTGGGATAGACACTAAAAATGAGTCCTTTTATGACACCTTTTCTACTTATACATGGTCCTGGAATGTTTGCCAAGAATTACTTTCCCCGAAAGACTTAAGGTTATTTGATGCCTACATGAATAGAAACTCCTTCCACAACTCTATATTCTCTTCCTCTTCGGATATCAGTGAATGTGACACAGAGACAGAAAGAAAAAGAAAACGGAAAAGTTTCAAAGGATTTCGACAATGAAATTTCTACATTTTCTAAACAGCTCCTTACAAACTACTTTTTCATAGATATCAAAATTATTCTTGCTTTTGTCTAATACATTCTTAGCAGCTGGAAATATCGACATCTTTTGAATCCTGACCAGTAAAAAAGTATGAGTCACAATATGGTTTCTCTTTCCTAATTCTTACTAGTAAATAGATGCCACTCTGTTATTTCCCTAGCAACCAGCTGCACTCTGCTGCCCCCACCTGGCTCAGAACTGCCTGGGCCTCAGCAGGAAGGAGAAAAGCAAAGCTGGCACTACTTCAATTCAGGGCCACCCTCCTGAGCTCTTAACAGCCCTCCCAGCAATAAGCATCTGAGTTTACGTGACTGTAAGTGGCACTATGTTTTTGATTGTGGAAGAGGCCAGAGGCAGGGGATGACAGTGACCTTTCAGTTTCAGGGAATAATATATCACCATCCCTCGGGGAACCTTGATTAAATCTGGGTGTTCCTAAGGCTCCTTAGCCACACATCTTCAGACCGATCTCTTGGATTTACTCTTAAAAATAGCTGATCTCATCCATTACACTGGTTGTTGTTCTTTAATGCATTTAATAAAGAAGCACATGTGTAACTATATTACAAGTTTGGGAGGGGTTGTAATTTGTTTATTGTGGAAAAATATATATAACATAAAATTTACTATTTTAATCATATTTAAGAGTATATTATCGGGCTGGCGCTGTGGCTTAGCGGTTAAGTGCACGTGCTCCGCTGCTGGCAGCCCGGGTTCGGATCCCGAATGCACCAATGCACCCCTTGTCCAGCCATGCTGAGGCCACGTCCCACATACAGCAACTAGAAGGATGTGCAGCTATGACATACAACTATCTACTGGGGCTTTGGGGGAAAAAAATAAAATAAATAAAATTTAAAAAAAAAAGAGTATATTATCCGTTACATTTTTTTTCCTTTTAGAAAAAGGAAAAGACATGTTCCCTATTGATGGGGACAGTGGCTTATAATGTAATATTATAACATGCCAGGAAAAAGCAATGAAGATAGTGAAGGATCCCAAAACCATTTAATGAAATAGCCTTAAAGTACTTTTGTGTTACACTGAATATTCAAAACCATCTAAATATATTTGCTGTTCTTTATAATGTTATGATGTGAGGAAAAATAACTAACCTTATGGATAAGTGATCATGTTTCCTAACCAAAAAACAAGATTTATGGTTTGATAAGAGATTTTTTTTGGTATGGCTGTGAGTGTAACAGGCAATCTAAGAGATGTAATTTGGATGCCAAAATATCAGAATTCCTGGAATATTTCCTTGATCAATGGGATAACAGGATAGAATATTTTTAAGTAGATCTGTCCTGGAAAATCTAAAATGTAAAGAAATACATTCTTTCTATTAAATTGTCACACACTGTTGATGACAGTATAAATTGGCATCTCTCTGATGGAATACAGTATAGCAACAGGTACTCAGCCATTCATTCACCAGTTATTTATTGAGTTGCATGCAGTGCTGGACCCTGTTCTCAGACCTGGATATATAACAGTGAACAAATAGATAAAATGCCCTGACCTCAGAGAGCTTAGTAATGGAGCTAATTATAACCATTGACTCAGCACTTCCACTTCTAGAGATTAATCCTAAAGAAATGATCATGAATGTACAAAATAATTTAGTTATAAGGATGTTTATCATATTGAATTTTTAATAGTAAGAAACTTAAAGTAGCCTTAATGTCCAATAAATCATGATACAGCTATACAAAACAATGCCAGGGTCATTAAAATGATGTTGTAAAAGAATATTTCAAACAAAAGAATGATATTCAAAGCTATTATTAAGTTAAAAAGCAGGCCTCAACTGCTAAGAGGCATGAGAGAAATTTATGGGATTGTTCTAAAACATAATTATGATGGTGGTTGCACAAATATAGATTTTTATGAAAACTCATCAAACTGTATACTCTAAATGGATGAATTTAATTGTATGTAAATTATACCTCAATAAAACTGTAGAAAAAGGGGGTACAAAACAGTTCATTCTGAAACTATTTTAACTTAAAAGTTATTTCTATAAATAAATTAGGAAAAAGGACTGGAAGGATATAAACCAAATGTTTAATGGGTTAAATTCAAGGTGGAATGGGATATTTCCTTTTCTTTTGTCTTATCTATATCTTCTAAATGTTCTAAAATAAACATATATTTATTTTGCAATAAGAAAAAAACCACAAAAGCTGTTTTAAAATTAAAGTTGTTAAACCAGCTTATTCAGTGTCTAGGGCTGCTACAAAGACTGTCCAGGGTCTGTGAAACCTTAAGGAGAGCAATTAGGACATCAGTATCCCTTCCCCAGCCCTTCATTTCCAGATGCTTACACAGCCCAGAATATCCACTGATTGGAACTGAAAGAAAAGCATGGAACAATTAACTACCCCTGTCCGGGGTTAACACCCAAGGCAATAATCCAGTTTTTAACCTTTGCATACTTTGAACCCATGCCACCCACTGAACCCGAAGAATTCTCACTATTCACCAGCAGAGGGACCCTTAGCTCCTCTGAAATGTAGTGCTTGCTGATGCTACAGTCTGCTATCAAGTCTGATTCCACAGAGGACTCACAGCCATATCTTCCAAATTTCCTCCAAAAAATTATTTTAGGTGCTTCAAAAGATGGAGAAAAATGAGTTCTACAAGTCAACCAAAGATAATTGTATAAAAGTTAAGTTTAGGATACTTTATCACATTTCATAAAAAGGGCCCAAGTTGTTTGATATTTTAAATGGCTCTAATTATTGGAACTAATACAGTAATAACTTCAAGTGAAAACAGAGAGTGAGCTCTCTGCAAAATAACACGCAGTGGGACTGTTGATTGGGAACACTAACAGCTTTTGGTGTGGGGAGAAAAAAGCCTGTAGATGAGAGAACAAGATGCCAAGAATAAATATAAATCAACCACTTTATCTGCAAACAGCTGGCCTTGAGAATAGATAAAAATCCTTGTTTTTTGGAAAGGAGCTTTTGTTCAAAATGTTTCAAAGACCATGAGAGTGGCAAAAGTATTTTGTTTTCAAATAAAGTACAAGTTCTTTACTATCTTATCTTTTTGATTCACTCATGTATTTTCCTTTGTGATTGCAAAGGGTTTATTCAATGCCCTGACCTCACCTTCTTCCCATTTCTTTGGTGGGAAAGGTATAGAACTCTCATTGCTCCCCTTAGTTTTGCCTATGAAAAGAATCTGCAATGGAGTAAAGGATCACTGGTTACCAGTGAGCTAAGTCTGGTGCTGCATTACTTAATTAATTAACCCTTCCCTTCTGTTCTTCCAAATGGTAGTCATCAGTCTTCTGGAAGTCTTCTCAACTAACCTCATCTTATGTTGACAGTATACTTTTCTTCTAGATTCTTTTGAGGATGTTTATAGTAATTACTAAAATAGACATGTAAGGCTGAAAATATATTAATATAACAAGCTGTATGTGTGTATGTATTACAATCTTGATTGTGCGAATAAGCTTGAGCATGGATAATTCCAAAAGGTACAAGGTTATAAAATTTTTTTAAACTTGTCCTTGGATTTGGCAGGTAAACCTCGCGTTCTCCGAAATCATTTCATATCTCCCCTCTAGAAAAATAGTGTGGAGACAAATATATGCAAGTATATATATATATTACATACATATATATACCATAGCTTTTCACACTACAGAAGCTGGAAAATTGTCCTATTTCCTCACCCTACTTGTTACCTTCCTCAATTATTCTGGCCATCAGCTCTACAGTAGGACTAGGTACCCTTACTTCTTAAAGTGATTCAAGATTTTTCCTGTCTTACAACTTGAAGGAAACTGGGAGACCTGTGACAGGATCCCAGCACGGAAAGGAGGCTCAAGTGGAAGGTCTCCCACTTCCTTGGTGGTCTGCACGTCCACCAGCGCCGCCTCAGGAAAAAACGACTCCGGGGCGAAATTCTGCCGGCGCGCTCCCGGTACCCAATAAGTCTTTCCCCCACTGAGGGCGCGCCCAACCCTGCGGTGCTCGAGCGCCACCCGGACGGCGGGACTCCGGAGCCACCCCGCCCAGCCTCCGTCTCTTCCCGCCCAGACCCCGCGCCTTCCGGAAGGGGGCGTGGCGCGCAGGAAGTTCTCGCGTTACGGACAGGCAGGGCTTTCCGGCTCCGGTGTCATGGCCGGCTCCTACACCGAAGGTGAGTTCGCAGCCGTCGGCGGGAAGAGGCAGCAGTTTGGGAGCCGATTCTTGAGCGAGCCGGCGCGCGTCTTCCACCACAATGCCTGGTAACCGCCCTGCCCCTCGCCCGGCCTGCGGCTCGCCCTCTGTCGCGCCGCCCCGAGCGCTGCGAAAACCCCCCGACCGCCGGCCACGGCTCACGCTGCCTTACTCGAGGCGCTCTCCTTCCCCGGGAGAGGCGCTCTGGGGCCAGCTCCTCGCCCTGCCGGCAGCTGGAACGTGAGGCCCCTAACCTGCCCGTTTGGTTTTTTCAGGGACAATGTGGAGTGGTCGGAAGAGCAGGCCGCGGCGGCGGAGAGGAAAGTCCAGGAGAACAGCACCCAGCGGGTGTGCCAGGAGAAGCAAGGTGCGCCTAGGTGGGCCCTCAGTGGCACCCATAGCCAGCGTATTGCTGGACGCGCCGTCCCGGAGAGGCCGGAGAACCGAGGCCGCCAAGAGCCTTTGTTGCTGGACTGACACCGAACTCGGGGGTAGAACGGCAAGAGGAGGGGATGGGCAAGGATGGAAAAGGGCTACACTTTAAAATCTTGTTAGGGCATAGAGAGTGTTTTGGTTTTTGTTTTATTTGGGAGGGGGTAATGTGTCTTGATATGTTCTAGTGATTAAGTTTTTAGTTATGTTGAGTAGACCCATATTAATGTGTCTGGCGAATGGCAACCGTGTGGTCACATGATTTGTCTTAGAGGATGTACTTTATACATGATTACACTTTGACGAAATGTTGCCGTTGAAGCTAGATCCAAATGATCAGATTCTAAATATTGGGGGAGGAGGCTAATAACTGGTGAATTATGTGTCTTTTCCTTGTGTAATGGCTGTGAGGATTTGGGGCTTCTGCCAAGGAAAGATGGATGAAGCAGAATGGAGATAAATCTAGCCAAAGAAAAAGAGACCTCTTCTGGAGAGGTGGATGATTTCACTGCAAAGTATCCCTCAGTACTAAAACTAGGACTGGTTTGGGCTATGTCCTAAAAGACGATTGAAGGTAGGACTAGAAATTGGAGAGTAGTACTCACTGAAAGAGTTCTGTACAACAATTAGAAGATTCCAGTTACAAAATATTCACCCTACATAGTTTTACAGGGACTAGATCAACGCAAGTTAAAGCTGAAAGGGATTTTGAAAAGCATGTAGTCCAATATCCTCTTTTTACAGATAAAGAAACTTGGACCGCAGGACATTAAGTGCCTTGCCCAGAGGTAAGCAGTTAGTTAGCAGTAGCAGTGGTGGAACTAAAATCCAATTTCTTAGGTTTTTATTCTTTCTGCTACACTGGTCAAGGCCCTGTATTGGCAAAGAGCTGAAAACTGAAATCTAGGACTACCTTAAACAACAGCTTTCTTTTGAACAGTCCACACTTTTTAATCTCTCCTGTCCTCTATCATCAAAATTCTTCTCATCTGAAGACATTTTTCCCTCTTACCAGCATTTTCTATTTTCCTTTTAGCCTTGTTTCCATTTTTAATATATATTAGTAGTATTGAATTCATTTATGGACTTCACATTATAAAGAACCACAGACAAGGGAACATATTTAATGAAGAGCTGCCTGTGTGGTAACCATTCAGTTCACATGGAGAATTGAAGAACCTGGGACATTTAGCTTTGTAAAAGAGAAGATTTAGAGAGGGAAATAACTGCACTCAAATAGAAAAGCATTGTTCTGGATGGGCCTGAGAAGTAGTAGAACTTTTGACCAGAAGTGATTAGACAGATTTTTTTGCTTAATGTTAGAATTTTCTAATAATTAAGAGCCATTCAGAGATGTAGAAGGAAAATTCATAGGTAGTAAGTTCCCTGGCAGAAGTTGGACTCCCAAGTGTGATCGGTGGCACAACTAAATGACCTCCAGCTCTGAGACTATTGAGGATGCTTTTAGTATAAAATGACATTCGGTGAAGCAGGATGATAATTGACATTAGATACAAATAAAATATGGGGAGATGGTTCTTACAGTTCTTTCTTAAATATTTTCAGTTGATTATGAGCTCAATGCCCACAAATATTGGAACGACTTCTACAAAATTCATGAAAATGGGTTTTTCAAGGATAGACATTGGCTTTTTACCGAATTCCCAGAGCTGGCACCTGGCCAAAACCAAAATCACTTGAAGGATTTACCCTCAGAGAATGAGAGAAGTGAAGTACCTCAATGTAGAAGCAGTGAGAATGGACCTGGTTTAATAATAGAAGAACAGCACACGTGTTCTTCAAACGACCTTGGACATAAAACACAGACACCTTCCCTGGGGGAGAATGTAACTCAGAAACTCAGTCACCTGGAAATCTGTGCTGATGAGTTTCCTGGATCCTCAGCCACCTATCGAATACTTGAGGTAACCTCCCTTTATCGTCCTGGTAGTGGGGCTTGTGAAGCTTTTTGCACATGGGAAACATAGAGAGTTTGACCACAAAAGTGACTTCTGTCTGATGAAGCTGACTAGACATGACACTTATGTTGGCCTGGGTTCTCTTCCATTTTTGAACTAATGAAATGCACTAAATACAGACCAGATAGCTAGTGGTCATGGCAAACAAAGATAGATCGCCTGAGGTCCTACCTGGGAATATCATGGTGCGTCCGCACGTTGTAGCGTTGTGCTTTACCTGCCATCTGGAAGAGACAAGGCAACTTCTGTTACTTTTCTTCTAATACAATTATAAGTTGGAGAGATTGGTTGGGATGGTGCCTGCTTCGTAGGCATGGGAGAATTCTTGTTTTCTGAGTTTGGATTATGTTGCAGAGGCAAGGCTAGACCTGAAAAAGTGTCTAGGTGGGTACTATCACATTAATTCACAAATGGTGGCTACACACTCCATTGGAAGCTGATTAGCCTTGGGATTGGGTCCTTACCCTCCCCAAGCAGAATGGGACTTTGCCTCTCTCTCTCTCTCTGCCTCATAGATGTTACAAGGATTCATTGAGATAATGTATGTAAAATGGCTAAGAATAGTGTCTAGCACATAATAAGCCCTTAGTAAATGGTCACTGTTTTTATTATCACACCCAGTGCTGTATTTAGGACAATGTTAAGGTCCCCTTTTCATGAATTTTTCAGCCCAGTATATTAGAAACATTTTTCCAGTAATGATATAGTGGAGCTCATTAAGAAAATATTTCATCTATACAACTATTTGTTAGAACTCAAAACGTAAAGACAACCTATGCCCCCTTTTTTTTTTTT
Source organism: Ceratotherium simum simum (assembly GCF_057802395.1). NCBI lineage: Eukaryota > Metazoa > Chordata > Mammalia > Perissodactyla > Rhinocerotidae > Ceratotherium > Ceratotherium simum. The sequence goes on from NC_141915.1 coordinate 45,685,622, forward strand.
TATAATTTTATTTATTTATTTTTCCCCCCAAAGCCCCAGTAGATAGTTGTACGTCATAGCTGCACATCCTTCTAGTTGCTGTACATGAGATACGACCTCAGCATGGCCAGAGAAGCGGTGCGTCGGTGCATGCCCGGGATCCGAACCCCGGGCCGCCAGCAGCGGAGCGCATGCACTTAACCGCTAAGCCACGGGGCCGGCCCTATGCCCTTTTTTCTAACCAGTTCCCTTCTGCTAATGAAAGCCCGTGCTCTTGTCTTATGCTACCTCCTTAAGGGTTCCTGAGGTCAAGGTCAGGGAATGTCATGGGTACTGTTTAGCTCTGGTCACTACACCTTCCCTGATACAATTAGGCAAGTTTATCGTTGATTAGCTATCTAGCTTCAGGGAATCAATTCTTTGGAGAATTCTTTGATTAATAGTTCATTTCTGTCTGCAGGTTGGTTGTGGTGTTGGAAACACAGTCTTTCCAATTTTACAAACTAATAAGTAAGTATGTTGTGAAGTTTAACTATATGACAGCAGAGGAGAAAAATGGGGGGTTTGTTGTTTCTTAAAATTCTTCCTGCATCAAACTGGTAACAGTGATTATTGGGAAGCATGGGTTATAGGAGATGTAGATTTCTACATTATCTATTTATGGATTGTTTTGATTTATAAGTTAACCTTTGTTATCAGGGAAATTAGTGAGATTTAAAACGTGTTACATTGTTAATGTATAGTGCCTTCCTCTAAGGTGCTTAAAACATTTTCAGTTTCTCTGCTGTCATGATCTCTCTGAGGAACAGTCTGGTGGCTAGGCTGTCATTTTCACCCCACGGTAGAGTTGAGGAAGCTGACCTACATGAAGGTTGTCTCCTATTTTCAAGCTACTCATGGAAATGACATTCTAGTTCCATGTTCTCCATTGGAACCCACTGTTTCTCAAAGGTTCGAAATAAATAATTTTGCTATTTTAGCCCACAGTACTTAGAATTCATTGAGACACTAGCGTCGTTTAAAATATGCATTTTTGGGCCGTCCTAAATGGTGGCATAGTGGTTAAGTTCGAGCATTCTGCTTTGGCGGCCCAGGGTTCGCAGGTTCAGATCCTGGGCATGGACCTACTCACTGCTCATCAAGCCATGCTGAGGTGGCGTCCCACATAGAAGAGCTACAACTCTATAACTGTGATATACAGCTATGTACTGGGGCTTTGAGGAGTAAAAAAAGAAAAAGAGGAAGATTGGCAACAGATGTTAGTGCAGGGCCAAACTTCCTTTAAAAAAAATAAATTAATTAAAAAATAAAATATGCATTTTATTGTTAGAAATTTCTAAGAAAACTTGGAAAGTTATAGTAGCTTACAGTGAAGGAAAGAGGTTGTTCCACTGTCATATCACACTTTTAGGAATCTACCTCAAATGAGAGATCAACTTCCCTTTGAGAGCTGTGACCGCTAGTTGTCAGTGTCAGGGATAATGAGTATAAAGTAGAGACGGCATATTCGCCACAGCCTGGTTGTGCTGTTTAAAGATTTTATTTATTCATTTTTTTCCCCCCAAAGCCCCAGTAGATAGTTGCATGTCATAGGTTCACATCCTTCTAGTTGCTGTACGTGGGACTCGGCCTCGCGTTGGACGGAGAAGTGGTGCCTCGGGGCGCGCCCGGGATCCGAACCCGGGCCGCCAGCATCAGAGCACGCGCACTTAACCGCTAAGCCACGGAGCCGGCCCTGGTTGTGCTGTTTAAATGAGATCAGTGTGCTCAGTGTCTTGCTAGAATCCACTTGTTCCTGTAGTTGACTTGCTTAAAATTGATGTAGGCTTTCTCCTACCTACCATCTACTGTCAGATTTAAATTGTTCAGCATAGTTTTCATAACTCTATACAAGATTGTGTCCTACGAAGTATGTCTTGTTTCTTATCTCTCATATGAGTTGGTCACACTCTTCATGTCTTTCCTTGGCTCTGTACCTTCTCAGATGTCCTCTTTCCTTTCTACTAGACTGTCCCTTTCCTTCCTTCCTCAAATTCCAGGTCAGAAAATTCCAGAAAACTGATCTAATTAATACAGTCCAGCTGTATCATTCTGCAGTCTTTGCAGCCTTCTTATATGTTTCTTGTGTTACCTTAATGCCTACTTCATTTCTGTTAGAAGTTCTTATCATTTTTTGTACCATGTCTAGTGAAGCCTTTGGATCCCTTTTCATGCTAATGTGTTTGTTTTTATATATAACAGCTTTATTGAGATATAATTCAAAGTATACAGTTCAATGGTGTGATTCACAGAGTTGTGCAGCCATCACCACGATCAATTTTAGAAGATTTTTTTTTTTTTTTTTGTGAGGAGATCAGCCCTGTGCGAACATCTGCCAATCCTCCTCTTTTTTTTGCTGAGGAAGACTGGCCCTGAGCTAACATCCGTGCCCATCTTCCTCCGCTTTATATGGGACACCGCCACAGCATGGCTTGTCGAGCAGTGTGTCGGTGCGCACCGGGGATCTGAACCGGCAAACCTCAGGCCGCGCAGCGGAGCACGTGCACTTAACCGCTTGCGCCACCAGGCCGGCCCCTAGAAGATTTTTAACCACCCCAAAAAGAAACCCTGTACCCATTAGCAGTCACTCCCCATTTCCCACCTTTTCCCACCCCCGGCCCTAGGCAACTACTAATCTACTTTCTGTATATAGACTTGTCTGGGGCTAATTTTTTTAAGTATGTAAAGTAAAATAGAGGAAACCAATAATTCTGGAATACAGTTCTATCCACCGAGCCTGATTAAGGACCTCTGATTTATGTAGCACTTTATATGTTTTTTTCTTATATCTTTTACCATATTTTTCTGATTTCAAAAGTAATGCATGTCCACTAGAAAACTTGGAAAGTAAAGAAAAGCACAAAGAAGAAAACACACCTTATCTGCAGGGTCTAAAAGAGGATATAAATCAAAAAAGATTTTAACCAAAATGAAATGTTGTGGCTAATAGGTGTGATTTCTTTGAATGAATGGTGCTCTGCTATTTCATATTTTAACTCTGCTACACAGGAAAGAGAACAGACATAGTTCAGTATGTAATCTAATTGTTGTGCTGTTTTTTTCTGTCTATTTCAGTGACCCAGGACTCTTTGTTTACTGTTGTGATTTTTCTTCCACAGCCGTAGAATTGGTCCAGGTGAGTGCAGTGGCTCCCATCAGTAATTTTCACTGATTAAAGGGAATAGGGTCTCCTAAAACTCAAGGTCTCTCTTATCTTATTATGCTGTGGTCTGAAAGTAGATTCACTGAAACAGCCTGGAGTAGAGGAAAGGGCCAGACGTGAATTCAGATTCTGCCACTTGTCCGCTCTTGATCTCTCCAAACTTACGTTTTAAGGATTGAAATGAGATGATTGTTTCAGTCAGTTCTTTGAGTTACGAGTTACAGAAACTTCTAGACAAACTCAGCCAGTAAAAGGGAATATCATAGAACCCAAGGGCGTCAAGTGTAGCCAGGACAGGAGCTCAGCCCTGCAAAGGTGTCAGGTACCAAGGCAAGCTTGCTGGCTGGTGACAGGTGTTACTGCCCCTTTCTTCTGTCACAGCAATGATGTCTCACGTCTCATTGCCTAGTGCCCGTTTGCTTTTTGTTCTTGTTTGTTTGCAGACCAGCTTTCTCTAGCAGGTTTTCCAGGTTTTGCACATGGCCCCCAACATGCTTCCTCCTCACAGTCCCTTAGAAGTCCACCCTGTTCAGGTGTTCTCAGAACCTCCCCAGAATGACTGTGTCCTGATTCCAAAGTCCCCAGAAAGTCTGGTTGATGCAGCCCAGCTGATAATGAACTTGCCCTGTTTGAATTAGCTGTGACCAATGAGGAGCACAGTCACGTTATTGGAGAAGAGAGATGTGGGTGGAGAAGTGACCCTAAAATGTGTCTGGTACCATCATGTGTGATGCTCCTAGCACAGGAGCTCAGGAATTGGTAGTTTGTATTTTTCTGGATCTAGATCAGATGAATATTGAGGCTTATCTTTAGTAAATTTTATGATAATAAAGTATAGGTTAAATTTTCCACATCTAGAGAAATAGATTTTCCTGGAGAATTCTGTGATCTGTTTAATATGTTGTAGATAGGAGTTGTTTTAAATCATGCTTTTTCAGTATGTTCTGTTTCACTCCTTATGAGTTTTTCTTTTCCGTCTTGGTCACTTACCTTCCTGATCATTTTCCAAGCCTCAGATCTGACTTTGCATCAGAATAAAGAGTAAACGTAGAGGATTTAGGAAGCTTCCATTTTAAAAGTACCAATTACATTCCACAGGCTCTTTCCTAGAGTTATTCCTGATTCCTACCCCTTGAGTAAGAATACCTGCCGTAATGGTGAGAACTGCATCCCTCAGTGGGAAGTAGCAGCGATTAGTTTAAAGCAAGATGAGCTTTTCTTGAGGGTATGTGGACATTTTCTAGCCTATTCTCTCTTCCAACTGTCTGCAGACAAATTCAGCATATGATCCTTCTCGCTGTTTTGCCTTTGTTCACGATCTGTGCGATGAAGATAAGAGTTACCCAGTGCCCAGGGAAAGTCTTGACATCATCATCCTCATATTTGTTCTTTCAGCAATTGTTCCAGACAAGTAAGTTTTAGGTCTCTTAACCAGTAGTGTAATAAAAACAAAGCTTTGGTCAGGGACCTTGATGTTAGAGTGGGTCCTAATTAAAAAGGATTTTATGTGTGTTCTGATAGAGAGGAAGAAGCCACTCCATCCAAAGTGATATGAGCATCTCAACCATTTTCCTAATTTTGTCTGAAAGTCCAATTTCTGTCTCAGCCTCTAAACCTCTGCTTGTTGACTGCAGTGGTCAGTTCTTTTCGTTGTTATGGTTTAACGTCCCCAAAGAATGGGGGAGCAGTCTTTAGTGGGTGTGTGAAGAAATTCCCTATTGATCGCATAACATACTGTTTTAGAACTGTAGGTGCTACAGTTGTTAGATAACATCCCATTACTGGCCTTTTTAAATGCTTTCAATAACCAAGCTTATTAAAATTTACAGTGAACCTTAACTTAGGTGTTCTGTGATGCTTAAGTCCTTTGGAAAACTGCAGTGCAGGAGAATTCCATAAAATCAAGTTTAGATAAAAGGAAAATAGATTGCTGTACCCTAAAGATACTGTTAAAGCCTCATCGCTATACGCGGCAGTCATCCTGATGAAATACTGTCTCAAGGAAGCAGTATCAGTCAGAGACCTGGGGGCGTGATTGCCTCTGTAGTTCACATTTCCTCTAGAATAGCGTTGAGTCATCTGACCTGACAGGGATGTTATGAGTGTGAAATAAAGGCAGGAGAACCCAAAGGGCTTGGCATGGTTCTAAACATGAATAACTGCAGAAGTTTAAGTGCTACAAACTTTTAAAGATTGACATGGACTGAAACAAAATATTAGAATTAAAAATTTATTATTCACTGTTTAAATAGACTTTCAACTGTTGTTTTGGAAGTTTGTAGCATTTATACTTCTGACATTATTAAAGCTGAAACCTGTACCAAGGCTCCATATATGGAAAGTGCAGCTGGAAATGTAAAGCACTCTGCTCATTATACTCATTTGCATACTGACTATCACCATGTAAAGTGTAAGTTCCTGAGGTTCAGTCTTCATTTAACAAATGGAAAGATACAGTCGCTGCATTCAAGAGCTCGGGCCTAGTGAAGCAGGCAGATGAGTCAACTAGCAGCCTCCACACCAGGTGGTCAGGGCTCCGCTCAGAGATCCATGGGAGCGCAGGGCAGGGATGGCGTCCCCATGAGGTGATCCCAGGAGGAGTAGGAAGTGAGCCAGGCAGAGAGCATGTAACTTCCCCCACAGGGACCCCTACTGAAGAAGCGGGTTGTCTTCTGGTCTCTTCATACTGAAGGCAGTGAATTGAAGCCACAGTTGTGAGCAAACATCAGAGGTTTGGGCATGTGCTCCAGTTCTAAGTGAAGCAAGGGCAGAGGAACTAAGATTTCAGGGCTGGTGTGTCAGGGTTAGGAAGTCCACTGGCTTTTCGGGATATGCCACAGGGGAAAGGAGCCCTGTCCTTAAGGAGACCTGATCTTCATTCCCTGCTGCCCCACAGGATGCAGAAGGCTATCAACAGGCTGAGCAGGCTTCTGAAGCCTGGAGGAATGATGCTTCTGCGAGATTATGGCCGCTATGACATGGCTCAGCTTCGGTTTAAAAAAGGTATTTTGCCACTATAATCAAAATAATGGTTTTGCCATCCAAATAGACATAAAATCAGTGAAACAGAATAGAGATTCTAGAATTATAGCTCCATATATAAAGCCATTTAATACATGACAAGGGTGGTACATTTTTTTGTGTGTGTGAGGAAGATCGGCCCTGAGCTAACATCTGCCAATCCTCCTCTTTTTTTGCTGAGGAAGACGCCCTGGGCTAACATCCATGCCCATATTCCTCCACTTTATATGGGATGCCGCCACAGCATGGCCTGACAAGCGGTGTGTCGGTGCATGCTCGGGATCTGAACTGGCGAACCCCGGGCCGCCACAGCAGAGTGCACGCACTTAACCGCCGGCGCCACTGGGCCGGCCCTGGGTGGTACATTTTTGAAGACTTGTATAATCTAGGTATTGGGGAGGTCTTTTTAACCAAGACAGCTATTTTTAGGAAAAGACGTTTGATTATGTAAATAGTTTTTTTGGTTTTGTTGTTGTTGGGTTTTTTTGTTTTTGTGAGGAAGATTAGCCCTGAGCTAACATCTAATGCCAATCCTCCTCTTTTTGCTGAGGAAGATTGGCCCTGCTAACATCCGTGCCCATCTTCCTCTACTTTATGTGGGACGCCGCCACAGCATGGCATGACAAGGAGTGCGTTGATGCACACCGAGGGTCCGAACCTGCAAACCCCAGGCTGCTGAAGTGGAGCGCGCACGCTTAACGGCTATGTCACCGGGCGGGCCTGTATAAATAGTTTTAAATGTGGTATGGCTGAACATGTGGCCTCTAAGGTCACTTTGGAGCAGGGGGAGTATGTTTTTCAGAATAGGCCTAGAAGTGGCGTACTCACTTCTGCCCATATCTGCCAAATCTGGTCACATGGTTCCAACCTAACTGCAAGAAGGTCAAGAAATGTAGTCCGTTTGCCTAGGAAGGGGACTAAAGTGGTAAATAGATCATAATGCCTCTGCCACACCATCACATTAGCAAAGTATCTCAAATAATAACCAATATCATCTCATTCGTTGAGAGCTGTTGGTACTGGACAACGCTTGTTCAAATCTAACAGAATGGAGGCCGGCCCCGTGGCTTAGCGGTTAAGTGCACACGCTACACTGCTGGCGGCCTGGGTTCGGATCCTGGGTGCACACCGACACACTGCTTCTCCGGCCATGCTGAGGCCGCGTCCCACATACAGCAACTAGAAGGATGTGCAGCTGTGACATACAACTATCTACTGGGGCTTTGGGGAAAAAAGGGAATAGGGTTGGCAATAGATGTTAGCCCAGAGCCAGTCTTCCTCAGCAAAAAGAGGAGGATTAGCACGGATGTTAGCTCAGGGCTGATCTTCCTCACAAAAAAAATAAAAATAAATAAATAAATAAATGTGGTATGGCAAAAGATGCCATTAAAAAGTTAAAAGACAAATGACAGATTGAGGACAAATATTTTCAGTTAATAAAACAGATAAAAAGTCATATCTGTGCTTTTCAAGTGGGGCTGTCAGCAAATTGATAAGGAAAAGATCAGTGACCCACCCAAAAAACAGGCAAGGAATGTTTTAGAGTTGATTTACAGGCGAACATTTCCAAATGGCCAAAAAAAAAAACTTTAAGAAAATAAAAATAGCAAAGAGATACCAGTTCTTAAATCTGTTACTGGCCAATTTAAAGAAAGAGGTACACTCCTCCATCATTGGTAGAAATATAAATTTGTTAGCAGCCTTTTTTAAAGCACCTTAGTATTATCTATTCAATCCAACAGTCCTTTTGAGAATTATTCAAGAACCGGCATCTAATATATGTGTAACCAAATCTTGGAAACAAAGTAAATGCCTCTGGGTAGGGGACTGTCGTACATGTCACATACGGTAGACACCGTACCACTGATCTTGGAGGGGTTTCCATTCTGTATCACCAAGTGAGAAGAGCAGTGTACAGATGAGTGTTGTAAACTTGATCCTTTGTATAACAGTAGCTGGAGGAAAATAAATGAGTAAAGTAAGTAAGTAAGATTATATTGACATTCAAAAAAGTGTAGACGGGTTACACGTCAGGTTGTTAAGTTGATGTAAGGTCAGGGGGCTTAGCAGCAGAAGGGAAAGTGTGTCCATGATGAAAACAGTATACGTGTTACCATATTTATGAATGAGTGTGTGTAGACACGTGGAGAGACATGCGAAAGGACAATCACGAAAACGATAATAGTGGCTGTCTCGAGTTTCCTTAAACTTAGCTATATTGCTTGATTTTTTTTTTCCTTTTTTTTACCTAACAAGGACTATGTGCTGTTTATTTAATCGGGGAGGGGGAAAATAAAAGTTGTTTTCATCATGAAACAGAACTCTAGGATGTGGGGCTAGGATCACAGATGTTATCTAACACTGAAGTTTGGTTTGTGCCCTTGGGCTGCTCTTCTCCAAAGCACCACTTCTTTGTAGGAGAGAAAACACAGATTCCTGCAAAGTACCAAATGTGACCAAGAAAAGAAGCTATTCTCTACCTAAGAAATTGCTATCTTGATGCACATTTGATGGGCAGTGAAATTTGAAGAAGTGCTTTAAAGTTTCTCTGATTTTACCACATCACTCTGCAGGTCAGTGTCTGTCTGACAACTTCTATGTGAGAGGCGATGGCACCAGAGTTTACTTCTTCACACAAGGTATGAAAACATTCATCTCTGTTTATGCTGGCAGTCCCCAGATCCCGGATTAACTGCTCCTCAGTGTACTCTCGGAAGTAAAATCATCTGGTCCCCCCCGCCTCTTGCAGCCTTTTGCCTGTCCTTCCCCACCCCTCACACCCTACCCTCAGCCAACCTGAACCGTTCACTCTTCTCCAAATAGGCTCAGCCTGTACAAGCCTTTAGTCCTCAGCTTTGCTCTTCCGCGGTCTGCTCCTCTCTCTCACTTTGTCCGAAGCGGGAAACCTGTCCATTTTGCGAGACTGCAATGCAGCTGTTTCCCCCTCTAAGCTGGGTTGTACTTTAGGTGCACCTGAGTGAGGGTGAACTCATCGCTCACTGGGTTCCAGGGATGACCCAGAACTGCTCTCCTCTGCTGCTTGCTCTGCCCCAGGTTTCCCCTCCACCAGTGCCTTATGAATACTCCATTCCTGGGCCCTATGTCGGGTCACGTACATTTTTGAGCCTTTGATTAAGTGACAGAACCTCTCCCCTAAAAAAAAAAAATGGCTTTGACATAGATATATGTAGATTTTTGTGTACAATTTTAAAGTGTCCATAGAGCCCTTCCTGAAAAATTCCTCCCCATCAGCTGACTCTTAAAGAAACTCTGTCCTGAGTTCCAGGCTGCCTTTCCCAGATGGTTTGGCTTCCCCTACCCAAACGTGAATTTACCGTTACCAAACCGCTGCTACATTTATAACCAAACAGCCCTGCTAAAGCCACTTAAAATATACAAATAATGACAGCAATCTCACGGAGCTGTGTCTATCACACAGATAGATAGACACAATATTATTTTCCAGGGGAAAATACATAAACATCTCTTTTCCAAACTAGATGAACTGGACACGCTTTTCACTACTGCTGGACTGAAAAAGGTTCAGAACCTGGTGGACCGCCGATTACAAGTGAACCGAGGGAAACAGCTGACTATGTACCGCGTTTGGATTCAGTGCAAATATCGCAAGCCTTTCCTGTCCAGCCCCACTGAGAGCACCTGGGCCTGACGTGATGCGGGCTCACTGGGGCTTTTTAAAAAGAACATCCACAAATGGAGTCATGTTGATGTCAGACAGTTCAGGGATTCAGACAGACTTGAACCATGAACCCAAGAAAAATTACTTTTTATCAAGATTCTAGCAATTGTGCTTCATATTTGTGAGAAGCTCTTTAATATATACGTCTCTCAAGTTTTTTCTTACTTTGGGATCTCAAAGAATCTTATTATTCATGGGCATCAGAATTTAAAAAGCATCAAGAATTTATTTCCATGTGAAACTATCATATGATAAAGTCATTTGACTGTAAGTCGCATTAAATTATTTGAGAATTCAAATACCTGGGCTAAGCAGTTGATACATACAAAAATGAACGAAGGTCTCATTCAGTGGTGGGGGAAGAATCGTCTGTCTTTGGATGTTTTCCTGTCTCAAAAATACTGCTTTAAAGAGCATCAAATGTGGTGTCTTTGTTAAGTATCTGGTCACGTCTCCATTGAACCCTAGTTCCATGGAATTTTAACCACTGTTCCCGCTCTAAGTAACCTGTGTCTACAAAATTGAAAGGATCTTCACTTTTAGCAAAATTGTCTCATTTTTTATTGTGCCCTTAAATGTTTTACACAAAAAGAATTGAGAGAACTTTATTTTGAAAGTGATTGTCATCAGTGTTACTTTTTTTAATGTTCTGCTTTTTTTCAGTTATCACTTTTATATGTTTCCCTCTTGATGGTCCATAAGTTATATGATGTATTCTTAATTTTACCAAATAAACAATTTTCAATTCCTTATTCCTACATTTTGGATTTTCAACTCAAATATTCTCATAATTGTTATTTTATTTTAGTTATACATGTGAAAATGTGATAAGACACAAGGATTTTTTTTTTAATAATTCCAAATTTACAGAAAAGTATAATACCAAGAATATTGCAAGAATAGTCAATTCTTTTTTCCTGAATCATTTTTTTTTTAATATTTTTTTATTTTTTATTTTTTTATTTATTTTTTCCCCCAAAGCCCCAGTAGATAGTTGTATGTCATAGTTGCACATCCTTCTAGTTGCTGTTCCTGAATCATTTTTAAGAGTAAGTTGAGAGGTGAGATTCCAACACTCCTGCGTATTTTATTGTGTAATTCCCCTAACTGAGGACATTCTCCTGTATCACAAAGTATATCTATCAGAAGCAGAAATTAGCATGGAAACACTACCATCCACAAATAACCAAATTTTCCCAATGGTCCTAATAATATCATTTATCACCCCAAAAAAAGCCATTGTGTTGGGTTTAGTAGTCATGTCTCAGTCTCCTTCAGTCTAGAACAATCCTTCAGGCTTGTTTTCATGACTGTGAAGATTACCAGCTGTTATGCAGACTGCCGCTCAAAATGGGTTTGTTTATGCTTCCTCGTGATTTGGTTCAAGTTCCACATTTTTGGCAGGAATATCAGAAGTAATGCTGTGCTCCTCCCATTGCATCCTATCAGGGGATGCGTGGTTTTGAATTACCCCATTATTGGTGATGTTAACCCTGATCACTTAATTGAGGTGGTGTCTGGTGGGTTTCTCCACTGAAGAGTTAAGTATTTTATAGGGTAGTGCTTTGAGACTATATAAATATCCCGTTCCTCATCAAGCTTTGCCCCATAGTTTCAGCATCTATTGCTGTTTCTTGGCTGAATTACCACTATGATGGTAGCCAAATAGTCTTTTCTAATCCCACCCACCTTCTACATTTGTTGGTTGGCATTCTACTGTACAGAAAGCTTTCTTTTTTATATTCATTTACTTGATATGGACTCATGGGTTTCTGTTTTATTCTGTGATTATAATACAATACTATCATTTTTTTTGATGCTCACATTGTCCCAGATTTGGCCAGTGGGAGACCCTTCAAATGCTTCTGTGACCTTTGACATGTCCCCATTATTCTTCGAGCACTTCAAGCACAAGTTGTTCCAGGCTCATCTTATACTTTGTCTGCCATAGTCTGAATCACTCATTTCCCCCCAAGGAGTTGTGGTTTCTTTTAGTGGAAAAAGGTATTTAGAAGCCAAATTAAGTGTGCTCACTGCTCTTGGGGTGTTCCTGTACCCAGACCCCCTCAGTGGGTGGAGCTCAGGGATATATAGACGTATGTACACACATACTTGCATCTATATTTCTATGCTTACATATAAGTAAAACAATTAGATCAATACCTTTGATTCCATCCAACACCATAGGATTTATTCTAGTTTTTATTCTTCCTCTCTGTACTTGTAGTTCCCCTTTTCCGACAATGGCACACTCCCATGATCCTCAATATATTGGGCCAATCCCCTCATATATAACCATTCTTTTGCCACCACCATTCATGGATGCCCTCCTCACCTCTCTTGGGCTCTGAAACCCAACTCCAAGCTGCTGTTGCCACCACTCCCTCGCACAGACCCCCTCCTCACCCTGCCCTGGGTCCAACCCCACCCCCCAGGGGTCCATCACCACCCCCTGCCTCTGCTCTAACTTCCACCTTGCCTGGTTTCACCTAATGAGTTTTCAAAGGTGGGAGGGTTGGAGGAAGGGAGCTCCCATGTTTTCCATTGTAATGAATTTATTTAAAACTGAAAAGACTGTGTCATTGGAATGGTATTTCATTTGCCTTTTGAAATGAAGAACAGAATATATATTAACTGATCCACTAAAGACCTTCCTTTGGAATCTCTGAAGCATTTCAAAGCAACAGGAACAGTTTTTATTTCATCTTCCTAGCACCTGGCTTGGGCTTTGGGCTTCGGTATAAAAGATGAGCCTTTTCCTGCCCCCTGCTCCCTTTTCTGCTCTGCCATCTGCTAAGCTCTCTTCTTTTTCTCTCTGACTTATCTGTCAAGCTAACTTGAACTCTGTAAGGACCTTTGCATAATTTTTCAGCCTCGTAATCACTAATGATGGCCAGAGGACAATTAAATATGGTCAGGGTAGATTAAAGCATGACCTCAGTGCCATTCAAAACACACAGATGGCCTGGACTATCAGTCTGTCTCTGAATGCTATCTCTTGACATGCCTTTTTTTTTGGTGAGGAAGATTGGCCCTAAGCTAACATCCATTGCCCATCTTCCTCTTTTTGCCAAGGAAGATTGGCCCTGAACTAACATCTGTGCCCATCTTCCTCCATTTTGTATATGGGATGCTGCCACAGCATGGCTTGATGAGTGGTGTGTAGGTCCATACCCAGGATCCGAACCTGTGAACCCCAGGCTGCTGAAGTGGGGCACGCGAACTTAACCACTACACCACCGGGCCAGCCCCTCTCTTGATATTCTTAATGCAAGAAAAGTGCTGTGTTGTCTGGAAAGGTAGTTCCAGGTGTGAATCTGCTCAGGAAGTTGTGTGGTTAAAATCTGAGTCTAATAGAGAAGTGTTTCTGAAACTGATCTTCCTAAGTAGTGTTAAGTTGGCTGAGATAAATTCAATGTTGTTTGAAAAATAAGGGGCAGTTTAATTTGAGACGGCTGTTGGAGCTATTGGAGTGGAGCCGTGTTCCTAAAGGCAGTGCGCAGGGTCAAAGGTGTCACACGATCACCTGGGGAGCATTGGGTTCTTACACCGTGAAAGTGATTCATCTCCCAATTTTGTATGCTTCATCTGGAGCCTGGCCCTGCTAATGCTGTCAAACCTGTGCTTTGCAATGAGTCTGCTACCTGCCTTCGTGTAAGTTCATACTTTCTTAGGCTCTCGTTGGAAAATTAAGGCCTTGAAAACTTAGTAGGAAAAGGAAAATCTAATGTAGTAAGACATCCTACTTTCCTCTAATTGATTCCTATCTTTGCTTAAAGATGTTACTTCAGGAATAGTGAGGAGTTCTATATGCGGCTTAAAAGATGAGATCGGGACAAACAGCTTCTTTCACTCTGTTCACAAAGGCCTGTTCTTTGGTTTGTGGCTGCAGCTGCTATTTTCAGAGGCCGGCTGCATTGATGCATTGCAGATTTGTGTATGCTTCTTAATTTGGTGTGCAGATTGACTGGGAACCTTGGTTGAGAGGTGGAAGAAGTGCTGGTGGTGAATTTCACAGGTAAAGACACTGAAATGGTGCATCACGGCCACCTCACTATTTCAGTGAATTTCTAGATTCAAGATGGGACCCTATCTCTTGACTGTAGTCAGTGGAACGCACTGCGTGACCAAGTTACAGGACAAATAGCCACAATTGGATTCCCTTCTCCAGTGGGGGGTCCTGAGACAACACTAGCCAGTAGCAGTGACCAAAGGCTCACGTTTGGCATCCTCACCCTGAGGTGAAACCCAAATTGCATTCATTCATTCGTTCCCCACCTTCCTTTCTCTGAGTTTGGATTTCTCCATTAAAATTTAAAATATCCTTAGAAGGAGCCACACTTTAAACCTTTATCAGCAATAGCATGTTAGAGAAACACCCCCAAGGGGATGAGGAGGACTGGAGAAAGTCCTGACGTGGCTACCGTGCTGTTGGTAAGCCCCACACCCTCCTCAGCCTTGCTTCCCATCACTCAACACTTAGAGGGTGATGAAGGCTGACACTCAGTGGAGCTCGCTAAGTGAGGAGTTTGTTGGGAGAACTTTGTATTCTCAACACTTAGCAGAGTAGCAAAGCGCCTGGCCCATGGATTGTGCACAATAAATGAGGACTGAGTGACTAAATAGCTTCTTTCTGCCCACCCCCCTCAACAGACACTCACTCACATACAGTTTGTATTCAACTTCAGAGGACATATCGTACAGGGCTATGGTTGCTAGTGTCAGCAGCCCAAGCTGGCTTAAACAAGAAAACAGAAGGAGGACACGGGGTGTCTCATGGGCCCCCAGGGCAGAAATGGAGAGGGGCCGCAGAAGAGCCTGGGGAAGTGTGTACTCACCACACTCCCCCAATCTCTCTAAGGACCTTTGCTCTGCTCCTTAGTCCACTTGTAGGAGGCGACCGTAACCCAGCTCTTGAACCTTGATGTCTCTGTAATATGGGCGTGTTGTGTGTGTGTGTGTGTGTGCACGTGTGCACAGATTTAAAGATTTTATTTATTCATTTTTTTTTTCCCCCCAAAGCTGCAGTAGATAGTTGTATGTCATAGGTTCACATCCTTCTAGTTGCTGTACGTGGGACTCGGCCTCGCGTTGGACGGAGAAGTGGTGCCTCGGGGCGCGCCCGGGATCCGAACCCGGGCCGCCCGCATCAGAGCGCGCGCACTTAACCGCTAAGCCACAGAGCCGGCCCTGAACAGATTTAGAAGTAAGCAGTTCCCAGAATGGGTTCACAGACCAGGCAGAGTCCCCAAAAGACATCCACAGAGCACTGTTTTTGTTTCATCCTCCCAAATACTGATACCGAGCACCACTACTATTTACTTGATCTTTTTAAATTACCTTCTTAAATTTATTTTTAAAAGAAACTTTATATCACTGCTATAAATGTAAAATAAATATCATTTTTCATGAACAAGGTTTTTTTTTTTTTTTTTTTTTAAAGATTTTATTTATTTATTTTTTTTCCCCCAAAGCCCCAGTAGATAGTTGTATGTCATAGGTGCACATCCCTCTAGTTGCTGTATGTGGGATGCGGCCTCAGCATGGCCCGAGAAGGGGTGCGGCGGTGCATGCCAGGGATCCGAACTCCCGGCCGCCAGCAGCGGAGCGCGCGCACCCAACCGCCAAGCCACGGGGCCGGCCCAACAAGGTTTTTTTTTTAAAAAATAAATACAATGAAAACCAAAGAATATTGTAAGTTCTCTCTGGATCCCATTGCCGGCCAAAGGCTCTGAGCCCTGGGCTTGGAAACACAGCAGGGAACACAGCAGTCTCACAGCTCTCTCAGAGCTCACATTTGGATGGAGAGTCTCCAGTGATAAACCCATAAAACATGGGCCGGCCCAGTGGCGCAGTGGGTAAGTTTGGTGTGCTCCACTGAGGCAGCCCAAGGTTCGCAGGTTCTGATCCCAAGGGCGGACCTACACCACTCATCAGGCCATGCCGTGGCAGCGTCCCACATACAAAATAGAGGAAGAGGGGCACAGACGTTAGCTCAGGGCCAATCTTCCTCACCAAAAAAACACAAAAAACAAAAACCATAAAACGTGTATCGGATGGGCAAGTGCCAGGAAGAATTGAGCAGGGTAGGGAGGATAGAGAGGTGGCGGGGATCAGGGGAAGGGTCCCTTGGAGATGGGGTGGGCAGGGCAGGAACAGCCACTGCAAAGGCCTGAGGATCATGGTGGATGCCCATGCTCTCCACCCCATGGCATGAGGAACACTGCATCACACACAAAAGCTTATGGGACTATTGCTCACTCTTGTAATAAATGTATCTGCCTTTAGCACATTTTAATAAAGAGTATTACCCAAGTGCACTATGTACTAAGAAATGAGTAAGGATGATTACCTGTCTCCTTCTGACCCTCAGGTCCAGGGTCTGGATTCTTCTTGGTTCATCTAAGGACTATTAAAATTGTGAAGCCAGCCCAACTCACCAGAGTCTGGTATATAAATCAGGATTATTGATCTGTGGTCTGAGACATAACAGACAAGCTGTGGGGATCCCCCCAGGAAAGGAAGCTGCTTGAGAAACTGAAGATCAAAAGTTGATTGTTAAGAATATACCAGAGCCCAGGAGTCAGATGGCGCCAAGAGAGGTTTCTGTCAAGCTGTAGCTGTCCCGAGGTCCCCCATCTGCACCAACCAAGCAACTGCTGAGCAGATCTGTAATAACACTAACTGGCATTTGTTTCAACCTTAATGCTCTTTAAAAAGCTTTTCATAGATTTAATCCTCACAGCACCCCTGTGAAGTATAAGTATAATTATCTCCATTTTACAGATGAGGAAATCCGAAGTTCAGGGAGGGTAAATGGTTTACCAAGGTCAGATGACTAGTGTTAATCGTAAAGTAATTAGCCTAAGATTAAGGAGAAGGAGTTTGATATAAATGATATTTGACATAATATAGGAGTTTAAACATTCTTGGCTCCAAGCAACTGTGCCTGCCCCGGAAAACGTACACCTGCTCAGAGGTTGACCCTGTTGCCTGCTCCGTGAAGGGGAGGGAGGAGGGGAGAGAGGAGGGGAGGGAGGAGAGGAGGGAGGAGGGGACGGAGGAGGAGAGGGAAGAGGGGAGGGAGGAGGGAGGGGAGGGAGGAGGAGGGGGGAGGGAGGAGAGAAAACCATCCCCACCCCCACCCCAAACCTCCCAAGGAAAAAGGAAACATTGCAACTATCAGAAATGTAATACAACTATCAAAAATCCATGAAATCAGCTACATAAATTGTGTTGGTTTTGCAACATTGTACAATCAGCAACATTTTCATCAAAATAGAACATTTTAATCCACCACTCTCACCCTGTGTGGGGCCCTGCCTGTCAGGGTTGGCTCAGTCTGGGGTGAAGACGGGACCCGGATTCTGCCGCCTCGTCTTCCCGAGGGTCTACACCTGGCCCAGGGCCGCGTCAAGGGCTGTGTCCCGCTCAGTCGCACAGCACCTGGCGCTCAGAAGGGCCCATGCTGGGTTCAATGCTCTGCTGTTGCCATCTTGAAATTCTTAATAATTTTTTAACAAGGGTCCCCGCAAATCGTGTAGCCAGTCCTGCTGTTGCTTCTTTCTTGCTTCTTCTTCCTCCCTCTTTCTCCTTCCTTAGGAAAGAGTAGTCTTCTCCTGACTTTTATTTTTCCCACAGGTCTCTCAGCTGACCCGTGGCCACCCCAGGCTGGGCCTTCTCTAACAGGGCAGGACCCCTGCCCGCGTTCGGCTATTCCTACCTTTCCAAGCCCCTCTCCACTCTCTTGTTCGGTGGGCTTCCATGAGGTGGGCCTTCCAGACATTCCCAGCCTCGACCCCTCAGGACTTGCTGCTCCTGCCAGAAGGGCCCTGTATGTCCCCATCGTCTCATGGCTGGTATCTTCTCCTCGTTCAGGTCTCAGCTCAAATGTCCCCCCTCAACCTGAGAGTCCTTCCCTGCTGACACCCTTGACCAGTGTCATCACCACTGCCCGGAGCCCTCCCACGCCCTCAGTCATACCACATTATGTGGCTTTATCTTCCTCATGACACATGGGCACTGTTCTTGTTTATTATCTGCCTCCTGCCTCCAGATGACGAGCTCCTTGAGGTCAAGAGACTTTGTCTACTTTGCTCATAGTTGTATCTTAGTATCTACAATGGTGTCTGGCACATAGTAGGTGCTCAGTAAATATTTACTGGGTGAGTGAGTACATAGACTGTCACCCAGGTGCTGGGTCCTTAGAGAGCATCAGGCATCGAAGAGAGGAAAGTCAAGTTCTATCATCTAATCCAGGGATAAATAGTGGGGCTGGAAGTGGAAGCCCATGCTGAGTAGCCCAGGGCCTGTGGATAGAAGGTGCCCCCTAAATGTTTCTCAGAGGCCAGGCATTCCTGGGAAAGAACAGGGAGTGAGAGCCAGCAAGGGAGCAAGCTGCCCAGCTCCCCGAAGAAGGCCCCATCAGGATGGTTGAAAGGTGTAGAAACAGTTCTGGGGACGCCCGCTGGCCTGGGCCCCACAGTATGGAGAGACTGCAACAGAACTGATACATTTTGGGGTTTTTTTGGTGTGTGTGTGTGAGGAAGATCAGCCCTGAACTAACATCCATGCCAATCTTCCTCTTTTGGCTGAGGAAGACCGGCCCTGAGCTAACATCTATTGCCAATCCCCCTCATTTTTTTTCCCTTTTTCTCCCCAAAGCCCCAGTAGATAGTTGTATGTCATAGTTGCACATCCTTCTAGCTGCTATATGTGGGACGCCGCCTCAGCATGGCCAGACAAGCAGTGCGTTGGTGCGCGCCCGGGATCCGAACCCTGGGCCGCCAGTAGCAGAGCGCGAGCACTTAACTGCTACGCCATGGGGCGGGCCCAGAGCTGATCCATTTTGAATCTTTAAATGCCACCATCGCTCGGATAATTCCCAAATCTATGTCACGAGCTAAGGATCTCACTTGAGCCTTGAACTAGTTTATCTAAATACCTCCTGGACATCTCTCTCCCTGGAAGGCCCTTGGGCACCTCAAACTCAATCTGTCCAAAGCAGCTCATGAGAGCACAGACGGGGGCTGAAATCCGGGAGTCGTCATTTCATTTGCTCTCTGCGTCATCTTGGCCCAGTTACTGGATTCCTCTAATTCTCAGTTTCCTTAACTGTAAATCCAGTATAAACAATAATAATAATCTGGCAGCCTTAGTGGTCCGCATAATGCAATCTTAACTCCTTGCAGAGAACAGCATTGAATGCCAACCTCTGTGGGCTATGCTGTATTTACAAGACTCATTTGTGTAAGACACACTTCATTGTAGGTTGTGTATTTGGCAGTTATATTGATGGTATGTCCCTTGGCGCCTTTTGCTTGGAGAGAACAAACAGGTGTCACTGAGTGAGTCCTGATAAGACTGCAGCAGGAAGCCCTAATCTGCATTTCTTCTCTAGGGTCTCAAGAGCACTGAAGAGGAGATAAGACCGTGAGGCTTTCAGTGAAGTTCAGGATTTTGCCCTCAGTCAGGGTCAGCGTCTCCGTTAGACCCAGGGCACAGTCTCTTTAGGGTGCTGTGTTGTGGGCCCATGATACTTTTAGAGGCCCTTGAAAATGTTTTAATTTATTTTATTTTATTTTGTTTATTTATTTTTGGTGAGGAAGATTGGCACTGAGCTAACATCTGCTGCCAATCTTTCTCTTTTTGCTTGAGGAAGGTGGTCCCTGAGCTAACATCTGTGCCCATCTTCCTCCACTTTGTATATGGGACACCACCACAGCATGTCTTGATAAGCAGTGCGTAGGTCCATGCCCAGGGTTCCGAACCCATGAACTCCAGGCCACTGAAGCGGAGCGCAAGAACTTAACCACTACGCCACGGGGCTGGACCCTAATTTTAATTCATTTTAAAACCAGAAGAAAAAAATGAATATGATAGTAATGAATAGATGATAATGAAGGCAGCCTAGATTATGTTTGTTTTTATATCAACAAGACTGTAAAAAAATATATTTTTTTTTTTGAATGGAGAAAAGTGCCCAGTGCCCATGACAGGCCTCTCGGATGGAGGGCAGAGTTGATGGAGGTGGACGTGGGCAAACCCCTCACTCCACCTTCCCACTCTGCCCCACTCACACTGTCTCAGGGAAACAGGTCTGTTGTGTAGTCTTCAGTGTTTCTATATGCACGTGGGGCAGTCTAACGGTTTGGGAGAAGTATCAAGGAACAAGGAGCGAAATCCAGCCTTTTTACATTTATTGTTATAGAAATGATTTCTATTTATATATTTCTTTCTATAAATTGCATTTTCCTGGAGCACAGAAGAGCAGGACTTCTCAGGGAGGATGTCACAGAGCAGGTAACCCTCGGGCAGGGTCTAAGAGGATGAAGCGTTTTTCCAGGTGGATGGGGAGGGAGTGACGGTGTCTGGCCAAAGGGGTGGAATTTCACGAAGACCCATTTACGGGGAAGAGCAGCAGACGGACAGGGTCACGGCTGCTCTGGAGGGTGGGTGGGGCAGGCTCGCAGTGTCTCGCGAGAACTAGAAATGCCGTCCAGTCGGTTCCTGCCAGACAGATCCTAGAGGCCTCGAATGCCCTGCTGAGAAGCTGGGGCTTTATCCTGTAGGCGGCAGAGGACCAGTGTAGAAACCGAAAAGAGGAAAACAGAATAATTACGTGGACATTTAAGAAAGTTACCTCTGGCAGCAATTCAGAGAGATAATCACAGGTGACGACTGTGAGTGTGAGTGTGTGTGTGTGAGTGTGTGTGTGTGGTGGTGGTGGTGGCAGAGACCGGAGCAAGGAGGTCAGTGAGGAGGAGGTTCCGCTAGTCCCAGCAAGAGGATGAACCAGTGCTGTGGAAGTCGGGACGGAAAGCCGGGAACGGGGTCCAGGCCACATTTTACCAGTACAATGGATAGGAGTGGTGATGGGTGTGAGGTGAGGGAGGCAGGGGGTGAGAGAAACTGAATAACCTGAGTTTCTGTCTTTAACCATGGGGGGACGCTGATGCCATACTTAGGGCTTCAATCAAGAGAAGGAGAAGAGATTCGAGGGTATGGAAGGAGAGTGACAAGCCTCTAGTTTGAGCTCCTCCAACGGCCATCTTGTGGAGACATCCAGCAGCCAGAAACAAATTTGGAGCTAAGAAATTGGCAGGAGAGGGTTTCAATGAGGGAATCACCAGCATAGAAGTGGTGGTCGAGGCCATTGCAATGGATGAGATCTGAGTGGGAGCTGAAAACAATGGGAGAAAGAACCGGGAAGTACACTCTGGGGGAGCTGGCAGGAGGGAGCCCTTCAAGGTTCATGGCTAGAGGTCGTCCAGAGAGAGCACAGCAGAGCTGTGGCGGCTGAGTAACCGTGGTTGTCATCAGCTTCTGGAATCGTGGGTGGTGTTCCCCCATTATTTTCTGTGTTTTTAACTCTTTCATCAGTAAGTATATATTTCCTTTTTTGGTTAAAACAGACAAACAACCTTCTATTGGAAAACTAAAATGGGCCGTCTCCAGGCCAGCCCGGTGGCGCAGCGGTTAAGTGTGTGCGCTCCGCTGCGGCGGCCCGGGCTTCACCGGTTTGGATCCGGGCGCGCATGGACGCACCGCTTGTCAGGCCATGCTGCGGCGGCGTCCCACATAAAGTAGAGGAAGATGGGCACGGATGTTAGCCCAGGGCCAGTCTTCCTCAGCAAAGAAAAAAGAGGAGGATTGGCAGATGTTAGCTCAGAGCTGATCCTCCTCAAAAAAAAATAATAAAATGGGCAGTCTCCAATAGGTTATGCCCTGCCAAGAGGCCGAAGGCACTGAAGACTGAGAAGAGATGTAGAGACGGCGTTTGGGGGGGGTCCATAAGGGAAGCCAGGGTAGGGTGAGCAGAAAGAATGGTGGAGGAGGATGGAGAGAGGGCAGGGCGAGACCACCAGGGCCTCGTAAACCCTGCTGAGTTAGGATGTTTTCTCATTACAGTGAGAAGCTGTTGGAAGGTTTTCAGAAAGGGAGTGACCCGCCCTGGATAACTTTTTAAAAGATTAGCGCTGCTGGAAAATGTGTTGTGGGGGCGGGGCAAGGGCGGAGAGCGGTTCGGAGGCTGCTGTGGCATCCAGGCAGCTAAAGGCGGCCCAGACTTCAGTGGTGGCAGTGGAGGTGGAGCAGGAGTCCAGACAGGACCCCGTGGTGGCGGGGCTGGACAGGGGAGGGCGGAGTCAGGACAGATGGCCGGTGATGGGGAAGCTGTTACTGGGAGGGGAAAGAGGGGAAGACATTGAGACTTCTGTTTGAACATGTTACCTTTGAGGTGTTGATGGCAACGTCCCAGGGGAGATGCTGAGAAGAAGGCAGTGGGGTACATCCGTCTGGAATTAGGGACACGGGTCAGGGCTGGATGGCCCTGGATGCTGGAAACGTGGGTGACTTCCACATGCAGCTGGCCGTAAGGCCACGGGTCTAGATGAGACCACCTGGGAGCTGGAGAGGAGGGGCCCAGCACAAAGGCCTGGGGGCCCCCAACATTCAGAGGACTGGTAGAGGGGAAGGAGCAAGGAAGGAGGGAGGAAACCAGATGTGCTGGGACCCAGAAGCCCAGAGGAGACCACCCCTGGGTGGGCCCTGCTGAGGCCAGAGAAGGACCCTTTAGATTTGTCCTGGGTAATGAAGTCACCCTGACCTTGGACGATCTGGGTGGAGTGGTGGATCTAGAAGTTAAACTGGGATGCGCCTCATGCTGGACTGGAATCTGGATTAAAAAATAGCTATGAAGGACATTTTGGGGGCAAATGGGGAAATTTGAAAATGGACTTTATATTAGATAATATTGTATCAGCGTTCAATTTCTTGTGTGTGATAATGGCCTGTGGTTATGTAAGAGAGAAGCCTGGTTTTTGGAGACACGCGTTGTAGTATTTATTGTACTATTTAGGGGTGAAGGAGCAGGATGCCAGCAACTTTCCAGTGGTTCAACAATAACAACAAACTAAACATACATACATACATATATCTATGATATACCTATTTACATGTATATTATACATAGGTATATTGTCTATTATAGAGAGAGAAAGCAAATGTGGCAAAATGCTAATTGGAAAATCCAGGGGGAGAGTATTTTAATATTTTTTCAACTTTTCTGTGGGCTTAAATTTTTCCTAAAAAAAAAAAATGAGAAAAAATATAAATCAGAAAAAGAAAGAGGGAACGGCAAATGAAGAGGAAGTGGAAACAGCAAGGTTTTCAAAGAGAAATGGGATAGTAGCTGGAGGGGAGCATGAGGTCAAGGCAGGGTTTCATATAAAATTTTTAAAAATGAGAGCATGTGTGTATGTTGACGGGGATGTTCCCGTGGAAAAGGATAAATGGGTGATGTAAGAAAGAGGTGAGAGGTGCAGGGCAAAGTCCTTGGGAGGCAGGCAGGTGGCCCTGAGCACAGGGAGGGTAGCCTTTGGCTCAAGGGGACACTGCGCTGCGGTGGGGTCGTTGGTAGTGGGTGTTCCTGTCTGATGACTTCCATTTTCTTCACAAAGTAGGATTCGAGGCTCTTGGCTGACAGAGGCCAGGAGGGCAAGTGGGAGGTTCAAGCCGTTTAGGGCACAGGGCCAAGAAAAAAACTGGTGAGTTTGTTGTTTTATGTTTAAGATCTGAATGAAGATTATTCATCAGCTTAGGGAAGGAGCCAACAGGGGAGAGATTTTAGTGCTTACACCTCTGCTACTCAGTTTTTTCCATCTAACATGAGGGGATTGAACTGGGAGATCTCAAAAACTCTCCAAACTCCCGTACACTCAGAGTCCCTTTATGTCACCTGATGGGGAGCTTGTGCTGAATACATGTGTTTGGATTGTTTAAGAATTAAGGATAGGGCCGGCCCGGTGGCGCAAGCAGTTAAGTGCTCGCACTCCGAGTCTGCAGCCTGGGTCACGGGTTTGGATCTGGGGCGCATACTGATGCACCACCTGTCAAGCCATGCTGTGGCAGCATCCCATATAAAGTAGAGGAACATGAGCACAGATGTTAGCCCAGGGCCAATCTTCCTCAGCAAAAAAGAGGAGGATCAGCATTGGATGTTAGCTCAGGGCTGATCTTCCTCACGCACACATACAAAAAAAAAGAATTAAGGATAGCTAGTATGAACTAGACACTTGACTAAGAGGTTTCTAATTGAGGGTAAAACCCAATATATACAGAGAAACTCTTGAAAGGTAGGCTACTTAAGGCTTCAGGGCACCCCTGGGGGAGTGAGGGGGTGGCCCGGAGGTCTCTGGGGCTCTGAGATGCCTTGACAAGGCCGTCTGGATGAAGGCAGTATGAGGTCCCTTTGCGAGCACATTCTGCTCCCGCCTGGCTCTCACTGAAGTTGGCATTGCACAGCGTGAAATGAAACAGCACATTAATGTGATTAACACTGAATAAACCTCCGTGTGTGAGCAAATATAGCATGAAATGGGCTCAGGAATTTTAAAATATCTATTATTAAAGACAGCCCGCAGGGCTGCAGTGGCATCTGATGACAAGCCATAGGCTGCTACCAGGATCTGATATTCCCGTAGTCTTTTCCTCAGGCAAAGTGTGTTTGCAGGCTTCTGTACCAATGCTCGTTCTGGAGCCTCTTGGAGGGATTATTGCCACTACCCCATTTTATAGATGAACAAACAAAGAGCATTGTCAACAGTTTCTAACACCGTTGAGGGCAGAGAGCATGGATATGATCGCAGGCTCCCCAGGGCCTGGCAGAGAGCCAGGGGAGGGGAAGGAGCCCCACAGCCCGAGGGCCGGCCCAGTGAGCCCAGTGCACTGTGCGGGCCGGTGCGTCTGTGCCCGCCGAGTGCCGGGCTCTATGCTGACTGCTTTACACAGATGGTCTCACTTAGTCTTGACGACAACTCTTGGGGGTTGGTATTATTAACCCCAAGAGGAAATGGAGGGCAGAGAGGTTAAATAACTTGCCAAAGGTCACCCAGTGGAATGAGGATTCAAGCTCAGATTTGTGTGAACTGAAGCTTTTGCTCCTGCCTGCCTGCCTGGACTGTCTTCCAGGAGAGCACGGTGTGGACTTGTGGAATTCTTGCAGCCACTTGACTCGAAAGTGGTTAGCACAGTGCTGCGCACAGGTAACAGGGCACTCGACAAGTGACCTCGACTATTGACTGAGGGACTGACAGTCTGAGTGGATGAATGAATGGAGACGGGACTTCCTGACTTGTGGGTTCTTTCTCTTCAAATTGAAGATTTTCCCATAGCTTATGAATGCTCAATCTAATTAAGGCAAAAAGGCATCAGAGAACTGCTGGGCCTTTCCTTTATTAACTGTCAAGTCCAGTCTGCAAGCTGTTTACATGCCAAGGTCAGAGATCAGTCTTTAGCTACTCTCCTTTCATTCATCTGGCAAAGCCGGGAACATAAAGTTTATTGATGCAAAACTGATTGGCAGTCAGGGGTAACGAGGTGGCGGGGACAGAGAATATCAGAAGGAGTTCTGAGCCACTCTGAGGTCAGTCCTGCGCCTTTGCTGTGCGAACTTCCTGTGCGCCAGGTTACTGGGTCACAACTCGCAGTCCCACAGTCTAGATGAGCAGCAAATGTCTGGACCTTGGGCAATGTTCAGGGAGCCGGTCAAGATGGGGAGGGATGGAGTCTTTACTCCTGGTTCTGTCTATTAATTTGGAAAGGAGAGAGTGAGGCACAGAAGGTTAGGTAGGGATGCTCTTGAAACTTCACAGACCAAAGGACTTCCTGTGTAAGGAATTCCATCGGACAGGCCTGGGAATCTGAAAGAGGAAGGTCATTGTTTTTTTTTGTTTGCTTGTTTTTTGCGGGGGGAGGAAGATTAGCCCTGAGCTAATATCTGTTGCCAATCCTCCTCTTTTTGCTGAGGAAGATTGGTCTTGGGCTGACATCTGTGCCCATCTTCCTCTACTTTTTGTATGTGGGACACCAGCCATAGCATGGCTTGATAAGCATAGGTCTGTACCTGGGATCTGAACCCTGGGGCCGCCAAAGCAGAGCGGGCGAACTTAACCACTATGCCACCGGGTCAGCCCCTGGAAGGTCATTGTCATACCTGCAGTTTGCAGCCAGCTCATAACTCCCTGCCTTTGGCTGGCTGCTGCCAATGCCTCCTCCGTGCCCACCAGCAAAGAGAGGTGGGGAAGCATGCGTGGGTCCACACCTGGCTCTACCTGCAGAGCATCCTTAAAATAAAAAGCAGGAGGTAGGCAGTAAGTTCCAAGAGAGGGAGGTGGACCGAGGAGTTGTTGTGGCTCATGCCACTCAAGATGGGGAAAGGACTCAAATATTCCTTTTTTCAGGACCAGACTTGATTCTGTCTGATCTGAGAAAAAGCCCTGACTGCAGGTCATTTTAAATGCCTTCTTTGTCTCTGTAACTCAGAAAGTGGTTTTCCACAGTAGACACCCATCTGGATTTAACCCCCCGCACTCACACATCACAAAGTAAAATAGTCCATTTAGAAACAAAAAATGACAAAATTAAACAAACCAACCCCCCAACCCACCCTTGTTTTATTTCCTTAGGAAGGAGGCCAGGTTCAAGGTCTAGTCTGAGCAGGGAATGTCCCCTCTTCTGGTCTGTTTCTGGACAGGCAAGGGGGCAAAGACCCTTTCCCTCTTCTCCGTGGCAGGGCTGGGCCCAGGTCGCACAGACCTCCAGAGAGAAACGTCCACCACGGAGCAGGGCAGGACCTGAGGCTCCAATGGCCAGGACCCTCCCTTGAATTCAGTTAAGGAATGAGGAGCATTGCTCTTGTCAGGCACTAGGATAGGAAGGTGACTGACAAAGGATCCCGGAGACCCACACACCAACCACTAACCATAATATAACAAATGCTATATTCGCAGTAGGAATAAAGTGTTTTAGGTGCACAGAGAAAGAAGGGGGCTGGGAAAGGCTTCAGTGGTTCTCAAAGTGGTTCCCAGACCAGCAGCACCAGCCTCACCTGGGAAGTTGTTAGAAATGCAAATAACAGGCCCATCCCAGACTCACTGAATCAGAAACTCTGGGGTGGGGCCCAGCAATCTGTGTTTGAAGAAGCTCCCCAGGTAATTCTTTTTTTTTTTTTAATAATTTTATTTATTTCTTTTTCCCCAAAGCCCCAGTAGATAGTTGTATGTCATAGCTGCACATCCTTCTAGTTGCTGTATGTGGGACACGGCCTCAGCATGGCCGGAGAAGCGGTGGGTCGGTGCGCGCCCAGGATCCGAACCCAGGCCGCCAGCAGCAGAGCAGGTGCACTTAACTGCTAAGCCATGGGGCCGGCCCCCCCCAGGTAATTCTGATGCAGCTAAAGTTTGAGAATCATGCAGGGGTTGGCAAACTACCCTGCAACCAGCAGCCTATTCTTGCAAATAAAGTTTAACTGGAATGTAGCTATTGTCGTTCATTTACATATTGTCTGTGACTGCTTTCCTGCCGTGCCAGCAAGTTGAGTACTTGCAACAGAGACAATATGGCCCACAAAACCTGAAATATTTACTATCTGGCCCTTTACAGAAAAAACTTGCCACCCCCTAAGGAGTATGGGTGGGGAGAGCCTGGTCCTCTGCCCCCTGGATCTCCCCTCTGTGGTTGGTGCTGCCAGGGCCTCTGGCAGCCACACTTCAGTCAGCTAGAGGCTGGGACTCAGCTCTAGTGTGGGGACTTCTGAAAACTGTAGACAAAATCAATTTTATATACGATAAATACGTATCAGTCAACACAATTAGGAAGGTAGGTTTTTAAAATGAGCAAGGGGGGCCGGCCCGGTGGCGCAAGCGGTTAAGTGTTCGTGCTCTGCTGTGGCAGCCTGGGGTTCACCGGTTCGGATCCCGGGCGCGCACCGACGCACCACTTGTCAGGCCATGCTGTGCCGGCGTCCCATATAAAGTGGAGGAAGATAGGCATGGATGTTAGCCCAGGGCCAGTCTTCCTCAGCAAAAAGAGGAGGATTGGCAGATGTCAGCTCAGGGCCGATCTTCCTCACAAAAATAGAAATAAATAAATAAAAATAAAACGAGCAAGAGAAGAAGTCATAGTTCCAGGAAGCCCCTGGTTACTGACTGCCTGTTCTACTAAGCACTGTGCTTGAGGCTTTCAGCAGCCTGGCTCTACCTTCTTAGGTGGGTATTGTGTGCCATGTTACAGATGAGGTTGAAGCTTGGAAGACAAAGTAACCAGTCCAGGTTCAACAGAGCTCAGCAGAGTAGGCTCTTTGCCCTGCTCTCAGGTCAGGCTCTTTGCCCCATACTCAGCAGCTCTGTTTTCCCAATTACAAGATGGAAACTCCCCCGTTGGACAACGGAGCACCTCACAGCAATCTGTTGTTGTAACACGCACACTTTTC
Organism: Ceratotherium simum simum; assembly: GCF_057802395.1. Lineage (NCBI taxonomy): Eukaryota > Metazoa > Chordata > Mammalia > Perissodactyla > Rhinocerotidae > Ceratotherium > Ceratotherium simum. The sequence goes on from NC_141915.1 coordinate 45,713,795, forward strand.
ATACTTTTTCCAGTGGAGGAGACGTGTCAGCAAGGGCTGGAGAACTCAACCCAGACCTATATCCTGTGGGGAGCACAGTGACAGGAGGGCAGGAGGTGCAGGGCCCACAGGAACACAGGACCGGCTCTCACCTGCATGAGCCAGACGGGGCAGGTGAGACCACGCAAACACTGAGTTGGTGCTACATACCAGCACCACAGGTCCTTCTGTCCAGCTTCTGGGTTGTCAGTTGGGGGTATGAGTCAGGGGCGCCCCAAGGAAGAAGGACGTGGTGGTTAGGTGAGTCTTGGGTCCGTGTGAGAGGAGAGAAGAACCTATCGGGATATTTCCCGCTCTGATACAGGAGTGAAACGGAATCAGCTGGCAAGTAAGATGCCAAGTTCATGATCAGATTGGGGAACCTGTTGCTATGTGACATCCGAGCAGCAGCGATGCTGGTGACTGAAAGTCAGAGCAAAGGTAAAATCTTGCCCTGCGGCCACTTAAGAAACCTGGGGGCTCCAACACCACTGTCTTGGGGGCTGAAACAGTGACCAACAAAGTCCCGTTCTTCCCTTCCCGCCAGTTATCTATTTTGGCTTCTGAATGTTTTGTTAGAATAGGAAGACAAAAAACATTCTCAACAAACAAACAAAAGAAGAGCTTGGTATGTCAGGCTAAAGTTAAAACCTCCAAAAAGAGCAGGCATTTTGAGGAGAAGACTAATGATAAATGCTTTCTCTCATCAGACAAATCAGTGTCCATGACCTGACATTTTTATTATTTTAAACAAGCATCTCTGGGGAGTGTCTTCTATACACCAGACACTATGCTCATCCTTCTTAACCTAGGTTACCATATCCATCCTCACAGCGACTCTGAGAGGTGGGTCATATGAGCAGCCCCATTTCACAGACAGGGCGGCCGGGGCTCAGGCAGGTGAACGACATTTGGCTGAGTCCCACCAAGGGCGTGTGGCAGAGCTGAGTTCAAACCCACGACTTGGGACTCTGTGTCTTGTGTTCTACAGTATCACAGTCACTGCAACTAAATCTGGACTTAGGGAAGGGCACTGGGAGCCCAGGGAAACACGATACCCGAAGTTGGGGGATGGCTTCACATTGAGATAGTCAAGTGTTTTGTAGGGCAGCGGTTCTTGGACCGGATGGAAGCACCCTCCCATTGATAACGGATACCAGCTGCGGTGTAGATAGGTAACATAGGCTGTAGATTGTGTGCAGGTCTCTGGCGTCGCCGTAACGTCATCCTCTTTCCCTGTTGCGACTATTGTTTCAGGGAGAACTTGCCTTGAAAGAATAATTTCATCTTGCATTTCTGCATGATACTTTTTTTTTTCAAATTTCAAAAGACTTGACTGTAACTGGCTTAATCCTTAGAGCAACCTTGGGAGGACAGTGTTAGCTCTCAGTTTGATAGATGAGGAAATTGAAGTAACTTAATCTTATGTTACTAAATGTTAAGGCAGGGTCTAAAACCTGAGGCCTCACCAAGGTACCTGCAAAACCCGAGAACAAAAGGTGGAAGACTCGACAGCGACGGATGATCGGCCACCTACAAAGCAGCAGGGCTGGCTAAGAAAGGGTGATCCAAATTTCTAAGATGTAAGCCTGCACATTGCTTGTGGTCTCAGAAGGGGTCTGAGCTGCCCACCCAGCATCTGTGAGAGGGGAGTCTAAAAAGCAGGGCTTTGGTGTAATTAGATGAGAGGGACAGACCCATGTCCTGTCCTTTCAGAAGACAGGGCCCTATTTTGAGGAATTGGGAACAGCAACTGAATAGAGCTTGGCGCAGTGGAGCCATTAAGATTATCCCACTTTCTCCCTGCCCCCTGAGGAACCCTCTGGTTGTGGTTTGCCTTCCTGAGTAGCTTCCCTGTGAAGAGAGTCTGCTGGTCAAATGCTGCTACTTGGCAGTCATGTTCTCCTTGTAAAATGAACAAATTGGCATCCTGGGTTGTGTACCACTCTCTCAAGAGTTTCAGTACATTCTTCCTGAGTCAGATAAACCCTGGGGGACCTGAGAACTGAGCACCAGATTCTGGGTGATGGTGAATTTGATAAGAGTCTTACCTAAGTAACCAACTGCTGATGTCTAAACCTTCAAAGGAAGTGGAAACTAACGCCAGGTAGGGAAGTTGTGGAACACAATAAATATAGGGCAGTGAAGAAAGAAACCAGAACAAGGCCAAGCAAAGTGAGAGTTAATCGAACCAAACTAAAGGAGCAGGCGAACCTAGAGAAGACCTTCAGAACTCAAAGTCTACTCAGGGGCAAAAGATAAAAGAGCAGAAGGGGAAATGGGGCGGAAAAGTGGGAGCTTATTGGGAAGACTATTTACTGGGTCTACCCATTTGGAAGGCCTAGAAACTACTTAGTCTGAAACAAGCCGTGGGTAAAAATGTAGAATTCTATCAGGGTCACAGCCAGTCAGGAAAACTAAGATCCACCAAAGGTGCCTTGGCAATGATGAGAAGAATGGGGGAGGGGAGGGGCAGAGCTAAGTCCTCGGAGCACCTGAAAGAGCCTCAACCCGCAGAGCAGCTGGGGATCTCATAGCCCACCCCGACGGTGGGCCTCCTTCAAGGTTGTCAAGATTAAGTGTGATAATGAACACGCTCGGATTCCAGTGCCTGCCCCATAAATGCTCAGTAAGTGCATTTTTTTATAATCCCTGTCCTTTGGGATTAGGCATTAAACACAGGCTCAAGAAATTGAAACTCAGCATGAAGCATCTTGTTAGACCAAAGCCTCGGGGAAACTAGTCTACCTGTGCACTCAGGTGGGCAGCAGGCATCTTTCTCCACCATGCAAAGCCCAGAAAGACAGAGCAGCTTTGCCTGACAAAGTCGGCCTGCAAGTTCTGGCCCCAGGGCATTTTCACTCACTGTTCTCTCTGCCTGGAAGGGTCTTCCCCCAGACAGTGACAGGGTTTGCACCTTCATTTCATTTAGGCACCTGCTCAGATGTCCCATTATTAGAGAAAAGCTGTCGCCGACCTACCTTCCTATATAAAGTAGCACCCCCACTGCCATTGGGGACTAGCACTCTATCCACATACCCTGCTTTCTATTTCTCCATTACCTCTGACATGTAATTACGTGTTTATTGTCCATTTCTCCACCAGCAGGCACATGAGAGCAAGGACTTGGTTTTGAGCTCTGCTCTTCCTTTTTAACCTGCCCTCCTCACTTCTTTCTACTCAAAAGCCTTGCAGAGTTGTCTCTTGAAAGGGCCTGGAGGTTCTTCTCACTGTCATGGAAAGACAGCTACTTGCCAGCTCTATATCGTTATCACACATACACAGAAGATAGGACATGCTCCATGCGATGTGATAACATGTGGCCACGCCTGCTAGGTATCTGGTGGAGTGTTCCAGGTGGAGGGATAGTAAGTGCCAAGGCCCTGAGGTGGGAGCAGGCTGGAGAGGCCAGAGTGGAGGATCTGGCAGTGAGAATGGAAGAGAGGATAATTCTAAGGTTTTTGGTCTAAGTAATGAAAGAATGGAATTGACGTTTGTTAAAATGAGTCAGCTAGGGGAAGGAGCGGGTTTTGGATGTGTTGTTTTATGATGCTTTCAGGTTGGAAGCACCTGTCAGGAATCCTGCAGTATGTAAGTAGTGCTCTATGTACCACGTTATCTCTACTGCACAGATAAGGAAATCGAGGCTCCAGAAGTCCTGTGTCCCATGTCTCATAACATCTATGTAGAAGGGCTGTGATTTGAACCCAGGCTGCTTCTCCAAGGGTTTGTCACCCTGAGAAGCATTAGTCACTGAAGGATGAGCTGATCCTTGCCTGATAAAAATTGAGGATATTCTGGATAAGGGGAACTCAGACTTCTTAATTGGGCTGGGAAGTTTTGGGCAAATAACAGGAAGCACCACATCACAGGAGTGTTGTGGCTGCAACCCCTTTGGCCTCAGCTAGGTTGCTGGCAAATCCATTTCCACTTCTGTTCAGGCTGTCACATGATGCCAAAACAATGGAATGAAATGCGGACAACCCATTTGAGGTTATCATCATGGGTTACACTCCAATTTTTCATATTTTCTAAGATTTGCTTACTTCGAAGTCATTCACAAAAACACTACTAATGTAATGGACAAGGCTTTCAGAGCCTGGATACCCAGTGTGGTCCCTACACCAGCAGCAACAGCATCACCTGGGAGCTGTTAGAAATGCAGAATCTCAGGTCCCATCCCAGATTTTTTGAATCAGAACCTGCATTTTAGCAAGATACCCAAGGGATACAAATGCTCGTAACAATTTGAGAAGCCCTGGCCTAGAGCAGAGGTCGACAAACTTTTTCTGTAAAGGGCTGGACAGTAAACATTTTAGGCTTTTGCCAGCCTGTCACAACTACTCAATTCTGCCATCGTAGTGCTAAAGTAGCCACAGACAATATGCAAAGGAATTAGTGTGGCGGTGTTGTAATGAAACTTTATTTATGGACACCAAATTTAGAATTTTATACAGTTTTCATGTGTCATGAAATACTATTATTCTTTGATTTTCTTTCAACCACTTAAGGATGTAAAACTCATTCTTAGCTCTGAGGCCTTATAAAAACAGGCCCATTTTCTGATTGCCTTTCTGGGCTGACCAACCCCAAGCCTCCTACCCCTAACCAGAGGGATCTCCTTCTTTCTTTTCTGTGGGCATGGGGCTGGGGCCCCCTTTCCCTCATGACCTGTGTCAGTGTGTCTGAAGGTTGATGACTTAAGCCTAACATGAAAAATCAACAGAATAACTGAGATTTAATATACTTTGCCAGTTTCCACAAATACCGTGTGTTTGCTGTTATTTCTTATCTTGATGTTTTCTTTCTAAGAAAGACCAGTATGGAGGGTTCAGTGCTAAGGGGAGGGGCCTTGTTACAGTTAAGTGACATGTATTCTCTTTTGCCCCTCTATTTGTCTCTTTTACACTTCAGCTGCTGGGAAGAAGGAACACACAATGCAGGGAAAAGACAATTATTAAAAAGAAGTAACATTTGGGGATGGAGTTGGAAGAGGAAAGTAGAGAAGGGAGGTGCTCTCCAGGAGAATGAGAAGATTGTTCCAGCATCAGTGGGCTGTGGGAAGAATGCACGACTTGATAAATAAAGGAAACTGTGTCAAGGCGACTTGCTTAAGAAGAGTTTCTGAAGCAAGCTGGGGCAGTAGGAGGACATAATACACACAGATAGGAGAGTGACTGGCAGGGACTCTTACTGAGGTCTGAGTTTTTATCTATAGTGCACTTTCACGGCTACCACACTTTTCCATTTTGCTAGGAACAGGGAGAAGAGAGGAAATATCACTGACTAAATGCCTACTGAATGTCAGGTATGGCTACAAGGCAGTTCCCATCATTATTTCAATTTTAGTTAAAGCCACTCATGGAATTAGGTACGCGGGCCAGTTTTCAGATGAGGAACCTGCGAAGTGAAGGGATGAGACTGGAACTTAGTTCTGTCCAACCACAGATACCCCAGTGTTCTGCGCTGGCCTGCCCAGAATAACATAGTGGAAATATTACCTTCACGAAATTCCTTATTTCTTCATACCTTTAGAAACCCTCAATGCTAGGGGGAGGAAGAACATAAACAGACCAGGCAACTTTGATGTTTTTCTCTCCCCCCCCCCAACAAATGCAATGCTTTCCGTTAAAAAGACAGCAAGTTCTTTTTCTGTGATGAAGAGAACAGCACCAGTAAACGACTCAGTACATTGGCAGCCTGGTTTCCTAAGGTAAACTGTGTGCTGCCAAATCAATCTAATGACAAATGTATAAATCCTTGCCAGAAATGTGAACTTTGGGGACCATTTATTCAGGGATTACTATATCAGGCATATATATTATCTCATTTATTCCTCCAACAGTCCTGTGACGTTTTAACACCACTTGATGGATAAAGAAACTGAGGCTTAAAGAAAATATCTTGCTTAAGCTGGTAAGAGGCAGGGCCAAGATTAAAACCGAGGACCTTGACTAGGAAGTTTGTCCTCTTAGCCACTACACTGCAGGTTCCTTTTAGCAAAAGTGCAATCATGCAAGTGAAGATTTCCGAGCGTCGTCAACCTGCTCAGTATCACATGCCATGATCTCTTGCTGAAGATGGTGGATATTATGAAACATTCAAGACGACGCTGGACAGTCATTAGTGCGGCACAGGTGAAAGAGCAAAAGGGGGCTGAACTACTTTAGTTTTCCCCAGTGTCTGCCTCAGAATACCCTTCCCAAGAGGTGCCCTGAACCAATCAACCAACCAACCAACCAACCAAAAACCAGGGTGGTGGTTCCAAAATCAAATAGGAAAACTCTGAATACACTAACCCCCTCCTGGAGATTGCCATATGCATAACACACATTGTAGGCTCTAAGTAGTATTGAAACAAAGGATTCTGCTGAACTTTCACCCCAAGTTTCCCAAGGATCAATGTAACCTCTACTCCCTTTAAAGCATATTAACCTATTGAGACCTGCAGAGCACACCCTGGGGAACACAAGTACTTGTCTGGAGCATATCCAGCTGGCCCTGTGGTCCTCTACGTGACTATGAATATGAACCCGGAAGACTTGTCATATGGCCCCCTGAAGGCAGGAAGGACCAATGTGCACATCTTCTAGTCAGAACCATGTTTGAGCCTTCCACAATTGATGGGAATTGGGCCTTTGCATGGGGCATGTCACCATTTGCCGGTCCGTGACAAGTTGAGTCTCACAAAGTTGCCATGTGACCAAACACACTTTAAACAAGCTGGCTTGTGAACCCAAGGTTAAAGCACATTGTAAGGGGAACCATCTGACAACAGAATTTATTTTGAAACTATCCATCTTCCTCTGGGAAAGGGTGAGCCCTATCGTCTGTGTTCTTTCCCTTACTGTTGATATTTGGTATTTTCATTTATATGATGCTTATAAATAGAAGCACCCAATCTCTGTGGTAAGCAAATTCATTAAATTCCTCTGAGCAATTCCTATTGGAATGAGTGTTAAACCTAGAGTGGGGCTGTGAATAGACCTATGACAGTGTAAGTTCTTTGACATGCAGAGAAAAACATACTAGGAAAAGTGAAACTAAAAATCTCATCTTTCCCTGTATTCCAATGATTACTTTAAATAATTACTTTTAGGGACCGGCCCGGTGGCGCAAGCGGTTGGGTGCGCACGCTCTGCTGCGGCGGCCCGGGGTTCGCCAGTTCGGATCCCGGGCGCGCACTGACACACCGCTTGTTAAGCCATATAAAGTAGGGGAAGTTGGGCACGGATGTTAGCCCAGAGCCAGTCTTCCTCAGCAAAAAAACAGGAAGATTGGCATTGGATGTTAGCTCAGGGCTGGTCCTCCTCACACACACACACACAAAATTACTTTTAAAAATGGAATCATAGCCTTCTAGACCTGGAAAGGACTTTAGAAATCTAGTCCCAATCCCTCCTTCACAGGTTGGCAAAGACTGAAATGGTTAGGTAACAGGCCCATGCAGCTTGTCTGTGGAAGGGCTGGGCTGGAACTCTGCTCTGACTCTCTGTCCAGTGCTCTTTCTCTGAAACTCTTCTCTCCTCATTTAAGACATTCCAGTATCGTTTTAAGGAGTTACTTTCTTGATCATTCACTGTAATGGAAAAGCTTGCCTGATTTGCTCTTCTGTTGTGTTGGAGTGGAGGGTAAGTCAGCCATACAATATCCGCCTCTCGGTGTTGCTCTCTTGACAGTCCTTCACTTTGCCCTTTTTCCTGCCCTCTGCCCCCAACTTGCTCTCCCCCTCTCCTTCAAACACTGTTATCTTTGGAAATATGTGTGTGCACTTCTCAACTTGGCTGGGATCCGGAGCAAGGTGACTCTTGGTTTAATGGAGTTTTTCCACAGTGCTTGAATTTGCCCAAGGGTTTGGCAAGTTGGACAACTAACAAAAAGCAAACTGCCATCCTTTGCCCTTTCAGCAGGTCTGTGATCTGTTAATACAGGAAGAATTAAGAAGTAATAAGGAAGGAAAAAAGGCAGAAACTCCACTTGAAGTACTTGCCTACCCCCTGGAAAAGTTCAAGGCTGTTGTTCATTGTCTGAATTTTTCCCTTGTGATTTGCTTGTAGTCCTTAAGTCATCTTCAGACAACTGATCAAGGGAGCATCAGAGGAAAATAAAGTTGGGCATCTGCATTGAAGTCAGTGTTCCGGCTCATAGGAGTCGGTGGAGAACGTGATTTTTTTCTTTGGTGCTGGGCGATCAGAGTGGGGGCCTTCTCCTTTGCAGGAAGTCCTTTGCTGCACGGGCTACCGCGCACAAGAGCTCACCTCTTCATATTTCTCATTCCTCAGCAGACATTCTGTGAGGGGCAGGCCTGTTTTTTGCATTCTAGCACTTACTCTCAGACCCCGCTAAGTACCCCAGAGAGCCGTGTTTTTAATCAGAGGTTGAAATGGAACCGCCCCCTGGGTGCCCCGGGGAGAGTCCCTTTGGGACAGCGCCCCCCTTCCGGAGGGCAGCATCCTGGTGGGGGCGGGGGCTCAGCTTTGATCCCAGAGCACCTTTTGTCCCTGGAGACGCCCTGCCAACCAGGTATGTGGAGGGAAAGTGCTGTCTGCTTTCCAGGGCGGCTAGTGTGGGTTTGGGGAGCGGGACGGTCGCTTCGGACAGTGGCGGGGCGTGGGACAGCCAACACGGGTGGGCACAGCGAACTCACTAAATGGGCGTCTCCGGGGAAGTTCGGGCGGGGTCCGCGGGCTCACGGGCTTTCTTCCTCTGAAATCCATCCCTGGGCAGAGCAGCCCCACTTCTCACGCAAACTCGTGGAGCCGAGGGGTTAGGCGGGCGCGGGGTTCCGCAAGGCGGATCCGGGAAGCGTCCGGCCCGGGCGGCGTGGCCTCTCCAGCGCCGGTCCGCGGCCCAGGGCGCCGGCCCAACCGCCTCGGCCGGGGCCGCTCCCGCGGGGCGGGCGCCGGTCACACAAAGACGGCAGTAGGGGCTCCGGGGCTCCGGCCCGGGCGGGTCTCGGGGCGGCCGGACCTCCCTTCGCTTCGCAGCCCGTCCGCCGGCGCCGCCCGTCCGCCCGCCCTCAGCCGCCTGGCGAGGCTGCGGCCTCCTTCGCCGCACGGGGTCCCCTGGTTAACCCCTGCCCGCCAGCCCGGCCGCTGATTGGAGGAGGCGGGGCGCCGGGGCAGCGGGGACCCCCCCACCTTCCTCGTCCCCTCCCCCTCCTCCCCCACTGTCGGCTCTTCCCCCACCCCCCCAGGACCCCCCCTTGCCTCCCAGCCGTGCAAATCTCGCGAGGAAACACGCGGTTTCACTAGTGTGTTTACACCGATCACTACTAATCCGGACCGAACCGATCCGGATTAAGGGGCCGGAGGCGGGTCCTGGGCACCAGCGGTTCCGAGCCCCCCCGCCCTCCACGCCGCACCCGAGTGGCCCCCAGCCGAGCGGGCCCCCACCTCCCGGCCCTGCCTGGGCCCTCCTGCGCCTCCCTTGGCCTTTGTCCGGCGCCAGGAGGCCGGTCCCGCGCCCCCCGCGGCCGCCCGGGCCCGGGCCCGCGTCGGGCGCCTGGCTGTGTACGCGAGCCCGGGGATCTGCGGCCTCCGCGGCCCCCCTCCCCCGCCCGCCCTCTCGTGGAGCCCGGCGCCGGCGGCGGCTGCCTGGGCGGGGGGTTGCGGCGCTCAGGAGAGGCCCCGGCTCCGCCCCGGGCCTGCCCAGGGGGAGAGCGGAGCGGTCTGCAGCCGGGTCGGGTCGGGGCCCCTCCCGGGAGGAGCGTGGAGCGGCGGCGGCGGCGGCGGCAGGTGAGAGGCTGAGCCCCAGGCGGGGGAGGGCGCCGGGCCTGGGGCATTAACCGTCCGGGGGACCCCCTCGGCTGAGCAGTCTGCGGCCTGGGCCCACCCGGGGGTCGGCGCCGGGCCGCAGCTCCTCGGCGCGGAGGCGGGAGGGGCTCCCGAGGGCTGCGGGTCGCCCAGGGGCCGGGCCAGAGATGGGGGAGGCCCAGGCGGCCCCGGCCTGGGAGTGGGGCCGGCGGCCGGCGGGGAGAGGGGGGGCGCCCCGGCAGCTGGAGGCCCCGGCAGCCTCCGGGGCGCCCCCGAGAGCTGGCCCGCCCTCCCTCCGTGACAGGTGGGCCTGGAGTTGGGGAAAGTTTGGAGCCGGCGGGAGGCGAGGGGCGCCGGGACCAGGCCCCATCGGTCCTGCTTCCCGGCTGTGGGCTGCAGGGAGGATCCCAGCCCAGGCCCCGCTGGAATGAGACAGAGTGGATATTTCCTTAACATGAGTTGACATTAAATGGAATAACCGCTGGGGCGTCATTTTCTGGGCCAGGCCTGAGGATGGAGGTTTAGGAAATGTGCCGAGAGACCCTGGGGCTTGAGGGAGGCTGCAACCTCTGCCATTCCGGCCTCGATTAGGGCAGGGCGAGACGGGAGGAAGGCCACTTAGGGGAAACACACTCTCTCAATCTCCTTTTTCCTTTCTTTTTCTTTTTTTAAGATGCCTTTCTACCTTTCCGAGAATTTCCTAATTCCCTCTCAAACCTGAACTTGTATGTGTGGGTGAAACTTTAATTTGTCACCCTTTCATTCCCCTTTGCCCCGGGCCCTCAATCCAGGAAGGGAAATGAAACTGGAGGACTTGGAGGGGTTGTTACTGGAAATTGTGGAGTTGTTAGATTGCAGAGGACAATGTTTAATTCGTGTCTAGAGTGAACTTTTAAGTCATGCCAATCTTGCCAATAACTATTTAAAAATATGTTCGAAGTGGTTCTATGTAATGGCATATGTTCGTTTTCCACTTTTAATATTAGAGAGGTTTCCAATGGGTTCTGCAAGAGTTGATCTCTTGCAAAGGATGGATGTGTTTGTTGAAAGTAATCTTTGCATTAATTGGTCGTGGAAGGAGTTTAAAAATGGTGTCCTCCTGCCCCTCCCTGCTTGTAAGGAGTGCTAAAAGCAGATGTCTAGAGAAACCTGCTGCTCCAGGTAGTGTTCAGAAAAAGGTTTCGTAAAGGGATTCCTGAGTGAATGCAGGTTGATGGTTTTACCATGGGTTCTCGATTAAATTTAAAATAATTCCTCTTTTCATGAGCTACTGTGAGCTCTTCAGAGAAAAGAGCTATGTAATAGCGTTATTGGAAGTTATTTGTAGCTTCTGATTCATGCTATATTATTTTGAAATTATTAATGATTCATATTTTTAGTTTAAGAACTAGTTCTTGTGTTTGGGAAAGAAATATCTGAAAGTACTTAGCTAAATTCAACGATTGATAGAAGGAATTTTCTTTTCTGCAGGCTAGTTCTTGCTCAGCTTTTACAGAGATTATATGAAGAGTTTGAGGTTTTTTTGCTGTTAAAATCAAATCAACTAGAGAAGAATAAGTGGCCCTCAGGGAGGACTTTGGAGGCACTTTATAACTTTAAATATATTACTATTTGATGCAGCGCATTGCAGTTTATCACTTGTATGCTATATTTACTTGAGATTTACCTCTATGTGACCATTCAGTGAAATAATTACTGTGAGTTTTGTTATACCTAAAAACTGGTTCCTCACATTTTAGCTTTTATGGTCTCATAATCTACTTTTTCTTTTTTCAGTAGAAATGATGGAAGAATTGCATAGCCTGGACCCACGACGGCAGGAATTATTAGAGGCCAGGTTTACTGGAGTTGGTGTTAGTAAGGTGAGTAAAATGATGATAATGAACACTGTTTGTAGTCTAATTTAAACACATTTAAAAAACAATTAGCAATTTGGGTGGATCATACTGATAGATTGCAGGGGAGAAGATTTGGCTCATGGTTCCAATGAACTTTTGAATACTACCAGTCATTCCAATCATTTAACAGTATGTTCGAAGGTATTCTGTATGGGAGTATATGATTCTTTTCCCCTCTAATACGGGAGAGGTTTCCCATGGGTCTTGTTGCAAGGATACTGATGAACTGTGTATCTAGATTCTATGCCATATTTTGTCAAAACTCCTCACTCAGAAGAAAACTGTCGATGGAAAGGTATTGGCGTAGCTTCATTACACTGGACTTTTGGGATAGTTATATGGTAGAGTTTTGAAAAATCTGCCTCTGCTAAGTTCGTCAGTTCTGAAAATCTGCGGTTCAGCAGATTTCTCCTGGTTGCACCCCCAGACTGCTTTCTCTCTCCTCCTATTTTTCCTTCTTGTTCAGTCTTTTTATTTTTGTTCTAGGAGTATAAAATAAGATCAAGCCCCCATGAACGGGCAGGTGTTAAGCAGTGTCACAGCTTCCTCTGCGTCCTTTTGTACTTGCTGCTTCACCCCTCTCCTGTCATAGGATGATATTGGTACAATATGTAAAACATCTATCATTTTAATACAGCATGTAAAATATATTTATGATGTTTTATTTAAAGGCTGCCCAATCCAAAATTGTTGAATTACTTGGGCTTGAGACTTGTGAATTTTTAATCTTTGACTTCATGTGAACATTTCTTTCTGTGCTTTTCAAGAAATATTATTTTTCATGGTGACCTAAAAGTTAGTCTCATGCTTTGGTTAGTAGCTTCTTAAAAGAGAAGGTGTTTGTCAAGGTTTAGTTGGAAAAACTGGCTGTTTTGATGGGTCTCATAATTTTGGTGACTTGGAATAGCTTGATAGTTTTTGTTCACTCAACAAATATTGAGTGCCTGCTGCACAAGGCATTGTGCAGGATGTTAGGGATGACACCTCAGCACAGTGCTCCAAGTCCCCATTGTGGAAAGAGCAAGAGACACAGACAGAGAGAGATGATACGGTGATGAGAGCTGTGTTAGAGCTGTGATGAGGTGCTCTGGGAACACAAGATTTGTTACACATTTTGTAGTTCTTGGTTTCTTCGGCCACTTTAATAAAGGAACTGACTTTTGCGGCAACTTTGGAGCATGGCTATATTCTTGACTATCGTTGTATATTGAAGTTACTTGTATAAATGTAAGAGCTCTGATCTAGGTGAAGTAGCTTCAACTGGAAGTGAGTGGTATATTTGAGTATTAAATTGATCTCTGATTCAGTTGATTACCAAATAATGACCTTTGATGTGTCTTTTAACTTGGGAATTCTGTAGACGGCTCACATCCAAATCTGTCTGTTCAAATGATCACCTACTGAGTAAAAGTAAGTTTGTGTTCAGATTATACGTAGTTGAAGCTCATTGGGCTTTGTTAGGATGCTTTTCTTTCCTTCTGTTTTTAGGTTCGTGATAGCTATATCCAAGTGTACTTTTGATGGGGTAGAGCATATGTGATGGAAATGAGTAGCACTGCATTTTGCTGCCCAGGCCCAATTTAAAATCATGTAACTAAGGTGTCAGAAAACTTGAATGCAGTAATCTATCTGTTTAATAGGAAGTTCTACCTTTAATATATAGAGAAAGAAGTTCCTTTATATCCAAATGTTTTATGCCATTAATTGTATGATATTTTGATTATTCCAGTCATGGTAAGTATATTGATTACAATAAATATGTTATTCAAGGACTAGCGGGAGAGTGGTTTTTTTCCATAGCAAAGAAACTTGGGGGGAAAAAAGACAAATGAGTAAATTATTATGTAGTTTGCAGAGTTGGGAAGAGGGAAAGAAAATCTCCATTTTGTATGATTTCTTTTGCCTGCAAGACATTGTCTCTCTCAGACCACTGATTTGAAATAGGAGTAGGGAGGAGGCTGTGGTAGTGGGAGTAAAGGTGCTTTTGGAAAAACTCCTCCTCCCAGCTTTGAATTCCTCATTATGGGTCATAATTTCGCAGTGAGGATGTCACTACTATGTTGATGACAGCTTTCAGTTTTGCAAAGATCAAGAGAGCTTTCAGCCCTTGCTCCAAGTGGGAGAGCAGAGTGACTTTCCTGTGATAGTGCCACCTAGTGGGACTGGTGCAACCTCATGGGCTGTCTCTTGAGTTTGTCCTAACTATTCGTTAACATTTTCAGTACTTTTTGATGTCCATAGAAGGAAGAAAGTCACTGCCACTGTGGAGTCTTTCCTAGTGGACAAGAGTGTTTTAAGTAGCTGCAGTGCTTGAACTTCCTGGTTACTGTAGATCTTCTGTCGTGTTGCTTCAGGTTTTTTACACCTGCAAATTTAAATACACATTGCAAAATTGAGGGTAAAGCAAAATGGCCAAGCCACCACATTTATTACTTATACTTAAGTTGCTCTTTACTTATATTTAGGTTTTTTATTATCAAATTTTAAATTTTCTTGCCTGTTGCGTTTATATGCATTCAGTTTCTCTTTTTATTCACATATTTAATTTATAATAACTGGTAAACCAAAAGCATATGTTTTGCGCTTTGGGATGCACTATGTGGTTTTTGTTTAAGAGATTGATGTTTTCTGTCATTAGTGAGTTGATGATAGAGGAAAGTAGCCTAATGTGCAGTGAGACGCTATAGCTGGCTTTCCTCCTCTAGTCTAGCTGCCACTTTTTGGGAGGACCTGTAACCATTGTCTTAGCATTTTTGAGGTGATAAGGCTAAATTGGATTGTGAACTGACTTCTTCATTTCTTGTTGACCTGATAAGTGAGCTATTCTATTTCTTTTTTAAGATCTCTTCCTTTAAGCACTGGATAATCTTACTTCCAGGCATGTGAAACTGACCGTACCTTGTATTCATATGTTTTCAGTGTATTCCCTACTCTGCTCCCTTTTGACAATTTAAGTACAGGTAGTCTGTGTGATTCTGGAGACTGAAGAGTAGGTGGAATTCCACCCTTGCATGCACTGTTATCTGTATCTAGTTGAATTTTAATGCTAATATAGTAGCAAATACTTATATAGTACTTACTGTATGTCAGGTACTGTTCCAAGTACAATAAAAGTAATAAGAAGGTAATTTAGATCTTTCATAACAGGGATACTAGTCTTACTAAACTTCCATTCTCTTTTTATAAGCCACGCTGACTGATGCCCACTGCATTGCTCCCACCAGTTGAATTATAGACTTAACAAGGATCACTTTATGACAAATTGCACTTGATTTAAAATTATATAATTTACTACAAAATTGTGTAAACCAATGAAATATGATTATAAAATGAAAGAATTGTTGATTCTATGAAAACTAAGTTAACTGCCTTGGAAAGACTAAATAGAAGGTGAGTTAATAAGGAGATATCTATAAAAATTAATAATTTTTTTTTACATCTAGAAGAATTCTCCATTTAGATCCTTGGCAAGTATCTTTTAAGTTCTTGCTTCATTTTTAAAGAAATCGAAACTGGAAATTGTAGATGATGCATTATGGGTGTGGTTTGTGTGAGACAGTGGAACTACAGTCAGTGCATCTCTAACTCAAAAGGCCTATGTCAGACTGGCAGCAGAATGTACATTTATATGTTTTAAGTTAAAGGAAAATGTTCAAGTTGTCATTTTTTTTAAGATATCCTAGTGTAATCTGCTTGTTTGATTAATGTCGTTGGTTTCAGTTGTATTGAATAAAAAGGATTATGTGTTATGCGGATGGTATTGAAAAGAAGAGCAAAATGAGAAGCCACAAAAAGTGGGGTCTTTTTTGGCACAATAAGAACTTGCACTTTATAGAACCTGAAGCAAGACCATATACTTTTTTTTTTTTCTTTTTAAAGATTTTATTTATTTATTTTCCCCCCAAAGCCCCAGTGGATAGTTGTACATCATAGCTGCACATCCTTCTAGTTGCTGTATGTGGGACGCGGCCTCAGCATGGCCGGAGAAGCAGTGTGTTGGTGCACGCCCAGGATCCGAACCCGGGCCGCCAGCAGCGGAGCGTGCGCACTTAACTGCTAAGCCACGGGGCCGGCCCAAGACCATATACTTTTAAGTAGTACCACATAAGAGATTTTTGATGTTTTCTTAAAGAAAAATGATCTCTTTTCCTACCTTTTAAAAAATTTGTTAGTCTGATACATGATCAGCTTAAATGATCAAATTTGACTTCTGAAAAGATGTTTAACCAACTGATACCTTTCTCTCCTGTCGTTTACTTAATTGCATCAATTAGAAGGTGTCAGTTATGGATATGTAGTGTTAGCTATTTCACATACCAGTATCTATAATTTTTTTTTACTATATTCAGGTGTTTTACATTTAGTACATAGTTAGACAGTGCTCAGTAAGCATAACTGCTGACAAATAGTCTCTACTTACACTGGTGAATTTTAAGGAACTGTTGATAAATTTTTTATTATGTTTGACTTTATGTTCTCTTCTCCCTTTCATTTACTTTATTTTATTTTATTTTTTTTTTTAAAGATTTTATTTATTTTTTGCCCCCAAAGCCCCAGTAGATAGTTGTATGTCACAGCTGCACACCCTTCTAGTTGCTGTATGTGGGACTCGGCCTCAGGCTGGACAGAGAAGTGGTGCCTCAATGCGCACCCGGGATCCGAGCCCGGGCCGCCAGCATCGCAGAGCGCGCACTTAACCACCAAGCCACAGGGCCGGCCCTCATTTACTTTAGTATTTATTTAATTCTCACCTTATTTCACATGTAGTCAAGTATCAACTCATGTCTGTTCTTTCTCTGAAATTTCTTTTTTTTTTTTTATAATTTTTATTTATTTTTTTCCCCTAAAGCCCCAGTAGATAGTTGTATGTCATAGCTGCACATCCTTCTAGTGACTGTATGTGGGACGCGGCCTCAGCATGGCTGGAGAAGCGGTGCGTCGGTGTACGCCTGGGATCTGAACCCCGGCCGCCAGCAGCGGAGCGCACGCACTTAACCGCTAAGCCATGGGGCCAGCCCACTCTCTGAAATTTCTTGAGGGTTTGTCTGCCCCTACTGCTACTGTCTTAATCCAGACCTCTCTCATTCATAACTGTTAGCCAGTCTGTCCTACCCCATTCATCTTCCTGTAAACTGCCACCAATTATATTTCTAAAAATACCAATATTATTGTTTTACTTCCATGCTTTAAAAGCTACCTATTGCCTACTGGATAAAGTTAAAACTCCCTATCCTGAACTTTCAGCTTCATGGCCAGTTGTCTACTCCCCCACTACTGTGCTCTTCTACCTCAAACTGTGACTGATCTCCTAACCTGGGATGTTAGCAAACAGGCTCATGCTGTCTCCTCTACCTTTCCTTTGTTTTTTTTTCTTTTTTTGCTGAGGAAGATTATCCCTGAGCTAACATCTGTGCCAGTCTTCCTCTGTTTTGTATGTGGGTTGCCGCCACAGCACGGCCGCAGGTGAGTGATGCAGGTTGGCACCCGGGCTCTGAACCCGGTCCCCAAAGCAGAACATGCCAAACTTGACCACTAGGCCGCGGGGCTGGCCCCTCCACCTTTCCTTTTTTATTTGAGTGATGAACTTTTAGCTTACTCTTCAAAGCATAATCCGGATATCTCTTCTTTATAGCTTTTCCAGATATCCCCACCAGTCAAGTTGCGTTATCTTACTAGCACTTGATAACCTATTCTTATTATAACACGTATCGTTTGTTTCCCCTGTTAGTCTTCTTGAGAACTTGGATGGTATCTTTATCTCTGAGTATTCAAATGCTTAGCACATTGTGTACGCTGAATTGGAAAGGAATTGGAAAGGAGTATCGAGAAGATGAAAGTAGAGTAAGTTGTCACCCACAAGGGCGTGGTCTGCTCTAGCTTTTTGTTTTCCAGTCTCAAAAGTCTTGTCTTTTAATGGGAAGATTTAGTTCATTTAAATTGAATGCAATGACATATGTTTGGGCTTAAATCTTTCTTATGTTTCTTTTTAAATCTTTCTTATGCTTCTACCTTCTTTAGAAATCATATTTTTTTTTTTTGTGAGAAAGATCAGTCCTGAGCTAACATCTGATGCCAATCCTCCTCTTTTTTCTGAGGAAGACTGGCCCTGGGCTAACATCCGTGCCCATCTTCCTCTACTTTATATGGGACGCTGCCACAGCATGGCTCCACAAGCGGTGCGTGGGTGCGCGCCTGGGATCCGAACCTGCGAACCCCGGGCCGCCGCAGTGGAGTGTGTGCACTTAACCGCTTGCGCTACCGGGCCAGCCCCTGAAATCATTTTTTAAATTTATTGATTAATTCTCTACCGTGGAAGACAAAGAAATAAGAATTCTCATACTTTTTTTTTCCCCTACCTTCAATTTTTTGTGTTATGTTATTATTTATGTTTAACACTCCATTTTTCCCTCTTCTAGTTTGAAAGTTATGTACTCTTTTATTGGTTACCCTGGAAATTACAACATGCATCCTTAACTTATCAAAGATTAACGTTAATCAGTACCTTTGCCCTCTTCTATGTCAATACAAGGGCATTGAAGATTTAATTTAACTCCATTATTCCTCTCCCAATTCACATGCTATTGTTCTATATTTAATTGTATATATGTATTTTTAATTAATTTTATTTTTTAGAGCAGTTTTTGGTTTATAGAAAACTAAGCAGAAGTACAGAATTCCCGTATACTCTCTCGCCACTTCCCCCGGTTCACCTATTGTTAACATCTTGCATTAATGGGGTAGATTTGTTTCAATTGATGAACCATTACTGATACATTATTATTAATTAAAGTCCATAGTTTAACATTAGGGTTTATTCTTTGTGTTATACTGTTCTATGAGTTTTGATAAATGCAAAAAATATCATGTATCTATCATTGTTTATACATTTTTAAGAGTCCACGGATTATTATTGAGTCTATTTTATATAATCAGTGTTCATTTAGCCTAACCTACACGTTTACCACTTTGTTCTTCGTTCCTTTTTGCATCTTTATATATTCTTTTTTTTTTTTTTTGTGAGGAAGATCAGCCCTGAGCTAACATCAGTGCTAATCCTCCTCTTTTTGCTGAGGAAGACTGGCCTTAAGCTAACATCTATTGCCAATCCTCCTTTTTTTTCCCTTTTTCTCCCCAAAGCCCCAGTAGATAGTTGTATGTCATAGTTGCACATCCTTCTGGTTGCTGTATGTGGGACACGGCCTCAGCATGGCCAGAGAAGTGGTGAGTCGGTGCGTGCCTGGGATCTGAACCCGGGCCACCAGTAGCGGGGCATGCGTACTCAACTGCTAAGCCACAGGGCCGGCCCCCTTTTTGCATCTTTGACCTTCTATATGGAATACTTTTTCTTTTGCCTGGAATATAACCTTTGGAATTCCTCTAGTGTGTGTCTGGCAGTGATTTCTCCCTGTTTTATCTGCTTTAAAAAGTCTATTTTTGGGTTTTTTCTTGAATGGTATTTTTGGTAGTTTTAAAATTCTAGGTTGGGGCCGGCCCAGTGGTGTGGTGGTGAAGTTCGAGCACTCCACTTCAGCGGCCCAGAGTTCACAGGTTTGGATCCCGGGCTTGGACCCACACATTGCTTATCAAGCCATGCTGTGGCAGGCGTCCCACATATAAAGTAGAGGAAGATGGGCACAGATGTTAACTCAGAGCTAATCTTCCTCACCCAAAAAAAATTAAATAAATAAATAAAATAAAATTCTAGGTTGACTGTTTTCTTTTAGCACATTGTTCACTGTTGTCCACTGGCTTCCAGTATACCCTTTCTTTTTATTTATTTATTATTTTTTAAATTAAATTAAATTTTCTTTTGGTGAGGAAGATTGGCCCTGAGCTAACACCTGTGCCAGTCTCCCTCTGTTTTGTATGTGGGACGCTGCCACAGCGTGGCTTGATGAGCGGTGCATGGGTCCTTGCCTGGGATACAAACTCGTGAAGCCTGGGCCACTGAACTGGAGCATGCGAACTTAACCACTACACCACTGGGCTGGCCTCGGGTTTATACCCTTTCTATTTTTAGTCTCATTGCCAGTTTGTTGAAGGTAATCTATCTTTTCTTTGTCCATGTTTGAGATTTTCTCTTTGTCTTTGATTTTCTGCACTATAGTGTGGGGATGGGAGATATGTCTAGGTTGGATTATTTTTTTTTCTTTATTATTTTCTTGTACTTTATTTACATCTGAATAGTTTTTGAGAACCTGATCATACACTTTTAAAAAAAATAGATTTTAGGGCTGACCCCGTGGCTTAGCGGTTAGGTACGTGCACTCCGCTACTGGCAGCCCGGGTTCAGATCCCGGGCGCGCACCGACACACCGCTTGTCCAGCCATGCTGAGGCAGCATCCCACATACAGCAACTAGAAGGATGTGCAGCTGTGACATACAACTATCTACTGGGGCTTTGGGGAGAAAAAGGGGAAAAAAAAAAAGGAGGAGGATTGGCAATAGATGTTAGCTCAGGGCCGGTCTTCCTCAGCAAAAAAAAAAAAAAAAAAAAAGGAGGATTGGCATGGATGTTAGCTCAGGGCTGATCTTCCTCACACACACAAAAAAATAAATTTTAGTTTTGAGAGCAGTTTTAGGCTCACAGCAAAATTGAGTGGAAGGTACAGAGATTTCCCGTATACCTGCTGTCCCCACACATGCATAACCTTTCCCATTATCAAGACCCTCCATCAGAGTGGTACATTTGTTACGATTGATGAACCTGCATTGACACATCATTATCACCCAAAGTCCGTAGTTTACAATAGGGTTCACTATTAGTTATATGTATTCTATGGGTTTGGTCAAATGTATAATGATATATATCTATTATAGTATCATACAGAGTAGTTGTACTGCCCTAAAAATTCTTTGTGCTCCAGCTGTTCATCCTTACCTCCCCTAACCCTTGGCAACTACTCATCTTTTTACTGTGTCCATAGTTTTGTCTTTTCTGGAATGTCATATAGTTGGAATCAAACAGTGTGTAGTCTTTTCAGATTGCCTTGTTTCACTTACTAATATTCATTTAAGTTTTCTCCATGTCTTCTCATGGCTTGTTAGCTCATTTTTTTTTAGCGTTGAATAATATTCCATTGTCTGGATGTACCACAGTTTATCCATTCACCTCCTGAAGGACATTTTTGGTTGATTTCAAGTTTTAGCAATTATGAATAAAGTTGCTATAAACATCTGTGTGCAGGTTTTTTTTTTTTCCCTGAGGAAGATTTGCCCTGAGCTAACATCTATTCCATTCATCCTCTATTTTGTATGTGGGTCACTGCCACAGCATGGCCGCCTAGTGGTGTAGGTCTGCACCCGGGAACTGAACCTGGGCCGCTGAAGTGGAGCGTGCCGAACTTAACCACTAGGCCACTGGGCTGGACCCTGTGTACAGATTTTTGTGTGGATGGTAGAGTTACTTTTATTTATTCTGCTTGAGATTCATTGGACTTCTTAAATCTGTGGATCGCTGGTTTTCATCAGTTCTAGAGTATTCTCAGCCGTTGTCTCTTCATATTGCCTCTGCCTTATTTTCTGTCTTCTCCTTCTCACACTCCATGTAAACATATGTTAGACCTTCTTACTGTATTTTCTTTGCCTCTTACCCTGTCTTCTGTATTGCGGGTCTTTATTTCCCAGGGCTGAATACTGGGTAGTTTCTTCTGACCAACCTTCTACTTCTTTATTTTCTCTTTAAATTTGTCTAATCTGCATAAACCTATCCCCTTGGGTTTTCATGAGGGCCGGTTTATTTCTGGGTCGCTCTTATCCCGAGAGGGTAGCCCCCTACTCCTTCTTTAAAGTATGGGGTCAGTTTCCCAGACCGCCCTTGTCGGGCAGGTCCTATAGGGGCTGTGACTTCCTTTCCCACATTCCCAGGCCTTCTGAAGTACAGCTCAGTTTCAGAGCTTTTTCTTTAGAATGAAATCAGCAGATGCCCTCAAATAGAGATTATTTTTTTCTGAGTGCTTAGCTTACCTTTTTGAGTTCTTGTCTTCTCGTGGATTTTGGTGCAGTAATTCTTTTTCTCAGTTTTTTACAGTCAATAATATAGAACTATTTAATAAAGTATGCGTGAACTCTTGTGCCACAGTGGGTGAAGAATCCATATCTAGTTTTCCCTCTTGTGATTTTTCACTTCTTATCTGCTTCCTTCCTTCCTGTATGTGGTGGATGTTGTCATTGTCATCGCTCCTGGCTGTTATTTATGGTCTTATTCTCTGTTTAGTTATAATTAAATAAAGATTAAATTGAAATATTTCTTAGAACTTTATTTTTTAAAAAGGCAAGGAGAAGGAAAACAAAGTATATTATCCGTGATTTCTTATTTCAAACCTGAGTCTAGGGATGATTTGGGTTGGTTAGCCTTCTTCTTCCTCTCTACCTTGTCTGGGTTTCAAATTCCTAGGTCCCTCTTGATGGTAGGTTTCACTTGGTCCTAACTACTATTAGATGTGATGGGATGGATTAGTTTAGAATCTGCTTGTTAGTATGGTAGCCATGTTTAAACACTTCTCAGGCTATTTTCTTTGGCTTTTTAGAGTGTAGTTGCCCTCTTTCCCTAATCCAGAAAGAGACTTGGCTTTTTCTAGTTCCAAATATTCCTTTCTTAGACTTTAGACCCATTAAAAAAAAATCATTCCTGGGGGCTGGCCTAGTGGCGCATTGGTTAAGTGCACGCACTCCGCTTCGGTGGACCGGGGTCGCAGGTTCGGATCCCAGGTGCACACCGACGCACCACTTGTCAAGCCATGCTGCAGCGGCGTCTCATATAAAGTAGAGGAAGATGGGCATGGATGTTAGCCCAGGGCCAGTCTTCCTCAGCAAAAAAGAGGAGGATTGGCATCGGATGTTAGCTCAAGGCTGATCTTCCTCACCAAAAAAAAAAAAAGTCATTCCTGTGGTACTTGGTGTCTTTGGTTCATTTGAGGGTAACCTTTTGACTTAGTGTGGGGCCACAGAACTTCTGTTGTAGGGTCATTTGTCCTAGCACCTACCTGCCCTCTCCTCAGCTTTTTTGCCCTTATAGAAACTTGCATGGGAAATCTTATTTCATAATTTGGACTGGTCTTGCTTTCTATCCAAGAAACACTCTTTTTGCGGATTAGAGCAGTCTGAAGGATTTGTAGTACCAGTGAAAGCTCTTCTCAGTTTGGTTTATTAGTTTTGATCTTTTCCAAAGTTCTCGTGACTAAGTCAGGCTCTTTGCTTTTTTCCCACTCCCAGTACACTCATTTTCTAGAATCTTATCTTTACTGTTTAACAATAGAACATACTTATACTACATTAACTATCAGATGTGAGAAGTGTCCTTCACCTCAGATATACCTTGTGCTGAGGAATGCTCACAGTATGAGAGAATTTTGGTTGTTTTTGATAGTTTTAGAAACTTACTTGGTAATTTCGCGTGCAATTTGGGATGTAAAGCTAAGAAATTTTCGTTATAGTCAGATCTTGCTATTTTAACATACCCCCCCCCCTTTTTTTTTTTGCGAGGAAGATCAGCCCTGAGGTAACATCCATACCAATCCTCATCTTTTTACTGAGGAAAACTGGCCCTGGGCTAACATCTGTGCCCATCTTCCTCTACTTTATATAGGACGCCGCCACAGCATGGCCTGACAAGCAGAGCGTCGGTGAGCGCCCGGGATCCGAACCTGGGCCACCAGCAGCGGAGCGCGCGCACTTACCCGCTACGCCACGGGGCTGGCCCCATCCGCTTTTTTTTTTAGTTACATATGTTGCAAAGTATACTGAAATAGGAATAAATGTAGCTTTGGTTCTAGTACCTTCTAAGAAGTTAACTAGCTGTGTGACTTGGAAGTCAGTTCAACTCTGGGCACTTCCAATTTAAAAAATTTGTTTTTGATGAACTACATCAAAAGAGGGAGCCATATTTGAGATAGGGCACAGTAAAACTCCAAAATTCCATTTAGGCCTTAATACTATCAAAGAATGAGTAGTGGTGTTAAAATACGAAACCTTCGGGAACAAAGGCTAACACAAAATCTTGCCAAAATTTTTTCCTTATTAAGCCCTTCATTATGTACATATAGGCTTTTGGGAATTTGGGTTGCACATACCATAGGAACAAGAAAAGTACCTTGTTCTACTCATTAAGGGTACTCTGAAGACAGCAGCAAGAGAAAGAGAGGTGGAGCATTTTTCTAAAAATATTCTCAAAGAACAGGTGATGTGTGTTTCCTAATCCTAACTAGATGAGGGAGATAAAGAGGTTGGTCATTAAACTTCACTCTTTTTTTTATTGTGGTAAACATACATAAAATTTACCATTCTAACCATTTTTGAGTGTACAGTGATATTAAATACATTCACTTTGTTGTGCACCCATCACCACCATCCCTCTCAAGAACTTTTTCATCTTGCAGAAAGGACACTCTATACTTATTAAGTAATAACTCTCCATTTTCCTCTCCCCTCAGTCCCTGGCAACCACCATTCTACTTTCTGTTTCTATGAATTTGACTACTTTAGAAATCTCATGTAAGTGGAATCATACAATATTTGTGTTTTTGTGTCTGGCTTATTTCACTTAGTACAATATCCTCAAGGTTTATCCATATTATAGCATCTGTCAGAATTTCCTTCCTTTTTAAGGCTGCATAATATTCTGTGTACTGCATTTTGTTTGTCCATTTATCTGTCAGTGGACACTTGAGTTGCTTCTACTTTTTGGCTACTGTGAACAATGCTGTCATGGACATGGCTGTACAAATATTTATTTGAGTCCCTGCTTTCAATTTTTTTTTTTTTTTTTTTTGTGAGGAAGATCAGCCCTGAGCTAACATCCATGCCAATTCTCCTCTTTTTGCAGAGGAAGACTGGCGCTGGGCTAACATCTGTGCCCATCTTCCTCCACTTTATATGGGACGCTGTCACAGCATGGCTGGACAAGCGGTGCATCGGTGCGTGCCTGGGATCCGAACCTGGGCCTCCAGCAGCGGAGCACGCACTTAACTACTACGCCATGGG
The DNA here is from genome assembly GCF_057802395.1 of Ceratotherium simum simum. Classification (NCBI taxonomy): domain Eukaryota; kingdom Metazoa; phylum Chordata; class Mammalia; order Perissodactyla; family Rhinocerotidae; genus Ceratotherium; species Ceratotherium simum. The sequence continues at coordinate 45,738,448 of NC_141915.1, forward strand.
GCCGGCCCCTGCTTTCAGTTCTTTTGGGTACAGAAGTGGAATGGCTGGATCATATTAAATTTTACTCTTTTGTTGAAACTTGATCTCTCCTCAGCCCTTATCATCAACAAAGGTCAGCCAGAAAATGGTGATTCTTTTTCTTTTAGTTCACATTCGGCAGAAGTCTTAGAAGTCTTAGAAATTTTGTTAACATCTGCAGAAGAACTTGTAATAATACTCAAATTGCAGTTATTTTTGCATAATAGTATTATTGGCCCAGGAAGTCAAAGAACTAAGCCTGAGCTAAATCATGTAACTTGGAGAGTTACATAGAATAGCCTTTTATTTTAACCAAAGCATAGGTTAATTTTAAAATGATAACAGCTAGTGACTGTCCAAATTTGCTGTACTAGAGTTTTATTTTAACCAGTATTGCCTCAAATATTAAGTCCTGTGAAGACTGTTAATGTTGCCCACATAAAGATCACAAGGTGATGGTATCTGTTGTAAGGGATGTGACCCATATGACTGATAACTTTGCTTACAAAGAGTAAATATGTGACTTTTATCACATACACTGCTGCCAGAGTTGGTGTTAATTTAGTTCCTGTTTTGCCTGACTCCAGAGGGATACTAAGGATTAACTGTGAAATTAAAATGTGATATTAAGGGCCAGTTGCTCTTAGGAGATGGTGCCTATAGTTCAGGATATCTTCTGTTATATTAATTAACTTTAGCAATCAGATTTTTTATTTTATTAATTTTTATTTATTTATTTACTTTTTTTTTTTGGTGAGGAAGATTAGCCCTGAGCTAACTGTTGCCAGTCTTCCTCTTTTTGCTGAGGAAGATTGGCCCTGGGCTAACGTCCGTGCCCATCTTCCTCTACTTTATATGGGCCGCTTGCCACAGCATGGGTTGATAAGCAGTGCATAGGTCCCTGCCTGGGATCCGAACCTGTGAACCCCGGGCCGCCAAAGCACAACGTGCAAACTTAACCACTATGCCACTGGACTGCCCCCTAGCAGCCAGATTTAATGTTGAAATTTAGCAGAAGTGACTAGCATCAAACCCAAACTAACTTATCCAATCTCCGTTATATTAACAATTGACCAGCTAGAACCAAGACACAAAATATCCCCTTGACTTCTTTTTATTTGTTTATTTATTTATTTTTTCCCCCAAAGCCCCAGTAGATAGTTGTATGTCATAGCTGCACGTGCTTCTAGTTGCTGTATGTGGGATGCGGCCTCAGCATGGCCGGAGAAGCGGTGCGTCGGTGTGCGCCCAGGATCCGAACCCTGGGCTGCCAGCAGCGAAGCGCACGCACTTAACTGCTAAGCCACGGCCCTCCCCTCGACTTCTTATGAAAAGCCATTTGACCTGCTTGTATGATAATGTGGATAGGATGAAGGAAAAGAGACGTAAAAGCTATACTGAAATTTTAGTGCCGAAGTTTTCAGCAGTTGAGTTCACCCAACTTTTATTGAGTCTGTACTGTGTCTTGGTGTTATAGAGATGAAAATAAAATCAGCCAGATGCACTGTATACCCTTCAGGCACTTACAATCAGGCAGACATGGACCCATATGTCTGTGGCACACAGCTGAGGATGGGTATGGAGATGTGAAGGTATTATGAACCTAAAAGAAGGGAGCGTAATTAATTTGCTCAGGGGTCAGATTGTGTGTGGAAGGATGAGAGTTTTTCTGTGTTGCTCAGAAAGATCACTGTGAGATCACGGTAGATAAACGACCTAAGAAAAATTCTGATAAAATATTATGAATAAGTTACAGAATAGCTTGGTTTTGAAGCTTAGCAAAACTAGTTGGGGTCTAGGGCAGAGGTTCTGTTTTAAAGAATTAATTTTGATTAGGTGATATATTCATGTAGTACAAAATTCAAAAGATTTCAAAGATGCACAATGAAATATCTCTTCTACATCTTTCCTATATCCATCTAGTTTCCCTCCCTGGAGACGGCCATTGTTAGCAGTTTCTTATATTTTATTTATATATATATTTATCAAATATATGATATGATATATATGTGATATAATGTATGTGCGCAAATACATGTGTATATTCATCCCCTCCATTTTTTAAAAATACAAAGACAAATATATACACTTGTATATTTTGCTTTTTGTGTATAAAATATTTTAGAAATTGTTTTATATTAGTATATAAAGAGCTGCTTCTTCCTTTTTTTTTTTTCCCAAGGCTGCTTACTATTCCATTGTACAGCTGAACCATAATTAGTTTCCTGTTGATGGACACTTAGATGGACAATATGTTTTGCTGATATAAGCAGTGCTGTAGTGAATAGCCTTGTACATAATGTCATTTCACACGTATTTACAGGATAAATCCCTAGAAGTGGAATTGCTGGGTCAAAGGATATGAACATTTGTAATTCTGGTAGTTATAGCCACATTCCTCTCCATGGAGAGGAGCCACATAACTATATTCCTCCATCAATGAATGAGAACATTTGTTTTCCCATAGTCAGGTATGGCAAGGGAGTCCATGAACAGACGTCAGGGTTCTTGAACCTTGTAAAATGATAGGTAAAAGTTTGTATATATTTATGGATCTGTCTTTTTCTGGTGGGTAGGGTCCACAGTTTTCATTACATTCTTAAAAAGTTCTGTGACTCAAATAGGGTTAAAAGCCAGTATCTGGCAGTTAGTTGCCTCAAATAAGAACACATTACTTTGTATGGTATTTCTTTTACAGGAAGTATTTGAGCAGAAGCATGTAAGTAATTATGAGAGATGTTGTATGGAGAGTTACTATGTAGGAGACTGGACTAAATCTAATTGCCAACCTTTTATTGTTTTTCTCTTCACTCCCTGGGAGAACATGTTTTAAAAGGCCTTTTTTCTATTAAACTAAATTTATTAAGCAATACTTTATTTTCCCTCTTTTATTTTATTTTTTTATAACTTTTTTGTGTGTGTGTGTGAGGAAGATCAGCCCTAAGCTAACATCCATGCTAATCCTCCTGTTTTTTTTTTTTTTGCTGAGGAAGACTGGCCCTGCGCTAACATCTGTGCCTCTCTTCCTCCACTTTATATGGGACGTTGCCACAGCATGGCCTGACAAGTGGTATATAGGTGTGCGCCGGGATCCAAACCTGGGCCGTCAGCAGTGGAGTGTGCGCTTTAACTGCTACACCACGGGGCTGGCCCTGTAACTTTTTTTTTTTTTTTTTAATGAGATTATGAGAATGATGTCTCTTTTTATTTATTTATTTATTTTTTTCATTTTTTTTCTCCCCAAAGCCCCAGTACATAGTTGTGTATCATAGTTGTAGAGTTGTAGGTCTTCTGTATGGGCCGCCGCCTCAGCATGGCTTGATGAGCGATCTGCGCCCAGGATCTGAACCGGCGAACCCTGAGCTGCCGACGTAGAATGCACGTACTTAATCACTACGCCACCGGGCTGGCGCCTCCCCAATTTTACTAATCAGAGCTTTAGAGTAGTATGAGGTGAATTTTACTACAAGGAGTTGAAATCCTTGTATACAGAGTCGATAAAATTTTAGCTAAAGTCAAGTCAATTTGGCATTTTAAGTAGGCTGTGTAGGTGAAAAATAGTTGAGAGACCCCATTATTATCTTTAGGATTTATTGGGGATTTAAGGAACAAACTTCTATACCAGATAACCTCCAAGGCCCTCTTGAGTTCTGTGTATGTGTATCAATAATATATATTCTGAGGTTTAAATGAGGACCCATGTTAAGTTCTGCTACAAGTGCTATTACAGATAAACTCTCACCATAACAGATTCCATAGCGCTTTCATATTTTGAGATGATGGAATTAATTTGTAATATACATATTATTGAAAGTCACTATTCTGTGGGTCCTGGAGAGAAAACAGAAGCTCTGTATCATGAATTAGAAAGTTAAAAGATTTAACTTATTTAGAGATAGTTGATGCTGTTATTTAAGCCCTCTCTTTTTAAATATTGTGTTATTATTTGGTGGCTTGTTCTGAAAGAGGATTTTTCTAGAGATGATTTGGAATATTTTATATGGGAAAAGTGAGAGGAACCTATATGTTATGCTAGATACTGGAGCAAAAGTTAAACAGTCTTACCTGTTAGTTAACACTCAATAAGGAAAAATTTTAAAAAATTGATTGTTACATATTCTGGAACAGAACCAGAGGAGCCATTTGTTATACATAATTATTTGTTGTACATAAATAAAACTTTGGAGAACTAGTTAAAATAAGTTATTTCTGAAATAGAAGTTTAGAACAAAATTCTTATTGTAGGCTAGCCTTATAGAACTTTCTATAGTGATATTTGCTATAATGGGATTCTGCTTTTATTAACAAACCTTTGATTTCAAAGAATTTCTAATATATGGTCCATGTTAATGATTTCATATAATGTTCCAATTATTTGAAGGTAGACGATGGTAAGTTAAATATGCATACCACTAGAAAGACAACAAAACAGAGAGATAATAGTTAATAATCCTTTAGTGGAGATAAAATAGAATACTTGAAAAAAAATACACTGCAGTCCTAAAGAAGGAAGGAAAAAAGTAAAAAGAAACAACAAAAAAAGATGTGACAAATAGGAAAACAGTTAGCAATATGGTAGATTTAAATCCAAATATATTGATAGTTAAATAAATTGTAAATGGTCTAGCACGCCAATTAAAAGTGAGTGTCAGGGTAGATCACTGTTATATGATCTAATGATATGCTGTCTACAAGATCCAACTATATGCTGTTTACAAGAAACCCACTTTATTTTTAACCTGTATCTTTGTATTTAAAAGGATGGAAAAAGATACTATATAAACACTAAATATAAAAAGGCTGGAGTGACTATATTTCTATTAGACAAAGGAGACTTCAGAACAAGGAAAATATTACAAGGGTTAACAATTCATAATGAGAAAAGGATCAATTCATACTGAGAAAAGGATCAATTCATTGAGAAGACCTAGCACTCCTAAATGTGTATGCATCCAATAACAGATGAAGCAGAAACTGATAGTTGAAAGGAGAAATAGACAGATCCACAATTATAGTTGGAAATTGCAACATATTGCAACATTCTCTCTCTATAATTGATAGAACAAGCAGGCAGGGCCCGCCCTGTAGCTTAGCGGTTAAGTGCTGCTGCTGGCGGCCCCGGGTTCGGATCCCGGGCGCGCAGCGACGCACCGCTTCTCCCGCCATGCACAGGCCGCGTCCCACATACAGCAACTAGAAGGCTGTGCAACTATGACACACAACTGTCTACTGGGGCTTTGGGGGACAAAAATAAATAAATAAAAATTAAAAAAAAAAAACAAGCAGGCAAAAAAGTCAGCAAGGGTCTAGAAGATTTGGACAATACTATCAATGGACTGTACCTAATTGACATTTATAGAACACTCTGCCTACATTCTTTTCAAGTGCACATGGAAAATTTACCAAAATAGACTATATACTGGGCTATAAAACATGTTTCAACCAATTTAAAAGGATTGGAATCATAAAGAGAGCACTCTGACTACAACGAAATTAAATGAGAAATCAAAAAGAAAACGATATCTGGAAAATCTCCAAATATTTGAAAGTTAAATAACATCTAAATAACTTTTAGGTCAAAGAAGAATTCATAAGAGAGATTAGAAAATATTTTGAACTGAATGAAAATGAAAACACAGTATGTCAAAATTCATGGGGTGCAGCCTAAGCAGTGTTTTAGAAGGAACCTTATAGCTTCAAAAGAAAGATCTGAAATTAGTGACCCAAGCTTCCACCTTAAGAAGCTGGAAGAAGAGCAAACTAAGTGGAAGGAGAGAAATAATGAGCTGAAATAAAAAAACAGAAAGCAGATCTGAATAACTCTTTTTATTAAAGAAATTGGATTTATAATTAAAAGCCTTTTCACAAGAAAACTCCAGACCTCGTGGCTTTATTGGTGAATTCTAGAAAACATTTAAAAAGGAAGAAATAACAAATTTTTCAGAAATTTCAGAAAATACTTATGAGGCCAGCATTACCTTGATACCAAACCAGGCAAAGGCATTAGGAAAAAAGAATACTATAGCTCAGTATCCCTCATGAATATATATGCAAAATCATTAACAAAATATTAGCAAATTGAATCTAGAAATATATATGTAAAAAAGATAATACATCATGACCAATTGGGTTTAACCCCAATTGCAAGGTTGATTTAACATTGCAAGTCAATGTACTTCAACATATTAGTAGAATAAAAGAGAAAAGCTAAGTGATCTTGTAGTAGATGCATAAAAAGCATTTGAACCAAGTTCAACACTAATTTGTGTGATAAAAGCTCTCAGCTAACTAGGAATAGAAGGGAACTTCCTCTATCTGATAAAAGGCATCGATGAAAAACCTACAGTGAACCTCATACTTTTTTCTTTTTTTTTTTGTGAGGAAGATCAGCCCTGAGCTAACATCCGTGCTAATCCTCCTCTTTTTGCTGAGGAAGACTGGCTCTGAGCTAACATCTATTGCCAATCCTCCTCCTTTTTTTCCCCACAGCCCCAGTAGATAGTTGTATGTCATAGTTGCACATCCTTCTAGTTGCTGTATGTGGGACGCGGCCTCAGCATGGCCGGAGAAGTGGTGCGTCGGTGCGTGCCTGGGATCCGAACCCCGGGCCGCCAGTAGCGGAGCACGTGCACTAAGCCATGGGGCCGGCCCTGAACCTCATACTTAATGGTGAAAGATTGAATGCTTTCAACCTAACGTCTAATAAAAAGCTACCAGAGATTAAGTTTAGCTAGGAAACAAGATTAATTTATGAAAATCAGTTGTATTTCTGTGTACTAGCAATGTACAGTTGGCAATTGAAATTTAAGAAGCAATACCATTTACAATAGCATCAAATAATATAAATATAAAAACATTCCCAAGGACAGAAGAGTGAGAATATTTCTTAGAGTTCCTTGTAATAGAAGTTACCTTGTATTCCCATTTCATGGATGAGGACTTTGAGGTACAAAAGATTAAAGAACATCCATTTGTTTATGAGCACACCTTTATTAAACATCTATTATGTAATAGATACTGTGCTAGGGATATAGTAGTGAATAAAATAGATAATCCTTGCCCTCATGGAGTTTATAATCTAGTAGAGATTGAAGGGAGAAATAGATTTTGGGTGCTGAGTTTCCAGCTTTGGTTTAGCATTTTTTATTTAGGTGAATGGTTCAAAGCCTTTACCTTTTAACCACCCTAAATTAAATATTGTTAAATAATCTGGTCTCTATGTGGGGCAAACTATTTTATTGTAATACATGCTTGGCAGTTTATAGGGTGGTTAAAACTAGTTGGCTTGGTTGGTTAATATTTCATGTTAAGCATGGTCCATGCATATCCTCCCATACTCCCATATGGGGGAAAGAGGTAACTAATCTTCATTGAGGGCCAACTATATTTCAGGCACTGTTTTACCCCCCACCCCAATATATAGTGTTATCCAATATATAGTGTTATTTTATTTAATCCTTGCAATATCCCTAAGGTGGGTGGTTTTTGCTCTCTTATCACAGATGAGAAGACCAGAGCTCATAGAGCTTAAGTAATTTGCCCAGTTTCGTACAGTGGTTCAGTGATTCAGTCCCACACCCATCTGACTTTAAACTGTCGGTACCAGCTGTTCTCAATCATTTTTCTATTGGTCACACCTCTGGACGATCCCATATTTTCCCATTCAGGAAATGCAAGTAAGTGAGATTAATTTTTATAGTGCTAGCTTTGAATCTATTCTTTATTTTATTTTAAAAGTAAACTATTCAGAAGAAAAAACAGTCACTGATATAATTTATGATGCTCTTCACAGCTAAGATGTCAGGACACCAGTTTTAAAGTGGCTTTTTTTGTGTGTGTGTGAGGAAGATCAGCCCTGAGCTAACATCCAACGCCAATCCACCTCTTTTTGTCGAGGAAGATTGGCCCTGGGCTAGCATCCGTGCCCATCTTCCTCTGCTTTATATGGGACGCCACCACAGCATGGCTTGACAAGCGGTGCATCGGTGCACGCCCAGGATCTGAACCTGTGGACCCTTGGGCTGCCGCAGTGGAACGTGCGCACTTAACCGGGACGGCACCAGGCCGGCCCCTTAAAGTGGCTTTAATACATATGCTTTAATCCAAGCCACTGTCTGTCTATTTAAGTTACCGTGTTAATTTAACTCTGAGCCATGAGCCATGTGCCTTGGAAAATAATGTGCTTTAGGGGCATAAGTAACAGTAATCCAGCTAAGAGTCTTACCTGGGTTATACCAAAGGTACTACCATCCTTGATGATGGGTTAGTGGTGTCATATTTGGAATTGGAAGGAGAGATTGAGCAGATGAGATTGCCATGTCTTGGGGGAAAATCTCCCAGCTGTCTTTCCCTCAGCCAGATAGGTGGAAACTGGAAACAGCTAAGATTGTGTGGGAGGTTGAGTCATTGATTATGTAAACTTAAAATTACTGTCTTAAATTCTAGCCCTTGAAGGGGGTATAAAGGGCGTCAGTGATGCCTGCCTGGCTTTTTACAGATGAGTAAACTGAGGCTCAGAGCAGTTGACTTGGTCAATGTTGTGCCACAGCCAATAAGTGGCAGAACTGGAATTTAGACCCCTGCCTCCTATCGTTATGCCAATGTATTGGGCTCGGCGATAAGAATTTTGTTACACTGTTTTCTTTAGAAGATGGCATTGGATTTGTTTCTTATAGATTAATTGATGATCTCTTCAAAACAGTAAAAACCAGTAACCTAAATTTACTGGTCATTGAACTTTCTTCGGGGTTATGTACCTCTTGGATATTTTAAATCTGGATTATGTTATCGTTATTTATTTATTTATTTTTTTTGAGGAAGATTGGCCCTGAGCTAACATCTGTTGCCAGTCTTCCTCTTTTTCTTTTTTCTCCCTAAAGCCCCAGTAAATAGTTGTATATCCTAGTTGTAGGTCCTTCTTTTTCCTCTATGTGGGACGCCACCTCAGCATGGCTTGATGAGCGGTGAGTAGGTCTGCGCCCAGGATCTGAACCTGCCAAACCCCAGGCCGCTAAGGCAGAAGGTGTGAACTCAACCACTGCACCACTGGGCTGGCCCAAATTTTCTTTTTTTATTCTTTATTTGGTGAGGAAGATTGGCCTTGAGCTAACACTTGTTGCCTATCTTCCTCTTTTTGCTTGAGGAAGAGTGGCCCTGAGCTAACATCTGTGCCCATCTTCCTCTATTTATATTTTTGTTCTTATTCTTATGACCATTTCTTCTGTGTTGTCTTTACTATGTTCCCCAGGATTTTGTAAAGTTTCTCTTTTCTATCTGTAAATATTGAATTTGTAGTTTTTAATCTATAGAGTTTTTTTTTTTTTGTGAGGAGGACTAGCCCTGAGCTAACGTCTCATGCCAATCCTCCCCTTTTTTCTTGAGGAAGATTGGCCCTGGGCTAACATCCATACCCATCTTCCTCTACTTTATATGGGACGCCACCACAGCATGGCTTGACAAGCGGTGCATCAGTGCTCTCCCAGGATCCGAACCTGCGAACCCCGGGCCTCCGCAGCGGAGTGCTCACACTTAACCGCTGCGCCACCGGGCCGGCCCTTATCTTTAGAGTTTTTTTAGCGTATGGAGGAAGGCTAAAGGTTAAATTGTAAGCTTTATAGTGAAATATATAGTAGTCCATATGACTGTTGCTTCTCTGTATATTGAAATCATACTCTCTTTCCCTTAGGATTAGTTTTTTTAATGATTAATTTTCAGTTATATAAGGAATGCATTCATACTTTTATAATAATGAGAACTGAAATTGCTCTGAGAAGTGTGATATGCATCCATCTAGATGTTTAAAATACTGTTATCTGCTCACATACGTAGTTACCCATAGGAAACATACAGTATTGATTTTTGTGTGTGATTTTTACAAAAATTGAATCCTACTATCGTTACTGTTCTGTGACTTATTTTTCACTCAGCAGATGATTTTGAGATCTACCAGATATATCTTGCTATATATAGACCTAGTTTGGATCACTGTTCTTTAAACAATCATCCTGTAAACACATTTATAGAATAATGTTTGTCATCTATTTAAGGAAATATTAAATGAGATAAAGGATTTGAAATTTGGGAAAAACAGTAACCTGATCCTTTCTGTAGGTGATCAGGAGGCTGGAAGGGCAGGATTGTGTTTGATGCTCTTTTGTATCCACCACAATAGCCGTACAGTCTCATGGTTGTAAGGACTTCCTGTATCCAACAAAATTACACTGGATCTTTTTTTATTTAACAGCTTTATTGAGATATAATTTACACACCATAAAAATCACTCAATTAAAATGTACAATTCAGTGGCTGTTAGTATATTTACAGAAATGTGCAACCATTACCCTAATAAATTTTTTTTTTGAAGAGGAAGATCAGCCCTGAGCTAACATCTGCCAATCCTCCTTTTTTTGCTGAGGAAGCTTGGCCCTGGGCTAACATCCGTGCCCATCTTCCTCTACTTTATATGGGATGCCGCCACAGCATGGCTTTGATAAGCAGTGCGTAGGTCCGCGCCTGGGATCCGAACCTGTGAACCCCGGGCTGTGGAAGCGGAGCGCACGAACTTGGCAGCTACCCCACCAGGCCGGCCTCTACCCTAATCAATTTTAGCACATTTTCATCACCTCAAAAAGAAACCCTCACCCCTTAGCTGTCGTCCTCAAAACCCCTCTCTCTCTTAGCTCTAGGCGACCACTAATTTACTTTTTTGTCTTTATAGATTTGCCTATTCTGAACATTTCATATAAATAGAATCATACAATATATAGTCCTTTGTGACTGGCTTCTTTCACTTAGCATCATGTTTTCAAGGTTCATTCATGTTATAGCATGTATGAGAACTTCATTTCTTTTTATTACCAAATAATATTCCATTGTATGGATATACCACATTTTGTTTATCCGTTCTTCAGTTGATTGACATTTGGATTGTTTCCACTTGTTAGCTATTATGAGTAATGGTGCTGTGAATATTCGTGTACATGTTTTTGTGTGCACATATGTTTTAATTTCTCTTGGGTATATTTCTAGGATTGAAATTGCCGGGTCTTATGGTTAAGAGATACTCCATTAAAGGCTGGACCTAATGTAAAACTAAGGATCTCTATACTTTTTTTTAGTCCTTAGTTTAACCATTTGATGAACTGCCAGACTGTTTTCCAAAGCGATCGCACCATTTTACATCCCCACCAGCAGTGTATGAGGGTTAAACTTTCTCCATATCCTTGCTTTGCCTTGTTATTATCTATCTTTTTGATTATATGCATCAGATCTTGAGTGAATTACGTAGACTTCCATAGGCAGGTTTCTAGGAGAGAAGACAGTTAACGAATTTCCTGTTCTTCTTTTTATTGTTGGGCTTGCTTGTTGTCTGGAAATGACTGTTATTAAATTACATTTAATAGGATTTGCCATGACTGAAATACTACTAAAAATTATTAATATTAGTTAAAGATTTTCTTGACAGTGTAATTTTTCATTTGCTTACTGACACACAAAGTCATTCATTTAAAATCACCTCACTCTTTGTGATGTTGAAGACTTTTTTTTGAGGTATAATTCACATACAACATTATGTTAGTTTCAGGTGTATAATAAAATCACCCCACTTTTGGTCAAAATTAAATGGAAGTCAAAAATGGACTTCATAATATCTATGCCACCCAAGTATAATTGCTACTCTTATTAATATAGAGTTAAGCCATTTGATTCAATTGAACATTTCTTCTGGTTTTTAGATTAGTTATCTTCACTTGGTCTCAAGATTGGTTATCATAGTAAAAGAGCTACCTGAGTTACCTTGGCTTGTGGGTATAAAAATTGTATTGGAATAGATTGTAATAGTACTGCCAGTTTTTAAATGTCAGATATCTTTGTTCTTTAAAATAATTTTTTCTTTTCTTTCTTTCTTTTTTTTTTTTTGAGGAAGATTGGCCCTGAGTTAACGTCTGTTGTCAGTCTTCCTCTTTTTTTTCTTTCTCCCCAAAGCCACAGTACATAGTTCTATATTGTAGTTGTAGGTCCTTCTGGTTCTTGTGTGTGGGACGCCGCCTCAGCCTGGCTTGATGAGTGGTGAGTAAGTCTGCGCCCAGGATCTAAACTGGCGAACCCCGGGCCACTGAAGCAGAACGCGAACTCAACTGCTGTGACACTGGGCTGGCCCCTAAAAGAATTTTTTCTTGAAGGGAGTGTTGCTGAAGATGATTTTATAAGTTAAAGGGGTACAGTGTTCTCTGCTAAATTGGGAACATTCTGGAAGTAATGTGAGGATTCTGCCAGGTGCTGAGTATGTGTATTCCAATTATGCATTCTGAAACTGAGGAAATAACCACAGGATGGGTTCAGGGTCCCACTGTTAGACGGACCTGAGCTAAAACTCCACTGATCACCTGGCCTCCGTTAAGCCCCTCTTTTGACTGGTGGACCACAGTGATGTTTTGGGTCTTCTGGAATTAGTGTTGATTCAGAACCAGTGTCTAGTAATCCTTGAAAAGTCTTTGATTTATTTCATTTCTCCCAGTGTACAGTAACCCTGGTAAAAGGCCATAGTCCTTTTGAGGGAAGGCTGGGAGAAAGATTACCAGTGTAAATTTTTGGCAATGTAGTGGAATCATTCCTCAAGGAGACCCGTCATTCAATAGGTTCTGGGTCTATAAACTGACTCAAATCTTGGGATTGATTGAAGGGCCATTACTCTGTTTTATTGATTCAAGTTAGGCTTTTGTTCACTTGACCTAGAAACGTTCTACTTATACAGATCAAGTAAGAACTTAGTAGACTTCCCATCTATTTGACTGCTAGGAACACTGTGATCAACTAACCAGTGCTATAGGTCTCTGGGTGTCAGACTGTTCTAATTGGTGATTTGACTTTGCCATGGTGTGAAAAGGTGGTGCTACTAATGACTAAAAGAAGGGACAGAGACCTTTAGTTTTAATTTTCCATTAGTCTAGCCTTTAATGGAGTATCTTTACTACCTCAGGTAGTTTGACCCTGTTGTCAGCTGTGCTCCTTTATACTTAATCAAGTTTATCTTTTATCTCCTGTTCTCAATCCCTTCTAAGATGCCAAGTTAGTCCAAGGAGGAAATGAAGACTTTAGAAACTCAACGAATGTTGACATTTAAACTTTTACAGGAGTGAGAGATTAACCTTTGGCCCCTACTTCTACAAGTTTTTCTTAGCTTATATGGGCTTCATTCATGTGCTAAAGGCTGGTTGTCAACATTTGTATTTTAACCTTAGTTTTCATGGGTTTATAACTTATCCACAGAGTTCTTTTAGGCTTGTAACAGAAATATTTTTTAAAGCTGCCAGCAGCCCCCCCCACCCCCCAAAGTGCATTTTAATTATATTAGAAACGTGTTTTACTTTGTTTTTGGAAACCATACTTTTTTTAAAACAAGAAACTTGACTATTTTTAAACTATTTGGTTTTTTACTTAAAAACATCATTAGCAGGGGACAGAGTAAACAGTTTAAATGTTGGCATAGAAAATGGGGCTTTTATGAGGAATCTGAACTTGCTATCATACTTTGTTAAAAAAAATCTTACTGGGGCTGGCCCTGTGGCTTAGCGGTTAAGTGCACGCGCTCCGCTGCTGGCGGCCCGGGTTCGGATCCCGGGCGTACACTGACGCACCGCTTCTCCGGCCATGCTGAGGCCGCGTCCCACATACAGCAACTAGAAGGATGTGCAGCTATGACATACAATTATCTACTGGGGCTTTGGGGGAAAAAAATAAATAAATAAATAAAATTAAAAAAAAAAATCTTACTAGCTTCTTTTTAAGCCTGAGATGACTCTCTTAAGGGACAGTTTCCTCTTCCCAGTGACTTAGATGTTAGTAAGCATTCTCCTAAATAGCCGTTGTGTATCAAGTATCAAGTAACAGACTATTTTACATAGAAAATAAGATAAATGAAAATACCATGTAATTAAACTTATGTAATATGGACAAAGAAGTACTTAACATACCAGAGTGTGAATTTACCACTCAATTTAAGGTTCTAGAAAAAATTTAAAAAGGAGACAAAGAAAAGAGGAAAAAATAATAAAAATACAAGAAGAAATACATACACTGCAAAACAGAATAGGAATTAATCAATCCAGAGTTGGAAAATTAGGAAACAAAGGGAAAAATGGAGGGAGTAAATTGAGGATAAAAAAGATACTGAGGACCTACAGAGAGAAAAAACTGGAAATGGATGCTGTTGGTTATATAATATCAATATGAAAGTTTCAGCGAAGTAGATAATTTCACTCAAAGATAGTAGGAATTAATGTTGATGAAATAAGATGTAACAATTCGAATAGACTCCTATAACCAAGGAAAAATCGAGGAGATTATAAAACTGATTACTCCTCCTCATCTTCCTTGAAGCGGGGCAAAAATCCACTCCCTAGGTGGTCTCTCCTAACCTTTCAAGGAATAGATAATTCTCGTGTTAAATAATAACATAGAAATAAACTCTGATAGCCAGACCTCACAAATATGAGGAAGTAAAAGTATAACCTAATCTCACTTATGAATATATAGATGTTTAAGTTCAAATAAAAATATTAGCAAATGGCCATAGGAGACAATTTCTTTATTTTGTTTCAAGTAGTTTATCCTAACAATGCCAAAGAAGTTCAATGTTTTAAAAATTCATTACTATGGCTAAAGTTAGAGCAGCTAAATGGCTAGTAGCATGTATTTTGAAACCAGATTGCTTAGGTCCGGATCCTGGCTCTGCTTCCTACTTGCTGGTGACGTTGGGGAGTTTACCGAACTTCTCTTCCAGCTTCCTCATCTATAAATGAGAGTAATAGTAGCAGCTGTCTTATAAGGTTGTGCGTTAGTTTGCTAGGACTGCCATAACACAGACTGGGTGGCTTCGACAACAGAACTTTATTTTCTCACAGTTCTGGAGGGTGGAAGTCTGAGATCAAGGTGTCAGCAGGGTTGGTTTCTTCTGAGGCCTCTCTCCTTGGCTCGTGGATGGCTGCCTTCTCACTGTGTTCTCATATGGTCTTTCCTCTGCATGTGCGTGCCTGGTGTCTCTGTGTCCTAATTTCCTCTTTTTATAAGGACATCAGTCATATTGGATTAGGGCCCACCCTGATGACTCCATTTTAACTTAATTACCTCTTTGAAGGCCTTATCTCATAATGCATTCTGAGGTACTGGGGGTTAGGGCTTCAACATATAAATTTGAAGAGGATACAGTTGAATCTGTAGCAGGCTGTTAGAGGATTAAATGTGCTAATATAGAATACCTGGCCCAGGTAGCAGGTGCTACCTAAGTGTTGTTTACCATTATTATTATTTAACTATAGCAAGTCAATAATACATAACCAATAAAAACGTAAAAAAACTTTTTATTTCAAAGTCATTATAGATTTAAAGGAAGTTGCAAGAAATGTACAGGGAGGTTCTATGTACCCCTCCTCCGCCAAGGTGGGCATCTTGTGTCAGTATAGTACAGTATTAAAATCAGGAATTTAACATTGGTAAAATCCACAGAACTCATTCAGATTTCATGTTATACACACACCATTTGTGTGTGTGTGCGCGCACATATGTGTATGTACACATTTATCACTCGTGCAGCTGCTTGTAACCACTAGCACAATCAAGAGGCAGAACTGCTCCATCACCACAAGATTCTCTCCTGCTCCTCCTTTGTAGCCACCCCTAGCCCCTCTCCCTTGGAACCTTAACTCCTGACAACCACTAATCTGTTTGCCATCTCTAGAAATTCTTATTTCAAGAAATATATATATGTGTGTATATATATATATAAAATAGTATCATACAATGTATGACCTTTTGAGATTAGCTTTTTTCACTTGGCATAATTTCCTTGAAGTCCATCCAAGTTGTTGCATCTATAAATACTTCATTCCTTTTTATTGCTGAGGAGTATTCCATGGTATGGGTATTTTTTATTTAACCATTTGCCCAATGAAGGACATTTGGATTGTTTCCAGTGTTTGGCTATTATGAATAAAGCCACCATGAACATTTGTGTACAGGTTTTTGCATGAACGTTATTTCTCTGCAACGTATGTCCAATAGTACAATTGCGGGGTCATATGATAAATGTTAAGTGCATTTTTACTTTTAAAAGAAACTGCCAAAATTTTCTAAATTGGCTGTACCTTTTTACCTTCTCACTAGCAATGTATGAATGATTCAGTTTTTCTATGTACTTGCCAGCATTTAGTGTTGTTACTGTTTTTTATTTTAACATTCTGATAGGTGTGTAATGAAATCTTACTGTGGTTTGAATTTGTATTTCCCTGATGGCTAATGATGAACATCTTTTCTCATGCTTATTAGCCATCTTTATAGCTTCTTCAGTGAAATGTCTGTTCATGTCTTTTGCCAGTTTTCTTTCTTTTTTTTTTTTTTTTTGTGAGGAAGATCAGCCCTGAGCTAACATCCATGCCAATCCTCCTCTTTTTTTGCTGAGGAAGACCCACTCTGAGCTAACATCTATTGCCAATCCTCCTCCTTTTTTTTTTTTTTTTTTTTCCCCCAAAGCCCCAGGAGATAGTTGCATGTCATAGCTGCACATCCTTCTAGTTGCTGTATGTGGTACATGGCCTCAGCATGGCTGGAGAAACGGTGCGTTGGTGCGCCCCTGGGATCCGAACCCGGGCCGCCAGCAGCGGAGAGCGCGCACCCAACCGCTAAGCCACGGGGCCGGCCTGCCAGTTTTCTAATTGGATAAAAAAAAAAAACAACTTGAGTTTTGAGTTCTTTATATAGTCTAATTTCAAGTCTTTTGTCAGATATGTGGTTTGCAAATATTTTCTTCCAGTATGTGATGTGTCTCTTCATTCCTATTTACAGGGTCTTTTGCCAAGTAAAAGTTTTTAATTTTGATGAGGTTCCATTTATTAATTTTTCCTTTTATTGGGGACCGGCCCTGTGGCCTAGTAGTTAAGTTTGGTGCACTCTGCTTCAGAGGCCTGAGTTTGGTTCCCAGGCGCTTGTCAGAGGCCACCATGACCCACGTACAAAATAGAGGAAGATTGGCACAGATGTTAGCTCAGGGTGAATCTTCCTCAGCAAAAAAAAAAAAAAAAAAGAAAAGTGAAAAATAGATCATAAATGGCACTAGATTGCTGTTCAAATAAAGTTTCTTTTTTTTTTTTTAAATTTTATTTATTTATTTTTCCCCCCAAAGCCCCAGTAGATAGTTGTATGTCATAGCTGCACATCCTTCTAGTTGCTGTATGTGGGACGCGGCCTCAGCATGGCTGGACAAGCGGTGCGTGGGTGCGCACCTGGGATCCGAACCCGGGCCTCCAGCAGCGCAGCGCTCACACTTAACCGCTAAGCCACGGGGCCGGCCCCAAATAAAGTTTCTTTATAAGAAAAATTTTCCTTTCATTGATCAAGCTTTTGGTGTCAAGTCTAAGACCTCTTCACCTAGTCTCGGGTTGTGAAGGTTTTCTCCTTTTTTTTTCCCCTAAAAGTTTTATGGTTTTATGTTTTACATTTAAGTTCTTGATTTGGTTTGAATTAATTTTTTAAATAAGGTATGAGATTTAAGTCGAGGTCATAGTTTTGCCTATGAATGTCTTAATTGCTTTAGCACCCTTTGTTGGAAAGCCTGTTGAATTGCTTTTGTACCTTTGTCAGAAATCAGTTGGGCCTATTTATGTGGGTCTGTTTTTATGAGTGAGAATTAAATGTGTTAATACAGAACGTGCAGCCCATAGAAGTGCTACTTAAGTGTTGGCTATCATTATTATTACAATAGCAAATAAATAAGTAATAACTTTTGAAAAAGCATTTGGATAAACTCAATAGCCCTCCCGACTTTCTTTTTTTTTTTTTTTTTTTTTTTAAAGATTTTATTTATTCATTTTTTTCCCCCCAAAGCCCCAGTAGATAGTTGTATGTCATAGGTTCACATCCTTCTAGTTGCTGTATGTGGGACTCGGCCTCGCGTTGGACGGAGAAGCGGTGCGTCAGTGCGCGCCCGGGATCTGAACCCGGGCCGCCAGCATCAGAGCGCGCGCACTTAACCGCTAAGCCACGGAGCCGGCCCCTCGACTTTCTAATTTAAAAAACAACAATTAATACTGTTTTTAAAAAAATACACAACATAAAATTTACCATCTTAACCATTTTTAAAGTGTACGTTCAGTAGTGTTAAGTACATTGACATTGTTGTGCATCCAATCTCCAGAACTCTTTTCATCTTCCAAAACTGAACTTCTATACTTATGAAACAACTCCCCATTCCTCCCTCCTCCCAGTCCCTGGGAACCACCATTCTACTTTCTGTGTCTATAAATTTGACTAATCTAAATATCTCATAAAAGTGGAATCATACGGTATTTGCCTTTTTTTTTTTTGAGGCAGATCGGCCCTGAACTGACATCTGCCAATCCTCCTCTTTTTTTTTTTTTGCTGAGGAAGACTGGCCCTGGGCTAACATCCATGCGCATCTTCCTCCACTTTATATGGGACACTGCCACAGCATGGCTTGCCAAGCGGTGTGTCGGTGCGCACCCGGGATCCGAACTGGCAAACCCCGGGCCAGCGCAGCAGAGTGCACGCACTTAACCACTTGCACCACTGGGCCAGCCCCCGGCATTTGCCTTTTTGTCACTGACTTATTTCACTTAGCACAACGTTGTCAAGGTTCATCCATTTTGTAGCATGTGTCAGAATTGCCTTCCTTTTTTTATAAAGGATCTTACAATTTTTAGTTCCTTCAGTAAATTTTATTTTATTTTAATTAATTAATTTTTTTGCTGAGGAAGATTAGCCCTGAGCTAACATCTGCTGCCGGTCTTCCTCTACTTTATGTGTGGGTCGCTGCCAAAGCGTGGCTGACAAGTGGTGTAGGTCTGTTCCTGGGATCTGAACCCGTGAGCCTGAGCTGCCAAAGCGAATGTGCCGAACTTAATCACTACGCCATGGGGCCCAGCCCCTGCCTTCCTTTTTAAGGCTGAGTAATAGTCCATTGTGTGGATATGCTACATTTTGTTTATCCATTCATATGTTGATGGACGCTTGGGTTGCTGCCACCTTTGACTATTATGAATAATGCTGCTGTGAACATGAGTGTGCCAATATCTTTGAGACCCTGCTTTCAATTCTTTTGGATATATACCCCAAACTGGAATTGCTATATAATATGGTTATTCTATTTTTAATTTTTCAAGGAACCACATACTGTTTTACATAGTGGCTGCACCATTTTACATTCCAACCAACAGTACACAATGGTTCCAACTTCTTCACATTCTTGCCAGCATTTATTTTCTGTTTTTTTCGATAGTAGTGATCCTAATGGGTGTGAGGTGGTATGGAATCTCATGATTTCGATTTGCATTTTCCTAATGATTAGTGACTTTGCATCTTTTCATGTACTTGTTGGCCACTTATAAATCTTCTTTGGCAAAGTATCCAAGTTCTTTGTCCATTTTTTAATTGGATTGTTTGCTTTGGTTTTGTTGATTTATAGGAATTGTTTTATATATTGTGGATAGTAACCTCTTATTATGATATATGATTTGCAAATATTTTTTCCCATTCCGTGGGTTGCCTTTTCACTTTGTTGATTGTGTCCTTTGATGCACAGAGGTTTTTAATTTTGATGTAGTCCACTTTATCTATTTTTTGTTTTATTGCCTGTGCTTTTGGTGTCATCCAATTTGAGTTAATTTTTGTATATGGTTTAAGGTAAGGGTCCAACTTCATTTTTTTGCATGTGGGTATCAGTTTTCCCAGCACCGTTTGTTGAAAAGAGTGTCCTTTCCTCATTGAATGGTCTTGGCTCCCTTGTGGAAAATCATTTTATGTCAAGTTGTTATGTGGTATACCTTAAGCTTATACAATGTCAATTGTGTCTCAGTAAAACTGAAAAAAAATCAGCAAAGAGAAAAATTGAAAAAGGAAGAATCATTTTTACCATTTACACGAGAGTTTATTTCTGGGCTCTCTGTTCTATTCCATTTGTCTGTATGTCTGTCTTTATGCCAGTGCCATACTGTTTTGGTTACTGTAGCTTTCTTTGTATTAAGTTTTGAAATCAGGAAGTGGGAGACCTCCAACTTGGTTGTTGTTTTACAAGATTGTTTTTAGCTATTTGAGGTCTTAATACAGTTTTTTGTTTTGTTTGTTTTTTTTGGTTCTTTTTTGTTTTTGTGAGGAGGGCTAGCCCTGAGCTAACATCTGATGCCTATCTTCCCCTTTTTTCTTGAGGAAGATGGCCCTGGGCTAACATCCGTGCCCATCCTCCTCTGCTTTATATGGGACGCCACCACAGTATGGGCTAGCAAGCGGTGCGTTGGTGCGTGCCCGGGAGCAGAACCTGTGAACCTCTCGGCCGCCGCAGCGGAGCGTGCGCACTTAACTGTTGCGCCACCGGGCTGGGCCCTTAATACAGTTTTTAATGGTAAAGTGCTAGAGGAGTTACGTTGGAAAAAAAAAGAACAAACAGTATTCTTTATGATGATTACTTATGTTGTTTTACTCAACGCAGTAAAATGTGAAATGAGATATAAATTATGGAAAGGAAGATATAAACTTATTATTTATAAATGCTGTGATTTTATATCTAGACAACTAAATTAAAAGGAACAAACTGAGAGATGATTAGAAAGAATAACAATTCAGTAAAGTGACTGGCTAAATGAAATACATGAAAATTACGTAATTCCTGAATGTCAGCAGTATTGGAAAAATTGAATCCTGGTTAGTATAACTTCAATATATGAAGATGTCACAGTGTTGAATGGAAGTTAAACCCTAATGGCCCATAAACTTTTATGCCTTGGGGTTTAATTTACCCCTGGGGATAGTAATTGAGGCCAAAGGCCTGAACTGGAACTATATAAAGCTGAGAGTTGGGAAGGAGCAAGCTTGTCTATGAACTAGGACTAGTAAAACTGCACCCTAGTCCAGGACATAGGACAGAAGTGAGCCACTTAATTTCGGATTGTCGCTGTTAAAAGTCACCTGCAAGAAATGGAAACTCCAACCTTGTGTGGAAGTCCTGGGCAGGAAAACTAATGTGTAAACGTGTTTGGAACCGACGAATATTATAGGGCACTGGAGAAGCAACCATTAAACTGCCCTTGGGACTGCTCCTTACTTAACCCCTGAAGTGTGGAGGACTCTCCCAAAGCTGAATATGAACTCCTAGAAAACTTACAAAGCACCTTAGTAAAAAGGTGCAACAAATGGGAAAATTTACAGTTGAGGAACTGATAATAGACCAGTTTGTAAAAGGACTTGTCTAGTATATAGTCCATATTCAATTTCTCTGTTTGTCCCAATAATGTCCTTTATAGCTATCTGGTTTTGCTTTGTGTTAATATCCAGGGTCAAATCAAGGATCATACATTGAATTTAGTTATGCCTTTTCATCCTCCTTTAATTTAGTTCACTTTTTTCCTGCCTTTTTTGTTTATTTGTTTTTAATGAGAGTAACGTTTTGGAAAGATACTCAGTTTGCCTCAAAGCCTTTGGTTAGCTCTCTTACTAGACAGTAAGTTATTTTAGGATAGAGAATGTATGTCATTTATCCCTGCTTAATTAAATTTAATCTAATGATTTTACAATAATGTGGGATGCTGTGCTTCAGAAAAGGACAGAGAAAGGGAAGATTAAATAATTCTTAATTTTTTTCTTTTGGTTAGACACATGTACCCAAGGAACCACAGGGATCCTTGTGCCTCTTGCATTGATATTTCAAACACTACAATGTACACCACTGTTATATACATTTTACAGTTTATTTCCTTATTAGTAATTGCCAATAAAAAATACGTTCTTCTGTTCTCTGTTGTCTGTATTCATCACACTTGCCATTTCCTTTTGAAAGTGAGGGATATTTGGTGGGTAATGTGGATAATTAAAATATAGTATCTGGTTTTATTATTATCCAAGGGAAAAATGCTTCATAATGGTTACAATAAAGATAATTTATGAACAGAATATTTTTAAAATTTGGGCATAGAAATTTTCAATTTAAATTATTGTAGAATTCATATACAAATAAAGCGCTTTTCTTTAAAACATCATGGAACTCTGTATCATTATAGGAATAAGTCTTGTTGATTTATGTCACTGGG
Source organism: Ceratotherium simum simum (assembly GCF_057802395.1). NCBI lineage: Eukaryota > Metazoa > Chordata > Mammalia > Perissodactyla > Rhinocerotidae > Ceratotherium > Ceratotherium simum. The sequence goes on from NC_141915.1 coordinate 45,760,554, forward strand.
AGTACATGATTTGATTTTATTTCTTCTCCCTAGTTTCACTTTATTATTTTTCTTTGCAACTTCACAAGTATCTCACTATGAAGCACTTTCGTTTACTGTGTTAATTGCAGTTTAAAAATAGTGCTTTAAGGAAACAGTGAAAAGAATACTTAGTACACCCTAGTAGGAATGTAATTATTTCTGAAACTAAGCCTAGTAACTCTTGTTTTTTCTAACAGCTTTATTGAGACATGATTCATATATCATATAATTCACTCATTTGAAATATACTTTTAATGTATTCACAGATACATACAACCACCAACACAGTCAGTTTTAGAATATTTTTATCACCTCAAAAAGAAACCCCATACTCTTTAGTTACCACTCCCATATCTCCCCACTCCCACTCTAAGCAACTACTGATTTACTTTCTGTCTGTCTTAGATTTCCCTGTTCTGGATTTTTATATGAATGGAATCATTTGATATGTGGTCTATTGTGATTGGCTTCTTTTATTTAGCAAAATGTTTTCAAAGTTCATCTATATTGTAGCATGTATCAATCCTTGAATCCTTTTTATGGCCATTTAATATTCCATTGTATGGATAGATCACATTTTGTTTATCCATTTATCAGTTGACGAACAGTTGGGTTGTTTCCACCTTTTGACTTTTGTGAATAATGCTGCTATAAACATTTGTGTCCAAGTTTTTATTTGTATATGTTTTCATTTCAAGGGGTAGCATTCTGGGTCACATAGTAACTGTGTTTAATTGTTTGAGGAACTGCCTGTTTTTGAAAGCAGCTGCACCGTTTTACATTCCCACCAGCAGTGTATGGGGGTTCCAGTTTCTCCACATTCTTGCCAGTGCTTGTTGTCTTTTTGATTCTAGCCATCCTAGTAGGTCTGAAGCAGTTATCTCATTGTAGTTTTGATTTGTATTTCCCTGTTGGCTAATGATGTTGAGCTTCTTTTCATGTGCTTATCGGCCGTTTGTATATCATCTTTGGAGAAATATCTATTCAGATCTTTTGCCCATTTTTAAATTGGGAGATCTGTCTTTTTTATTGAGGTCATAATCATTTATAACATTGTGTAATTTCAGTTGTACATTATTATTTGTCTGTCATCATATATATGTGCCCCTTTACCCCTTATGCCCACTCCCATCCCTCTTCCCCTCTGGTAACCACTAATCTGTTGTCTTTGTCCATGTGTTCATCTTCCACATATCAGTGAAATCGTATGGTGTTTGTCTTTCTCTGTCTGGCTTATTTTGCTTAACATAATTGTTAACAACATCCATGTTGTTGCAAATGGGACAATTTTGTCCATTTTATGGCTGAGTAGTATTCCATTATATAAGTATACCACATCTTCTTTATCCATTCATCAGTCAGTGGGCACTTGGGTTGCTTCCATGTCTTGACTGTTGTGAATAATGCTGCAATGAACACGGGTGCATAAGTCCCTTTGAGTTGTTGATTTCAAGTTCTTTGGATAAATACCCGGTAGTGGGATAGCTGGGTCGTATAGTACTTCTAGTTTTAATTTTTTGAGAAATCTCCATACTGTTTTCCATTGTGGCTGCACCAGTTTGCATTCCCGCGAGCAGTGTATGAGGGTTCCCTTTTCTCCACATCCTCTCCAACACTTGTTATTTCTTGTCTTGTTTATTATAGCCGTTCTGATGGGTGTGAGGTGGTATCTTAGTGTAGTTTTCATTTGCATTTCCCTAATGGTTAGTGATGTTGAACATCTTTTCATGTGCCTGTTGGCCATCTGTATATCTTCTTTGGAAAAATGTCTGTTCATATTCTCTGCCCATTTTTTGATTAGGTTGTTTTGTTTTTTTGTTGTTGAGTTATGTGAGTTCTTTATATGTTTTGGAAATTAACCCCTTGTCAGATATATGATTAGCAACTATTTTCTCCGGTTGGTGGGTTGTCTTTTGGTTTTGTTCCTGGTTTCCTTTACCCTGCAGAAGCTCTTTAATCTGATGAAGTCCCATTTGTTTATTTTTTCTTTTGTATCCCTTGCCCGAATAGACATGGTATTCGAAAAGATCCTTCTGAGACTGATTTCAAAGAGTGTGCCTATGTTTTCTTCTAGGAGTTTTATGGTTTCACGTCTTAACCTCCAAGTCTTTGATCCATTTTGAGTTAATTTTTATGTATGGCAAAAGATAATGGCGTGCTTTCATTCTTTTGCGCGTGGCTGTTCAGTTTTCCCAGCACCATTTATTGAAGAGACTTTCCTTTCTCCATTGTATATTCTTAGCTCCTTTGTCAAAGATTAGCTGTCCGTAGATGTGTGGTTTTGTTTCTGGGCTTTCAGTTCTGTTCCATTGATCTGCGTGTCTGTGTTTTTACTAGTACCATGCTGTTTTAATCACTATAGCTTTGTAGTATATTTTGAAGTCAGGGATTGTGATGTCTCCAGCTTTGTCTGTTTCCTCAGGATTGCTTTAGCTATTCAGGGTCTTTCGTTGCCCCATATAAATTTTAGAATTCTTTGTTCTGTTTCGGTGAAGAATGTCGTTGGGATTCTGATTGGGATTGGATTGAATCTGTAGATTGCTTTACATAGTATGAACATTTTAACTATTCTTCCAATTTCTGTGCATGGAATATCTTTTCATTTCTTTATGTCATCATTGATTTTTTTCAGTAATGTCTTATAGATTTCATTGTATAGGTCTTTCACCTCCTTGGTTAAATTTATTCCTAGATACTTTATTCTTTTTGTTGTGGTTGTAAATGGGATTGTATTCTTGACTTCTCTTTCTGTTACATTATTCGAGTGTAGAAATGCAACTGATTTTTGTAAGTTGATTTTGTACCCTGCAACTTTCCTGTAGTTGATTATTTCTAATAGTATTCTGATACATTCTGTAGGGTTTTCTATATATAAAATCATGTCGTTCGCAAACAGCTAGAGTTTCACTTCTTCGCAAACAGCTAGAGTTTCACTTCTTCATTGCCAATTTGGATACCATTTATTTCTTTTTCTTGCCTAATTACTCTGGCCAAGACCTCCAGTACTATGGTGAATAAGAGTGGACACCTTTGTCTTGTTCCTGCTCTCTGAGGGATGGCATTCAGTTTTTCCCCATTGAGTGTGTTGGTGGCTGTGGGTTTGTCATATATGGCCTCTATTATGTTGAGGTACTTTCCTTCTATACCAGTTTCGTTGAAAGTTTTTTTTTTTTTTTTGTGAGGAAGATCAGCCCTGAGCTAACATCTGCCAATCCTCCTCTTTTTTTGCTGAGGAAGACTGGCCCTGGGCTAACATCCATGCCCATCTTCCTCCACTTTATATGGGACGCCGCCACAGCATGGCCTGACAAGCGGTGCATTGGTGCGCACCCGGGATCTGAACCAGCAAACCCCGGGCTGCCACAGCAGTGCGCACACACTTAACCGCTTGCGCCACTGGGCTGGCCCTGAGAGTTTTTATCATAAATGGACATTGGATCTTGTCAAATGCTTTCTCTGTGTCTATCGAGATGATTTTATTAATGTGGTGTATCACATTGATTGATTTGTGGATGTTGACCCATCCCTGCATCCTTGGTATAAATCCCACTAGATCATGGTGTATGATCCTTTTGATGTATTGCTGTATTTGGTTTGCCAATATTTTGTTGAGGATTTCTGCATCTATGTTCATCAGCGATATTAGCCTGTAATTTTCCTTCTTTGTGTTGTCCTTGTCTGGCTTTGGTATCAGGGTGATGTTGGCCTTGTAAAATGTGTTAGGAAGTGTTCTGTCTTCTTCAGTTTCCGAGTAGTTTGAGAAGGATAGGTATTAAATCTTCTTTGAATATTTAGTAGGATTCTCTAGAGAAGCCCTGTGGTCCTGGACTTTTATTTTTTGGGAGATTTTTTTTTTTTGTGAGGAGGACTAACCCTGAGCTAACATCCAATGCCAGTTCTCCCCTTTTTTCTTGAGGAAGACTGGCCCTGAGCTAACATCCGTGCCCGTCTTCCTCTACTTTATATGGGATGCCGCCACAGCACAGCTTACCAAGCAGTGCGTCGGTGCACGCCTGGGATCTGAACCTGCGAACCTCGGGCTGCCGAAGCAGAGCACGCGCACTTAACCACTTGTGCCACTGGGCCAGCCCTGTATTTTTTGTGAGATTTTTGATTGCTATTTCAATCTCTTAACTTGTGATTGGTCTGTTCAGATTCTCTGTTTCTTCTTCATTCAGTTTTGGGATGTTGTATGAGTCTACAAATTTTTCTATTTCTTCTAGATTGTCCAATTTGTTGGCATATAGTTTTTCATAGTATTCTCTTGGAATCCTTTGTATTTCTGTGGTAACTGTTGTAATTTCTCCTCTTTCATTTCTAATTTTATTTATTTGAGCCTTCTCTCTTTTTTTCTTAGTGAGTCTGCCTAAGGGTTTGTCAATTTTATCTTTTTGAAGAACTGGCTCTTAGTTTTACTGATCTTTTCTACTGTTTTTTGGTTTCAGTTTCATTTATTTCTGCTTGAATTTTTGTTATTTCTCTCCTGCTGACTTTGGGCTTTGTTTGTTCTTTTTCTAGTTCTGTTAGGTGTAGTTTAAGATTGCTTATTTGAGGTTTTTCTTCCTTGTTATGGTGGCCTGCCTGTATTGCTATGAATTTCCCTCTTATAACTGCTTTTGCTGCATCCCATATGAGTTGGTATGGTGTATTTTCATTTTCATTTGTCTCCAGATATTTTTTGCTTTCTCCTTTAATTTCTTCAATGATCCATTGGTTGTTCAGTAGCATGTTGTTTAGTCTCCACATATTTGTCACTTTCTCAGCTTTTATCTTGTGGTTGATTTCTGTTTTCATAGCATTATGATTGGAAAAGATGCTTGATATGAGTGCAATCTTCTTAAATTTATTGAGGCTTGCCATGTCTCCCAGCACATGATCTATCTTTGAAAATGTTCCATGTGCACTTGAGAAGAGTGTGTATTCTGCTGTTTTTGGATGGAGTGTTCTGTATATATCTATTAAGTTCATCTGGTCTAGTTTTTTGTTTAATTCCACTATTTCCTTGTTGACTTTCTATCTGGATGATCTATCCATTTATGTAAGTGGGGTGTCAAGATCCGCTACTATTATTGTGTTGCTATTAATATCTCCTTTTAAGTCTGTTAATAGTTGTTTTATGTACTTTGGTGCTCCTGTGTTAGGTGCATATATGTTCATAAGTGTTATGTCCTCTTGATGGAATGTCTCTTTTATCATTATATACTGCCCCTCTTTGTCTCTCATTGCCTTTTTTATCTTGAAGTCTGCTTTGTCTGATATAAGTATGGCAACACCTGCTTTCTTTTGTTTGCCGTTAGCTTAAAGTATTGTCTTCCATCCCTTCACTCTGAGCCTGTGTTTGTCTTTAGAGCTGAGATTTGTTTCCTGGAGGCAGCATATTGTTGGGTCTTGTTTTTTAATCCATCCAGCCACTCTGTCTTTTGATTGAAGAATTCAATCCATTTACATTTAGAGTGATTATTGATATATGAGGGCTTTATGCTGCCCTTTTGTCACTCGTTTTCCAGTTGTTTTGTATTTCCCTTGTTTCTTGTCTTGTGTATTTTGGACTGCCAGTTCAGTTTGGTGGTTCTCTATGATGGTTTTCTCAGTATTTATCATTTGTGTCTGTTCTGTTTTTTTGTTTAGAGGTTACCATGAGGTTTGTATAAAAGATGAGCTAGTCCATTTTCTGATCGCCTTTTATTTCCTTAGTCTAAGCAGTTTCTATCCCTTTCCTCTTGCCCGTCTAATTTATTGTTGTCACAACTTATTCTGTTTTGTGTTGTGAGTTTGTGGTTAAAATGTAGTGATTATATTTATTTTTGATGTTTCCCTTCCCTTTATCTTTAATGTTATAGTTAAGTGTGAATTCCCTCACCTTTTGTTTATCTGGGAAAGTTTTTATATCTCCGTCATATCTGAAGGATATTTTCACTGGATGGAGTATTCTTGGCTGAAAGTTTTTGTCTTTTAGAATTTTGTATGTATCATTCCACTCTCTCCTAGACTGTAAGGTTTCTGTTGAGAAATCTGCTGAAAGCCTGATAGGCGTTCTTTGTAGGTTATTTTCTTTTGCCTTGCTGCCCTTAATATTTCTTGTTTGTCATTGATTTTTGCCAGATTTACTAATATATGCCTTGGAGAAAGTCTTTATACATTGATGTAATTAGGCGTTCTATTAGCTTCTTTTAGTTGTAATTCCAGTTCTTTCCCCAGGTTCGGGAAGTTCTCAGCTGTTATTTCTTTGAGCAAACTTTGTGCTCCTTTCTCCCTCTCTTCTCCCTCTGGAATACCTATAATCCTTATGTTGTATTTCCTAATTGAGTCGGATGTTTCTTGGAGAACTTCTTCATTTCTTTTTAGTCTTAGTTCTCTCTCCTCCTCCATCTGAATCATTTCTATATTTCTGTCCTCTAAATTGCTAATTCTGTCCTCCATAATATCAGCTCTGTTATTCAAGGACTACAGATTTTTCTTTCTCTCATTCATTGTGTTTTTCATCTCCGACATTTCTGATTGGTTTTTCTTTATAGTTTCTTCTTCTTTTTTTTTTGTGAGGAAGATCGGCCCTGAGCTAACATCTGCCAATCCTCCTCTTTTTGCTGAGGAAGACCGGCCCTGTGCCAACATCCATGCCCATCTTCCTCCACTTTATATGGGACACCACCACAGCACGGCCTGCCAAGCGGTGCGTCGGTGCACGCCCGGGATCCGAACCGGTGAACCCCAGGCCGCCGCAGCAGAGCGCGCGCACCCAACAGCTTGCGCCACCGGGCTGGCCCCTCTTTATAGTTTCAATCTCTTCTGTGAAGAATTCTCTCTGTTCATCTATTTTATTCTTGATTTCATTGAACCGTCTTTCTGAATTTTTTTGTAACTCATTGAGTTTTTTTTATGATAGCTATTTTGAATTCTCTGTCATTTAGCTTGTAAGTTTCTGTGCTTTCAGGATTGATTCTGGGTACTTGTCATTTTTCTTCGTCTGGAGTGTTAATATACCTCTTCATACTATTTGATGGGGTGGATTTTTTCACATAAATGGAAGTATCTGGTCGCAGATTCCACCTACCGCCACTGTGAGGATGCGCCAGCACTCTGGTGGGGGTCCCTTGCTCTGGCCGACCTGTGGAACTGGTGTTTCAGGTGGGGGGAGGGTTGCTTTCTTTCACGTGTGATCCTGGGGGCGCGCCCACTTTGCCCTCTTGGGCTGCTCGGCTTCGTGAATACACCCCCGTGATTGCTTTGCCTCCTTGATGTGGAGCTTTCCCATGGGCTGTGAGGGAACTCGGAGAGCAGAGGTGTTCCTCTGGAGGACTGCTCCCTCCACCCTCTCCTCTCAGGGCCGTGCATGGTCCTGCGCCCTAGGTCGTTGCAGTTGAGGGAGGAAGAGGATATCTCCTTACCACCTTCCACTGCCTCCTGGAGGGTCCAGCACCTCCACCTTCAGACATATGGCTGTGTGGGTCTCTCAGATGTTTGTTGTGTTGTGTGAATGTCCTCTGTTGGTGTATGAATGTACTTTTCGTTGTGTCCTAGTGGGGAGAGTCTAAGGGAAGAGCTCACTCCACTATGATTCTGATGTCATTCTATTTGTCTTTTTATTATTGTAAGAGTTCTTTATACAGAATCAAATCCCTTATCAGATACGTGATTTGCAAATATCTTCTCCGATTTTGTGGGTTGTCTTTTTACTTTGTTGGTAGTGTTTCTTTGAACACAAAAGTTTTTAATTTTGAAAAAGTCCAATTTATCTTTTTTTTCTTCTTCGGTTGCACTTTTGGTTTCATATCTAAGAATCCTTTGCACAATCCAAGGTCGTGAAGATTTACCTCTGTGTTTTCTTCTAAGAGTTTTATAGTTTTAGCCATTACATTTAAGTCCATGAACCATTTTGAGTCTCTTTTTGTATATGGTATGAGGTAGAGGTCCAGCTTTTTTGCGTGTAGTTATCCAGTTGTCCCAGCATCATTTGTTAAAAAGACTGTTCTTTCCCCTGTTGAATGGTCTTGGCACCTTTGTCAATAATCATTTGACTGTAGATTATGGATTTATCTTTGGACTTTCAATTCCATTCCATTGATCTCTCTTTATGCCAATACTACACTGTCTTGCTTACTTTGCTTTGTAGTAAGTTTTGAAGTCAGGGTCTGGGTCCTCCTACTTTGTTCTTTTTCAAGATTGTTTTGCCTATTCTGATCCCTTGTAATTCCGTATGAATTTTAGAGTCAGCTTGTCAGTTTCTACAAAGAAGTCACCTGGGATTCTGATAGGGATTCCATTGAATCTATAGAACAGCTAGGAGAGTATTGCCATCTTAACAATAAGTCTTCTGATCCATAAACATGGGATGTTTTTCCATTTATTTAGATCTTTGATTTCTTGCAACATTTTTTGGTAGTTTTCAGAGTATTTAAGTTTTGCACTTCTTTTGTTTATCCCTAAGTATTTTATTCTTTTTGATGGTAATGTCAATGGAATTGTGTTCTTAATTTCATTTTCAGATTGTTCATTAGAAAATATAGAAATAAAATGTTTTTTTTATATTGATCTTGTATCCTGCAATGTTGCCGAACTCATTTATTAGTTCTAATACTATTTTAGTGGATCCCTTGGGATTTTATATATCCATGATCATGTCATCTGTGAATTGGGATAGTTTTACTTCTTTCTTTCCTATCTCAGTGCCTTGTATTTCTTCTTCTTGCGTAATTGCCTGGCTAGAACCTCCAGTACAATGTTGAACAGATGTGGTGAGAACCGACATCATATCTTGTTCCAGATCTTAGAGGAAAGCATCCAGTCTTTCACCATTAAGTATGATGTTAGCTGTAATTTTTTTTGTAGGTGCTCTTTATCAGGTTGAGAAAGTGTCTTTTTTGTTTATCTGGGAAAGTCTTCCATGTTCATTTTTTTTTTTTTTTTTTTAAGATTTTATTTATTTTATTTTTTCCCCCCAAAGCCCCAGTGGATAGTTGTGTGTCGTAGCTGCACATCCTTCTAGTTGCTGTATGTGGGACTCGGCCTCAGGATGAACGGAGAAGTGGTGCCTCGATGCGCACCCGGGATCCGAACCCGGGCCGCCAGCATCGCAGCGCGCGCACTTAACCACCAAGCCACAGGGCCGGCCCCATGTTCATTTTTGAAAGAACACTTTGCTCGGTATAGGATTATTCCGCTGCCTTCTGTCCTCCATTGTTTTTGCACATAAGTCAGCTGTTAATCTTATTGGAATTCCCTTGTAAGTCATATTTCTGCTTTCAAGATTTATCCTTGTCTTTGCCTTTGAGCATTTTTCCTATGATGTGTCTGTTTGTTTGTCTCTTTGTATTTTTCCTCCTTGAAGTTCGTTAAGCTTCCTGGATGTGAAAGTTATTGTTTTTCAATAAATTTGAGAAGTTTTCAGCCATTATTTATTTGAATATTTTTTCTGCTCTTTTCTTCCTCTCCTCTCCTCTTAGTACCCCAGTTATGTACTTGGTAATGTACTTAACAGTTTCCCAGTTTTGTCTGAAGCTCTGTTCGTTTTTCTTCTGTTTTCTCTGTTTTTCAGCTTGCATAATCACTGTTGATCTATCTTCAAATTTGCTAATTATTTCTTCTACCAGTTCATTTCTACTCTTGAGCCTCTCTAACGCATTTTTTATTTCAGTTATTGTAGTTTTTAACTCCAGAATTCTCATTTTTTTAATATATATAATTTCTCTGTCTCTATTGATATTTTCTATTTGATGCAATGTTGTCATACGTACTTTACTTCTTTAATTATAGTTTCCTTTGGTTCTGTGAACATATTTATAATGGATGTTTTGAAATATTTTTCGGTTAAATCCAAGATCTAGTCTCTCACAGGCAATTTCTTTTGCCTCCTTTTTCCCCCTGCGGTATGTGGATCATACTTTCCTGTTTCCTGGGAACCTCATGATTTTTTGTTGGAAACTCATTTTAGATGATATATTGTAATAACTCTGGGTACTGATTTCTCATCCCATCCCTTGGGGCTTGTTATTTTTATTTGCTTGTGTATTTGTTTAGTGACTGGCTGAATCATTTTAGTGAAGTCTTTTCTACCATCCCATCCCCTCAGTGTTAAGCCTCTGATGGTGTTCCTCAAGAAGGCACAGCTTTAGCTATGCCTAAAGTCATCCTGATATGACTGGCACTGGTAGGGCTCTCTTTCCCTGACCAACCCAGCTTTTAAACTCCACTAATTGCCCAGATTGCTCTGTTGTTTTCAACAATGCCCTGAGGCATAAATTCCCCTACAAACTAACCCAATCCAATTGGGGCTCCTTGGAAGGAAGAGTTTCTGAGGTCAATGTTTGCTATTTCTTCTGGAGGACTTCTCTCAGATACATTATTCCCTGTTTCTCTCCTGAAAACTATGTGGCTTATAGTCTAGGCTATATGTTCATTACATGCAGAAATCTCTTTCCAGTAGCCTTTTACCATAATCTCCACTGTTTTTGAGAACACCCTTAGACTTAATCTTGTCTACACACTGTTGGGAATGAAGCCAGATCCTTTGGGAAGAGATTTGGTACTGTGTGTTCCTGCTTTTACCCCTAGGCAAAATACCTGAGCCAGGGTTCTGGAGCTGGGGTTGGGGACAATGGTGAGCTTTTCTGTGAGTGACATTCTGGCTCTAGGTGCTGAGTGGTGGGGGTGGGGCGCATGCAGCAGCTTGTCTGTCCTAGGTGGAGCCGACCATCTCATGAGCTAGGAGAAAGGCTGTTGGGGCCCCAGTATTCTCAGTGTACCATGCCTAAGGTAGAGCCTCTGTTCCATGGATGGGGGTTGGGCAGAAGGGAGCACCCTGCCTTTGATGTATTTGCCTGGGACTTAGCCTCAGCACCAGGGAGCTGAGGACAGGATGAGAAACCTGAAGTCCTGCTGCTCCTGGGAAGAAACCCCTCGGATTGAGAGCTGAGGAAGAGGGAGCCCTGTATTCTTGGCTGCAGCAGTCTAAAATCTTGTTGAGGTGGGAGGGGGAGAGAGGGAGTGGTCTTGGTTCAAATACCACAAACTTTTACCTTTCAGACTGAATTTTCATAGATTTAACTGAATAATTATTTCTTCATTTGCTATATGCCCTTAGGGACCCTTTCTAGAGGCTTTGAATGGTTGTTTTTTTAAGTAATTCTTATCAGTTTCGCTGAGGAGCAGGCCAGCAGAGCTCCTCATGCTGTTAGGCCAGAAGTCAGTCTCTCATAACTTTGTTTTTTTGAGCTAGCAGTCATGCCTCCTTAGAGCATGCCTCAGAAAAGCATTTCTTTCATTATGGTCCCTGACCACCTCTCGTAGGGAACCCTTAACATACTCCTCAGCATCTCAACTTTCAGATACTGCCTGTATGATACAAGAGGCTGAGAGAATTGATTTCCCCTGCTTATTTTCCTTAAAGAATGAATTCACTACATGTGGAAGTACTCTAGAAGGGAAAATCTACACGAGTACAAGAGTTTGTAAAGGAAATGAAAATAACAGTAGCTAGAGAATTTTAACATGAGGGCACTGTACTATAGTTGATTGAGTTCTTTTCAAGTTGGCTTGGAGGTGTTGTAGTTAACTTGGCGTCTTTGAGCTGACTTAGACATCAAAGTCAGGCTTCTTCCTCAGTTTTGCTGTCATCTTATATTAGTTTCTTTTGATTCCTTTTTTTTTTTCTTTCCAGGGGCCACTCAATAGTGAGTCTTCCAACCAGAGCTTGTGCAGCGTGGGGTCCTTGAGTGATAAAGAAGTAGAGGTAAGAAGCCACATCCATTGCAAGACTTTTCCTATTCCCACACTTTCAGTCTGGGTTAAAAGAGCACTGCATAACTCCCGGGGCACTGCTAGGGTCTGTGTGAATGGCTCGCATTTGAGTTGTGTACTCTTTGTGTCTGTACAGCCGTGATGTGGCCCTGATGGGTTTTTATTAGTATAATCGTGTATGGGTGTTTTCTTTCTTTTCTTTTTTTGAAAATTTTGGTTTAGTCGTCATCAATAAAGGGCAGAAAGTTGCAGTTGTAACTGAATTAACTTAAGTGCCCTTGAATTTTCACATTTGTTAGTACAGTCATGTGACACATTGGTCTTGCAACAGACCACGTGTACAACAGTGGTCCCATAAGATTAGTACCATAAAGCCTAGATGTGTGTACTAGGCTGTACCACCGAGGTTTGTGTAAGTACACTCTATGATGTTTGCACAACAACCAAATCGCCTAAGGACGCATTTCTCACAATGTGTCCCCATCGTTAAGCAACGCAGGACTGTACTTCAATAGCATGGGTCAGTGTAGCCTGGCCCCCAATTTTTTTTTTAAGGCAAATAACCTAGCTATTTGGATCCGGCTCCAAATCTGCACCTGCCTACTTTGCACTTAGTTAAAACTTTCAATAAATTAGAGCCACTTGATTGATTATGCAGATCTTTGCTTTTTAGAAAACAGGGATTGGATTTAAGCTCTTTTAAAGTAGAAATATTGTAACAGCTGCTGTCTGAGAGCCTACTGTATGCTAGATATTTGTACTACGTTTGTTATTTATAAAATATCTTATTTAAGCTTTGTAGCAACCTGATTTACAGATGAGTAAATCGAAGCTCTGAATTTTAAGAAGTTTGCCAAAAATTATATAGACGGTTTGGTTCCAGAATCTGTACACTTTCCATGACGCTGCTTTAAGAGCAGGACATTGATTTAGGACTTGTCTGCGCCAGTGAAATCTCCTTATAAATTTGATATTTTATCATACTCTCTGATTTTCATAATGTGAAAAATTTAGCAAAATGCTGATTGTGATGTATATGGTATTTCACAGACTCCTGAGAAAAAACAGAATGACCAGCGAAACCGGAAAAGAAAAGCTGAACCATATGAAACTAGTCAAGGTAGTAGTAATTTCACACCAATAAAAGTACTAAATTCTTATGTACATAGAATTTTCAAACTCAAACTAAATAATTAGTGTGTATACAGAGATTCCTAACAAAGGAGATTTGTATACCTTAAGGGAATATCAGGCTGTTTATTATAGACTTGTGATTTGATATACGCTTGACAAAACAGTGTCATTTCTTGGGGGACTCTTGTTTTCCCTGTTGTAAGTTAACGATCTCGCCACAGGTTTTTCTTCAGACTAAGCGTGTATTGTACAGATAAGAGGTTACATTGGAGTTTTAATTATATCTTGCCTTAGATCAGTGATTTGTTAATAATTGGTGACTAGAAATGATTTCATTTACATGGCTGTCTTTTCCACCTGCTCTTCTTCCATGTCAATTATTTAGTTGAACGTTGGCGCCCAGTGGAATAAATCTGTAAATATGATTGCTATAATGTCAAACATCTTTATATAATTAAAGAATAAATGGTTTGGTTTGTCTCCCCTCCTCCCCCATTCCAAGAAATGGAAGTCGCAGGGTTTTTTTTTGCATTTTTCTTATTTTTTTGATCTATAAAATCATTTTTTTACTTTTGGGGGAAAATTGTCCCAAAGTGACAAGGCACATAAAGTTTTTTGTGGACTAGAATAAATCCTTTAGTTCGGATGAGTTTGTTTTGAATTCTTTGTTCTCTTAGTTGGGGGCATGGATTATAGATTAGTTTTATTTTGATCCACAGTTGTGGCATCAGTTTTCTTAGTGTATTTATAAAAGAAAGATTAGTGAATCTTAAAGGAAAGCAAGCTGTGAAAAAGCTTTCCTTTTACTGCTTATTCAATCTTTTATTATGTGGAGGAAACTGTCTCTGTTCTTAGGATACAGGTATTTTGGCTCGTTTGTTAAAAGTAAAGCTGACACTTGAGTTGATAATGTATGCAGTTATTGAATACATAGTACATTTTAGTGAATGATGGTTTACATGTGTTATTGGAAAAATTATACTTACTTTGGTTTCATTTTCAGGGAAAGGCACTCCTAGGGGACATAAAATTAGTGATTACTTTGAGGTAAGTTAAATTTTTGGAAAAAAAAATCTACAGAGATTATTTAAAACGTAAATTCTTGCGTTCATTTAAGGCTTTAGAGAGCAATGTTTCGCCTTCACTATGCTTTCCTCCCCTTCCTTCCCATCTTCATCAATCTAATGCTGCCCCATCTCTCTCTTCAAGAGGAAACTGCTGCTGACTTCCTCAATTTAAATTTGTTTATGATGTGTCTTGTCTGTGATGATATAAAAATTCACAAATGAGGTGATTTTTCTCTTGGCCAGACTAGGTTTCGTGTCTTACAAAGATTGAAGTTGAGTGACTTGGACTCTTCTTTTGTCCTCTTCCCTTTAGTCCAGTGGAACATATAGTGAGCTCACTGACCTCTCATTAGTGGTTACTAGAGAAGACACTAACATCCACTGTACCACTGTATTCCTGCTTCACGTATTTTGAGACAAGAAGGGAAAATACTCTTATGTTTTCAAAACCATGTATACCTTCAGCTTTCTAGCCATGTTTTCTTTATATCTGGTACATTTCTCCTGGAGCTCCTTCTTAAAAATCTCGTTGAAAAGATAGAAAAGTTTGGCTTACATGGCATTTTCTCTCTAGAATAAGATGTATTGACTTAACGTGGCCATAGATAATTAAGACCTGTTTGTGTGTTAATCTTTTACTCTCCTTATCTGAAGCATCGTACTGTTTTGAATTATTCATGTCCATTTCTCCCTGTTGGCCAGTTTGCTGGGGGAAGCGGGCCAGGAACCAGCCCTGGCAGAAGTGTTCCACCAGTTGCACGATCCTCACCGCAACATTCCTTATCCAATCCCTTACCGGTAAGCATTCACCTGGAGAAATTTGACACCTGTTGTAGGAGACAAGAAGCCCAGGAACACTCAAGCAATTTCTCTTTCATTCATTACCTACGGGGAATGAGGCATTAAGGAGAAAAGTTCATATTATTACCTATGGATCACTTATTTAAATTCAAATCTATATCAGCAAATTAACGTTTTACAAGAGCTAACTATTCTCTCAGTATAATAAATTGCCTGTAAGCCTACAGCTCAGTGTTCTGTCAAGGAAGTGATTTCCAATCCAAACAGTAGGTTTTTATCCTTGCCAAACTTATATGTTCCTATAACTAAATTCTTTTTTTTTTTTTAAAAAGTTTGATGAACTCCTGGCATTTGATTTATTTTCAAGGCTTACTCAGTTATATAGTAGAGAAGGTAATACTACACAAATTTGAGATAGGTTTGTTTCCTTCCTATAAGTAAGATGTCAGAGTCTTAAAAACATTATAGCTAAGTTAGTGATTCTCAACCGGGGGTAGTTTTGCCCCTTAGGGAGCATTTGACAGTGTTGGAGTCATTTTTGGTCACAGCTAGGAGGTGAGGGGATGGTGCCATTGGCATCTAGTGGACAGAGGCCAGGGATGCTGGTAAATATCCTACAGTGCACACAGGATAGACGCCCCCCCCCCCCCCATAACAAAGAACATGTGGTCCAGAATGTCACTAGTGCCGAGATTGAGAATCCCTGAGCTAGCTAATGTAGGATTTCATGTTAATTTGCTTGAGTGCCTTTTGATAATTTGTTGATACCTACAAGACCTCTGTGCTCAAGAGTCTGTTATGTCTCCTGATGCCTCAGGTATTGCTGTAGGATCTTGGAGGACAAAGGGTCTCCCTAAGATCAGGAGTTTTCTTCCTAGGTCTCTGTTTAGGAAAGTTGTTTTTCTCTGCCTCAGCAGAGTTGGTTAATATTGCTTTTTTCCTAAGTGATTTAGTCTTCTGTATTGTTAAAGTATTTTATTTATTTATTTATTTATTTTTTTAAAGATTTTATTTATTTTATTTTTTTCCCCCCAAAGCCCCAGTAGATAGTTGTATGTCATAGCTGCACATCCTTCTAGTTGCTGTATGTGGGACTCGGCCTCAGGATGGACGGAGAAGTGGTGCCTCGATGCGCACCCGGGATCCGAACCCGGGCCACCAGCATCGCAGCGCGCGCACTTAACCACCAAGCCACAGGGCCGGCCCTGTTAAAGTATTTTAAAATGCATATCTTCCCCTCTACTATCTCGTAAAAACGTGCGTTCATTAGGGTGGTTTTAATTATTAAAGCCCTTACGAAAATGTATTCAACTTGAAAATTTTTCCTATTATTTTGTCATCCTTGCCATATTTTAAAATGTTAGAAATGTTTGATGTATAAGATCTGTTTGGTTAGGTTGAGGTTTGTTAGATAATTGTTAGGGAAGCCTGTGTCTTTATTTTTCTTAAGTTTTAAAAATGTTAGATAAGATTGCACAGTTACCTATTTGGGACAAATATGTTTTGTAAAATTTTGGTGTCTATTACTCTTTTCTTCCTGAAATAGATTTTTTTTTTCATTTGGGTTTTAATAGTGTGACCACTCATCTGTCATTTGTCAATTTAGTTCAAGTCTTACGTGAAGACAGAAGAGATGAACTCCATGATCTGTAGACAGGGGCCGGCCCTGTGGCATAGCGGTTAAGTGCACGTGCTCCACTGCTAGCAGCCTGAGTTCGGATCCCGGGCGCGCACGATGCACTGCTTGTCAGGCCGTGCTGTGGCAGCGTCCCATATAAAGTGGAGGAAGATAGGCACAGATGTTAGCCCAGGGCCAGTCTTCCTAAGCAAAAAAAAAAAAAAAAAAAAAAAGAGGAGGATTGGCATGGATGTTAGCTCAGGGCTGATCTTCCTCACACACAGACAAAAAAGATCTATAGACGTTTCTGCCAGCTATATGAATGCTGGCTGGGCCTCATGATCATTATACAAATCTAAGTATATATTAAATGTTCAAATAGGAACCAAACCTTAATTTCCCTTTTCCGTTGCACCGAGAAGCCCTTTATCCTCCCAATTTTGATTCGGTGCTTCATTGTTAAAATCACTGATTTGTGTATACCCCTCAATTCCCTTTTTTCATTCTCTCTCCATCATACTTGCCTGACAAAACCCAGCCCTGGTTAAATCTAATTCTTCACCTTTTCCTTGTCTGCCTCTAAGCCTCTCAGTGTGGTTGGAGGAAAACACACTTGCTGACTGATCTCACTTTAAGTTCATGAGCACTGACCTCATGTGCACTTCTAGCTGCTTGCCAGTCCTACTTTATTTCCCTAGTTAGTTTCCTTTCCTAGATGAATATTTATACGAATATTTCATATTTTTGTCATTTCCTGCAAGCCTCCAGCAACACTTCCTTCCCCTGTACTATCTCAACTGATGGCTTTGCTTTTTTTATTTTACTGAGAAAATAGGAGCAGTCAGAAGAGGACTTTCACATGCTCCTACACCAAATGTACCAAGCTACTTGCATCAGTATCCATATCTGCCTATTAGGATGACCGAACATGCCAGCCCTTCACTTGGGCCCTGGTCTCCCTGATAATTACGTATCCAGCTCTCTACTTGACATTTCCACTTATATATCTAATGGACAGCTTGAAAATGTCCAGAAAGGAACTCTTGCTCCCCCTTCACTATCAAAACAGCAACAACAACAAACTGCTCTTCGTGCAGTCTGCCCTGTCCTGGTAAATGACATTTTACTCCGTCCAATTTTTCAGGTCACAACCTCATGCCCCGTATCTAATCCATCAGTAAATCTTGTTTTTCCTTTAAAATATATCAGAATCTGACCACTTTTCTATTCTTCTTGTTTTCTGCATTAACCTCCAAAGTGGTCTCCCCATTTCTGCCCATGTCTCATGTATTCTCCATATACTTATTCTTAATATAGTAGCTAGAGTGATTTCTGTTAAAAAGTTAAGACAGGTCCTCACACTCTTCTGCTCAAAAGTGTCCAGTGAACAGCTAGTCCAGATTGCTCTAGGCTTACACGGCCTAAAAGCTCCTACTTGATCTGTGCTCCGCCCCACTCACCTGACTCTGACGTCTCCAACTGTTTCCTCTCTCCTTCATGCCACTGCAGCCACGCTGGCCTTCTTGAAGTTCCTTGAACACTGCAAAGCACTCTTTTTTTTTAATATATATGTATATATTTTAAACTTTTTATTTATTTATTTATTTATTTTTTCCCCAAAGCCCCAGCAGATGATTGTATGTCACAGCCGCACATCCTCCCAGTTGCTGTATGTGGGACGCGGCTCCAGCATGGCCAGAGAAGCGGTGCATCGGTGCACGCCCGGGATCCGAACCCGGGCTGCCAGTAGTAGAGCGCACACCCAACTGCCAAGCCACAGGGCCGGCCCTACAAAGCACTCTTTTGCTTCAGGGCCTTTGTGCTTGCTATTCCCTCTTCCAGGAACAGCATGATTAGCAATCTCTTCATCAGGTTATTGCTCAAAAATGACCTTATCATAGAGGTCTCCCCTGGTCAACTTTAAAATAGCAGTCCCTCATACCTTGTCATTCTGTCCCTAATTCTACTTTATTTTAATTTTTAGTTACTACTACCTGACATATATCCTTAAATTTGGTATATATTTAAATTTTTTCATTGATTCATATTTATGCGTATAGAAGAGTAGACATATAATTCTACAGCTTAATGAATTTTCACAAACTACCAGCACAAGAAACAAAATATTACCAGCCCCCCCAGAAACTTCCATTATGCTGCCTTCCAGTTATTAGCCCTCTCCCTGCCATCAATGATAGCAACTATCCTGACTTCTAACATCATAGATGAATTTTTTCTGTTTTTGTATTTTGTATAAAAGGAATCATACAGTCTATACTCTTGTGTCTGTCTTCTTTCTTTCAACATTACTTTTGTGAGATTCATCCATATTGTTGTGTGTTATTATAGATCATTCATTGTCATTGATGTGTGGTATAATTTTAATACATTTTCATTTAATAATTTTTATATTTTAATTTTTAACTATACAATTAGTCTCTTGCCCATCTTTTCCCACTAGAATGTTAATCCCATGAGAGCAGGGTCTTTGTTTTGTTTACTGCTATTTCCATCTCTCACAGTACTTATTACATAAAAGTGTAATTATTTTAACTATTTCCCCTGCTTGACATGGAAGAGATAATATCTTGTTCAATTTTCAGTCTCTAAAACCCCAAAACAGTGCTTGGCACACAGTGGGTGCTCAAGACTGTTTGTTGAAAGAAAAGAATAGATGGGTAACAAATTACTTTAGCTTTTTCCCTCAAGTGAGTCTTTTGAATTTTTTTCTTTGTATGTGGGTCGCCACCTCAGCCTGGCTGACAGTGGTGTAGCTCCACGCCCAGGATCTGAACTCACTAACCTGGGCTGCCGAAGTGAAGGGCACCTAACTTAACCACTGCACCACAGGGCTGGCCCCTGTATTTTTTGTTAAATACAAGAAAGTCCATAAAATGTGAACATTTTGTTGTAGGAGTTGGTAAACTACAGTCCACAGCTGGCAAGCAAAGAATGATTTTTAGATTCTTAAAGAGTTGTAGAGACAAAGAAGAATATATGACAGAGATGATATGTGGCCTAAAAACTCTAAAATATTTCTGTCTGGCCCTTCACAAAAAAAGTTTACAGGAAATTATTATGAGGTTAATGCCATGTGATCATTACTTAGGTCAAGAAGTAAAATATTTCCAGCTCCCTGGAAACCTATATACTCTTCCCTGATCACAACTCCCTCCCTCTACCCTAGAAATAACCACTATTCTAATTTTTATGATTATCGTTTGCCTTTCCATGAAGTTTGACCATCCATGTATGTATCCCTAAACAAAATAGTTTAGTTTTATCATTAGGTGAATTTTATTAATTGTGACATTTAATCACAGTGTTTAAATCTTCTGTTATTCTGATTTTTGGCTGTTTGTTCTATCAGTTACTAAGAGAGATATATTTATGTCCCTCATGATTGTGGGAGTTGTCGGTTTCTTCCTGTATGTATTTATATTTTTGCTTTATGTACTATTAAGTGACCCCTTCATCTCTGGTGATGCTTTTTTGCTCTAAATGCAGTTTATCTGATATTTAATATATCTAAACCATTGTGTGGTATAAATACTTCCATTTTTATACTGTCAACTTTTCATTATTATGTTTTCAGTGTATCTGACAAATATCATATAGTTGAATTTTTTTTTATTCAGTCTAAAATCTTTTTTTGTGTGTGAGGAGATCAGCCCTGGGCTAACATCTGCCAGTCCTCCTCTTTTTTTGCTGAGGAAGACTGGCCCTGGGCTAACATCCGTGCCCATCTTCCTCCACTTTATATGGGACGCCGCCACAGCATGGCTTGCCAAGCAGTGTGTCAGTGCGCACCTGGGATCTGAACCGGCGAACCCTGGGCCGCCGCAGTGGAGCGCGTGCACTTAACCGCTTGTGCCACAGGGCCAACCCCTGAATCTTTTTAACTTCAACATTTATCTTACACTTAATATAATTATCATTATATTGGGTTTAAATATACCATCTTTTAATGTGTTTTCTATTTAACCTGCCTGTTCTATGTTCCTTTTTCTTTCATTTGGATTGATCTTTTTAAAATCACTTCATAGTTTTCTCCTCCGTTGGTAACTAGGTCCTGTTTGGTGTTTCTCTTGGAAATTACCACATGTATCTTTAATATGTCAAGGTTTGGTGTTAATAGTATCTTTATCCTCTTCTCAAATAAAGGATGACCTCAGAACATGAACTTTATTTACCTGCTACTGCCTTGGTGGTGGTGGTGTATGTTTTTTCATTTTGCCTTTTTTTAAGCCTCATAACACATCATTATTTTTTTACTGTTGGTGTTCATTTAGATTTATCTGTATACTTGTCTCTTTCTTTGTACTTGTTTCCTTTGTGCATCTTCCACCTTCCCCCTATGGTCCTTTTCCTTCTGTCTAAAGTAGTCCTTCAGTATTCTTTTAGTATGTATCTGCTGGGGGTTAACTATGTTGTTTGCTTAAATAACTTTATTTTGCCCTTATTCTTGAAAGATATTTTTGCTGTGTATATTTCTAGATTGGCATTTTTTTCTTTTAACACAGGTATCATTACCATCTTCTGGCTCCTGTTGTTACTATTGAGAAAACGCCTTTCATTGACTTGTTATTTCTTTGAAAGTATCTGCTTTTTTTCCCCTTGGCTGCTTTTAAAATCTTTTTCTGTGGTGTTATACAGTTTCACTATGATGTGTCCCTATCTCTCTTGCTTGTGATTTGTTGGTATCTGCGGGTTGGTGTCTTGCGCCTACTCTGGATAATTATTAGCCATTGTCTCTTCAAATATTATCCGTGCCCTGTTCTCTGCCCTCCTCCTATGAAATTCCAACTAACCATATGTTACACCATCTCACTTTATCACTATGCCTAAGTTCTTTTTCTGTTTTCTTTTTGTCTCTATATGCTCCATTCTGGATAGTTTCTTGCCTTTCAGTTCCCAAATTCTCTGTTTTGTTGTATCTGAAACAGTATACAACTAAATAGTTGTATCTATTGCTGTTAACCCCATTGAATTCTTAATTTTTGTTATTTTATGTTCTTGCAGAGATTTTCAAGCCTGTCTTTTATTTATTTTTTATTTTTTATTTTTTATTTTTGTGAGGAAGATTGGCCCTGCGCTAACATCTGCGAATCTTCCTCTTTTTTTGCTCAGGAAGACTGGTCCTGGGCTAACCTCTGTGCTCATCTTCCTCCACTTTTTATATGGGACACAGCCACGGCATGGCTTGTGAAGCGGTATGTCGGTGCATGCCCAGGATCCAAACCGGCGAACCCTGGGTGACCGCAGCGGAGTGCGTGCACTTAACCGCTTGTGCCACCAGGCCGACCCCTGTGTTTTATTTTTTTTAATCTAGTAGACATAATTGTTTTATAATCTGTGTCTGATAATTCTGGTATTTGAAGTTTTTATGAATTTGTTTCTGCTGTCTCTTGTTTTTCCCAGTTGTTGCTCAGGGCTTTCTTTCTTTTATGCCTTTTTTTTTTTTTTTTTGACTGTGTGCCGCTCATTGTTCTTGAAAAATTATTTGCGAAATTTCTTTGAGATCTGGGAAGAAGATGTGTTTCTCCAGGGAAAATTTTTATTTGCTTCTTCCAAGTGCCTGGAGATTTTACCAATATAATACTACTTTAAACTGCTGAATTCACGGCTTACATTTTGTTTGTTTGGTTTGTTTGTTTGTTTCAATCAGCCAGGCAGTACTGATTTGGATTGTGTTTTCAGGATAGCCCCTCACCCCCTGCATTGACAAGGCAGCTTCCTTGCAGCTCTCTGAGAGTGGGGGAAGTTTTTCTTCTGGTTTACTTTTTCCCTCAGAGTGTAGCCCTTTGGATGCCCAGCTTGAAATGGGACGGGTTTCCTATTGAACTCCCTACCTTGCGTGGGCTTTGGCCTGTAACTGTCCACTTGGCAACATGGTACCTTGGAAATGGAAATTCAAGATCTACAGGTACCCTTAGGGCAAATGTGACTTTGGTACTTCTTTTACCTGTCTTGTTCTTAATTTCCCTTAGATTTTGCCCTGGCAGATCCCTAATCCCTACTATTTTATCAATTCTTTGATGCTTTTAATGTCTTTTTTTCATATTTTGTCCTATCTTTATAGTTGTTTTCTAAGGGAGGGTTGGTTCAAACATTCTAGCCTGCTGTATTTCCAGAAATATTTTTAAATCTTTCAGCCCTTGGCAAGTATTTATTGAATACATAACAGAATGATTAATTTTAAAATTTCAGCTTCAGAGATACATTCTCCCATGTAATGAGAATATTGTGAATTGGTATCACAGGTGTTTTGCAGCCTGAATTTAAACTGTTGCCTTTGGTAGGGTAGGAGTGTTGGTCTTAAGAAGATGGACTCAACTCATAGATCAAAAAACTGAAAAACTAAATTCCTTTGTTAGAACTTAGGATCATTTTGGTTAGTTAGTTTTACTTTTTATTTTAAATAGTTTTTCCTGATAAAGGTATACAGGCTGATTATAAAAGTCTAACAATTCAGAATTGGTAAAATAGAAAGTCCCCTCCAAAAGAGCTATCATCAAAGAGTTTACTGGGCATATATGTATGCATGCATGTTCATATAATAGATCTCCTCGTTTCCGGTGTATTAATTTATTCAGCTAATATCCTATAAAAATTTTGTATTCTATAAATAGTGCTGTAATGAATGTCCTTGTATGTATGTTTGTACTTATGCATTTTTTTCCCCTTTGGATAAATTTCCAAAATATAATTCCCAAGTCAAAGAATATACTCACTTTAAAATGTCATCATGTGATTGTTAGCAGGTTGTCAGCAGTTTGAGAGTCCCAGTTGTACATTCCCTTAGGATCCTGAGTTTTATCATTGTAATCTTTGCCAGTGAGAAAGATACCTTGTTTCACTTGCATTTCTTCATTAGTGATATTAGTGAAAAGATTAGTGATCTTTTCATTTGTTTAATGGTCTTTTGGATTTCTCTTTTAATGCTTGTTCAAGTCCTTTGCCTATTTGTTTATTGGAGTATTTGTTTCTTCTTATTGATGGGTAGGAGCACATTATTTATTAAGATTGTTAACTCGTTGTTTATATTGTAAATATTTTTGCCTATTTGTAATTTTATCTTTTACCTTTGTTTATGCCGATGTTCACCTCAGAAGTAAAAAAATTTGAAGTAGTCAAATTTATCAGTGTTTTTCCTTGATGATTTACTGGTTTTGTGTTATTCTTAAATGTTCCTATATGGTTTATATTTTTAATGTCATGTTTAAAAAGCCCTTAACACTAGGAAGTCATAAAGCATTTGTTTATATTTTCTTATAATTTTTATGTTTAAGGAAGCAGTTTACTTCTTCTTTTTTTCTAATATGCAAATATCCTACTATCTTTTTAAAAGTTCCCATAATTTGAACTGCACTTTAATCACAAATTATACATCCATATTATATGGGTCTGTTCCTGAGTTTTCTCTTCTGTGCCACGATCAATATGTCTGCTCCTATACCAGTATTATACTGATTTAGTTAATGTTGCTTTGTAGTAAGTTTTAAAAGCCAGTCAGGTTTCCCTGATACTCTTTTATGTAGCTGTTTTTGATTATTTTTTCAAGTCAACCTTAGAATTAATTTGTGAAATTCCACAAAAACAATCCCCCAAAAGAGAGCAAGAGAGAATCTAAATGATCACTATACCACCATGACACTCTCTTGCAAAAAAAAAAAAGAAAAGAAAAAAAAAATAAACAAAAAGCTCTGAGCATTGGCTTTTAGAGTAGTTTGACATCTATAAAATTTGAACCCAGAAGCGTGGTATTACCTTTTAAGTCATCTTTTATATCTGTCAGTAAAGCTTTCTCTTTATATGTAATCTGCATATTTCCTAAGTTTATTTCTAAGTATTTTATAGATTTTTTAAAATCTTGAATCTGCCTCCTTTTCTGTTACATGTTCTGATTATAATCAATTGTTGTTGGTATATGGAGAAGCTATTGATTTTTGTATGTTTATTTTTATATTTGGCCATCCTACTGAACTCTTATTTGTTGTTTTTCCTTTGTGAATAGTTATATCATCCAAAAATGACACTTTTTCATCTTTAATATTTTCCAGTGTTTATACCTCATATTTTTTTTCCTTACCACATTGGCTAAAACTTCCATGATAATGTTGAATAATTATGATATTTATATGTTAATCCCTGTCCAGTTCCTAATTTTAATGAAAGTATCTCTAGTATAACACCTTTAAATATATTTGTGTTGATTTCTGAAAAAAATACTCTATGTATTAAAGGTAGAGACGACTTTTTTTTTTTTTTTTAAAGTTGCCTAACAATGTGCAAATCCTTTTTGGCATCTAAAGGGAAGAATCTTGATTTTTTTTTTCCCCCCTAACATTAATGAATTATATTAGTAGATTTGCTAATAATGAATCATGCTTATGTTTGTGGAATAAACCATACATAATTGTGGTATGTTATTCTTTTAGGGTACTATGGAATTTGTTTTGCTTGTATTTATTTTAGATTTTTGCTTCTAAGTGTAGTATGGTGAGACAAGATTGAGAGCGAAATAAACTCTACTTATAAAGTAGGGAACAAATGTCTTAATCTTCATTACCTACAGATTGGAAATAACACTTCCTTTGTAGGATTGAGGGTATTATGAGGATGATTTGTTGAACTCGACAAAGTAACCTGCAAATTGAGAGTTATGTAAATATAGAACCATTAAAATGTAATTTTCTGGAGTTTGAGTAAGATACTAACTCAGGTTTATAGGTAGGTTATAATCCAGTGATGATATCATTATGCTCTCTATATTTGTTTTCAGAGAAGGTTTTTTTAAAAAATTCATCCTTCTTATATTCAATAACTATGTTTTAATCTATTGCATGTTTTGGCAATGTCAAATATTCTTTCTCATGTAATTTGTGTGTTTTCTTTAATGTTTTCCAGCGGCGCGTAGAACAGCCCCTCTATGGTTTAGATGGCAGTGCTGCAAAGGAGGTATCGGAGGAGCAATCCGCTCTGCCAACCCTGATGTCAGTGATGCTAGCAAAACCTCGGCTTGACACGGAGCAGCTGGCACAGAGGGGAGCCGGCCTCTGCTTCACTTTTGTTTCAGTGAGTACGAAGGCTAAGTTCATGCAGATCCTTGTTGCCCTGGAGCTCCTTGATGAAGTTTGACTAATTATTTTGAGAGAGATGATAACATTTCTAACTCTGTGTCACTTCTAAAGGTAATTTGCTTTTACTCAGTCCCCTTTGGTTCACAGGGCTGAAAGAGACTGCTTTGTCAAAGTCTGAGCACACCATGGAAAGGAAAACACCATCTGAGGTTGACAAAGAAATAAAGAAAATACAGATCAAATTCCATTAAAACCAAAGTACTTGTATAATTAAAAATAGAATGTCCAAACTCCAACCATCACTTATTTAGAGCAGTATTCAAGTCAGTAAAATTTTAGCGTCTAGGCAGGCATTCCCCCTCTGTGGTATTTGAGCGACCTACGTGCTTGTCTTCTCTCACCTCTTCAGAGTGTTGGTGCAGTTACTTTTTCCAGGAATATTTGGCTACCTGTTTGCTCCTTTGAGTTTGCTTCTTTCTCCCTCCTTGAGGAACAAGAATTTGAGTATTATGAAAGTTTGATTCTATTTTTATTTGCCAAATTTATAATGTAGTTTGACTCAAAAGTTGTTACTTTTCTTGGTTTCTGTGCCCTTCCAAGTACTTGTTTGTTGCCAGGGATGGTATAAAGTAAGAGAAAGCTCCATTGCCCTATTCTTCTGTTTTTAGGGACATCTTTCAGAGCTAAAATCACCATTGACCTAAATCTCTTTCCCTCTTACTGGTTCATTTTTTCCAGTTATAATCTTAAGTTTCCTCTTTATTTGCTCTGTGGATTCTGAGTTGTTAACCCATGTGCAATTGTATTCAAAAAGTGAAATAGTGTCTTAAGGAAAGGAAATAAAAATAATAAAATAGATAGGGAACCATTGTCATTATTTGGAATACTTTCTTTTCTTTTAGTTATTATTGCTTTCTTTTAAGAAAGAGATAATAAAATTTTTTAAACACTTACAGAATTTTTTTTTTTTTTTGTGAGGAAGATCAGCCCTGAGCTAACATCCATGCTAATCCTCCTCTTTTTGTTGAGGAATACCGGCTCTGAGCTAACATCTATTGCCAATCCTCCTCCTTCCCCCCACCCCCAAAGCCTCAGTAGATAGTTGTATGTCATAGTTGCACATCCTTCTAGTTGCTGTATGTGGGACACAGCCTCAGCATGGCCGGAGAAGCGGTGCGTCGGTGCGCGCCCGGGATCCAAACCCGGGCTGCCAGTAGCGGAGCGCACGCACTTAACCGCTAAGCCACGGGGCCGGACCCGTTTACAGAATTTTTTAATCATCAAAAGAATGGAGAAACTTCTTGTGTGAAGACAGTATAATTTTATCCCTGGGTGGCAAGGAAACACAACGTAAAATGGGAGAATTGAGCAATATTATATTGTGAGTGGACCTGACAGCAATATGGAATAGTTTGTATGAGGATGTGGTACCCTATAGTATTGTTTCAGAGAATGTGTCTATCTGTCTGTCTTTGTATGTATATATTTCATTGTGTGCTTACTATTCACTGATATTTGTTAAGTCTTCATCTTAGATCTAATTTTCTCAGGCAAAACCTTGGATAATCAGGGGGTTGTCCTTTTGTTCTTTTTATTGCCTTAAAAACTACCTCCTTTTCACTTGAAGGGAGTTCCCTTTATCCATTCCACAAATATTTACTGATTGCCCACTGTGTGATAGGCATATAGTTAAATACACAGGATTTCAATCAGCAAGAACTCGTTTTCCTAATGTAAGCGTTCCATAAAAGGTATGGGCATGCGGGTTTGCAGTGGGTGCATATGAAGGACTACCACCTGCTTAGTCCTGTCAGCTAGCACACTCAGGCTGTCAGAGGAGTTGCAGATGCTACAGCCAGATTGTTCTCACGTGGAAGAGAATTGGCAGAGAAGAGTAAGAAAATGATAATGTCTGAAGAAAGAAAATGGAAACAATATAAAAACCAAAGGCCTGAATGCTTTGGTATAGTTCTATTCCAGCCAGGATATAAGCTTAGTAATATAAGGAAGGGAAAAAGCAAAAGAGTTAACATTAATATACAACAAGTATTGTAGATCAATAGATCAAGACAAGGAGTTTCCTTAAAAAATAGGCAAAGGCTATGAGCAGGCAGTTTTACAGCAAAAAAAAAAAAAAAAAGGTGACAACATGGAAAAATGTTTAACTTCAGCCATAGAGAAATGCAAAATAAAACGATAACATTTTTGACCTATCAAATTGGCAAAGATTAATAAATTTGATAATTCTCAGTGCAAGTGATGGTTTAGACACACATGCAGTTTTATACTGACTATAATAACTATGCAGTCATTTGGACAAATTGGTAATGTATCTCAGTGTTAAGTTTCTATATCCCTGGGTCCAGAAATTTGATTCCCATAAAACTACACAAAGATGTTTGTTGTATTGTTTATAATTGCAAAAATCTGGAAGCAATTTCCCTCTACCAGTGTTTCAAAGGAGCTTAGAACAAGGGTATCTGTGACCTCCACATTGCTAAATCCGGTGATAAGTTCTCATACCTTATCCAACGTGATTCATTAGCCACAGGTGATCACTCCCTCCTTCTTCAAGCACCTGCCCTTCTGCTGGCTTCTGCTCTTTTGGTTCTTCCTCATTTCCCAGTTCCCTAAACATTGGAGTGCCCCAAGGCTCAGTCTTCAGACTCTTGTCTACCTTCATTCTCTACATAATCTCATTTAGTTTCTTTGCTTTAATTACCACCCATATGCAGAAGACTTCCAGGTTTATATCTCTAGCCCAGAGCCCTGTCTTGAATTCCAGACATATGTCATCAGTTGCCGCTAGTCATTTAGGTCTAATAAGCATATCAAATTGAACATATCCACAACTGAATTTTTCATTTTGTCCCCCCACTCCAAACCCGTTTCTCCCACGGCCTTATACATCTAAATAATTGTCAACTCTCTTCTTCTAACTATTTAAAAACCTTGGAGTCAGGGCTGGCCTGGTGGCATAGCGGTTAAGTGCGCACGCTCCACTTTTGTGGCCCGGGGTTCGCAGGTTCAGATCCCGGGCGCGCCGCGCACCAACGCACCGCTTGTCAAGCCATGCTGTGGCGGCGTCCCATATGAAGTGGAGGAAGATGGGCATGGATGTTAGCCCAGGGCCAATCTTCCTCAGCAAAAAATAAAGAGGAGGATTGGCATCAGATGTTAGCTCAGGGCTGACCTTCACTCCCTCCCCCCAAAAAAAAACCTTGGAGTCATTCTTGTCTCTTCTCTTTATTTTATACCTCAATTCCAAATCCATTACCAAGTCTGATTGATTTTACCTTCAGAATATGTTCAGAATCCTACCATTTCACACCTCCTTTATTAGTACCACTCAAATCTAAACCATTGTCTCCCACTGAGATTGCAGCAGTAGCCTCTTAACTGGACTCTCCTTCTACCTTTGTTTCCTTTTAATCTGTCCTCAACAGATCAGAATGATCCTATTGAACCGTAAGTCCAGTCATGCCACTCCCCTGCTCAGAAGTGCTTAAAATGGCATATAAGGTTCTACATGGTCAGTTTCCTACCACTCTGACGTCTCTTACTACCATCTTCCTTCCTCATCAGTTCCATCCACACTGGGTACTCTGCTTTCTCAAATACTGTCTGGCCTGCTCTCACCTCAGGGCCTTTGCACTTGCTGTTGCCTTTGCCTTAACATTCTTCCCCCAGA
Source organism: Ceratotherium simum simum (assembly GCF_057802395.1). NCBI lineage: Eukaryota > Metazoa > Chordata > Mammalia > Perissodactyla > Rhinocerotidae > Ceratotherium > Ceratotherium simum. The sequence goes on from NC_141915.1 coordinate 45,789,702, forward strand.
TGTCAGCATGCCTTGTTCCCTCTGTTCTCTCTAGTCTCTGCTTCAATTTACCGTATTAGAGAGACCTACTCTGACTACACTGTATAAAATAGCAACTCCTCTCTGCCCACCCCCCATTTTCTAGCTCTTGTGCCCTACTTTGTTTTTCTCCTTAGTCTTATCTCCAGCTAACCTGCTATAATTTACTGCTTTATCTGACTCCCCCACTCCCCTCTGGAATGTAAGCTCCATCAGGTCAAGGACTTTTCCTTTGTTAACTTTTGTATCTCCAATACCAGAACAGGGTCTGCTCTAATAGACACTCAGTGTAAAGATATGTTGCATGAATTAATAAAAACATCCTTCATATTGTTGTTACTGCCGCCGAGTCAATTCTGATTCCTAGCAACCCCATGTACAGCAGAGCAGAATCCTGCTTAGTCTTTTTGCGCCATCCTCTCAGCTTTTAGCGCTCTATCAGACAATGCTCTGCTGCTGTTCACAGGGTTTTCATGGCCAGTTTTTTCAGAAGTGGGTGGCCAGGTCCTTCCTCCTAGTGTGTCTTAAATCTGGAAGCTCCGCCAAAACCTGTCCACCGTGGGTGACCCTGTTGGAATACGGTGGCATAGCTTTCAGCATCACAGCAACAAGCAGCCACCACAGTATGACAGCTGACAGACAGGTGGTGTGGTTCCCTGACTGGGAAATGAACCCTGGCCTCATCAGTGAGAGGACTGAATCTTAGACTACTAGACCAACAGGGCTGGCCTGTCCTTCATATAGGGACTAGTTAAAGAAAATAGAATGCAGACATACAATGGAATGCTATACAGTTGACAAAAGAAGTGAAGTACATATATGTTAACAATGAAAGCTCTCTAGATATGTGTTGATAAATAAAAATAGCAGGTGGCAGAATATTATGAGTTTGATCCTCTAAATATTTAAAATCATATTGTTACATAATTTTATATATTTTAATATTAGAAATTTGATTTTTAATTGATTTTTTAATAGTTTATAACATTGTGAAATTTTGGGTTGTACATTTTTGTTTGTTCATCACCATATATATGTCTCCCTTTACCCCTTGTGCCCACCCCCCACCCCCATTGCCCCTGGTAACCACAATACAGTTTTCTCTGTCCATGTGTTGATTTATATTCCACATATGAGTGAGATCATGCAGTGTTTGTCTTTCTCTTTCTGGCTTACTTCACTTGACATAATACCCTCCAGGTCCATCCATGTTGTTGCCAAGGGGATGATTTTATCTTTTTTTATGTCTGAGTAGTATTCCATTGTATATATATACCACATCTTGATCCAATTGTCAGTCGAGGGATACTTAGGTTGCTTCCACTTCTTGGCTATAGTGAATAATGCTGCAATGAACTTAGGGGTGTATAAGCCTCTGTGGATTGTTGATGTCAGGTTCATTGGATAGATTCCCAGTAGTGGGATAGCTGGATCATAGGGGATCTCTATTTTTAATTCTTTGAGGAATCTCCATACTGTTTTCCACAGAGGCTGCACCACTTTGCATTCCCACCAGCTGTGTATGAGGGTTCCTGTTTCTCCACATCCTCTCCAACATTTGTTGTTTTTTGTCTTGGTGATTATAGCCATTCTAACGGGCGTCAGGTGATATCTTAGTGTTGTTCTGATTTGCATTGCCTTGGTGATTAGTGATGTTGAACATCTTTTCATGTGCCTATTGGCATCTGTATATCTTCTTTGGAGAAGTGTCTGTTCATTTCCTCTGCCCATTTTTTGATCGGGTTGTTTGTTTTTTTGTTGTTCAGTTGTGTGAGTTCTTTATATATTATGGAGGTCAACCCCTTGTCAGATATATGTTTTGCAAATATTCTCTTCCAGCTGGTGGGTTGTCTGTTCATCTTGATTCTGGTTTCGTTTGTCTTGTAGAAGCTCTTTTTTTTTTTTTTTTTTTTAAAGATTTTATTTATTTATTTTTTTTCCCCCCAAAGCCCCAGTAGATAGTTGCATGTCATAGCTGCACATCCTTCTAGTTGCTGTATGTGGGACGCGGCCTCAGCATGGCCAGAGAAGTGGTGCGTCGGTGCGTGCCCGGGATCCGAACCCCGGCTGCCAGCAGCGGAGCGCACACACTTAACCGCTAAGCCACGGGGCCGGCCCTAGAAGCTCTTTAATCTGATAAAGTCCCACTTGTTTATTTTTTCTTTACTTTCCCTAGTCTGGGTAGGCATGTCATCCGAAAAGATTCCTTTAGGACCAGTGTCAAATAGTGTGTTGCCTGTATTTTCTTCTATGAGTTTTATAGATTCAGGTCTCACGTTCAGGTCTTTGATCCATTTTGAGTTAATTTTTGTGAATGGCGATAGCAGATGGTCCACTTTCATTCTTTTGCATGTGGCTGTCCAGTTTTCCCAACACCATTTATTGAAGAGACTTTCCTTTCTCCATTGTACGTTCTTAGCTCCTTTGTCGAAAACTAGCTGTCCGTATATGTGTGGTTTTATTTCTGGGCTTTCAATTCTGTTCCATTGATCTGTGTGTCTGTTTTTGTACCAGTAGCATGCTGTTTTGATTACTATTGCTTTGTAGTATGTTTTGAAGTCAGGGATTGTAATGCCTCCAGCTTTGTTCTTTTTTCTTAGGATTGCTTTAGCTATTTGGGGTCTTTTGTTGCCCGATATGAATTATGGTATTCTCTTTTCTATTTCCGTGAAGAATGTCAGTGGGATTCTGATTGGGATTGCAGTGAATCTGTAGATTGCTTTAGGTAATATAGACATTTTAAGTGTGTTTATTCTTCCAATCCATGTGCATGGGATGTCTTTCCATTTCTTTATGTCATCATTGATTTCTTTCAATAATGTCTTGTAGGTTTCATTGTATAAGTCTTTCACCTCCTTGGTAAGATTTATTCCTAGATATTTTATTCTTTTTGATGGAATTGTAAATGGTATTATCTTTTTGAGCTCTCTTTCTGTTAGTTCATTATTAGCATACAGAAATGGAACTGATTTTTGCAGATTGATTTTGTTTGTTTGTTTTTTTGTGAGGAAGATCAGCCCTGAGCTAACATCCGTGTTAACGCTCCTCTTTTTGCTGAAGAAGACCGGCTCTGAGCTAACATCTATTGCCAATCTTCCTCCTTTTTTTTCCCCAAAGCCCCAGTAGATAGTTGTATGTCATAGCTGCACATCCTTCTCGTTGCTGTATGTGGGACGCGGCCTCAGCATGGCCGGAGAAGCAGTGCGTCGGTGTGCGCCTGGGATCCGAACCCGGGCCACCAGTAGTGGAGTGCATGCACTTAACCGCTAAGCCACTGGGCTGGCTCTGCAGATTGATTTTGTACCCTGCAACTTTGCTGTAGTTGTTGATTATTTCTAATAGTTTCCAATGGATTCTTTAGGGTTTTCTGTATATAAAATCATGTCATCTGCAAATAGTGAGAGTTTCAGTTCTTCGTTGCCTATTTGGATTCCTTTTATTCCTTTTTCTTGCCTAATTGCTCTGGCCAAAACCTCCAGTACTATGTTGAATAGGAGTGGTGAGAGTGGGCAGCCCTGCCTCGTTTCTATTCTCAGAGGAATGGGTTTCAGTCTTTCCCCGTTGAGTATGATGTTGGCTGTGGGTTTGTCATAAATAGCCTTTATGTGTTGAAGTACTTTCCTTCTATACCCATTTTGTTGAGAGTTTTTATCATAAATGGGTGTTGTATCTTGTCGAATGCCTGCTCTGCGTCTATTGAGATGACCATGTGGTTTTTATTTTTTGTTTTGTTGATGTGGTATATCACGTTGATTGATTTGCAGATGTTGAACCATCCCTGCGTCCCTGGTATAAATCCCACTTGATCATGGTGTGTGATCTTTTTAATGTATTGCTGTATTCGGTTTGCCAATATTTTGTTGAGGATTTTTGCATCTATGTTCATCAGCGATATTGGCCTGTAATTTTCCTTCTTCGTATTGTCTTTGTCTGGCTTTGATATCAGGGTGATGTTGGCCTCGTATATATTTAAATTATAAGGATATAATTTTCTAAATCGTAAAAATAATATATGTACGTGGCCCACAAAAAATTAAAGTGATGGAGGGCCGGCTCCGTGGCTTAGCGGTTAAGTGCGCGTGCTCTGATGCTGGCGGCCCGGGTTCGGATCCCGGGCACGCCCCAGGGCACCACTTCTCCGTCCAACCCGAGGCCGAGTCCCACGTACGGCAACTAGAAGGATGTGAACCTATGACATACAACTGTCTACTGGGGCTTTGAGGGGAAAAAAAATGAATAAATAAAATCTTTAAAGTGATGGACAAAAGTAAAATTCTTCTCTTTGCACCCCTCAGAGGGATAACCACTGTTAACAATTTGTTTTAGATTTTCTGATTATCATTTTAACTTCAAATAATATATCTCTTATTTAATCAATTTCAAACAAGATCTGTTTACTTACCATTATCAGAGATGAGTTTAGCATACTCATCACTATGGCCCAGCTTCCTTTCTTATCTTTCAATCTTTTAGTTATGTGTGTGATATTTAGTTTGTCATTTTAACTATAATTCTTTTCTGCTTTATAAATTATTCTAAAACTTGAAAACACTTAAGGAGAGTTTATAATATTATGGTTGTTTCATTATTAGGCATTGCAAAACCAAATGATTTTATTGGATTCACTTATAAGAAAACATTCCTAGTCATTGAATTAGTTTTGATTGGATGAGACAGTTCCAGTTGTCAAGGTCTACTGGATCTTTGTTTTTTTTAATCCTAGGTCTATTATTTCCTTGAAAGCTACATCTTTTAACATTATACAAAATATTCTTTTTTTGTGTGTGAGGAAGATCAGCCCTGAGCTAACATCTATGCCAGTCCTCCTCTTTTTGCTAAGGGATACTGGCCCTGGGCTAACATCCCTGCCGATCTTCCTCCACTTTATGTGGGACACCGCCACAGCATCGCCTGACAAGCGGTGGGTCGGTGCGCGCCCAGGATCCGAACCTGGGCCGCCAGCAGTGGAGCGCGCGCACTTAACCGCTACGCCCCGGGGCCAGCCCTATACAAAATATTCTTAAAAGTTTACTTTTTTAAAAAAGATAGTTTGCTTTTTTTTTTTTTTTTACACTGAAGTGTTTTAAAGTACATTTCAGAAATCTTGATCTCCTATCCCTAAATAACTTAACAGGCATTTTCTGAAAAATATTAACATTTTCCTAGATAGCCAGATGAGCATTGTCACACTTACCTTTTATTAGTGTCTATTCTTATGTAATATAGACCTTTCCTCTCATCTTCTGGGCCTATTGGGCTATACCAACATACATTTGTACTAGAAAGGCAGGTTAAATGCTTATTAGTTCTTTCCTTTTCAGTTTCAGCTTAAATTTTTGAAATAAAATTTTAATTTTTTTTTTTTTTTTAAAGATTTTATTTATTTATTTTTCCCCCAAAGCCCCAGTACATAGTTGTCTGTCATAGCTGCACATCCTTCTAGTTCCTGTATGTGGGACGCGGCCTCAGCATGGCTGGAGGAGTGGTGCCTCGGTGCGCACCCGGGATCCGAACCCGGGCCGCCGGCAGCGGAGCGCACGCACTTAACCACTAAGCCACGGGGCCGGGCCAAAAAATTTTAATTTTTAAAGTAAGGAGTACTTTATCAAATGGTGACAAATAGCTTTCTCTTCTTTCATTATCATATGGCCTCATGGATTTTAGTGGATGTATACTAGTAAATATCATTCTTTTTGGTGCTTAGTTGCTTACAGCCTTATTTATCCTTTCATCAGTTGATGGACATTTGGGTTGTTTCCACTTTTTGTTTATTATGAATAATACTGCTGTGAATATTCATGTACAAGTTTTTGCATAGGCATATGTTTTCATTTCTTTTGGGTATATACTGAAGAATGGAATTGCTGGGTCATATAGTAACTATTTTTGAGGAACTGCCAAACTGTTTTCCAAAGCAGGTGCACCATTTACGAACCCAGCAGCAGTATATATAAGTATATATCCACATCCTTGTCTACACTTGTTATTGTCTGTCATTTTGAGTATAGCCATCCTGGTGGGTATGAAGTGATATCTCATTGTGGTTTTGGTTTGTATTTCCTGAATACTAATGATACTGAGTTTTTTTTTTCATTTGCTTATGGCCATTTGAATATCTTCTTTGGAGAAATGTGTATACAAATTCTTTGCCCATTTTTGTTGTTGAGTTATAAGAGTTCTTTATATATTTTAGGTATTAGACCCTTATCAAATATATGATTTGCACATATTTTCTTCTGTGGGTTGTTGTTTTACATTCTTGAACGTGTCCTTTGACGCACAAAAGTTTTTAATTTTGAAATAGTTCAGTTTATCTGTTTTTTCTTTCGTGACTTATACCTTTAGTGTCGTAGCTAAGAAGACTTTACCTAACATAAAGTCATGAAAATCTACTCCTATGTGTTTTTTTGTTTTTTTGTTTTTTTTTGTTTTTTGGTGAGGAAGATCAGCCCTGAACTAACATCTGATGCCAGTCCTCCTCTTTTTGCCGAGGAAGATCGGCCCTGGGCTAACATCTGTGCCCATCTTCCTCTACTTTATATGGGACACCGCCACAGCATGGCTTGATGAGTGGTGCGTCAGTGCACGCTCGGGATCCGAACCTACGAACCCTTGGGCCGCTGAAGTGGAGTGTGCGCACTTAACCGCTACGCCTCTGAGCTGGCCCCTACTTCTATGTTTTTTTCTAAGTGGGCTTTTAGCTCTTGTATTTAGGTCTCTGATCCATTTTGTGTTTTTGTGTATAGTGTGAGGAAGGGGGTTCAACTTTATTCTTTTGCATGTGGATATCCAGTTGTCCCAGCACCATTTGTTTGAAAAGACTATTCTTTCTCCATTGAATTGTCTTGGCACTCTTGTCAAAAATCAACTGACTGTAAACGTAAGGGGTTTATTTCTGGACTCTCAATTCTGCACCAGTGATTTATATGCCTGTCCTGTGCTAGTACCATACTGTCTTAATTACTGTAGCTTTGTAGTAATGGAAGTTTTGAAATCAGGAAGTGTGATTCTTCCAATTTTGTTCAAGATTGTTTTGGCTGTAGGATCCCTTGCATTTTCATATGAATTTTAGGATCAGCTTTTCAATTTCTATAAACAAAGCAGCAGGGATTTATAGCAATTATGCTAAATCTATAGATCAATTTGGGAGTATTATCCTCTTAAAAATATTAAGTCTTCCAATCCATGAACATGAGGTATCTTTACATTTATTTAGGTCTCTTTAATTTCTTTCAGTAATGTTTACAGTTTTCAGTGTTCAGATCTTGCCCTTCTTTTGTTAAAATTGTTTCTAAGTATTTATTCTTTTTGATGCTATTGCAAATAGAATAGTTTTCTTTTCTTTTTTTTTTTTTGTGAGGAAGACCAGCCCTGAGCTAACATCCAGTGCCAATCCTCCTCTTTTTGCCGAGGAAGATCAGCCCTGGGCTAACATCCGTTCCCCTCTTCCTCTACTTTATATGGGACGCTGCCACAGCATGGCTTGATGAGCGGTGTGTTGGTGCGCGCCCAGGATCCGAACCAGCGAACCCTCGGGCCGCCAAAGTGGAGCATACGCGCTTAACCACTGCGTCACCGGGCTGGCCCCTAGAATAGTTTTCTTAATCTTATATTCAGATTGTTCATTGCTAGAATATAGAAATACAATTGATTTTTATACGTTTTATGTATTTTGTATCCTGCAATCTTGTTGAGCTTGTGTTTTAGTTCTAATAGTTTTTTGGTAGGACCTTCTGTATACAAAATCATGTCATCTGCAAATAGAGATAGTTTTACTTCTTTTCCAATCCGGATGCCTTTTATTTTATTTTCTTACCTAGTTACCCTGGCTAGAACTTCTAGCACAATGTTGAATACAAGTGGTTCAAGTGGACATCCGTGTCTTGTTCCTGATCTTAGGGGGAAAGCATGTGATTTTTGACAGTAAGTATTATGTTAGCTGTATGGTTTTCAGAGATGGCTTGTTTTGGGTTGAAAGAGTTCCCTTCTATTCTGAGTTTGTTGTGTGTTTTTATGATGACAGGGTGTTAGGTGCTTTTTCTTCATCTTTTGAGATGATCATATGGTATCTCTTTGTTCTTGGGGTTTATCCACTATTTACCTTTTTCCTCCATTAATCCTGCTTGTTGTATGGTAGGCTTTTTCACATTTAAAACTTATCTTTTTACCTCAGAGAAATTTTATTTTATTGTTCTTCGATTATGAACCCCTCTGGAAAGCCTGTTAGATCATTTTGGAGACACTGTGCTCTTCATGTTTCTTAACTTCTCTTTCGTGCCCTATTTGACTTTTTGTTTTATCTTCTGGGAGATTTTCTGGACACTGTCTTCCAGATTACTGATTCTGTATTCAGCTATGTTCATTTTGTTATTTAGCTCATCTATTTAGTTTTTAAAACTTTGATAATCTTGTTTTGTCAAGTTTATTTTTTATGTCCTTTGCTACTTTTTCATTTTTGTAATATCCTCTGAGCCTCTCTGAACATACTTTATTTTTAAAGTTGTTTTTATTGAATGATCTGTTTTCTCTTAGATTAGGTTTTGTTTTTTCATATTGGATCTTCCTCTTTGTGCTTCCTCTTTGTGGTTTTCTTGAAAATGTGTATTTAGCTTTAGTTGAATGAAGTATTAGGGTGATTAGTATGGGTTGTTGGGATGGATTTTTCTCTGCAGTAGCATAGTACTGCTCCCCAAATAGCTCTCCCCCGCAGAAGGATGGGAGAGCTGACTGTGGTCTCTCTGTGTCTGGTAAACTCTAGGCAGAAAGACTAGCTGCTCTACAAGCATCAAAATAAGGAGGGCTTTGTTTTGATGGACAGAAAGCTTTAATTTGGAAACATCCCACTGAATCACATTCTAGTACCCTTAGTTTGCTGGGAGAAAACTTAGAATCAGAAATGAGCACATGTAACAAAGCATTTTAACAAAGCCCATATACCAAAATCCAGAAGTTTATAAAAGAGGCTTTTAGTCAGTCATGTGATTCTTATTGGCTCTTATCATAAATATAGTTCATTCATATTTGTTTAGAAACTAATTTTTAAATGAGAGGATTGTAAGAGTAATCTAATGATAACTGAAGGAAATGATGCTCATATCACAGTGCAGTGTAATACTTGAGGTTCATAATGGTGGCCCTTAATCAGGAGGGAAAGGTCAGATTTGCTGCATTGTGGAAAGGGTAGAGAACATTCTCAGTTATTTGAACTCTCCTAGACCTGGCTCTAATCGCAGCTCTGCCACTTATAAGCGGTGCACATTGTTTAACTTCTTTGAGACTGGTTCCTCATTTTTGACTTCTTCGATCCCCACATCAGTCTTCTCTCGTCCCCTAGGGTTCTTGTACACAGTCTCTACCTGGAATGACCCTATCGTCTCCCCTCTTTGACTGTTTATTTTCTTCAAATCTTTTTTTTTTTTTTTTTTTTAAAGATTTTATTTATTCATTTTTTTCCCCCCAAAGCCCCAGTAGACAGTTGTATGTCATAGGTTCACATCCTTCTAGTTGCTGTACATGGGACTCGGCCTCGGGTTGGACGGAGAAGTGGTGCCTTGGGGCGTGCCCGGGATCCGAACCTGGGCCGCCAGCATCAGAGCGCGCGCACTTAATCGCTAAGCCACGGAGCCGGCCCTCTTCAAATCTTAACTCTGATATTATTTCCTCAAGGAATTTATCCCCGAGTTTCTAGATTAGGTTATGTACCCCATTACATACTCTTATAATAGCACTTATCCTAATTATAATTTTGCATTTATTGTATGATTGTTTATTTAACAGTTTCTTTCAACAAATACTTACTGAGTGCTTAATAAATCTTCTCTTGGACTGTAAGCTTTATTAAGGCAGAGTAATGACTGGGTCTCTGGGTTTTCTTTGTTTTTCTTGGCCATTGTGTCCCTAGCACCTAACACAGTTCTTAGACATAGAGAGTACTCAGTGAGTAGTTGTCAAATGAATAAAAATGGACGTAATAACACTGCCTGCCTTTCCAGGCTCTTGTGAGCCTTCAATGTAATTATGTGTATGAAGTGCTTGACTTGCTTGCGGCCTGGTCAAAACAGTACCTGTGACTGTTAATGCGAGGCAGTCAATCAATCTACTGTAGTCATTGAGAGTGGTTATTGTGGACACAGATGGCCCTCAATGCTTGTTCCCCCACTTACTAGCTCTGTGACCACGCATAGGTGCTTAATATTTCCAATTTGTATTTTTTTATGTATAAATAAAAATAGTAATCACGGTATAGGAGTTTGGAAGGATTACATGTGATCATGACAGTGATGCAGTTAGCTAACAGAAATTGCTCAATAGATGGCGGTTATAGCATTGTTAATATGTTAATGAATAATAAAAATAATTAAAGAATGTATGGAAAGTATCTGGAAAAAATTCACATATGTGGAAACACTGCGTTCTCTGATGAGATAGTAATACTGTATTTCTATTAGCGTGTAATCCTCAGAATATCCAGTATTTCCTAATTGTGTCTGTGGTGGGTTGTACTGTGTTAGGTGCAGTCTAGTTTTTAAAAGGACTTTGGGGAGTATAATGATTGTATATTCCTGAATAGTTGTATTATATTAAATTCTAAACCTTATAAATTTAAAGATGCCTTAGGATATCCTATCAATTGTGTGTAAAAATCACAGTCAGCAACTGACAGTATTGGAAATTGACCTGGATTTTTGGGCCACCACGTGTTCATGGGTAATATTTGCAGGGTTAGGAGACTATTCTGAATAGTAGGTCACAGTTCTTTCTGCCTGGAGTCACAAGCATCCCCTGTGCATTGGATGTTTTTCTGACAAAAGTATATTGAAATACAAGTGAAAAGGGCATATTATTACAGGAATAACTTTTAATTTTATCTAATTTACATATTTAAAATTCATTTATAAGCATTTGATACTTTAAACTATTTATAGGAACATGGTCCAAGCCACTATGTCTAGTCCTTGTTTCTTATTTGAATTGTTTTACTTTCATCTTGGCCACATGGCCCTGACTTCTGACTTTCATCAGAAAACAGTTTGTTTTATATAGAGTTAATCATTTACATTCATACATATATTTGTGGAGAAAGATGCAAAACTTTCTTGTGATTGGTGATATACATTTATTACAGGCTCAGCAAAACAGTCCCTCTTCTACGGGATCTGGCAACACAGAGCATTCCTGCAGCTCCCAAAAACAGATTTCCATCCAGCACAGACAGACCCAGGTAGGTTGCTGATCGATAAATGATCAACAGAGAAGGAAAAGATCTGCTTAGGAATAAACACTAACCACATATGAGGTCTATGAGTCCTCTCTTTGTCTTCCGTTTATTTCTCCGACTTCACCTCATGATTTGTGTGTATTATATTCAGAACTTGCATTATGAGTATTTAAAGTCTTTTGGAAGGTGCTTTAACTTTTGAGGTGTTTCTTTGCCTTTCTGGTGTATTGCAGCAGAAACGCTTATACTGCAGCATGATGTTGAGGAAAAAGCACTCACTTTGGAGAACTCTAGGCTTGGGTTCAAATTCTGGCTCTGCAACTTATACTTGATCTCTTTGGGCCTCAGTTTTCTTGAGTACAAATTATCTGTAAAATGTGGTTGATTCTAATTATCTCGGACAATGTATACAAAATACATATTAGAACAGTGCTTACAGTAGGCTTCATTGGATGTTAATTCCCTAGTGTCGTATGAAAGTAGTTGATTTATTCCTTGTACCTGCTTATTTGACAAGACCTAGCTAAACTTCTTTAAGTTGTGGCACAGCAACACAATTTCCTCCTTATAAACAGTCTTCAGAAACTCTTTTTAATTTAGGGAATGTTGTAAACATTCAAAGATAATATCTGAAAAGGATAGTGATATATCCTCCATTTTGTCATATTGAGCTAGTCATATAGTATACTGGGTTTTCTGGAAGCCTCTTGGCACTGTGTTGTCTTCAAGACAGGATGCTTGGCAATCTAAGAGAATTTCTTAAATCTCAAGAGCTATATAACTCTCAGGAGCAGATTTCAATTTTATTTGACTTAGTGGCTTTTGGACAATTAGACTTAGTTGAGCATTCAGCCAACTTCCTTTCTCCCCTGTGGTTGCTCTTTGTCTCCACTAGGTGGCGTGTTAGTTCTTTGGAGATTTGGGTCATGTCTCTGAAGTCCTTTTCTATTCAAAGTTAGTTTCATTTCTAGGGTATTATGTTTCTGTATTGTTCAGTGTACAGTAGTTTGAGAATTCATATATTTGATTCCAGAGTTAACATGTTTTTGAAGTGCAGGTGTACCAGAATATAAGGCTTAAAGAATAGGATGAGGAAAGCAGATTTAATTTCTTGAACCATGTGATTCCAGGCTATTTTGTTTAGCAAGTGCTTTTTTCCAGAAAAGTAATGAGAAAAATGTGATGACGTGGTATTTTGAGACTAATCCTAAATTTGTTTTCTCTTTGTCTCTATAGTCTGACCTCACAATAGAAAAAATATCTGCACTAGAAAACAGTAAGAATTCTGACTTAGAGAAGAAGGAGGGAAGAATAGATGATTTATTAAGAGTAAGTATTAAAATGTAGTAAGAGATTTTATAACAAGCACTGATTGATGTTATGTGTATTTGGATTATGTGCATATCAGAGATAATTACTATAGCCAAATAACAAAGTTAAATAATAAACATTTGGATATTTTCCTTTAACCTGATGGAATCTGAGTAGGAGGAGCCAGGATCAAACCTACATTCTTTTTTTGTTTGCTGAGGAAGATTCATCCTGAGATAACGTCTGTTGCCAGTCTTCCTCTATTTTGTATATGGGCTGCTGCCATATCATGGCCACTGACAAGTGGTGTAGGTCTGTCTCCAGGAACCAAACCTGGGCCGCTGAAGTGGAACACACCAAACTTAACCACTAGGCCACTGGGGCTGGCCCATCAAACGTGCATTCTGAGGACGATCTTTAAATTGGAAATCTTATTTTGTAGAATTTTAGTAAGTAAGTATATACTAGAGAAATAGATATGTGGAGTATTGTATTTCGTCTGGAACTGTGGGGTATAAAATGGTGTTTTCCCATTCCAGAGAAGTTATTTTAATATTCTTGAGTTTTTAAAACTACAAATACTTTTCAGCCCTAATTTTGCATTTTGTATCTTTTATAACCCATTCATCTAAAGTTTTTTGTGCTTACAAGAGAAACTTTAAAAATAGCTAATCTGGAATTAAAAAGATACCTCTATAAAATATACCATGATAATTAAAAAGCATTTTTTAATATGCAATTTGGCATATTCATAGTAAACTTACTGTTTTCTTGTTAGAAAAGCAAAAAAGCAATACATGCTCTTTATAACAAATTTAGAGAATACTGAAAAAATGACACCCATAATTCCATTAACTGAGGTAAAACATTTGATTCAAAACATTTCCTTAAATAATTTTTTTGAGCCATTTCTAGTATATATATATATGTATAAATACATGTATACATAAGTATTACTAATTTATAAATAAAATTGGCTAACATTTTTATCTTCTCCAGTGATTTAGAAAGTGTCGGTTTGCTCTTTGTTTGTACTAATCCAGTAGTTTTCAGACTGGCTCCATGAGTCCCTGAATGTTTTATAGAGGACCCTCCAGGGCTCCCATGACACAGTTGGGTGGGGATCTGCAGCCTTGCTTTTACCAGTTTTTCTTATGGGGTAAGACTTTGTTTGAATAAAGGGTTATGTTTAAAGATAATAAAAATCACTGTATTTGTGATTATCTCCCCTTCAAAAATTTTTACCTAGGGGCCGGCCCCATGGCTTAGCAGTTAAGCGCGTGCACTCTGCTACTGGCGGCCCGGGTTCGGAGCCTGGGCGTGCACCGACGCACCGCTTCTCCAGCCATGCTGAGGCTGTGTCCCACATATAGCAATTAGAAGGATGTGCAACTATGACATACAACTATCTACTGGGGCCTTGGGGAGAAAAAGGGCAAAAAAGGAGGAGGATTGGCAATAGATGTTAGCGGGGGGCCGGTCTTCCTCAGCAAAAAGAGGAGGATTGGCATGGGTGTTACATCAAAGCTGATCTTCCTCACACACAAAAAAAACAAAAAAACTTTTACCTATATTTCTCTAATTATCAAAATATGGTATAAAATAGTGTATTTGACTCCCTCCTATGTAAAACCTAGAATTTAGCACGTATCTAGACTAAGCCTGATCTTTACGAGTAAAATCTGATGTCTTTAGACTATTATTATTAAATTATTTTTAATATATAAGAATAACTCTTATATTTACAGGCAGTTTTACGACCAAATTTACAACAGTTACACATTATTTCTTAAACTGGCTTCAAAGCTCATTGGCAGTAATATATATTTTTTTTTTTTGAGGAAGATTAGCCCTGAGCTAACATCTGTTGCCAATCCTCTTTTTTGCTGAGGAAGATTGGCCCTGGGCTAACATCCATGCCCATTTTCCTCTACTTTATATGGGACACCACCACAGCATGGCTTGATAAGCGGTGCATAGGTCTGCACCTGAGAACCCCTGGCCACCGCAGCGGAGCGCATGAACTTAACCGCTACGCCACCATGCTGGCCTCCTCCCCGCTTTGTTTTTGTATTCCAAAAATTATGCCAGGGTACATCTATATATGGGTCTCTATATTTTTATTCTGCAATTGTGTGGTTATGCCTAATTTTTGCCTTTTTCCATCTTATGTTGGCCTCTTCCTTGGTTTCTAGCTTGGAACCCTGATCTCTATCCTTTCTTTCTGTCATTTTATGTCTCATTTAGTATGCTTGCCCTTTTCTTCTGAATCTCATTAAACGTTAATTTTGTCTTCCATATATTTTCTACTATTTACTGCAGCTCATGTGAATTTTGATTCTATTATTTACATTTTTAATTTACACACTTTTTTTCCTTATCTAATTCACTTTCTTAGCCCATCCTGTACATTCTTTATACTGTTTGGCTCCTATTTTCATAGACACCATGTCTTTCGCCTTTTATGGAATATAACAAGCAGTATTTTAAAATGTCCTTTTGATTTCTGTAGGGAGATCATTTTCATTGTTCGCAAACTAGTGTTCCCTTCCCTTATTCAGAAATATTTTTCCTTAGGTCTGTTTTTTTGTTTGTCTCCTTTCCGTCTTTGAATGGGGAGAGCCGTATTTCAGCTTGGAACTGATGGTCCATCTTTCATTGTTAGCATATGTACTTGCTTGGGGTTGCTCTTATTCTTGTTCTTGTTCACTTGGGTGCTGGCTGAATTGCCGGGATTTATGATTAGATATACTGTGGGTTTGAAAAGCTCCTTGCCCAGTTCAAGTACTGGCAGGTTTTTGTCCAGAGTCGGTCTGCTGGCCTGAGAAAGGATCATGGGCTTGTCTTCTTCGTTCCTCGCCTGACTCTCTTCAGGTTGAGAAGATGGAATACATGAAAACTTGAATCCTAACTTAGTACTCTTTTGGGGTTTAAAAAAAAGTTCTGCTTTCATTTTCTGGGAAGCAGTATGCTCCCTTTACTTACCACTACTTGCCTTCTACTCCCTTGTACTCTGAAGCTTGTAGTCTTTCTTTGGATGTTGAGCAGTACCAAAGGGAGGGATACATCACAAAGGAAGACACAGAAGGATAGGTGCCATTTTTTCAAGTTGAGGAGAACTTGTGTTTCTGATCTGGAGGGACAGGGGAGCAAGCACTGGTCTTCCCATCTCCTTTCAGACAGGCTTGGATTGTTCCTTGAATTTTCCCATTTTAATCAGATGTTGGGTACGCTGCATCAGGTGCTGCTAGCCAGGTGCTATTTTAAACTTGAACACAAAATTGTTAGTGTTAGAAACCACAAAAGTTTAGAGTTCTTAAAATTTCAAATAAGCTGCCAGAGATTGATTGATTGTATACATTTGATTACAAATTTCAAGGGAATTCTCATCTTCCAAAAGTAGATTGAATTTCACATAAACATTACATAATTTCTGGTTTGCGAATTGTTTAGTATGAATTAGGTAGTCACATTTACCCAAATATAGTTACACTTTGCCTTTGATAATGTGGTCCATAGAACTCTGTAAGAAGAACTAATAGGAAGAAATTATACTTATCAGGAGAGTAGAAATTTGGGGATGGAAGATCTGGCTGTACACTGGTCACTTTAAAAATGAAGCTGAAAAGTCTCAAAAATTGTGCTGTAATATCTTCCGTTTGTGCTTTTTACTGTTTCAGAAACATTTATATCATTTGATTGGGAAATAACTAGATTTTTTCTTTTTATAATTCAAGCATGTGATTATAAAGTAGCATTTATTTGCCACAAGAGTAGAGATCTTTTGTTTAACACAAGAATAAATTGAGGAGTTGCAAGTCAAAATTGACCTTGGGTTAGTGGTTCTTTCCTTCTCTGTCATTGTAGGAGCCTTGAATTTTTCAAAGTATTTAGCCCATCCTTCTGACCACAGCTAAATTAACTGTATTTACATTCTGGCATTCTTGAACCAGGACCTTGTATTCAACTTGTTTGTTAGTTTTGTCTTATGCGGGCATGGGTGTGCCTGATTTCTCTGGTAAGAAGCGTTTATGTAAATTAATGTCTCTTTTTCTTTGGAAACAAGAATAGAAAAACAAAGAACAATTGAATTTAAAGAGGATTATGTGGTTTTATTTATTTATTTATTTTTTTTTTAAAGATTTTATTTATTTATTTTTCCCCCAAAGCCCCAGTACATAGTTGTCTGTCATAACTGCACATCCTTCTAGTTGCTGTATGTGGGACGCGGCCTCAGCATGGCTGGAGGAGTGGTGCCTCGGTGCTCACCCGGGATCCGAACCCGGGCCGCCGGCAGCGGAGCGCATGCACTTAACCGCTAAGCCACGGGGCCGGCCCCGGATTATGTGGTTTTAAAAAAATTCTGTAATTTTTTTGTAAGTGCTAATCACCCTTTTTAAGTATGTAATCTGTAAGTGCTGTAAAGTGCTTAATCACCCTTTGTTTGTATTTTAAACATATTATTCATTGTAGGTTTTTTTTCTTTAATTTTGTGACCATTTAGGTGTATGTGATGTGATAGATTTGGCTGTAACTGGCTTGGGAAGATTAAAATATGATCAGTAGAAGAACATACCCACTTCTTTTTTTTTTTTTTTTTTTTTTAAAGATTTTATTTTATTTATTTTTCCCCCCAAAGCCCCAGTAGATAGTTGTATGTCACAGCTGCACATCCTTCTAGTTGCCGTATGTGGGACATGGCCTCAGCATGGCCGGAGAAACGGTGCGTCGGTGCGCGCCCGGGATCCGAACCCGGGCCGCCGGTAGCGGAGCGCGCGCACTTAACCTCCAAGCCACGGGGTCGGTCCCACATACCCACTTCTAGTAACATAATTTATCTTTAATAAACAGGTGATGTTTATTAAGAGAGAATAAAGGAATGAAGTATTTACCTTTTTTTAAAAGATATAGCTACTTTTACGTCTTTGAACCTTAATTTTGCTTTTCACTTAACAACAGGAATTATTTTCAGACTCCCTAGAAATGGCTTTTATATTAATCTGTCTTCCTTGGAGCTAATTAAAACATTTTTTTTCCATTGAAGGCTAACTGTGATTTGAGACGGCAGATTGATGAACAGCAAAAGATGCTAGAGAAATACAAAGAACGATTAAATCGATGTGTGACAATGAGCAAGAAACTCCTTATAGAAAAGGTAAGTGATTAATGGTGGCCTGAACTCTGTATCCCAGGATACTCAATATGTGTCATTGTTGTGGCTGTTTACTCCTTACCTGAGATGAAAGTATTTCAAACTAGGGCTTTTTAGGAAAAGACTTTTTATAGTTTGACAATTAGAATTCTTTCTTGTATGGACACTGGACCAAGCATCCAGAGTGATAATTTGGGACATTCTTTCTGGTTGTGCATTGCTTTGATTTTGATGTTGGCTAGACAGGGACAGCTTGTGCTAGTTGAGTTTATTTGGGATATTGCTCTCCTGAATTCTTACATTCATCCTGTCAATTGAAGTGCATATCCTATTACTATTACACACATTTAGCAGCAGTTACATTTCCATTTCAGAGATGGTATTCGGTGTAACTTATGCATAATAATGTGATAAGTAAGTTCTTTGTGTTTTAAAAAAATTAAGTTGGCATATACTTGTATATGATTACTTTAATTGGCTGATGTCTCCCTTATTATAGTAATTGATTAGTTGCAACTTGCCTTTAATAGTTATTAGTAACTGTTTCTTGAAAAAAATTTTTTTAATTGAAGTATAGTTGACATACAATATTGTATTAGTTTCAGCTGTACAACATAGTGACTCAACATTTATATACATTACGAAATGATCACCCTGATAAGACTAGTAACCATCTGTTGTCATACAAAGTTATTTCAATATTATTGATTATATTCCCTATGCTGTACATTACATCCCCATGACTTATTTATTTTATGACTGGAAGTTTGTACCTCTTGATCCCCTTCACCTATTTCACCCTTCGTCCCACCCCCGCCTTCCCTCTGGCAACCACCAATTTGTTCTCTGTATCTATGAGTCTGTTTTTGTTTTGTTTTGTTTGTTCATTTGTTTTGTTCTTTTTAGATTCCACATATAAGTAACGTCATGCGATATTCTTCTTTCTCTGTCTGACTTATGTCACTTAGCATAATACTTTCTAGATCCATCCTTGCTGCAAAAGGCAGGATTTCATGCTTTTTATGACTGAGTAGTATTCCATTGTATATATATACCATATCTTCTTTATCCATTCATCTACTGATGGACACTTAGGTTATTTCCATATCTTGGCTGTTGTAAATAATGCTGCACATTATTTACATAGGGGTGCATATATCTTTTCAAATTAGTGTTTTTGTTTTCTATGGATAAATACCCAGAAATGGAATTGCTGGATCATATAGTAGTTCTATTTTTAATTTTTTGAGGAAACTCCATACTGTTTTCGATAGTGGTTGCACCGGTTTACATTCCTACCAACAGTGTTCAAATGTTCTCTTTTCTCCACATCCTTGCCAACACTTGTTATTTGTTGTCTTTTTGATAATAGCCATTCTGGCAGGTGTGAGATGATATCTCATTGTGGTTTTGATTTGCATTTCTCTGATGATTGGTGATGTTGAGCATCTTTTCATGTGTCGGTTGGCCATCTGTATGTCTTCTTTGGAAAAATGTCTATTCAAGACCTCTGCCCATTTTTAACTGGAATTTTTTTTTTTTTTTTTTTTGCTGTTGAGTTGTATGAGTTCTTGATATATTTTGGATATTAACCCCTTATTGGATATATCATTTGCAAATATATTCACCCATTCACTAGGTTGCCTTTTCATTTTGTTGATGGTTTCCTTCACAGTACAAAAGTTTTTTAGTTTGATGTAGTCCCACTTGTTTATTTTTGCTTTTGTTGCCCTTGCCTGAAGAGATGTATCCAAAAAAAAATATTGCTAAGACCTATGTCAAAGAGTTTACTACCTATGTTTTCTTCTAGGAGTTTCATGATTTTAAGTCTTGAATCCATTTTGAGTTTATTTTTGTATATGGTGTAAGAAAGTGGTCCAGGGGCCGGCCCCGTGGCCTAGTGGTTAATTTCGGCATGCTCTGCTTTGGCGCCCTGGATTCAGTTCCTGGGTGCGGACCTACACCACTCATCAGTGGCCACGCTATGGCAGCAACCCACATACAAATTAGAGGAAGACAGGCACAGATGTTAGCTCAGGGCGAATCTTCCGCAAGCAAAAAGAGGAAAATTGGCTACAGATGTTAGCTCAGGGCGCATCTTGCTCAGCCAAAAAAGAAAAAAGTGGTCCAGTTTCTTCCTTTTCATGTGTCTGTCCAGTTTTCCCAGTACTACTTATTGAAGAGACTGTCTTTTCCCCACTGTATATTCTTGCCTCCCCTGTTGTGGATTAATTGACCATAGAGGTATGAGTTTATTTCTGGGCTCTCTATTCTGTTCCATTGATCTGTGTGTCTGTTTTTGTGCCAGTACAGTACTGTTTTGATTACTATAGCTTTGTAATAGAGTTTGAAATCAGGGAGTGTGATGCCTCCAGCTTTGTTCTTCTCAAGATTGCTTTGGCTATTTGGGGTCTTTTGTGGTTCCATACAAATTTTAGGGTTATTTGTTCTAGTTCTGTGAAAAATGCCATTGGTATTTTAATAGCAGTTGCATTGAATCTGTAGATTGCTTTGGGTAGTATGGACATTTTAACAATATTAGTTCTTCCAGTCCATGAGCACAGTATATCTTTCCATTCATTTGTGTTATCTTCAATTTTTTTTATCAGTGTCTTATAATTTTCAGTGTGCAGGTCTTTCACCTCCTTGGTTAAATTTATTCCTAAGTATTGTATTCTTTATGCTGTAATTGTAAATGAGATTGTTTTCTTAGTTTCTCTTTCTGATAGTTTGTTGTTAGTGTATAGAAATGCAGCTGATTTCTGTATATTTATTTTGTAATTACATCCCCAGTACTTATTGATCTTATATTGAAAATTTTAAGATGGGGGTACTTCCTAGTGAAATTATTGCAAGTGAGAGGTTTGAGATAGACTGGTGATTTACTTTTGCTGAAACCTTCGGAATGCTGTTAAAAAGACAGGGAACTGATAAAAGTGAAGTAGATTATTTTATTGATGTCAAAGATACTGAGGGGAACTTTGCTCCATCTTTTAATTCATTAATTTTATAGAAAGGAAACCACTTTTTCCCATTTTTATGACAAATAATAAGGTATATGTTAATACGGAGAATTGATTTAAAGTTTCAGGGTGCTTCCTGAAGTCAATGTAGAATCAGCCAGTTATACTAAACTTTGAATAGGATAGTACAAAAAATAAACATAATGCTGTATCTGAGTTCTCATAGGAAAATAAAAATTATTTTCTATTTGTCCTTTTCCCCTAAGTCAAAACAAGAGAAGATGGCATGTAGAGATAAGAGCATGCAAGACCGGTTGAGATTGGGCCACTTTACCACTGTCCGACATGGGGCCTCTTTTACTGAACAATGGACAGATGGTTATGCTTTCCAGAACCTTATCAAGTAAGTGAATTGTGATATTAAATTGAGAATTGAAAAGTTGGTTTGGATTTTTTAGGTTTTCTGTGATTGTAGTCGTTAATAATCTTAGTAGTGGTGGTCGTCTTTTCATTCAGTGTTAGTCACCACATTTGTAAAGAAATGTAGGGAATGAGGTGAAGTCCTGGAAAAAATGACACTAGTAATCAGAGGAATAAAAAATGAGTTCTTCATTAAAGCTTAAAAGAATCAGAATTACTGAAGCTAAGGAAGAAAAATCTGGGACTTGAATGGATATCTTTTTAATTACATAATAATTCTTATGGAGGGTTGGCTAAGCATTTTTTCTGGGTCCACAGAAAAATGAAATGGGCAAGAACCTAAGGAAGAGTTTTCTGAGTTAGGTATAAAACAAAATAAAACCCTAGAAGAACTGCCGTATGGGACATGTTCCTGAGGCTCTTTAAGGAGATGGTTTCCAGCCATCAGAGCTAGTCACTTCGTTGAAGGCAGGGACTGAACCAGTGATCAGGCTGGTGACCAGCCCCACTGTCTATTCCTGTCAGTAACTTGGAATCTTGAGCACTCTTTTGCTTTATCATAACTTTGGTTTGCAACATTCAAGTATTTACTCCAAGGAGTAACGTTTTACTCCAAGGAATTAACGTTTAAAATCCTAAAATTCCTACTGTGTAAATAGCTAATATTAGCTCAGGACTTAAAAATATCTTCAGGTTTTAATACTTTTTGGTGTATCTTATTTACTTATTTTCATTTGTTAGATCATTTCCATGTGAGACTGGAAGGAGGGGGGCCACTGTATTTTTAATCATGGGCTCTCAAACTTTTGATTTGTAGATCTCCGTAAGTTGGAGGGTTCCATAGACTACCTTTCCTACCTTTTTTTTTCTTCCTGAAATAACTTACTGAGCATTAATTGAATAGTGTCAGACTACTTTTGAATAGTAGTGAAACATAAATAAATAACAAATTTATGCCTGAAAGAAAAGATATTGATATTATCAGTAATACTTTGTTTAAACTAACCTCTGGATTACACATTAGTAGTCATTGCTTTATATGTGATACATTATCCTCCAGCTTGGTTTAGGTGTGTTTTTGCCTTACAAGTGTAACTCAAGTATGTGTATTTTGGTGTGATAAGAGGCTATCAAGTCAAAGATACAATACCCTGGAAGAAAAACGAAGCCTTTTGAGTTGGGCCAGGTGCCAGAGGCCTAGAGCAGCATCCACTCTGAGCTCTAAGCACAGGTGGCTGGTAACAGCAGAAAGTGCACCAGGGCAGTGGAAACAGCTGCTACTGGAGGCATTACACCTGTTCCATAACGCCTTGACCAAGACGTGCAAATTACCGTGGAAGTAGCACACCATCCAGTTTTGTTAGAATGGGATCAGAAAATACAACTTATATCCCCATTACTGGACAAAGCCACCTGATGCTCAGACTGAGTCCCAGAGGTGATAGTGCCTCCTACTAGCCCTTGACAATGGTTACTACTTAGATGGCAGTCTTTAAATTGTCTAAAGGTTTTGACTCAAAAAGATAATGGATTTGTATAGAGATGTAAAATGTAATTACTTTTAAGAAGTGATTACAGTTTTTGCTGATAGTAGCAATATTTTATCTTTTTACTCTCTAGGCAGCGTGATGCCCAGAAGGTTCTGGAAATCTTATACAGTTAGAATACAAAATGATGACTTTGCTGTAGAGCCATCAGATCAAAGAAATTGGGACTATCTAAATGAGATCCCTAACCAGGATTGTTCCTCCTAGGTAGATAGCATTTTTTCATCATTTTAAGTCACATAAATTGCAGAATATCTATCTCTTCTCTTGGGAAGCTGTTTCTGGCCAATGTCTATTAATTATAGGTATTTCACTTTTTAAAAGTTTGCTTTAATAAATTCCCTTTCTCAATTTTAATGCAACATCGAAATTCTTTAGTTGTAAAAGGCCTTATTTGATAGCCTTACAAATGATAATTTTCTGTGTATAAGAAACTCCATGACACATAATTTGGTGGGTGAGATAGCTGAACACCAGGCAGCAGTACTAGGTGTTATGGGAAGAGACAAACCTCAAGATGTTTAAACAGTTAATCAGATAATCAGATGTAGTCTCAGCAGGAGATTCAACACAATTCTCTTGTTCTTACTTTGTTCCTTGGCTCTTTTCCGAGTGATCTTTATTAATTCCCTAAAACAGAAGATTCACCATCTAATAAGAAAATCATATCAGATTTGTAATATTTTTTGGCCAAGTTAGTAATTTTTCCTTTCCAAAGTATGTTTGTACCTGTTGAAAAACTATAAAAACTTATTTTGTAGTTATGTTAAATACTATTGTTATTCAGTACACTATTTTTTATTTCAATAAGTCTCAAAGTTTCAGTCAATGGCAAGGCAATAAAAAATTCTTAAGGTTTTGTTTATATTGAAATAACATTAGGGCCGGCCCCATGGCTTAGCAGTTAAGTGCACGCGCTCCGCTGCTGGCGGCCCGGGTTCGGATCCCCAGGGGGCGCACCAACGCACCGCTTCTCCGGCCATGCTGAGGCCGCGTCCCACATACAGCAACTAGAAGGACATGCAGCTATGACCTACAACTATCTGCTGGGGCTTTGGGGGAAAAAATAAATAAATAAAATTAAAAAAAAATTAAAAAAAGGGCCGGCCCTGTGGCTTGGTGGTTAAGTGCGCGCGCTGCAATGCTGGTGGCCCGGGTTCGGATCCCGGGTGCGCATCGAGGCACCACTTCTCCGTCCATCCTGAGGCCGAGTCCCACATACAGCAACTAGAAGGATGTGCAGCTATGACATACAACTATCTACTGGGGCTTTGGGGGGAAAATATTAAATAAATAAAATCTTAAAAAAAAAAAAATTAAAAAAAAAAAGAAATAACATTAAAGTGATAGGATTTGACTTGTATACAAAATTGTGGTAATTTAAGATGTAGATTATCAGAGGGAATAAATTAGACTTTATAATAGCATTGAAATGCTAGTCCAGGTATTTATTCTAGTGTGTAAGGAATTAAAGAATCCTGTAAAGTGAGTTCTTGTGAACTATCTGATTCTTGATTACATGATCCATAATGAGAGACAGCTCTTTGCTAATTTTATAAATGTCATATCTCCCTTGGGTCGTCCATTCCATTTCACAGTTCCCAGTAGATACAGAACATACGAAATCCTTTAAAATCTTTAAAAATTCTTATCTGGGATATTCTGCTATCTGTAGATCGCTGCTAAAATTTTTTTGGTTAAAATAATGTCAGAAAATACTTGCATCTATTTTTTTTCTTTTTCTTTCTTTCTTTTTTTTTTGCACAGGAAGATTTGCCGTAAGCTAACACCTGGTTGCCAGTCTTCCTCCTTTTTTTTTTTCCTTCCTTTCCCTCAAACAAAGCCCCAGTACATAGTTGTATATAGTTGTAAGTTCTTCTGGTTCTTCTATGTGAGCGGCTACTACAGCATGGCTACTGAGGGATGAGTGGTGTGGTTCCGTGCCCGGGAACTGAACCCAGGCCACCAAAGCAGAGCACGCCGAACCTTAACTGCTAGGCCATCAGGGCAGGCTCGCACCTGTTTTTTAATACCTCTCCTACTAGTTAGGTATAGTATGGTTGGAGTCTGGAATACAGTTTTGCTGCTGAACGTGCCTGTATTCGTTTCCTAGGGGTATTGTAACAAAATACCTTAAACTGGGTGGTTTAAAACAGCATAAATTTATTCTTTCACGGTTCAGGAGGCCAGAAATCTGAAATCAAGGCAGGACTATGTTGGCAGGACCACGCTCCCTTTGAAGCCTCCAGGGAGGATCCTTTGGTGTTCCGTGGCTTGTGGCAGCGTAGCTTCAATCTCTTCCTCCATCTTCACATGGTGTTCCTCCTGTGGGTCTCTGTGTCTTCTCTCCTCTTCTTATAAGGGCACTAGTCATATTGCATTAAGGACCTACCGTACTTCAGTATGACCTCATTTTAACTAATTACATCTTCAGTGACCCTATTTCCAAAGGTCATAATCTGAGGTGCTGGGGTTAGGAGGTACTGGGGGTTAGGACTTTAACGTATCTTTTTGGGTGACACATTTTAACCCATAATGATGTCCAAGACTGATTGTCTTGTTTTCTTATACAAACAATGGCTTTTTAAATTGGGTTATTTAGATTTGAGTGTGATGGATTTATCAAGTCTTCAATACTTCTGTAAAAGATAGTAGAAATACTTTGTCCATGGGTGATGAAGGGTTAGCACTCTCTAAAATTGATCTAATGCAAGAAATATTTAAGGATCAGCTGTATAAAAGGCCCTGTCATACATGTTGGAGATATAAGCGTTGATAAGACATGGTTCTTCTTCTAAGAGCAGTTACAGTTTATTGACATAATCCAGACTTTGTACTCCCAAAATAAACCTAAATCAAGTGTCACTGATGGACTGTCTTTAGATGACTTTGATTTATAAGTGTAAATAGCTAAATAGTTTCAAGAACATGAAGAATTAACGTAGAAAAAAAAGAATGTAGGAATTCTTATTATATACAGCATTGATCTCAGATGCATCAGTTTTCATGTCCAAACAAGCTCTCTCATTCCCATAATGTACAGTTTAGTATTTCCCCAAAAGTGTTTTGGTATCAGTGTACCCTGTGTTTATGATTTATATATATGATGGCCGTGGGGCTCCTTTCTTGATGAATCTGTGGAGATTAAATATATAGATTTTCTCTGAAAACAATAGAAAATCAGTTTTATTTTATGTTTAATAAAGGTGATTGCTAAAATCTCAATCTTCCAAAGCAGTTAGTCTTCAAAGACAAAATGTTGTGGCACTCTACTAGCCCACTATAGTTTATAGTTTAAACTATATATTGTGTGATTATCTCCAGAGAGTTCAGAGTGCCTTGTACTCATGGCCCCCGGAAGGGTAGAAATGAACTAAAGATATTTTACCAGTTTTTTTGATTGGAAAACTCATGTTTTGAGAAGGTGAATGTTTTCCTCAAGGGCATTTATTGAGTCAGAAGAAGGATTGTGATTGTAGCTCAAGTCATGAATTACTTATATACATATATTTTGGAGGGGGAGACATATCTCTAATGATATTTAAAAGATTTTTTGAGAGAAGCAGAAAACTCTTGAATTAAAATTTCCATTTTGGGGGCCGGCCTGGTTGCGTAGTGGTTAAGTTCGTGTGCTCTGCTTTGACAGCCAGGGGTTTGTGGGTTTGGATCCCGGGCTCAGACCTGCACACTGCTTATCAAGCCATGCTGTGGCATGCATCCCACATATAAAGTAGAGGAAGATGGCCACAGATGTTAGCCCAGTGCCAATCTTCCTCAGCAAAAAGAGGAGGATTGCAACAGATGTTGCTCATGGCTAATCTTCCTCACCAAAAAGAAAAAAAAAATTTCCGTTTTGCTGTTAAATTGACATCTAATCAATGACCCAGCTCATCTTTGAAGCTAAGGGAATTTTATTATCAGATGAATGGTTATTTGTAATACTCTGATTTGGTTAACCTTGCTTACAGTATTGGCCTTATTGATATGCAGCGTAAGTTGTATTATGGGCATCTACCCTGGAGTACAGTCTTGTTTTTCTTTCTTTTTATTTATTTATTTATTTATTTATTTATTTATTTATTTATTTATTTATTTATTTATTTATTTATTTATTTATTTATTTATTTATTTATTTTTTCCCCCAAAGCCCCAGTACATAGTTGTATGTCATAGCTGCACATCCTTCTGGTTGCTGTATGTGGGACGCGGCCTCAGCATGGCCGGAGAAGTGGTGCATCGGTGCACGCCTGGGATCCGAACCCGGGCCGCCAGCAGCGGAGCGCGCACACTTAACCGCTAAGCCACGGGGCCGGCCCAAGTCTTGTTTTTCTACTTGCCATTTTCCAAGAAAGATATAGTAGTCTCCCCTTTTCCTTGGGGAATACATTCCAAGACCCCCAGTGGATGCCTGAAACCGTGGATAGTACTGAACCCTGTATATACTGTGTTTTTTCCTACACATACATACCTATGATAAAGTTTTATTTATAAATTAGGCACCTAAGAGATTAACAAAAACAACTGATACAATAAAATAGAACAATTATAACAATATATTGTAACAAAAGTTACCGTAGATCTTAGCAACCTCAGCGTATGATTTTTTTCTTTCCTTATTAAGTCAAGAACTTGCACCTTTTCACTTACAAGAAACACCTACGGCTTCTCTTTGGCATATCTCAATTGCCAGCATCACTACTCTTATGCTTTGTGGCCATTTTTAAGTAAAATAAGGGTTACTTGAACACAAGCACTGCAATAGTGCGACAGGTGGTCTGATAACCAAGACAGCTACTAAGTGGCTAATGGGCGGGTAGTGTATACAGTGTGGATACCCTAAACAAAGGGAGGATTCACGTCCTGGACAGGACGGCGTTGGACAGCGCGTGATTTAGAACGGGGTGCAATTTAAAACTTACGAATTGTTTATTTCTAGTATTTTCCATTTAATATTTCAGACTGAGGTTGACTATGGGTAACTGAAACCACAGAATGTGAAACCTTGAATAAGGGGGGACTACTGTGTACTGAATTTGGAAAAGGTGTAGAGACTAACAACTACAGTGTTCAGGGATGAGGGTAGAATAGATTTCATCCGAGAATAGGTTAAAAAAATTAGATTCTGTCATTCTGCGAAAAGGAAGGTTGGATCAAGAAAAGGACATGGAGGGGAAAAAGCATGGTTGAGAGAGAAGGAGAAGGGAACTAGCATTTGGCTGTCAACTATGTAGGTGATTTTAGTCTGTTTAATAGTTAATCCCAGATCTTGGTATATTTTATATACCAAGTCTGTAAACCCTAATATCTGTTAGGTGGTAGGATACATGAGAGACAGTAGTTTTCTTATACTGTTATTTTTATTGACTCTTAATTTGTAAACTAGTTTATTATAGAAAAATCAGACATCTTATAGGAAATACTCTAATGGTGTGGTGTTAGATATATGAAGAGTCTTTTTATATGATTTTTATTAATTCATTTTATGTACCATTTCCTAAGGAGTTTTTACTAGTTGCATGGCTTCATTTTGCTTTCTCTGAATATACACTTTTTAAAAATAAACTTAGTTTAGCATCCTTGAAATTTGGTATCTTTCTCTCTAGATATAATTTGAGGGAACTTTAATCCAAATAAAAAATAAAAAGGCGCTTGGAACCTTTTGTGCTTTTTTTCTTGTGTAAATACAGTTCTTTACTTTAATGGATTCATATCAGAGAGTTGTTTTCTTAACTGTTAAATAGGAATCAGAAAATTCTTCCTTTTGAGTCAGAAAATAAGGTCACAATAGAAATTTGATATTATTCCTTCCTGCCCACTTTCCTCCTCTGAGAATTATCATAACTAGTATCTTAAAGCACAGATTCACTCCAAAAACATCTGTCACCAATTATTTGGCTCTTCCAACCTGAAGTTAAAATCAGATCTCTGGGCCGGCCCCGTGGCTTAGTGGTTAAGTGCATGCGCTCCGCTACTAGTGGCCCGGGTTCGGATCCTGAGCGTGCACCGACGCACCGCTTCTCCAGGCATGCTGAGGCCGTGTCCCACATACAGCAACTAGAAGGATGTGCAACTATCTACTGGGGCTTTGGGGCAAAAAAAAAAAGGAGGGGGAATGGCAATAGATGTTAGCTCAGAGCCAGTCTTCCTCAGCAAAAAGAGGAGGATTAGCACAGATGTTAGCTCAGGGCTGATCTTCCTCACCAAAAAAAAAAATCAAATCTCTACTTGATTTAAAGGGGCTTTTTTCTGAAGTCTGTCAAATATGCAGATGACAAAGATATGTGTGTTTATTCTATAACCATGTTAAAAAATTTTTAATCCCCTCCTCTGTGCAACATCTTTTGTATCTCCAGGCAACAGGAAAGGATAAATTCACAGAGGGAAGAGATAGAAAGACAACGGAAAATGTTAGCAAAACGGAAACCTCCTGCCATGGGACAGGCACCTCCAGCAACCAATGAACAGAAACAGCGAAAAAGCAAGACCAACGGGGCTGAAAATGAAACGTATGTGCTTTGTTGATGTGGACTGTGAGATACCACACTCTTCCCTCAAAATACAAATGTTCTATTGAATGCCACTGGAAAAAATGATAAAATTATGGAGATTTCTAGAGCTTAAGCTTTCTTTTTAGTTACATCAATGAATTTGCTCAACTTATATAAAAGCCATATAAAATCAACTCGTTTTCTTAGTCCTGATCTTATTTAGGTAGTTTCGAGAGAGGGAGAAGTAATGTCACTTAATTTGACATCATGATCTCTGGCCCCTCTTATAACAAATGTGATGTCATTGTGGTCTTCAATGATATAGTTGCTTGTGTGTGTAGTTGTACATTATGGTACGTCGGTATCATGTTATGGGGATTATTTGGCTGCTATTTCAGACTGAAGAATGTTCTTTGATGGTCTAAAGAGCACTTAGTTAACAGTCACAAACTTAGGGGTAAGCTAAGAAAAATAGATATTATTTTAAGAAAAGGATATTTTCCCAATAAGCCAAATCTTGACATCACCAGTAGTATTTTTCTTGTTCTGGGGACCTAAGGAAAACGATAGTATCTTAAATTGCAGTGTAGTCATCTTTTTCACTGCCAATCAACAATTATTACAGCTACCAGGAATAGGAGGGGTAGAATATCCTGAGTACAGATGCCTTCCTTTTCCACCCCCTCCCAATGTCAGATTTCCCTAATTGATCATCAAATTCTTGATCACTAAGAGAATCTTCCTCTAGGACAGAAATTGGCAAGCTGTATCTATAATGGGCCAGGTAGTAAATGCTTTAGGCTTTGCAGGCTAGAGGGTGTCTATTGCAGCTACTCAGCTCTACAGTTGTAGCCTGAAAGCAGCCGTAGACCATACAGAAATGAAGGGGTGTGGCTGTGTGCTAATAATACTTTATTTACAGAAACAGACTGGGAGCTGAATGGCCCACGGCCTGTAGTTTGCCAACTAGGCAGGAATTGCCAGTTAGAATTGGCATGGGAAATAAAACCTATTTTAAATATTTCTTATGCATACCCTGAACACATTTAAGCCATCACCTCTGTCTTTAAGAGGCTTTCAAATTAAAAAGGAAAAAATATCTGCAGATAATAGTGTAGGCAGTCTCAAAGAATTGATGGTAGCTATTAAGTCAGTTTCTGAATTGGATGTTTGAAATTTAAAATATATTTTTTCATAGAAAAAGTCATTGGTATTTTAATCAGTGTATCTATAGTGGCTACATTGATTTTTCAAGGGAAAAAGAAATTTTGTAAAGCTGTCATTGTGGAATTCTTAATTGAAGATAAGTTTCAGTTCTAAAGGTAGCCACAAATAAAAGATGATATTGTAGTATAATTTATTGACTAATATTTCTTTTGCCTTTTATGTTTTCATGTCAGTTCACAAAAACATATTAACCCATAATCTACCTCAAGTATAATAATACTTGTATTATGTCATCGTTAAAAGTCCGTGACATCCCAGAAATATATCTTTCTTCATTCCAGTGAGAAAGATGGCTTAACACCAATTCTCACCCCATACATACCTGATGTGTTGGGGAGCCTTTTCCTTAACATTCCTTTAGTACGTCTATGTTAAATGCTGTTGTAGGGGCCAGCCTGGTGGTGTGGTGGTTAAGTTTGCACACTCCACTTCGATGGTCCGGGGTTCATGGGTTTGGATCCTGGGTGCAGACCTACACGCTGCTCATCAAGCCAGGCTGTTGCAGCATCCCACATACAAAAAATAGAAGAAGACTGGCACAGATGTTAGTTCGGCAGCAGTCTTCCTTAAGCAAAAAGAGGAAGATTGGCAATAGATGTCAGCTCGGTGACAATCTTCCTCTCCAAAAAAAAAAAAATGCTATTGTATACTCAGCCCTGTTCTGGACACTGGGGATGCAGAGCTAAAGGATACAGCCCCAGCCTTAGGAGCTCACAGTTTATTTAGGGGAAATGAACAGATGAATAAACTAATAATAATTACAGTATAAGGATGAAAGTATGTGCAGTAGATGAGCTTGGAAAGCATCTTCTTTCTTATAACTCCGAATATTTTAAAACTAGATTTATAAATAAAAAATAATTCCTTTCAAAAAATCCAAGTGGGAGCCCAAGATTTGAAAGATTCTCCAGGCAAATGTTATACACATTAATCTGTTCATTGTTTTCTTTTGTGACTCCTATATTTATTTTGTGGAGGGACTCTCCTTCTAGTATTACTTGAAAATTATTTAATGGTAGTGCCTAAAACCATTGGCTTAGGAGTAATAAAGAAGGCATAGGTTGTTTCCTTGCCATAGAACAGTAATTAGAATTCATCCTATGCCAGTAGTGTGTCAGTAAGTAGTTGCCATCTGGAGTCCTATGTAAAATCCAAGCTGGAAGGCCTTTGGTCCAGTTTTTAATTAGAGTATCTGTGACTTGGCTCATTCCTTTGGTCAGAAGCCAAAAACAGTCCTCTGGAGTCTGGGATTGAGTCAAATTATCCTTTCCTGGTATTGAACCTATTTCAGACAGAGAGAATTCTTAACTATGATTTTTCATTTCTCCCTTTTTTACTGGTGTAATGTGGAGTAATGGATATAGGTGTTTCTGCTCTTGTTATTCTTATTTTCTTTTAGTTGGACCTCAGAGGCTCTGTTTTGTAGCCCTTCGTGGTTGATAGGACAGCTGTTTTTTCTTTCTCCTACTATTTAGAATATATCTAAACAGTAACATCTAAAAGTTTAAAGTATGTGTGTATGCTTCTCAAATGTGAAGAGAGTG
Organism: Ceratotherium simum simum; assembly: GCF_057802395.1. Lineage (NCBI taxonomy): Eukaryota > Metazoa > Chordata > Mammalia > Perissodactyla > Rhinocerotidae > Ceratotherium > Ceratotherium simum. Next base: position 45,821,590 of record NC_141915.1, read on the forward strand.
AAGATGGAGGAATAAGATAGCACTTTTGCATGTTCATTCTTGAGATATGAGGATGTAGTTGGGGTAGGTGGAACATGGAACGAGTGATTACCCATCAAGTCAGCCCTTTGAGAAGTGTGTTTAAATAACATTTTACAAATTATAGATTCTTGTCACATTTTCATTTAGTAGTCACAATAGCTTTGTTAAATAGGTGTCATTGCTTGCTGCATTTTTAGGAAATTGAGACTTAAGAGGTTAAAGTTGCTTGCCCTAAGTCACATGGCCCAAATTGTACTTGGAGCCCTAGTCTTCAGACTACAAATTCCAGACTCTTTCCGCTCTTTCTTCTCCTTGTTATTATAGTATCAAGATCTAAGAGTTATCAAAAATAATCAAATCCATTGGTTTCTTATTTTTCCCTTTAAAAAAATTTAAGACATATAATTTTTGGCTACTTTTAATGGATTTTCATCTGAGTAATGTATGGGATGAAACTCATGTATAATGTAAAACTATAGCTCATTTATTTTTCTCATTTTTTACAAATGAGACCTCTGGCTTTGAAGTCCTTCCTTCACATCACATCTGATAAGTCACAGGAGTTTTCTCAAAGGACTGCCTGATAATCTATCTTTTAGTCAGTTTAGCGAGAGACTGGATATACTGTATAGCATGCTTTGACGTTTCTCTTTAAGTAGGCACACTATGATTTCAAATAATTACTGAAATTTCTACCATTATTTTTCAGGTTAACATTAGCAGAATACCATGAACAAGAAGAAATCTTCAAACTCAGATTAGGTCATCTTAAAAAGGTGAGTATAATGAGAAAATCTGTCTGGAGAAATGCAGTTTTTAATTTTTAATTAAATTTGGTGTTGAAGCTATTTGGTCATTTGGGCGAGTGTAATACTTTCAGATACTTGCAGAAATCTTGAGTAGTTGCTCTCACTGTCACATCTCGTATTCTAATGGTGGAATTCATGTCTTGCAATTTTTGAGTCAACTCCAGTACTCCACACAATGAGAATACTTTTTCCACCAAAGATGTACCAGTGGATAATTCTGTATTCCTTATAAAGCTTCACAAGTTTTTATCCTTATAGTAAAAATTAAATATACAATAAGAGCAGATGGTTCTAAAATTGATATTAAAACTTGTGATATTTTAAATCACATAGTAACTCTTATTTCTTGCCTAAACTGGCTAAGAACAGAAGATCTTGTACCAATTATATTGTAACACAATGGCATCTACATAGAATTTGTTATTGACATTGTTCACAGAGGCATCTTAAATGTAGATTGCTCATCTCTTAAATTTAGCAGCCCATACGTTTTTGGTAGATGCTGCTTATGGTGATGACGGTCAGTAAGCATTTAATAAATAGTATTGGTGTTGGTTGTTTTGTTCCCCACTGGGTTCTCAAATCATCTTGTTAAATCGGTGGAACTTAAGACACCAAGTATAATCCGTACTTAAAGAACAGAATCAGATAGAGACCTTGATTTTTGTAAAAAAGTGATTGCTTGCCTATATGTATGTACACAACATTTCTGGAAACTTACACAAGAAACAACTGGTTACATCTGGGGAGTGGGTGTGGAGAGGAGGGAGCAGAGGAACAGAAGACTTACTTTTCCTACTGTGCTCCTCTGTATCATTTGGATTTTATTTATTATTTTTCTATGGACTTGTTTTTTATGATTAAAAGTATAGTTCTAAAAAAAATCTTTTTCACTGCAAAACATCTTTCTTAGCTTTTCACAAGAGAAATGTCTGCTCTTGTTTTTTGAAATGAGATTCTCATAAGGTAAAATTTCCTATGTCCTGAGCTATTTCTTTCCTTTTCGCTTTAGGAGGAAGCAGAGATCCAGGCAGAGCTGGAAAGGCTAGAAAGGGTTAGAAATCTACATATCAGGGAACTAAAAAGGATACATAATGAAGATAATTCACAGTAAGCAACTTGGGGGTATGTTGGGTTGGAGATTGTTGAGCACTTTTTGATATGAATTGAATGGTCTAGAATGATGTTTTTGTTTAATATAAATTTGGTAAATGATTCCATGGTGTATTTAGCTCTATTATAGCTTGTAATACAGTTTTATGAACAAAATTATGATTTGTTTTAGTTTAAATATGTATATTAGGTTTGTATATTAAATATGTATGTATACATTTAGCATTTTTACACCAGTAGAGGTCTCTGAAACAATATAGCTTTGCATCTGTAAATGGTTGGGATACGCTATATTCAGATTTATCTGTGGAGCCTTACGAAAGGGAAGCATGGGTGACAGTGTGGTATTGTGGAAAGACTATTGGGTTGAGATGACACCTGGTTTCTGAATGACCTGTAAGGGCTATTCGGGTGTTGGGATTTTAAGAAAGTTTCTCTTAAGTTCAGCACATTAATTGTAGATAAATGCCCACCTAAGTCATTTAAGGGATTGAAACTGCAAAAAGTAGACTGCAAGTGGGAAATGGCTTCTATCCGTAATCTGTTGTTTCCCACATTTTTCTGACTCTCGAACATATTTTTTATTGACATCTCTACAGCTTGTGTATTTTTGTTTGGCTGCTGTGAGCCATGGACTTTTCTTTCTGTCACTTGGCAGGCAACAGTAGTTACCATTACTGAGCACTGCCTATGTGTCAGGCGTAGTGCTAAGTGCCCTTATGTTCTGTCATTTAATCTTCGCAATAACCCAGTGAGGTAGGTCAACTTTAATACATAGATCTGGAAACAAGCTTAGAGAAATTAAGTTCACTTGACCAGGGACCCATAACTAGTGTGACCAGACAAAGAGTTAAACTTGGGTCTGATTCCGAAGCTAATTGCCGTGTAGTAATGGCATCTCTGTCTACAAGTGTACCACTGTCTCAAAATCAAAGTAAAATAATTTCAGGATTGATAGTGGGGCTGTTTAAGATCAGGAACTAGATCAGGAATATTTTTAAAGTTATTTTTGCCAGAATCTCTCTTTTCTTTGTCTTATTGTTAGAAAATGACACAAGGTGGAATCCTATATGGGGAGAACAGTTATATCATGAAGACTTTATGTCTTAAAGAGAGATAACAAATGCACATATAGCATGTGACTCAGTTTATAAATCAAATTCATTTTTAAGGCCATGTTAAATATCTTGGAATTTTATCGTATGTAGTTGTGGAATGGTGGGAGCATGTGGGTCTTGAATGGTTGGGAGGAACCAAGTAGCACAGTTTGAAAATCCCTCATCTAGTGTAGTCTACCCGACTCATTTTATAGCACTGCAGAAAGGGAGGGAGGGCGGGCAACGAAGGTCACGGGTCTAATTGTGGCTGTGCTGAGACTAGCATCTATGTCTCATGGCTCTACAGCTAATGCTGTTCATTGTAATTATGCTGTCTCTTTGAACTGTACAACTTTCTTTATGCTCAGAATTAGCTATACTGGTGTTGACTGCCAAACTATTAGCAGCAGCTATAATCGTGTGTATCACATGTTAGATATTCTGGAAATTTTGCAAAATGGCAGATTGTGTAATCCTTGACCTCAGGATGTTATTGATTCCATTTCCACAGATTTAAAGATCATCCAACGCTAAATGACAGATATTTGTTGTTACATCTTTTGGGTAGAGGAGGTTTCAGTGAAGTTTACAAGGTAAGTATGAGGAACTGGATACAAAGACTGAGTTAAAGAATTGGTTATTACCCACTTGGAGAATATTTAGAATAGTGATAACTGTGGATTGATATCTATTGGTTGAAATTCAAAAACTTTAAGAACCTGTATCTTGGGGAGAACTGCTTCCAATAAACTTAAGTGACTAAGTGGATACAATATTTTACCCTGTTTTGAAGTTTGAAAAATAAATAAAATTATAGGTTTAAAAAAACAGGAAGGAAAAGTAACACCCATTTCTGGATAGTGGAAGTATGGTGATTTTTGTTCTGGCTTTGTACTTTATTCCTCATATACATTTGCTAGAAATGCATATGTGTTACTTTTATTTTCATTAAAAATTTTTTTTAATTTATTTTTTTAATGAGGTACCATTGGTTTATAACATTGTATAAATTTCAGGCATACATCATTGTACTTCTGTTTCTGCATTGATTACATCATGTTCACCACCCAAATACGAATTACAATCCATCACCACACACACGTCATCCCTTTTGCCCTCCTCCCACCCCTCCTCCCCTCTGGTAACTACCAATCCAATCTCTGTCTCTATGTGTTTGTTTGTTGTTGTTTTTATCTACTACTTATGAGTGAAATCGTACGGTATTTGACCTTCTCCCTCTGACTTATTTCGCTTAGCATAATACCCTCAATGTCCATCCATGTTGTCACAAATGGCTGGATTTCATCGTTTCTTATGGCTGAGTAGTATTCCATTGTGTATATATACCACATCTTCTTCATCCATTCGTCCCTTGATGGGCACTTAGGTTGCTTCCAAGTCTTGGCTATTGTGAATAACGCTGCAGTGAACACAGGGGTGCATGTATCTTTACGCATTGGTGTGTTCATGTTCTTTGGATAAATACCCAGCAGTGGAATAACTGGATCGTATAGTAGTTCTATCCTTAATTTTTTGAGGAATCTCCATACTGTTTTCCATAGTGGCTACACCAGTTTGCACTCTGACCAGCAGTGTATGAGAGTTCCCTTCTCTCCACATCCTCTCCAACACTTGTTCCCTGTCTTGTTTATTATAGCCATTCTCACGGGCATGAGGTGATATGTCATTGTAGTTATGATTTGCATTTCCCTGATAGTTAATGATGTTGAACATCTTTTCATGTGCCTGTTGGCCATCTGTATATCTTCTTTGGAGAAATGTCTGTTCAGGTCTTTTGCCCATTTTTTAATTGGGTGGTTAGTTTTTTTGTCGTTGAGATGTATGAGTTTTTTATATATTTTGCAGGTTAACCCCTTATCAGATATATGGTTTGCAAATATCTTCTCCCATTTGTTAGGTTGTCTTCGTTTTGTTGATGGTTTCCTTTGCTGTGTAGAAGTTTTTTAGTTTTATGTAGTCCCATTTGTTTATTTTTTCTATTGTTTCTCTTGCCTGGTCAGACATGATGCTTGAAAATATGTTGCTAAGACTGATGTCGAAGAGCGTACTGCCTATGTTTTCTTCTAGAAGTTTCATGGTTTCAGGTCTTAAATTCAAGTGTTGAATCCATTTTGAGTTAATTTTTGTGGATGGTGTAAGGTAAGGGTCTACTTTCATTTTTTTGCATGTGGCTGTCCGGTTTTCCCAGCACCATTTGTTGAAGACACTTTGCTTTCCCCATTGTATATTCTTGGCTTCTTTGTCAAAAATTAGCTGTCCATAGATGTGTGGGTTTATTTCTGGGCTTTCGATTCTATTCCATTGATCTGTGTTTTTGTGCCAGTACCATGCTGTTTTGGTTACTATAGCTTTGTAGTATATTTTGAAATCAGGGAGTCTGATACCTCCAGCTTTGTTCTTTTTCTCAGGATTCCTTTACTTATTCGGGGTCTTTTGTTGTCTTATTGTTCCAAATAATTTTTAGGATTCTTTGTTCTATTTCTGTGAAAAATGTTGTTGGAACTTTGATAGGGATTGCATTGAATCTATAGATTGCTTTAGAAAGTATGGACATCTTAACTATGTTAATTCTTCCAATCCAAGAGCACAGAATATCTTTCCATTTCTTTGTGTCTTCTTCAGTTTCTTTCAGCATTGTTTTTATTTATTGATTGATTGATTGATTTTGATTTATTTTTTATTGTTTTTTTGAGGAGGACAAGCCCTGAGCTAACATCTGATGCCAATCCTCCCCTTTTTTCTTGAGGAAGATTGGCCCTGAGCTAACATCTGTGCCCATCTTCCTCTACTTTATATGGGACGCCGCCACAGCATGGCTTAATAAGTGGTGTGTCGGTGCGCACCCGGGATCCAAACCTGCAAACCTCGGGCCGCCGAAGCAGAGTGCGTGCACTTAACCGCTTGTGCCACCGGGCCAGCCCCTCGGCAATGTTTTATAGTTTTCAGTGTACAGATCTTTCACCTCTTTGGTTAAGTTTATTCCTAGGTATTTTATTCTTTCTGTTGCAATTGTAAATGGGATGGTATTCTTAATTTCTCTTTCTGCTGCTTCGTTATTAGTGTATAGAAATGCAACTGATTTTTGTATGTTGATTTTGTATCCTTCAACTTTAGCATATTCGTTTATTACTTCTAAAAGTTTTCTGGTGGATTCTTTAGGGTTTTCTATATATAAAATCATGTCATCTGCAACGAGTGACAGTGTCACTTCTTCCTTTCCAGTTTGGATCCCTTTTATTTCTTTTTCTTGCCTAATTGCTCTGGCTAGGACTTCCAATACTATGTTAAATAGGAGTGGTGAGAGTGGGCATCCTTGTCTGGTTCCTGTTCTTAGAGGGATAGCTTTCAGTTTTTCACCATTGAGGATGATATTAGCTGTGGGTTTGTCATATATGGCCTTTATTATGTTGAGGTGCTTTCCTTCTATCCCCATTTTATTCAGAGTTTTTAGCATAAATGGATGCTGTATCTTGTCAAATGCTTTCTCTGCATGTATTGAGATGATCATGTGATTTTTATTCTTCATTTTGTTAATGTGGTGTATCATGTTGATTGATTTGCGAATGTTGAACCATCCCTGCGTCCCTGGAATAAATTCCACCTGATCATAGTGTATAATCTTTTTAATTTATTGTTGTATGTGATTTGCTAGTATTTTGTTAAGGATTTTTGCTTCAGTGTTCATCAATGATATTAGCCTGTAATTTTCTTTTTTTTGTGTTGTCCTTGTCTGATTTTGGTATCAGGGTCATGCTGGCTTCGTAGAATGAGTTAGGGAGCTTCCCCTCCTCTTCAACTTAAAGAGTTTTGAGAATGCTCGGTATTAAGTCTTCTTTGAATATTTGGTAGAATTCACCAGGGAAGCCATCTGGTCCTAGACTTTTATTTTTGGGGAGGTTTTTGAGTACTGTTTCGATCTCCTTACTGGTGATTAGTCTATTCAAATTCTCTGTTTCTTCTTGATTCAGTTTTGGAAGGTTGTATGATTCTGAGAATTTATCTGTTTCTTCGAGATTGTCCAATTTGTTGGCATATAGCTTTTCATAGTATTCTCTTATAATCTTTTGTTTTTCTGAGGTGTCTGTTGTAATTTCTCCTCTTTCATTTCTGATTTTACTTATTTGAGCCTTCTCTCTTTTTCTCTTGGGGAGTCTAGCTAAAGGTTCGTCAATTTTGTCCATCTTTTCAAAGAATCAGCTCTTGGTTTTACTAATTTTTTCTATTGTTTTTTAGTCTCTATTTCATTTATTTCTGCTCTGATTTTTATTATTTCCCTTCTTCTACTGATTTTGGGCTTTGTTTGTTCTTCTTTTTCCAGTTCCTTTAGGTGCACTGTCACATGGTTTATTTGAGATTTTTCTTGTTTGTTGAGATAGGCCTGTATTGCTATAAACTTTGTTCTAAGAACAGCTTTTGCTGCATCCCATAAATTCTGGCATGTCGTATTTTCGTTTTCATTTGTCTTCAGGTATTTTTTGATTTCTCCTTTGATTTCTTGGTTGACTCACTCATTGTTCAGTAGCATTTTGTTTAATTGCCACATATTTGTGGCTTTTCTGATTTTCTTCTTATACTTGATTTCTAGTTTCGTACCGTTGTGGTCAGAAAATATGCTTGGTATTATTTCAGTCTTCTTAAATTTATGGATACTTGTTTTGTGGCCTAATATGTGATCTATCCTGGAGAATGTTCCATGTACATTTGAAAAGAATGTGTATTCTTTGGTTTTTGGATGTAATGTTCTGTATATATCTACTAGGTCCATCTGTTCTAGTGTGTTATTTAAGGCCAATGTTTCCTTATTGATCTTCTGTTTGGATGATCTATCTACTCGTGTAAGTGGAGTGTTAAAGTCCCCTACTATTGTGTTACTGTTTCTCCTTCTATGCATGTTAATAATTGCTTTATGTATTTAGGTGCTCCTATCTTGGGTGCATAGATATTTACAAGTGTTATATCTTCTCGTTGGATTGTTCCCTTGATCATTATCAAATGCCCTTCGTCTCTTGTTACAGTTTTTGTTTTAAAGTCTACGTTGTCTGATATGAGTATTGCTACCCCAGCTTTCTTTTCATTGCCATTTGTGTGGAGTATCTTTTTCCATCCCATCACTTTCAGTTTGTGAGTGTCTTTAGGTCTGTAGTGTGTCTCTTGTATGCAGCATATATATAGGTCTTGTCTTTTTATCCAGTCAGCCACCCTATGCCTTTTAATTGGAGCATTTAGTCCATTGACGTTTAAAGTAGCTATTGATAAGTATGTACTTACTGCCGTTTTTTACCTTTTTTTTTTCTCGGTGTTTTAGTAGGTTTTCTCTGTTCCTTTCTTCTTCTTTTGTTCTCTACCCTTGTGGTTTGATGGCTTTCTTTAGTATTATGTTTGGGTTCCTTTGTCTTAGTTTTTTGTGTATTTCTTATAGGTTTCTGGTTTGTGATTACCATGGGGTTCATACACAGTAACCTACGTATATAGCAATCTAAATTAAATTGATGGTCTCTTTAGTTTGACCTCTATCTGATAGTTCTACTCTTTAACTCCCCTCCTCCCACATTTTATGTTTTTGATACCATATCTAACCTCTTTTGTGATTGGTATCCATTACCCTCTTATCATGGAACTAGATAATTTTTCCTATTTGTGGTCTTCTCTTCCCCCTTAAATAAGTCCCCTTAGCATTTCTTGTAGTACTGGTTTCTTGGTGACAAACTCCTTTAATTTTTGCTTGTCTGGGAAGCTTTTTATCTCTCCTTCCATTTTGAATGATAACCTTGCCAGGAAGAGTATTCTTGGCTGTAAGTTTTTTCCTTTTAGCACTTTAAATATATCGTGCCGTTCTCTTCTAGCCTGTAAGGTTTCTGCTGAGAAGTCAGTTGATAGCCTCATGGGGTTTCCTTTGTATGTCACTTGTCTTTCTCTTTCAGCTTTTAGGATTCTCTCTTTATCTTTAATTCTGAACATTTTAATTATCATGTGTCTTGGTGTCGGCCTCTTTGGGTTTATCTTGTTTGGTGCTCTCTGTCCTTCCTGTACCTAGATGTCTGTTTCCTTCCTTAGGTTAGGGAAGTTTTCAGCTATTATTTCTTCAAATAGATTCTCTCCCTCTTTGTCTCTCTTTTCTCCTTCTGGGACATCTATAATATGGATGTTAGTGCGCTTGATGTTGTCCCAGAGGTCCCTTAGACTGTCCTCACTCCTTTTAATTCTTTTTTCTTTTATCTGTTCAGCTTGGGTGATTTCCTCTAGTCTTTCATCCAGTTCACTGATCTGTTCTTCGGTATCCTCTGCTCTGCTTTTAAGTCCCTCTAGTGAATTTTTCATTTCCAGTTTTGTATTCATTTCTGATTGGTTCTCTTCTATATCTTCCATTTCTTTGTTGACGTTCTCACTGAGTTTATCCATTCTGCTCCCAAGATCAGTGAGCATCCTTATCACTCTTTGTTTGAGCTCTCTCTGTCGGGTAAATTGCTCATTTCTGTTTCATTTAGTTCCTTTTCTGGGGTTTTGTCCTGTTCCCTTACTTGGAACGTATTCTTTTGCCTCCTCATTTTGCCTCTTTCTTGGTGCTTATGTCTAAGTATTAGGTGAGTCAGCTACGTCTCCTGATCTCAGAGAGGTGACCTTTTATAAGTGATGCCTTATGAGGCCCGGCAGTGTGCTTCTCTCTTGTCACCAGTTCCAAATGTTCCAGGAGTGACCCCTCTGTGGGCTACATGTGTCCTTCTGTTGTGGTGGGGTTGCTTTTCCCATAGGTGCCCAGGGAGGCTGAGCAGTCCCCACTGTCCAGCTGGTTGTAATTCTCAGCTGCGTGTAGTTGTTGTGGGCCCTTCAGTCTCTATCAGTTATGGGGAGCGCCAGCACAGTTGGCTGCAAGGTCTAATAGTACATTCCTGTTGCAGTTTTTCTATTAAGTGAGTAGGCCCCCAGCATGGCTGGTTGTTAGGCTCAGGGGCTTACAATTACTGTAAGCCTCTGGCCTATAAGGCTCTTGTCAGCTCTTTGAGGATTGCAGCTGGGTGGGGCTAGCCTCAGGCATGGGAGCACCCCATTGTTTTAGGCTTTGTAAGGTAGGGCCAATCCCCTGTGTGGGTCTTTGAGTAGCGCAAGTCTTCTGCAGCTGAGAAGTCCCACCATCCACAAGTCCACACACACGGTCAATACAGTCCTTCCCCACGTGCGCGCCCTGACCCACTGAAGTGGACCCAGTCTCTCCAAGGCAGGAGCCCCACACACTCCACCAACGCCCCACACTCTCCACCCGCTCCTTGTGCACGCCCTGCCCCACAGAGGTGGACCCACTTGCCAGGCTGCGGAGAATCCAGTCACCAATCTATGCAGGCCCACAAGTTGCCCAAGGGTTTGCTGTTGTGTGGGGCCAGTCCCTGGCTGAGCTGGATTAAATCGGTGGTCTAGTTGGTGGGGCAGACCCTGGGCTAGCAAGCCCCAGGGAGAACTCCAATGGCCTCTGTCAGTGTCTGTGTCAGCACGCCCACACCAGGCCACAACAATGGCTGCTGCCAATGTCCCAGTCCCTGGAGAGGTGTCAGCTCTCGTGGAGATGCACTCAGAGTCCGTCAGGTGAGTCTGTTTTCACCAAAGGACTGTGCACCTTTCTTTCTGGTGATTTTAGGTTGCTTTCCGAAATGGGTGAATTTGTGCGTGTGCCCTTTAAGGGCTGGCTTTAATTTCTTTGTGAACCGGCTTTTCTGTGGGTATTCCCAAATCTTGTTAGCAGCAAGCAAAGTCAGATATTATGCTACTCGGGCCGGTTGTGCTGGGTCCAAAAAAATGCCTATATTGGGCACACTCCCCGGCTCAGGTCCCCACTCCTCCAGGGAAGGCTGTGTACCGTTGGTTTGCTCCCGGGCGGTCGTGAAGCATTGCGGCTTGTGAAGGTGGTGTTTTTTCTCTCCAGAAGGGAATTTCTGCCTCTTCGACCTCAGTTAGGATTGTCATTTGTTGCAAGGGTTCCTCCTATCCAGTTTTCAGTTCTCTCTCAGGGGTAATTTTTCCAAGAGTAGTTGTAAATTGGCCGTGTCCGCGGGAGGAGTTGACTTCAGAGTCCACCTATGCCACCATCCTGACTTCTCTTCCAAAAAAAAATTTTTTTTTCCTTTTTTTAATTTAATTCCCCCCCCCCAAAGCCCCAGTTAGATAGTTGTATGTCATAGATGCACATCCTTCTAGTTGCTGTACATGGGACGTGGCCTCAGCATGGCCAGAGAAGCGGTGCGTCTGTGCGTGCCCAGGATCTGAACCCGGGCTGCCAGCATTGGAGCGTGCGCACTTAACCGCTAAGCCACGGGGCTTGCCCCCCAGTTTTGTTTTTAATATAGTAAAGCTGCATTAAAGTTAGTTTTTATTTGAAAACTTGCTTTTTGTTTTAAAAATGTTCTCATCTTCTAAGTCAGAGTGTTTAGTAGCACTGGCATTCTGAAGGAGTGTCCTGGCTTAGAGTGCTTCTGTTGGGCCAGCAAAGTGCAGACTATAATGCCTCCAGTTGATTTTTACTAAATGAAGAATTCAGCCAGTTTTAAATATACCTACAGATCTGTGTCATGTTCCTCAGCCACAGCCTCCTTAAGTTTCTCTGGGTGTTCCCGGCACCTGGCTTTTAAATGCAGAATTGGTTTATTAAGTTGTCTTTACTTCATTGCCCTGGTAATTCCCCCTTCTGTAAGGTGCAGCTTTCACTGTTATGACTTATGTTATGACCATATGAATTTATATATGGGAAATCTTTTCAGTAAAATAGTTTTCATTTCAGAGAAAAACAATAGAAACTAGTTCTACGGTTTTCTCTTTTTTAAATGTTTATTTTTTGTGATATATACATAAAACTTACCATTTTAACCAATTTTAAGTATACAATTGAGTGGCATTAAGTACATTCACAATGTTGTGCAACTGTCATCGCTATTCATTTCCAAAACTTTATTATTTTTGGTGTACTGCTGGGTTTGATTTTCTGGTATTTTATTCATATTTTTTATTTGTGTTTCTCAGTGTGACTGGCCCATAGTCATCTTTTGTCTGCAAGCAGCGTCTAGCTTTGATGTCATCATTGCCCTAGAGTGAGTTGTGAAATTTCTCTTTTCCCATGCCCTAGAATGCTTTGCATTGCATGGGAACTGTTGGCTCCTTGAGAGTTTGTTAGAGCTGACTCATAAAATCACCTGGGTAGGTGTCATTTTAGGGGCAAATTATTTAACTGCCTTTTAAATTCCTTCTACAAATATTGATCTATTCAAATTTTCTCCCCCTTCTCAAGTCAGTTTTGGTAATTTAAAAATTTTCTGGAAAATCTTTTATTTTATCGTGATTTAAAAATATAATCTACCTTAGTTATTTCTCTTTTCATATGGAATGTTTATTTTTGTATCTCTTGACTGATAGGCCAGAGATTAGTCAATTTTCTTTTTTCTCAAAGAATCAACTTTTTATTTTGTTGACCTGACCTACTGTTTGATTTGTTTTCTGTTTCATTAACTTTTGCTTTCAATCATTCCTTCCTTCTGCTTTCTTTGTTTTTTTCATTCTTGAATCGTATGCTTAGCTTATTTTTTTATTTTTGGTAATTTCTTTTATCATGGTGAAAAACACATAGCATAAAATTTAACGTCATAACCTCTTTTGAGTGTACAGTTCAGTAGTGTTAGGTATATTCATGTTGTTGTGAAACAGATCTCCAGAACTCTTTCATCTTGCAAAATTGAAAGTCTACCCATTAATCAACAGTTCTCTTCTCCCCTTCTCCCCATTCCCTGGTAACCACCATTCCACTTTCTATTTCTATGAATTTGACTCCTTTAGATACCTCATGTAAGTGGAATCACAGTGTTTGTCTTTTTGTGACTGGCTTATTTCACTTAGCATAATGTTCTTAAAATTCATCCATGTTGAAGCATGTGACAAGATTTCCTTGTTTTTAAGGCTGAAGAATATTCCATTGTATGTATATACCTCATTTTCTTTATCCATTCATCTGTCAGTGGACATTTGGGTTGCTTACTTCTCTTGTCTGTTGCGAATACTGCTGCTTTGAACATGCGTGTGCAAATATCTCTTCGAGACCCTACTTTCAGTTCTCTTGGCTATATACCCAGAAGTGGGACTATTCCTTTTTTAAAGTCATGAAATTGATTCTTGGTGCTTCCCAGTTACTCGTTAGTGATTTTTTCATGCTATTTTTTTCTAACGTATTCTTGAAATATTTTAACATTTCTGAAATCTAGGTGCTTCTTACAAGGATGTGTACATTTAATATAGTTGTTCTTTTGGTGTTCTCCACTTTCCAAAAAGCCCTTCTTAAATCAGTGGTGGATCATAGTGTCTTGGATTCAGAAATATAGTGTCGTGGTTGGAAAAAATGATACTTGTAGTATCCTTAGTGCTCTTACAAATTAGGTGGTATTTAATTTGGCTTTTAATGGCTTGAAATGGTTCTCTAGTGTTAAGTCATGATGGTATATACATTCTTGCAGGTAGACTTCAGACTCTGTAAGAAAAATACAGTTCAGAAGTTTCCATTTCTGTGAAATAAGATGTTCTGTTTGAATTGAGTGGTTTTATGTTTTAAAAAATACTAGTTTAAATTTGGCATAAATTAGAAGTTTCTTTTATAAGCAACCCTCTCTTGCATGCAGTGCTTTCCTAGAGGTGGCTTACATTTTAAAAGATCTGTAGAACAGTAATTACCACTATTTGTGGGCTGTATATCCTGCTCCTGTTGCCTTCATCTGTTCCTACATTTGTGGAAACTAGCAGATGGGTGGTAACAGTGTTGGAACTGAAGTAGTAAGTTTTTAATCTGAACTTTAAAAACTAAGAAAAACTATTCCTTCTAAAGGAGTTCTTCAATAAATTCTTTTGTATAGGGGAACTCTCTTGTGTTAAAATGCTACTTACTTTATCAAATTGTGATTTACACCCAGCATCGTCAAAAACCCATCTGTTACCGTTTTTAACCTCATGATATAGCACTACCTAGCTGACGCGGGACTTGCCAGCATTCGTGGTCTTTGGGGAAAGCATGTCCCTCTCTTTGGGCAGTGCTGGAGAAGTGACTTGATGTGACTAACTTTAGACATTGTTGAGATCAAAAACTGCTTTTTATTTACCCAGCATATAGGGGTGGGACTAAAAGCAGGGCTGTTATTTGTTTTTGTTCCTGTTTTTATTCTGATAAACACAATATAACATTACAAGGCTGTTTTCAAGAGGTATATCCTGAGGGGTTATTTCTCAAGGAGGCAGACAGTCTAGGTCCTCAGCATTTCAAAAGTGGCAGGACTTACTGTTGAAACATGTCAGGTCCCACTGTCAGCTGAGGGACGAGAGACAGCCTAAGGCAGAGAGGTCCCAAAGAGGGTAGATGATGTCCAGAAAGAGAATTGTTTGGAAGTGACTGTTAAGGCATGGGCTGTCTTTCTGTTTGTGGTGTATGCTTGGTTTTATTTTCTAAACCCCTTGGTGCCAGTACGTCTGGAGACTTCTAAATTATCTGATCACAAGTTTCAAGAAGATGGTTGCAACTCTGAAACAAGTATGTGTTATGTTGTCGTCTGCTGCTGGTTTTATTTAATAATGTATTTTGGACTTTGAGTATTTTGATCTCTTAAATAGAAGCTTCAAGTCAGTTGCCTGTAATTCTTGTTATTGTTTATTCAGAAAATTTATTCCTTTTCTTTATAGGCGTTTGATCTAACAGAACAAAGATATGTAGCTGTGAAAATTCACCAGTTAAATAAAAACTGGAGAGATGAGAAAAAGGAGAATTACCACAAGTAAGTGATATTGGAGTGTCTGTCTGATTTTTCAGAATTTAGTAGTAAGAGCTGTAGTTTGAGCACTGTGTTGAACTTTACACGCATTGTTGTTGTTTCATTTAATCCTCATAAGTGTCCTAGGAGAGTGAATAAATTTTCCATCTTACTGATGAGGAAAATGATACTTAGATAATTTGAATAACAGTTAAGAAATGGTTGAGCTGATATTTAAATCTAGACTTCCCTTAATCCAGAGCCCATGCTCTTAACCTCTCCTTCCATTGTGTGTCTAAAATTAACTCCAACAAACAAGTAAAGCCTCAGAAATCATTGTTGCTCGTGTGTAGAAACCAGATGAGAGTGTCCCTTAGTGGTCTGGGGTCCCTGGGGAGCTTTGGGTGGGGCTTTTCTGCTGCTTCAGTCATTTCATTATGGAGGAGATGGCAGGGGGACCTGGTGTGCCTCAGTGGTACTTGTTGGACTTTTTGAGCTCCCCAGTGCTGTGCTTACCTCCCCTTCACAGTTTGCCCATCTCAGAAGTTCTCAGTCTTCAGTGTTCCGCTTATTGGGCTTGCGTCTCTTCAGAATACCACTGTGGCAGCCCTCATCTATACTTGGGGTGAGGGGTGGGAGGGTGACTTCTTCAGAATGAATAGTTATTACATGTACAGGTGTGAATTTCTTTGTTCTTCTAATGTCAGGTTTGTCTGTTTCCCCCCGACCTTCAGAATGTTGGAGTTCATGACTCATTTGCTTTGGAGGCCACACAGACTTAATTTGCTGTTAGGATCCCCACTGGGCTTAATATTATTTCCTTGTTGTAGGTACAAGTACTGAGTTATACATGTCCTGCCCCTGAAAGGAGGAGACAGTCCCTTTTGATATAAACAACCTGCCTCTTTTCTATGAAAGCAATTTTATTTTATTCTTATAAAATAGTACTTTGGAGGGAAAAAAAGCAGTGGACTTTGAAGTATCTTTAGTTGTCTGGTAAATCTCAAGGGGAAAATAAAACATTTCTACATCATCAACCAGTTCTTGGGGCACGGACCGAGGCAACTCTTGCTTTATACCTGTTGTTCATCAGGGTCCCAGGAACTCTCCTATTCCCTGCAGATTGACAGTGGTGCTCCGCACTGGAGAAGAGAAGGTTCCTGTGGCATTAAGAGAAGTAGGGCTTAGCGGAGGTAGGAAAAGGGATGATGTGTGGTTTATGCATGGCACCCTGCATGTTTACATTACGTGACAGGCAGCTGCAGTCCAGATGCTTCTAAGGAGCAGTTACATTATTATAAGTACATTCCAGTCACTTGACGTGCAGGGACGAATGGCATGCTGCAGTGAATGCCAGAAGCACTTGAGAGAAGGAAACCACATGTTGTTCTGACCAGTTATTAATGAGAAATATTTCCATTATCTGGAGACTCTCAGAGTGCCTAAGGGTGTTGGAACAGTACATGCTTCTCTTTAAAAATGCCCTCTAGCTCTCCTTGGAGCTTGTTCTATATATTATGTGTGCACTGACCACTCTATACCAGTTGATACCACTGTACTAGGGATCAACCTTGGTCAACCTTGAGAAAGTAGTTGCTATGCCAGGATTTATGCGTATTTTGCCTAGTCTCACTATCCAGCTTTTAGGCTGACCTTAAACAGAACTCTGGTGGTGAATGCTGTAGTTACTGCAGGTGGGTGTTCTGCTCACCCTAGCCTTTTGAAACAGTGAGAGATTGAAACCAGGACTGTGTACCTCCTTGATGCATTTGGCAAGCAGTTTGAGTCCTGGTGGGTATGGATTGGGTGTCTTTCTCGCATTTCTCTACCAGACAGAGTCATAGAGCAAGAGAAGGGGATTATCCCATTTTTCTGAGTTTTTACTGGTCCAGCTCCAGGCTCACAGTGATGACTTCCTGCTCTTTGTTTCCTCAGCAGAGGGGGGAATCATGACACATGAGCACTTTCTGTGGAGCCATCTGGGCAAGGGCCATTTCCCAGTTGAGAGACATACTGGGGAGAGGATGTGCAAAGTTCTTATGAACTCCATTCATCCTTGAGGGGAAATTCTTAAGCGCTTCTACCCTTCTTTGAAAGATTTTGCTTGTTAGGTGGTATGAAATCATATTGATGAATTTCAAGGTACAGATAATAGTGAATTAGCAAAATGTCATTAACTGCTTTGAACTTAAAGGAGGCTTATGTCAAGCACATAACAGATTTTAGAAGATGCTTTAAAAATTCAGTATTAAACTAAAAAGTAGTGCACTTTAGTGTTGTGGTAACATTATAAAATATGAAAATGCTACTATTGCCATGTTAAGTACGGTCTTTTTTTTTTTTTTTTTGTACTTTAACACCTTTATTCTCCTCTCAGTATAAGAATTGTAGAACATTTTATTTCCATTTAACACCCATCTTCAGACTTACATGTTGTTGATTTTGTGTATTTTAATAAAGTAAGGTCTTTTGATTGCTTTTCCTTTCATGGGGATGACTTCCTAGTCCCATCTGGAATCAAGATATTTATTTGGGTAAAAAAGAAGGAAAAACTCAAACAAAATAAAAGGCTGCTGTTTTGTTTAATTTTGAGTTCTGTTCTACATTGCCTTTCCTCTCCTCCTTCCCCCACAAAAAAAAGTAAATTGATTGTTTTACTTTTGCATTATTAAAGCATTAATAGGTATTACTAGATTTCTTTAACTCTCCAAAATAACATATTGAAACTTTACAGTAGGAAAAATTTCATATAAAGCTATCCTCAGAAATAATTATATCTGAATTAGTATACTCTCTAATGTTCTAGGATGAAATCATTTTGAAAGTCTAAATATATATCCACTTATAAGAGAGTAAAAGACTAACACTTCAGTGGATGAGTTTCTTCGAGTTTCTTAGTCAAGTATTTGTGATGCATTAAATCCCTTGGATGCTAAGTTGAAAGTTGAACACATGAAGGACTTGGCAGAGCCATTGCCTTGCCTAATGAAGCATGAGAAGCAGGCTTAGAGCTTGACCTGACATTGAGGGAGTGCTTTCAGTGACACACAGCAAATTCCCTTAGTTGGCAAGGACTTTGAATGACACTTTCTTTGATTCTTTTTTTTTTTTTTTTTTTTTTTTTGGTGAGGAAGATTAGCCCTGAGCTAGCATCTGTTGCCAGTCCTCCTCTTTTTGCTGAGCAAGATTGGCCCTGGGCTAACATCCGTGCCCATCTTCTACTTTATATGTGGGACACCTGCCACAGCATGGCCTGATAAGTGTGCAGGTCCACGCCCAGGATCCAAACCTGTGAACCCCGGGCTGCCGAAGCGGAGCGCACGAACCCAACCGCTACGCCACCGGGCTGGCCCCCCTGATTCTTAATTTTTACCTCTAGTTTCCTCTGTTTTCTGTACCTTGACAGAGAAATTGGTCTCTACTCTGAAATGCACAAAATCAAAAAGTTAAAACAAAAGGGCAGAGAACTATAGATTTATAGCATGCTAGGATAAGAAAGGACTCAAACAGTTGTATATTTGGTCCATAGGTTTCTAAACTTGTTTTTTTTTTTTTAAGAACATCATCTCCTTACTAAATGCATATTTTACCAAATGAAATGTTACGTGGAATCTTGATATATGAAAAAGAACAAGTGTGGAGCTGCTTTGGTGGAATGGGGGTTTGGGCAAAAGCTGCATTTGCTCAGTGTCTCCATAGGGGCTCAGGAGGCATCTCTCTCCAGGGAGCACCTTTTAAATCTTCCAATCCAATGCAGTCGTGGTGAAGCCCAGAGGGGTGGCCTCACGGAACTCGGATTCCCTGGAAGCCAGGTTGATTGGTCCCAGTGTAGCGTGTGTTCTAACACTGCTCTGCCTAAGTGCTGGCAAGTCTTTCCTTTTCAGAAAGACATAAAGATGATGAAATGAAGCATCAGAAGAAGCAAAAACTGACAAAAGTAGCAGCTTGAAAAATAAACCTAGTCTGTTTCCACTGGGGGCAAGAACATATTTAATTACCTTTAGATTCCTGTTCCTCTCTCCCCCTTGCCCTAATTGTTTCCTGAGGTTTTTTTACTTGAGTACTTTCTGTGTATTTTCGGCATGCTGGAATACACCAATTTCAGAAAACATCACTTTTTTTTTTTAGTTTTATTTTAACATGTTATGGAAAGTTTCTCTTTTCTGGCTCTTGCCCTAACAAAATGCCCCAAACTAAATTGTGCTATATTTACTTAAAATATAATAGTTTCCTGTTGCTCTCTTTGTGAATAAGAACTAAATACTTTAAAAATTATTGGTAATTATAATGTATAAACATGTTCTGTTATCCTTTTAAATTCAGTATATGAATGTCAGATTATATTTCTGTTCCTAATCTTATTAAATGATTTTAAAATGGAAAAGTACTAAAAAAGATGTTAATACATATGTGTAAATTCTTGTTCTAAGAAAACTAGGTTTTCCATAATTTCAAATTTTCTATCAATTTCATATTTTCTTTGAAGAAAGTAAAGCTGATAGCCCTTTAAATTCTTTTTGTAAGGAGTAGGATTTAGAAACAAAGAAACAAATACAGACCACTGCTAATTGCCTTATATAAACGGTAATCCTTTTATCCAAGGAGTTTGCAGGCTAAAATTGATCTCCTTGATGTAACCCCAAGATGTAAACATTTATAGATATGAAGGATCAGCTTTAGAGGAGAGAAAAAAACATTGTCTTTATGATTTTTAAAGCTCTGTTATTTGGTTATAAATATGAAAGAGGTAAGATTGTCATAGAATGAACTTGAAAGGGATAAAAGGTTAGCATCCATTCATTCAACAAATATTTGAGCACCTACTGTTTTCTCAATAGCTTGGTAGATACTAGTAGAGAAAATAGGATGAGGAAAGATAAGGGACCTGAATGGAATGAATAGGTGAAAACAATGCAGAAATGAGAGAATATTCAGGAGTATCCTTGACGAGTTCTCAAAGACAGGCTACAATTCACAATGTTAATTTTCCATTTTGTTTACAGGCATGCATGTAGGGAATACCGGATTCACAAAGAACTGGATCATCCTAGAATAGTTAAGCTGTATGATTACTTTTCACTGGACACTGACTCGTAAGTGCTGTGCCATGTTAGCTTAGCAGTTAATTTTTTTTTTTTGCAGTGTGTTGACTACTCATGGAATAGAGTTTAAATCGGGGTCCAGGAAATACTCTCTGAGGGAACCAAATATATGTATTTATGGGCAAACGATCACATGTGAATTCAGATTTGGGCCAGCAAGACATCTCTTGGCCACAGGACATGTGTGGTTGTGTGCTGGTAAATGTTTAACAACCAGCTTGGTGGGGGGAGGAATAGGGCTAATTTGTAGTATTTGCCAGTTTTTGTGGTGTAAATACTCTCGACGTGTCCATTTGCAAGCTACCAACTTAAAAAAATCAGCTTTATTGAGATATAATTTACATACCATGCAGTTCTCCCATTTAAAGTATACTGTTTAATGGTTTTTAGTATATTCACTGATATGTGAAACCATCAACATAGTCAATTTTAGAATATTTTCACCACCTCAAAAAAAAACCTGTACCTTTTGTTATCACTGCCTGTTCTGCACCTCGCACCCCCAGCCCTAAGCAACCACTTATCTACTTTTTGTCTCTATAGATTTCCTATTCTGCACTTTCATATGAATGGATCATATAGTGTGTGGACTTTTGTGACTGGCTTCTTTCACTTAGCAGGATGTTTTCTCAAGGGTCATGCTTATTGTAGCATGTATCAGTACTTCATTCCTTTATATGATGGAATATATTCCATTATATGGATATACCACCTTTTGTTTATCCGTTCATCCTACCAACAGTTTAATAACCAGCTCACAAAATTCCTGAGAATTTAACTATCAGCTCTTGGACACTTACATAAATTGGTGCCAGAATACCACTGACATGCACCAGTGAGTGTGGACTGTTTAAGAGAGTCTCTGCCCCACCCTGGAAACTCTGATGAACACTGACAGGCCTTTTAAAGGAGTACCAGCAATGTGATTTTATCACAGAATGAGAATGAATGTGGCACAAATGAAGGCATAGCCCAATGCTGCATGTTAGGTTCATAAGCTTATAGGATGTTAGAATTGGAAGGGATCTCTGTCAAGCCTTCTCATTTTATAGGTGGAGATTTGAGGACCAGAGAAGTTAAATGACTTTTACGAAATCTTTAATAATCTTAGGGATTGTTGTGTTTCATTACCTGGTATAGGCAGGCTCTAGCACCTCTGGGTTTATCCAGGAGTTTAGAGATAGTTCAGCATTTGGAAATGTTTTCTCTGTAGGAGTCTGAACTGAGCTAGAACATACCCTAGGTCTGGCCTGGAAATGTTGCTCTTAGCCTCCCAGGGTGATTCCAGGAGTTTTGGCCTGTTTCAGATAGCAGCTGTCTCAGAGGTTGCTGTGCAGAGGACCATAAATGCTATGCATTTAGAAATAACCCCAAAAGGAGACTGTAACTCCCTTTGGAAACATGAACTATCCCTTCTTCCATCTGCTTGGGCATTTCCCCTTTCCAGTAGGGTGGCCCTTGCACCAGGCATAGCCATGTGTTTTTAGTGTGGAGTGGAGTTCAGAAAATATCTAGTTAGAGAGCAGGTCTTCACAGGATGACTTTTTTGTTTTGAGTAAATTCCTTGACTACTAGGTAGACACCCCTCCCCCTCTCCCCCCCAAATGTAAGTACAAAAACCATTTCAAAAATAAATATAATGACTTGGATTATCTGCTATTATGAGTTGTGTACACACTTTTAATTAAGAAATTGAGTTGATTCTGTGCTAGTCTTTTTTTTTTTTTTGCTGAGGAAGATTCGCCCTGAGCTAACATCTGTTGCCAATCTTCCCCTTTTTGCTTGAGGAAGATTCACCCTGAGCTACATCTGTGCCAGGCTTCCTCTATTTTGTATGTGGGTCACCGCCACAGCATGCCCGCCACCAAGTGGTGTAGGTCCGTGCCTGGGAACCAAACCTGGGCTGCTGAAGTGGAGTGTGCTGAACTTAACCACTAGGCCACGGGGCCGGCCCCCTCTGCTATTCTTGAATTGTTTACTTTGTTCTTCCTATTGTGTTTATGATGAATTTTCACCAAAAATAAGTCTTCTGACAGCTGTTTGGATATTAAAAGTTAGATGTTATTTTCAGCTTGCATTGGCTCAAAGAATAAATCCACTAAGCATGAGAGTCTGTCTCAGATTTCAGTGTCTCAGATCAGAGAATCAATAAATTTCAGACGTTTGTTCACCAAGAGGGTGCTGCCATGCCCTCTGTATGTTTCATAAGAAGCATAAGCTATTGTTCAGTTTTGGGATCCCACAGGACTGTGTCTGTCCACATTTCATTGCACTGCTTTTTGAAGGCTGCAAATTGCCCAGAGGCCCGTAGTGCTAGTCCTGAGCCTATTTGCTCTCCGGTCTGCTCCTCACTCTTCCCCTGTTCTGCATCTTAGGTGAGGTGATCCTTGTAGACTGTTTACCAGGTTCCTGTGTCAGTTGCTGTTCAACTGTGTTCAGCCACTGGGGAGACAGAGATGGTGGAGGGTGGAGACCCCTCCCCCACTGTGGTTCCAGTTTCCCTTGGTGACCCTGGGTTCTGGCTGCACCATCTCCTCCCTCTCGCCCTCTGGCCTTAGGGTGCTAATGGCTTCCTGCTCTAGATGATCTCTGGGCTGCCTCACTGGCCAGTTTGTCTTCTCAGCTCTTCCATCATCTGTGTGATCAGTTCCCTGAATTAAAGCCTCTGTTTAAAATATTCAAGTGATTTTTGTTTCCTGGCTAGACCCTGAGTGATATACCCACATTGTCACAGCTTACAATAGTTTGAAAGGTATTCATCTCTCAGGAATACTCAAACAGTTCAAGAAGCCTTACTTAAGTTTATAACTGCCTTGGAAGATAGATACACATGACCCTTAATGCCACGGATGGTATGTAGTTTTAAATTTGGGTCTGTGTGATGCATTGATATAAATGAAGAGAAGAAACCCATACTGTGTAATAACACATTTGTTAGAACCACAGATACTGTACTTTTAAAAGCTCTTGTATACCTTGTGTTTAGCAAAGAGAAATTGTAGTATAGTATTGTATTAGACTGCCAGGAGATGTAGTATGCAACTAGTCCTTGGGACCTGGGCAAACGCTAGATCTTCTTCACTATCAGCACACAGGCTCATATAAAATGTTTACAGTGAGAATTGTATACTTGATCACAATGGAGCATGACGTGGATGTGTGAAGGAGACTCTTCCAAAGAGATCTCTAGCTTAAATACATTACAGTTCTTGTCAGTATTCTTATAGTCTGTATTCAAGAAGAGGTATGCCATGGATGAACTTGAGCACAACAGATTCCAACATGCAGGATGTGGAGGCTCTTCACCAAGAGAATAAGCCGTTTTCTTCCTATAAAGCACTCAGGTTGCAATACTGGGTAAAGAATAGAAGGGTATTTGAAGGGACAAAGAAGAAAGGTGTGAGAAGACAATTGCCTGAAGTTCTCACTGGGGCTGCTTCAGTTCATCTTAATCTGTTTGCTCTTCTCCTGTGGTCAAATGTTGGTTTATTTGTCTTTAGGTTTTGTACAGTATTAGAATACTGTGAGGGGAATGATCTGGACTTCTACCTGAAACAGCACAAATTAATGTCGGAGAAAGAGGCCCGATCAATTATCATGCAGATTGTGAATGCTTTAAAGTACTTAAATGAAATAAAACCTCCCATCATACACTATGACCTCAAACCAGGTAAGTCTAATTTTTAGGAGACAATGTTCGTGGCTTTTCTTTGATCTTATGGGTGACTTTTAATTTTACAAAGAGAATTTGGTGGGAGCCAAGAAGGCCTAATAACATCTGACTTTGGATTGCCTGGGGAGGTGTGGGAGTGAGAGTCCTGGCCACGTGGCGCTGGGTTTAGGAGGGTGAGTCTTATTAAATGCTCTGGAGAAACAATGCCCTTGTCTGTAGAGCCGGGGCAGTTCATGATGTCAGTCCGATAAAGAACTGCTCTGGCAGGCTCAGTTCTGTTTTTTCCCATTACTCACCCTGTGCAGCAGTTCCTCTATTCCAAGTCTCTTTGATAAGTGCCCAAAAGTCAGTGACTTATTTTTGCACATATGCCTCCCATTTCATTAAATTCTGAGCAGTTTCTCATCTTTTTGTATGGCTATTATCTAACTTTGATAGTCATCAGCAAAGAGTAGAGGGCAGTTAGACTTCTTCCCTCTATTTTTTGTTGTTGGCATCCTTAGCTGTTTCTTAGAAGTCCGCATGTGTTCTCTGTAGACAGCTGTAACCAGCTTAGCTTGGGCGTTAGGAAGATGATTCCCATTTACCTCCTATGTGGCCCAGTTGTTAAGTTTGCTTTCCTTTTCTGATAGCTACATATCAAATCTCACGATTCACTATTCTTTAATGTTTTAATATATTTCATGTAAATATATTAAAAATTCATTACAATGAAGTGATTTTTAAAAAGATGGCCATTTTGTGATTGAGTTTTCCATCGCTGAATCCAATACATTTTCCTGCCATAGGAGCTGTAGGTGGCACTGTGGTACTAGCTTTGATTCCCTGGTATGTTTTCTTTGATTTTTTTCCTGAAAAAAATGTTATAAACAGGATGATTTAGAGATCCTTACTGAAAGTTCAGATGAAACTTTCCCACCATTTTTGACCAACCATACAAGTGATTTTTACTTTGGCAAGTTATTATTTTTTTTCCACTGCTCATAGTGGTGGTTTTGGCACATCAAGCAGGTGATTCTTGGAAAATAGAAGTTTGCAGCGAGATGCTGAGGACTCTCACCCAGCGTCCAGAGTCCAGATAGTTTATTCCAGGGATTTAGATGTTTGCGTGCAATAGTTTTTGTTTTTTTGTTTGTTTGTTTGTTTTGTGTGTGTGAGGAAGATTAGCCCTGAGCTAACATCCTCTTCTTTTTGCTGAGGAAGACCTGTTGCCAATCCTCCTCCTTTTTTTTTCCCCCTTTTCTCCCTAAAGCCCCAGTAGATAGTTGTATGTCATAGTGGCACATCCTTCTAGTTGCTGTATGTGGGATGCCGCCTCAGCATGGCCAGACAAGCAGTGTGTCAGTGCGCGCCCGGGATCCAAACCCGGGCCGTCAATAGCAGAGCATGCACACTTAACCGCTAAGCCACGGGGCCGGCCCCGCGTGCAATAGTTTTTGAGTCCGTTGTCCCCTTCTTGTCTGTTGTTACCTTGGGTATTTCTCTTAAACAGTAAGTCTGTTTTTATTCATGAAGATTTTATTTCTTTAGGTAATATTCTTTTAGTAAATGGTACAGCATGTGGAGAGATAAAAATCACAGATTTTGGTCTTTCCAAGATCATGGATGATGATAGCTACAATTCCGTGGATGGCATGGAGCTAACGTCACAAGGTGCTGGTACTTATTGGTAGGTATCCGGGGGATCTGCCAGGTTGGCTGGTGGATATGTGGCTGTGTTACTGAAGAGTTGGTAATTAATAATTAATATTTATATCCTGTCTGCTTAGGCAAAAATGCTGTAAACTAAAGCAGACTCTCCTCCCCAAATACTTACTGTCTTTTCAGCAGTTTGACTCTTTGGATTTTATTTATTTTATTTTTTCCCCCCAAAGCCCCAGCAGATAGTTGCATGTCATAGCTGCACATCCTTCTAGTTGCTGTTATGTGGGACTCGGCCTCAGGATGGACGGAGAAGTGGTGCCTCGATGCGCACCCGGGATCCGAACCCGGGCCGCCAGCATTGCAGCGCGCGCACTTAACCACCAAGCCACAGGGCCGGCCCGCAGTTTGACTCTTTGTATTTACATTTATTTGTCTTAATTTTTCTTTCCTTTCTTGAAAACCATTGAGAGAGAGATTATGTGTGGCCAGGTGTTTATGTGTCACCTCTGTATGACTGGCCCTACTGAGTAGGTAGAGAATGAAGTTGCTCATGTGTATATAAAGGATGGCTTTAAATTCTTTTCAGGACAAGTGCAGATCTCTCTCTTCATGGGTTAACGGGATAAGAGATTTCACTTCTAGAGTTGCCTGAGGTTGATGGACTCTCAGGAACTAAAGAGTTGTGAAAATCAGAATGTAAAATTACCGCAGCATCTCTTGCAATCTAGATAGGAAAAAGTGAGCAGTTTGCCAAGAAATTTATCCACCTCTGTCAGCCATGTTCTGAAAGGTTTTGAGCCACACTTCTTCCAATCTGTTGCCAGTCATCTCCCTAACCACCCTACCCTAGCTAGCTCTACCTGCCTGTTCTATGACCTATCCTGCTTCTGCCTAGTATTTCTTTTGATAGAACCATAAAAGATACCTGTGGCTCAGGCATTTAACTTTGTGATTGCAAAGGCGTGTTAATAGAGCTTCCTTTTCACTTCTGAGATGGTAACACAGAGCCACATATTGGAATGTGTGATTCTGAACACGGAGAAAGTCTCCAATAGCACTAAGGAAGGGGTAACGCATGCTATATTATACCCCAGGGTCAGTTGGTTAGGTCACTTGTGTTGAGGGCCCCTGGGCCTTAGCAGAATAGTGACTGTCTGGGAATGAGGGTGTTGATCCGAAGCAGAACAAGAGGGGGATGTCATTCATAACACACAGGATCAGCCCTGTTCTCATCAGTCCAATCATATTTAAGTTATGTATATTAAAGAATCAATCAAGTCCTGTTAAAAACACCATGTACACAAAATTTCTACTTTCCTTTGCTCCTTGTTGTTTGTGGAGATGGTACCTATAGTGAAAATCAGTTCCTAAATTAAAACTTAGAGATTCTAGATTTTAAATAGAAGCTACATTTACAGTGTTTATTCACTATGGTGGTTATTGTGGGTTAGTGTTCCTGTCACTAAATGGTACAAAAATATCTGCTGTTTGAAATTCTGGAAACAGGTCGATACCTCTGCTATATAAACTCAGTGGAACTTGGATTTGAGCTTTTTGTTTGATAGCTTGTTTTTTTGAAAAGGTGAGGATTTTTAACATTTAAATTAGTTATCTCATTGCTACCTATTGCTATATTTGCTGACCTATAAAAATTCAGTGATTGGCATTTAAATAAAAATTATATGATGTTTGAGATTTGCTTCTAAGTAACCTGTTTGGGGGAAGGAGGAGAAGGGATGTATGTGAACAAAGATGGGTCACATGTTGATAATTATTGAAACTAGATGATAGTTACTTGGGGGTTTATTTTACTATTCTTTGTACTTTAGGTTATATTTGAAGATTTTTTCATAATAAAAAGTAAGTTGGAGAGGGGGCTTCTGAGAAAATTTAATTTTATGGGTTTCTATGAAGGTTTAAAAAGTCTCCATATTGGTGGAAACATTGTCATAATCACTGTCAATGTGTCATCCTCCTATGATGTCCCAGAGAGATACAGATAGGACATAACAAATTCTAAGTGACTGTTCGCAGTAGTTGGTTGTTCCCGAATTCTTATACATTGAATACTGCTTTTAAATAAGTGACTAGGCCTAGAGAATCATTTTTCTCTGAGGATTTTATCATGATGGAATATGCAACCATGTTTGTTTTTTTTTAAACACAATTTAGTGTAGTATCATAGAACTGTCTTTTACTCTTCCTCCCAAAGTCCTCAATGGGGAATTAGAATACTTATTATTTTCGGTATTATTTGAATGAAGATCTAGTTTATTTCTTCATTTACAGATGGGGGAACCGAGACCTAGAAAATGATTTGCCAGATTTGTACTATCAAGTGGCAGTTTCTTTTGTATTCTAAATATTTGGCTAAATTATTACTCTGCATTTGGACAAGTTCAGCAACTCTGTTCTTCGCCACCACTGACAAAAACTTATGTTCTTCCCCACCATCTCCACAAAAAAGTTATAAATACATTAAAATCATCATTTTAGAATCAAGTTTCTATTTATTTATCCAAGGTCATATTTAAGTTATATATATTAAAGAATCAAGGGAGGTTTTGGTGGCATTTGGAAGAGCTGTTACTTTTATAAGTTCTTTTTCCTATATTTTTATTTCTTTGCCTTCTCCCCCTCTTTGTGAGGGGGATATCTATATCTATATTTTCATTTTTCAATGTGTATTTTGGCTAAAAGTTTTCATTGTGAAATAATAATCTGGGTCACTGGTCTTAATCAAACAAAAATGTCTGTTAAAAATAATAAGAAACAAGAACACGAAACTAAACTTTTTTAAAAAAACAGAAGAGGGGCTGGCCTGGTGGCACAGCAGTTAAGTGCGCGCGCTCTGCTGCGGCGGCCTGGGGGTTCGCAGGTTCGGATCCTGCCGATGTACCGCTTGTCAAGCCATGCTGTGGCGGCATCCCATATAAAGTAGTGGAGGATGGGCACGCATGTTAGCCCAGGGCCAGTCTTCCTCCGCAAAAAGAGGAGGATTGGCATCAGAAGTTAGCTCAGGGCTGATCTTCCTCACAAAAAATAAAAGTAAAAAAGAAGCCCATCATCTGAACATTTTCTCTCAACTCTTGTGATCCTCTTCAAGCTATAAGTTTAGATTTTTATACCAGAAGCACAGCAGGGTCTAAAATAAAGGGTTTTTCACAGAATTGATGTTGCCAGCATGAAATGTACAGAAATCGATCTGTTATCTTCAGAATTCTGCCTTCCAGCTGTGCCATGGCTAAGACTCTAGGGAGTGAGTGTTAGCATATTTGTTTGGTTTCCTAAATGCTAAGAGGCACTTACCTTCCACACTATACAATTTGGTGTGGTTGGCTGTCCAGCTAGTGTTTTTAGAATCCAGGGGTGGGTGAGGAGGGAAAGAATTCAGATGAGGGTTGAGTTGTACTAATAACTAGTTTGTTTGGCTTTTTCTGCACTATTTCTTAGTCTTCTGTTAAGCCCCAATCACCCTTAAAGTAGGAAGTGTAAAATATACTTTAATAATTTGGACTTTAATTATTATATATTATAGTTATTTCCAGTCCAGATTTCCAAAAGAGGCTACCTTAAGAAGACAGAACAGCTGTTCCCCTCAGAGATTTGTATTGGGTCCTGAATTCATATGGACTTTTTAAAATAGTTATTTTTTTAGAGACGTCCTCTTTACCCAGCATGAAAAGACACCCATACCACTTCTGATTGTATTTTAGTGTTTGTTGATGCAGCCATCATAAAAGGGAATGTATTTCTTTTGTGCTCTCTCCTCCTTTTTTAAACTTGTTGAATGACCTTTGCATTAGGCACCATCCTGGGAAAGGAGGCTGGGGTGGGTAAAGTAGGAACTAGGGAGAATATTTACCTCTCTCAGTAAATTGAGAAATGTATTTTCAGGCTTTATAGGACATTACTGCCTCCTTAAGTGAGAGTGTATTTTCATTTTCTTTTTCCAGCTAGGTCTAAGTTGCTTTTTCAGCTATTAAAATTCAGATATTTTTATTTTCAACAAGGTCTTCTCCTTTGCCTTTGGTACATATCTTAGATTTATACAGTCGTTTTTCTAAGAATTTTAATTTCCCTTTTGTCTCAGGTATTTACCACCAGAGTGTTTTGTGGTTGGGAAAGAACCACCCAAGATCTCAAATAAAGTTGACGTCTGGTCAGTGGGTGTGATATTCTACCAGTGTCTTTATGGAAGGAAGGTAAGGAAGAAGGTTGGATGTGGTGGCTTGACTTCCTTCTTGGGTGGCTCATGTATACAGTGGCATGGTGTGGGTTAGTCTCTTGGAGTTAATCATTGGGTTATATAAAATGGAATCCTGAAAGTTGTAGTTTGGAGAAAATACAGACTTAATATGCATAAGCAGAAATTTTCAACCCTAGGGCACCTAATGCATTCTGCTGGGCTGTTGAAAACATGCATTTTTTTTGCTGTTCTCAATTAGATCCAGGATATGTTTCTATTCTGATACTATGTGTAGGAATCAAATGAAGTAGTTTATTTAAGTGTACTGTCTTCCCAAGAGCCATTCTTAAGGGTCCCAAGAACTGAAACTTGAAATATTTGCAGGGCTCTTTATTCTCAACCACCCGTTAGTGAGAGCTGTTATTAGTAAAAGCATGCTTTATATTTCTATACTGGGGAGGTGGTGTCAGAAAGTATTCATTGTCTGTTACCTCTCATCAAGGTGATGATATATCATTTGAACAAGTAATAACTTAGGTAGTAAACTATGCCTAATGAATTTTCATGTTTGTTTTTTCCTTGTGAGCATAATACCTTATAAATGTATATATTAGGATCCAGTTGTCTAATTATATTCATGTTTCTGCTGTCTGTGTTTGTATGTTTCAGTGCTCCCCATTAGGCTGTGGATATAAGTCATGTGGCAGTTCTGTAACTCCCCTGGAATCTTAATATTTTGATTACGATCTCGAGACCAAACTCTTAATTCAGATTTCAGCTTCCTCTTTAAGTTCTCCTTGGTCTTTGTTTCTTTATCCTACCTCTCTAAGATGGGGAAAGTATTCAGAGATAGCACGGGTTAATTACTATAATGTGGAAGTACTGCTGATAATGGTGTCAGAGGTTATCTAGAAAGAATTGTTTGTGATCTCTCAGTAGAAACACAGTAGAGATGACACTAGGCTTGAACTTATTTTTTAAGAGTTTATTAGAAAATGGCAATTTGGGGCACAGATGAAGCCACTAAGTAGCCCCAGCTGTGTTTTTTCGTACTCTGCCCTTACCCTTCTACTCTTGTACTTCCTTTTCCATCTCTTTTTATCTGTGCCTTGGGTCTAACGCAGGTGCCTAGGAGCACACATATGTATTAAGCCCACGGGTATCACTCAAAGCAAGAGTTTGCTGGTTCCCGCCCTGAATCTTCTCTTCTTTGCTGTAAGCAAAACTTAGCAGAGGTACTAGGATATAGCAGATGCTGCTTCTGGTCCCAGCTCTGCCTTATATTAGATGTTGGACTGTGAGCAAGTTCCTTAAGCTCTGAGCCTTTGCACCTTTATCTATAAAATGAGAGAATTAGAGGAGACAGTCTCCAAAGTTCCTTCTAGTAGTTCTTATTGAGACACGTCTTCTCCTTTCCCTTCCCTATGGTTTTGAATTGTGTTCTCATTAATTTTAACCAGAGGCCCACTTTTGTTTGTTTTGTTTTTATATGATAGCCTTTTGGCCATAACCAGTCCCAACAAGACATCCTACAAGAAAATACTATTCTTAAAGCTACTGAAGTGCAGTTCCCACCAAAGCCAGTAGTAACACCTGAAGCAAAGGTAAGTTTTGACCCGTTGGCCAGCGGAAATGACTGCTTTGCTTTCTGTATTATTTCTCTGGGTAATAGTGGAGGCATTATTCAATACAAAATTCAGGAGTCATTAAAAACATCCTCCTCCTTCTAAATGCATATTTCTTCAACCCCTATACTCCCCGTCTCGTCCCACAACAGACATTTATTGAGTGCCTATTAAGCACTAGTTACTGTTCTAGGTGGTGGAGAAGGAACTGTGAATATGTAGCAATGAACTACAAAGACAAGCTCCCTGCCCTTAAGAAGTTTACCTTCCACTAGGTGAGACAAACAATAAATAAAAACAGATACGTTCCAGATGGTAATAAATGTTATGAAGAAAATAAACCAGAGTAAGGAGGTGGAGAGGTGGGAACCCCTTTTTTGATGGCATGGTCAGGGAGGGCCTCAATGATGAAGTGAGGTTTTGAGCAGTCGTGAATGATGTGAAGGTGTGAGCTGTGTGTAGATTTGGAGAAGAATATTCTGAACAGAGAGAAGTGAGTAAAGCTCAGATGTGAGTGTGAGCTTAGTAGACCCACAGGGCAGGCCGGGAGCCAGAAGGGAGAATGGTAGGAGAGGCAGCAGGGCAGATTATGTGATGGAAAGCACTGGAAGGTTTTAATCAGGGCAACAGATTGCTGTTTCAAAAGCCTAGACTGTAACTGTAGAAAGAGAATTCAAAGTAAAAGGAGTTTATTTGACCGGTATCCAACCCAAGAAAACCTGTTTAACTCCAGTTCCAGGTATCTCACTAAGAAAGGTTCATTTTTAAAGGCCAAGGATTATTATGTTCAGTTCTGTGAATTTGTTTTTATCTTCCAAATGCTTTAATCAACCAACTACCTATAGGTGTCTTTGATTTTGGAAAACCAGAATTGGTATTATACTTTTGTGTTTTATTAATTAAATGTGGGAAAAATAGAAAATAAATCATTTCATGTTTTAGTTTTTTTTAATAGACTTTATTTTTTAGAGCAGTTTTAGATTCACAGCAAAATTGAGTGGAAAGTTTAGAGTTGCCATATACTCCCTGTCCCCACACACGCACAGTGTCCCCCACTGTCAACATCCCGCACCAACGTGGTACATTTGTTAACGATCAATGGACCGACATCAAGGCATCATTATCACCCTAATGTAAAGTATGGACTTTGGGTGATAATGATATTTTAGATTTTTAAAAATCAGTTCATTTGTTTGAAATAATTATGTTACAAGACTTTGATTAAGTAGAACTGTGGTTAAAAAGACAGATAATCTGGGCCGGCCCCGTGGCTTAGCGGTTAAAGTGCGCGCGCTCTGCTGCTGGCAGCCTGGGTTCGGATCCCGGCGCGCACCGTCATACCGCTTCTCCAGCCAGGCTGAGGCCACATCCCACATACCGCAACTAGAAGGATGTGCAGCTATGACATAAAACTATCTACTGGGGCTTTGGGGGGAAAATAAATGAATAAATAGAATCTTAAAAAAAAAAAAACAAAAAAAAAGAGATAATCTGTTTAAGGGCCTTTATGATAAGAGTTGTAGAAACTGAGACTACATAGCACTTCACACCTAGCACAAAGGAAACTTCTATGTTGGTAGTCAATTAGGATCCCAAAATCAAACCCCACTCACAGTATGTTTTTATGTCTTCACTATTCTTGGGGAGATAAGTCCTGTTCAGGTTTCCCTTTACTACTTAGGGATGTGCCTGATCGTTTGCTTATTGACCTTTCAGGGAAGAATGAGATACACAGGGAAAGGATTTACCACTCTGTGACACGTTGTAGTTTAGTCAGTGTCGGACTCCTCACCCTACGTGTGGTGGTAGTTTGTCATTACAATTCCCTCTTCCTCAGGACGTTCACTTGAGGCCATGGTTTGTAGATGCAAGACCATGAAGTTAGACTGTGCCCATGCAAACCAGCTAAGGCGAAGAGAGATTTTTGTGTTGGTCTTTGTGCTTTGGGGGCAGAGGTATTTAGAGGTTATGCCCCCATTCCCCCTCAGGAATGCCTCAGCCGCCTCTGTTTAGGAAGGAGTCAGTGGCCACAGAGAGGTACCGCTGCCAGTGCATCTCCTGATCTTCTCCAGGTCTGCCTGGTGGTTTCTGGGCAAGACTCGGAGCCCCTTCTCTTTAGGAGACGTTTGCTCTGGGCCCTGGCAGCTGCTACAGAGCCTCAGGTTTCCGGCTTGGGGTGCCAGGATTATCTGCTTCAGGCTTCTTCAAGAAACTTTCCTTTCAGGCATTTATTCGACGATGCTTGGCCTACCGAAAGGAGGACCGCATCGATGTCCAGCAGCTGGCCTGTGACCCCTACTTGCTGCCTCACATCCGAAAGTCGGTCTCCACAAGTAGCCCTGCTGGAGCTGCTATTGCATCAACCTCTGGGGCGTCCAATAACAGTTCTTCGAATTGAGACCCACTCCTAGGCCACAAACTGTTCAACACGCACAAAGTGGACAAATGGCATTCAGCAGCGGGTTTGGAACATAGCGAATCCGAATGGATCTCATGAAACCTGTACCAGGTGCTTTTATTTTCTTGCTTTTTTCCCATCCATAGAGCATGACAGCATCGATTCTCATTGAGGAGAAACCTTGGGCAGCTCTGGCCAGGCCTCATAGGAAAAGGCCGCGCCTGAGGTTCCGGCGTCATCGGCCACTGCGTGTGGCTGCTCTGAGTGAGGAAAAAATTTAAAAGAAAAACTGGTTCCATGTACTGTGAACTTGAAAACATGCAGACTCAGGGGGGTCCCTGATGCAGTGCTTCAGATGAAGAATGTGGACTTGAAAATACAGACTGGGCTAGTCCAGTGTCTATATTTAAACTTGTTCTTTTCTTTTAATAAAGTTTAGGTAACATCTCCTGAAAAGCTTGTAGCACAAAGGCTCAGCTGGGGATGGTGTTTGACTTCGGAGGAAAAAAGTTGCTATTGCCCGTTAAAGGCACTAGAGTTAGTGTTTTATCCCTAAATAATTTCAATTTTTAAAAACATGCAGCTTCCCTCCCCCCTTTTTTATTTTTGAAAGAATACATTTGGTCATAAAGTGAAACCCGTATTAGCAAGTACGTGGCAATGTTCATTCCAGTCAGATGCAGCTTTCTCCTCCGTCTGGTCTCCTGTTTGCAATTGCTTCCCTCATCTCAGTAGGGAAAAAATTGAGTGGGAGTACTGAGATGTGTGGGTTTTTGCCATTGGACAAAGAATGAGGTTAGAAGACTGCAGCTTGGAGTCTCTCTAGGTTTTCAACTATTTCTTCACAATTTGAACACTTGACGGTTGTCCCTTTTAATTTATTTGAAGTGCTATTTTTTTAAATAAAGGTTCATCTGTCCATGCAGTCCTCTTGGATTCTCTGAATGTAGTAACCATTGAAACTGTTCTAAAGGTAGGCAGAAATGCGCTGAGGAGCTAAATGCTCCCGAGATCAGGAGTTCCTACCCACAGTCTCTGTG
Organism: Ceratotherium simum simum; assembly: GCF_057802395.1. NCBI lineage: Eukaryota > Metazoa > Chordata > Mammalia > Perissodactyla > Rhinocerotidae > Ceratotherium > Ceratotherium simum. The sequence goes on from NC_141915.1 coordinate 45,856,081, forward strand.
TGCTTGCTGAACGGTGTACATTTCTTGTTAACCATGATATTAAAACTTGATCAGCACATAAGCTTTCCTTTCTTAGATCTTTTGACAGGAAACAACCTCCAGTCCTCTAAATTTTGTGGGTGTGTGCTGGTGTGTGTGTGTGTGTGTGTGCATGTGCACACACACTTTGTCTAACTCACTTTATTTAATAGATTCATCAAGTGGAGTTTAAAAATAATCTCAAGGGAAATAGGTTATTTTAAATATGAACATTCTTTTAGAACTAATTTTTTTAAAAATGTGGGTGTTTCTGAGATGTATGCTTAGCTGACGATGGAGCTACAATGGGCACTGCATGGCTCCACTGTGCCCTTGAAACAGCAGAGCACTCAACAGTAGAAAAGGAAGGAGGCCAGAGCCTGAACATGTGGTAGCCAGCTTGGAATGTTACTGACATATGTGGCAAGAGGGCTCAGCCAGAAATATTTAAAGATGCAGCATTCAGGCATGCAAGTTCCCTGGGCAGCGGGGGGAGGCAGAAAGGGTAAAGAGCTCTCAAATAACTCATGACTCTGATGTTTCTTTTACATGTGGCACTGGTGACACATTTTCTAAGACCTTTGTTTTGTGGACCTGCCCCTATCTCCCCTGTATCAGGCGATCTTAAGGGAAAATGGAGTATTCCAAATTGGAGAGAAGTTCATGGGTAGGTATTGTGTTGTGAAACTCTGAATGGAAGGAAGTCAGCACCAGAGCCCTTGGTGCCCCCAGCTTTCCTAAAGCTATTTTATTGCAATATATATTTATACACATGTGCGTGCACACACTTACACACACATATGTATGCCTACATGATATGTGTGTGTGTGTGTGTGTGTATAGTACCTTTTTTTAGCCATTACTTTCAAGCTCCTAAGCAGAGAATACCCGTGGGGTCTCAAAGGATGAGCACAACACCAAACAGATGGTGTAGGCATACGTAACTAGATGGATGAAGTTAAGATCGTGTTTAAACTTACTCAAAATATGAAGTTCTATTCCTTTTTTTCCTCCCTCTCATTCAATGATCTGGCAGGATTTTTTTTTTTTTTTTTTTTTTTACTTTTTTTTAAAGTTGAAAGAATGCTGCATCTTTAAGCTTTCCCTGTAACTTCCTGCCTCCTTCTCCCCATGGGCTTGTAAGTGAAGCTGCAGGACTTGATTTGTTGATCTACCTTTCCTGCCCTCGTCCCTGCAGAAGGGACGCCCTCTCCCCTTGCTTTTATTGGGTCTGGGGCCTGGTTGGGGCTGACTGGGTTTGGTTGAGTCTGGCCAAGACCTCTTTCCACTGCATGGACTACCCCCAGAATGCTGACCTTTTCTAGACTTTTAAGTAGCCAATGAAATCACTAAGTGGGGTTCTTCCATGTCATATTTTGTTAATATGGGTTTCACTTTTTCCAAGGATAATCCCTTATTGCCACAATGTTGATTTACTTTAAACAATGACAAAATGTGTATGAATTTGTAATGAAACCCAGCCAGACTGTGTTGGCCTTTCCCAATTTGAGGGGTGGGGAGGATATTAAAATAAGTTTTAAGAAGTGAATTTCCCAGCCTCTTGATTTTACTCTAGTTCTCCAGCTTCAAACAGAGCCGTTACCATCTAGGGTGTAGAGAGGGGATCCTGGTAGCCGGCCGAGTCCCAGTGGATATTGCAGGCATGATGGGAATGTATTGATTCGTGCAAGACCTTTTGTACCTCTGATGTGCCAACAGCCATGATCATGGGTGGGAATACAGCAGTGAACAGGAGAGGGAAGGCCCAGTCGTCAGCTCACAACCCAGGGGTGAAGGCACTGGGCCCCAGGAAGGGATGGAATACGGGGGTGTCCAAGGGGAACGTATAGGGCTCCGAATCTGCCGTCGTGAGATGAGCAGCTTTAAATGGAGAATTACCAGTAAGAACCGTATGCACTCCACTTCTGTGGCTGACCTGGACACGTCTGCTGTCTGTTTAGAGGGTTTGTGTCCCTCCTTCCTTTGTGTCCAGGAAGGACAGGTTTTCCTCCAGCTGAGAAGATTAGCAGTCAAGGAGCTCTTGTGTTTCTTAATTTAGAAAATAACTGTCTTTAAACATAGTTATCTCCTAGAATCCTAGACCTAGAAACAAGCCTCAGGTCCAGCTCCCTGCTTCTAAGAAGGCGAAGTTTACAACTACCTTGACCCACCTTGGCGATTTTTGCTTTCTGAGAATCTTTCCTTCCCTCCCTTAATCATTCTAATTGCCCAAGCTCTCTTTGTCTGTAATTAAAATCTGCCCCGGGGTAAGTGGGGGAGAGACATGGTACACAAACTAGTTGGGGTATGGGAAGTCCCTGCTTCCTAAAATTAGCTATTTTGTTTTAGTTTCTTTTTTGTGTGTGTGAGGAAGATTGGCTCTGAGCTAGATTAGCCCTGAGCTAACATCTGTGCCCATCTTCCTCTATTTTTGTATGTGAGACGCTGCCACACATGGCTTGATGGGCGGTGCATAAGTCCATGCCTGGGATTTGAACCTGCGAACCCCGGGCTGCCAAAGCGGAGCATGTGAACTCAACCACTACTACGCCGGGCTGGCCCCATGTTTTGTTTTAGTTTCTTAAGGCAAAATAAGCTAGTGGGTAAGAGTCTGGGCTTTAGAATAAGATCTGGTTCAAATCCCACCTCTGCAAGCTTCAGGGATATCTCCTTGCATGGTTGTAGTAAGAAGCGGAAATAGGTATGTAAAGTGCCTGGCACATACGAGGGGAATCAAAAACTATGGCTTAAAAAAGATTAAAAGATCCAGTTAAGTGGGATTGCTGGTCTGGAACCCCAAGTTTGCTGGTTGAGGTTCAGAGCTTTTCTCCTCACCAGGTTGTCAGAAGGTCCTTTTGCCTTGGGTAAGGGATGCAGACCTTTCAGGAGTCCTCTTCTCTGGCTTAAGATTCAATATCAACCCCTATCCTATGAAGTCAGCAGTCTTCTCTTACCCTGGATCCAAGACTTCCGGCTGAGTCTGGGAGGAGCATCTTTTAGGCCAGTGTGGCCCCCAGCCCAGCAGCATCAGCGTCACCTGGGAACCTGTTAGAAATGCATGTTCTCAGGCCCCCCAGCACTATTATCTGCGTCCCAGATGGCACGAGCACTGAAGGTCACAAGTCCTGCTGACCTTCCTGTCAGCCAATACAGTAAGGGTGGGGCAATCAGAGAGAGTAGCTATCAGGCCTTGTCTAAGCTCACCCAGCTGAAAGACGGAGACGACTGTTTTGTTTTCTGTGTTTAGCAATAAAAATGTTATCTTACTAGGCCTGATGTCATACATATGCTCTTTTATGGGGAGCCCCAGGAGGGCCCCTACAACACATCCCTTATACGACAATACACTCAAGAATCATTCACTTCTTTGGGCAAAGCTTCTTACCTTTGGCCTTCTGTTAAAATACATAACAGCTTACCAGTACCTTCTTGCGAATTAATGTATCACGTTTTTCTTTGACCTGAGGGGTCCAGGGCTGTAGGAGAGGGCTGAGACCTGGGCTGGACTGCAGCTCTTTGGAAGGGGTGGGGGAGGAAAGAGTATAGAAAGGTTGCAGGGAGAGGAGGAGGGTTAAGGAAGGAGTGGTTAGGGACTCTGGCTGCTGCTGAGCTCTGCGGGTGGGTTGGGGGAACCTGCCAGAGGCTGGGAAAACAGGCCTGGGAGCAGGTCTGGGACCTGGTTGGGGCAGGGAATACAAGAGCCCTATTGTGCTGAGGGAGCTCTGCAGGGGCCCGAGACAGGCTGCTGGAGTCAGCGAAGGGGTGTATGTGTATGTGTGAGGCACTGGGCAAGAGACCCCGTGGTGTGAAGAGGTCAGAGAGCAGCTGGCTGGCTGACTTGGCCCCACCCATCCCTGGCCACTGGTCAGACCTCCTGGGTGTGGAGGGAAGTGCCCAGCTAGAGAACGCTACCTCAGCCTCATCAGCCTCCAGGCACAGCCTGCAACTGTGGTGGCCTCCTGTGCTGTCCAGCCTTTTCACCCTTGGGGAGGCAGGCGCAGAGGGCAGTATCAGCAAAGGGAAGAGGCTCTGGCACTGCTGCTCTGCAGAGAAGTTTGTGGCTTCAACTATGTGGATTCACAGCCTAGGCACAGGCAAGGGAGAAGCATTTTACAGATGAGGAAACTGAGGCCCACAGAGATTTGGTGACTGGTGAGCAGGATCGAATGGGGAGGGACTGCAGGCTTGAAAATTTTGCGAGGTGGATTTTCTGAGTGCCATCCTTGGGCAGAGACTGCTGTGGGTGAAGGCTGCACCTCGGCTCCCAGCTGGAGGCATATCTTATCCTAATCTAGGGCACCACCCCACCCCGGGCTCTCTTCATTGCGTCCCAGCCCCTCATGGCTAGCCCTTCGAAATCTACTTGGAGGACCAGCTTGTGTAGTCCTGGGCTGGAACTGAACTTAGGCAGGAAAATTGGGGCATGGCTTCACAGAACATTTGTGCTTCAGGTTCCCCAGTTATCTGATCTTGTCATCTTGCTTTATAGATGATGAAGCAAAAATCCTGCCCTGACCCAGCCTCGGGCAACTCTATATCTTCCTGTTCGTGTGTCCTAATTGACAGGTGGGAAGATCCTCTGCCTTGACTTCCTCATGGTCACCGTAAGGTTGAAGGGGGTGGGAGATGTCAAGATGTTTCAGCAACTAAAAAGTAAAAAGCAGAGGGTGTTCTTAGATGCTTCCTCAGTGTCCCAGGGGCCCCTGGAGAGATGTCTGCAGGACCTAGAAGGCCCCCCAGTGCAGGCCTTGGCTTGTTCCTTGAAGGAAGCCAGTCATGGAGTCAGACCAGAGCCCTGTGCCCTAAGAGAAGGGCATGCCGCTGGGAAGCATGAAAAGGAAGGTCTTTGCCTACAAGTTAATTTCAGGAGCCATTGCTTCTTTCCCTCTGCAGACTCTCAGAACCCTACCCACAACCTTAACACTAACCCTGCTCCTCAGCCCACGTTAACTAGACAAAACTGTGCCCAGTTTTCGAATCTGGTAGAACAAGATGTCAGGAGAGCCCCTAGCGAGGACTGCATTCAGGTCACAACTCTCAACTTGCTCTGTAACCTTGGGCCAGGCACTCACACTCTGAGCCACTGAACTTCATGCATCCACTCAAAAGACATCTCTTGAGAGTCTTCTGTTTATAATATGCTGGGCTAGGCTCTGTGGGAGGTAAAAAGGTACATCAGACTTGGCTCCTGCTTTAAGGAAGGTTATCATTTAGAAGCTAAATGTGATAAATGTTAGCTGGGAGCTGAGAAATTCTGTAAGAGCAAGATGAGGTCCCTGGGGATTTGGGAGATGATGGTGAGCTGGGCTTTGAAAGATGGGCAGAATGAAATAGAATGCGAAGGGGCAGTGTTGGCAGCAAAGGGTCTTTCACACTTTCTGTGGTCTTCCCATATGGAATGGTGGTCACGCCAAGACCTCTCCATGCCCTCTCACAGCTCCAGGCCTTGGCCATCTGACCATCTTTGAAAACTTGAGCGTCACCTGCAGTCTTCCTTCCTGTGGACTCACAGCGCCTGTACGCCTTTCCCTTACTTCACTGCCTTGTCCCATGTGTGCTCACTTGGCACCACGAGAGCTGGCCCCTCGGTAAGCCCAGGGCCTGGGTGAAGGAATGACAAATAGTTGGCCTGCTGCAGCATGGTGCACAGAAGGGGCAGTAGGGCTGGACAGGTGGTGGTGAGGGACCTCAGATGTGAGACTGAGGAGGAGGTTGGGGCAGTGTGTTAGGTACAAGTCTGGTTAGGGAGTGAACAGATTGGGGCTGGACAGGGACAGCCATGGAGCCTGCGTAGCTGGTGCCAGATCCTCAACAGCTTGTTGAGTGTTTTTCAGATTTGTTTGATGGCAACCCACACACAGTAAAAAACACTTATCTCAACCCAATACATTTCACAGAATAGAACTTAGTTCTGATATTTACTGTTTTACTTCATTTTTAAAACACTGGTCACTACCCATTGGTGCCCCAGTCCACTTCTTGCTGCTTCACTGGGGGCTGTGTAAGGTCTGGCCAGCCTCTTGGAGCTGCAGTGGCGGTGGTGGGCCAGCTGGATGCAGCCATCTGGCTCCTGTTCTGGTCAGGGGCTCTATTCCACTAGGGGCCTAGGAAAGGATGGATCAGGGGAGGTTCTGCCTCTCTGCAGAGCAAACCTCCCGCCTGTTCTGCCTCCAGGCTAGGATCAGTGTGAGCCACAGAAGGCTGTTGGCAGGGACTGGGCCCAGCTTTGCTTTGGAGGGTCAAGAACTGAGACTAGAGAGACCTCATCCTGCCTGTCCTTACTGAGGTGGGGAGAGGGAGACAGGGACCAGGGACAGCCTCAGATGACATCTTGAGGAGAGAGGGAGATGCAGAAGCTGCCAGCCCAGCCAGAGCTGTGGACCAGTGTAGCCTCGACACCTGACTCAGCCCCATCCTCAGTTCAAGGACAGGCTCAGAAGAACAGCAGCTCCAGGTTTGGAGAGGCCCCTGTAGGGCAGACAGGGTGATGTGACGTCCCTCTCCCCTTGTTCTGGCACCAGCTGGGTAGGGCAGTAGAAGGTTCTGGGAACTACATCCCACCCACTGAAGCTAGTTCTTCAGCTCGGCTCTGCAGTCCAGTCACCTCTTCCTTGCTGGGGTGCCTCAAGCCAACCTCTGCCTTCTCTGAGCCGCCACCGGCCAGCTTGCTCCTGACCTCTAAAGCCTCTGAGTGGAGACAGGAGCCAGTGAGGATCCTAGATGCATTTGATTTGTGACCCCTGCTGCAACCTGGGCTCAGTCTTGAGCCCCCCAGCTCTGAGCTTACTTCAGGGCTCTGCCGATAGCTGTGGACATTACCTTACCATGGTGGCTCCTTCAACTGGGAGTCCGCGTCTAGACTTCTGGACTTATGGAGAGGAAGTCGGCGCTTCCTGCTTCCTGGAAGAGGTCCTGAGGTAATTATCTCCTACCCCTTGGGAAAGAAAGTGCTGGGGTTTGGAGTCCCTTTAACGGAAGTCTTCTAATACAGGCCTTGGGCTGAAGGGGAGTGGATACAAACTCAACAGGGCTCCAGAGAGCAGGGGCCCCTTCTAGGTGTTCTCCAACAAAAGAGAGAAGGGAAAGAACCTAGGGAAGGTGGGCAGAATTTTTCTTAGGTTATATTTGTGGCCATTATGGTAGACCAGTCTGGAGAAGGCAGACCAGCCAGAAAATTCCCCAGTAATGTAAATGTGGGAGAAATAGTTCCTTTAGGTTAACTGTCCCAAGATCGTACAACCTGGAAGAGGTGGAGCAAACCTTGAAACTTGGATCTGTAAGCATCCCAAGCCTGCCTTCTTCCTTCCTTTCGCCCAGTCCCTTCTGGGATCTTCAGTGCGGCGGACGAGGGGCTAGCCACGTGGACTTGAAGGGCACATTGCTTGAGTGGAGATCCAAGGGTGTGAGACACAGGAGCCCAGGGAGAGGGTAGGATCTGCCTAGGCCAGCCCTGTGCTTAGCCAGACTTTTCCCCTGGCATAGAAAGGTGCAGGGTGGGGAAATCTCGGATGCCCCTTGGAGTCACACCCCTTCTCTGGTTGCCTTCGGTAAGGACTGACCATGTCTCTCCTTTCTTTATATCCACCTATCCTACCTGGCCGCCCAGTTGCATTCTTCCTTGTCTTGTGTTCTCCTTTCTTAAGCTTTTAAGTTGTAGGCCTGGCCTGCCGGGGGTGTCCACAGGCATTGCTCTGCTCCCCTGGGCACTCTGGCTGGAGAGGCTGCCGAGCCCCAGAACCAGGGAAGAGGAGACTAATGTGAGAGGAACCCTAAGCACAGTGAGTAATGATACCAAACCTTGTATGTCAAAGGGCACCTGAGACTCAGAAGGGAAGTGGCTTTCTTGGGGACATGTGGCTAGTGAATAGCAGAGCTGGAATCCCAACTCAACTCTGACCCCCAGGCCTGGACTCACCCCACTGCCCAATGCTGGGCTATTTATGGTAATGCATTTATTAGCCCGCTAAAGTGAGCATGGAGATACTTCTAGCTGGATTAGTTTACACTTCAGAATATCCTTTTTGTATACAGTTAAACATGGAGATGTTCAGACAAGGAGGAGAGGTTGTATTGTTCTCTCAGGCAAAGGAAAACACCCAGTGTTGCAATCCTGATAAAACTGACCTGTGCAGCTCTCATGGACAGTGGGGTGGGGGTTGGGGTGAGAGGCAGGCAGGGTGAAGCGTAAGGAGTAAAAGGGAGACACCCTGATGTCCAAATGGCAAAGGAAGATGGGAAGTAGGGAGGGGACTAACCTTCCCTGAACATCTTTATCCAGGGACTGTGCCATGCCTTCATACATGACATTTAATTCTCCAGACAAGGTAGGAACTGCTGCCCCATTTACAGGTAGGAATTGTGAACTCAGAGAGAGGTTGAGTAACTCAGTGCATGTCACAAAGCTAGTAAGTGGGAGAGCAAGGATTCTCACTGGGGTCTCTCTGACTCCAAAGTCTCTGCTCCTTCCACTAAACTGGTTTTGAGGAAATCAGAAGACCCAGAAGATTGGCTAACAGTCAGTGTCTGAAGGAGAGCCATTCCTCAGTATCGATTCCACTACAGCAAATACCATCTTGGCAAAAATCCCTGGACTGGTCACAGACTTCATTAAGTCTTCAGCACCCAGCCTGATGCCTGGCACACAGCAGGCCCTTAATAAATGGCTGTCCAACTGGGCTTTCACAGGAATAGTGACGAGCCTTGCCCTTTGGAAGTAGATGAGGGTCTATGTGCTGGTGAGGGGTTCCTGTGAAAGCCCCAGCCCTCTCACAACACCCAGCACTCCTGCAGACTGTGGCTTGTTCTGCTGACAACTGATCCTGCACAGGATCTTTAAGCAGTGGGGGATTGGGCTGGATTCTCCACAGGGAGAATTGCCCAGTCATGGCCCAGCTTTCTGCCCTGCGAGCTCAAGATCTAAGACAGATGGTGGCCGCGGATATGGGCCCAGACAGACAGTCAGCAGAATACAGTGTGTAACTCTGGCATGCTGGAGCAGGAAGTCTCACCCTCTGCAGAGACTAGAACAGGGCCTCAGAGACTTGAACAAACATCTGTCCCTGCTAGTGCAGTGCACTTTCGTGCTCCTCAGCCCTTGAGCATCAGTCTGCTCTGCCTGGCATATGGCAAAAATTGTGTGTTTTCCCCACTAAAACCTTTTCTTGGGCTATGACTCTGCTCATTGTTGTTTCTCCAGCAGCTAGCACAGGGCTAGCAATCAGTGGTTATCGAATGAGTGAATGAAGAAACAAGCATCTCCTGTGTGCTGGGCACTCAGTGTACTGGTGCTGGCAAGTGGTGGACTTTCTGGGCCCACGTCATTCAACGCTGATGTCAAGTAGTTGGCTTCTGCCTTGCTGGTGGGAGGAATGCCAAAACCAAGCGAGATCCAACCCTGCTCCAGAACCTGGAGGGCTCCGTGGGAGCCCTGCCGGAGTCCCCTTTCAGGGGAAAGGGGACTCCTTGGTGAGGGCTGTGGCCAGGACATCCAGAGATAAGCAAGCAGATGGAAGCCTGTGTCTTCGAGAAGAAGTATCCTGTGTTTTGGCTGCTCAGAGAAAAAGAGAGGGCAGCTTAGCTGAAGCTGACAAATCTTTAAACCCCTTGTAGATATCAGGACTTGGAGAAACAGGAGGCCAAGAAGATGATCTTTGACGCAGCCCCATAGTGGTCAGTAGCCTGCAGAGCACTGGGATCCCAGGACATGCCACACCAAGATGTGTCCCACAGCGCAGTGAGCAGCAGTCACCAGGAGGGACTCGGCTCTGTCAGACCTGCCCAAGCTAGCTATGGAGTGCCAGGGGCTTCGTTGGCCTGGCTGTTAACCATTTTTTAGGGCCGAAGTGTGGATAGTGGGAATCTTTCTGGGGACTGTAGGGGATTTCAGTAGGTGCTCACTTCTGGGCCCTGCAGCCTCTGGACTGACATTTGCCAAGAATCTCTGCCCAGCAGAGATGGAGAGAGCTAAGTGAGCATCTCAGGTCCCTCACCCTCATTGCAGAAATGGGGAATGATTTACCCAAGGCAGGGGTAGTAAACAGGAGAAAAACATTTTGAATTTGTTATTTCCAAAAATAGCACCCAGGTGGACAGCACAGGAAACAATAAAACTTATATTACAGTTTTATAGTGTTTTTATTTGATTACTCATGGTGGGAGAATGTGAATCTTCTTTGCATTTAGGGTCTCTAAATGTCTCAGACCATCTCTGAGCCCAGAGATCCCAAGCGACTTTTTCAAGGTCATTTAGGGAATCAAGAGGTGGGTCTGGACTCCAACATCCTAACTTCCAATCCATTGCTCTGCGCTATGGTGACCTGTTGCATAATACGGAATAACTGGATTGTCTTCCCTTTTATGAAATTTCCATTTGGTCCTTTGCGATCCGCCAGCAGTCCGGTTGCTGGTGAGAGTGATGATGTCTGTCTTCTGGGACGTCCAGTGGACAGATTTTCCCCAGGATTCTGGATACAGCCCCAACTAGCAACAACCCCAACTTTGGGCCAGGGACGCTGACACAGGGGTCACGCAAATGCTAAAACAAGACGTGCAACTGTTTGCGCTCCGCACAGGGCAAAGGGGCCCTGCCTCCCCCTCCCCCAATCTGTGCCCGGGTGGCGGAGCCCTGGGCTCCGCCCCTTCCCCACCAGACCAGGGGAGCGGTTTTCCTAGGCGTGGAAGTAGCGAAAGCTCGGCGGCTAGAATCCTCGGCAGAAAGAAGCGGGATAGAGGGGGTGCCAGCAGCCTGGGTCTGGCCGCCTGGGTCAGCCGCGCGCCCCCGCCCCGCCCCGCCCGGCCTTGCAGCCCACGTCCCGCCACGCCGTGAAGTTTGCGGAAAGTTTTGCAGTCGCTTCCCCGCCCGCGCCAGCCGGGGAGTTGTGACGCAGCGTCTGGGGCTCCAGGCCCGGACAGAGAAGAGAGGGAAGGCGAGGCGGGGAGAGAGAGGGAAACGGAGAGCGAGGGCAAGAGCGCACGCGGGGTCGTCGTCTACCCCGCGGATCCTCCCCTCCCCCTTCCCCTCTCTCTCCCACTGGGCGCTCTCCAGTCTCGGCCCCAGCCCCGCGCCCGCACGCGCCTCCTCCCATCCCACGCTGCCCGCTTCCCTTCCCCTCTGCCCCTCAAACCCTCCTCCTGGGTTCTGCGCTCCTCCCTCTGCACTCCCTCCCCCCGGCCTGCCTCCTTCCCTCCGCCTTCCCTCCTCTCCCCGGGAGGCATCACTTCGTCCCGACCCGGAGGAAGACAAGAGCCCCTCGCGGGCGGTCCTCACAGCCCAGCGTCAGGTCTGCCAACGCGCGCCGCGCCGGTGCGCCCTTGGTCCCCGCGTCCCCGGAGCGCCGCGCCGTGGGCATGGGGCCAGGCCGGCTGGCCCCCGCGTCCTGGCCTCGTCACCTGCTGCGCTGCCTCCTGCTCCTCGGGGGTCTGCACCTCGGCTGCCCCGGCGCCTCTGGGGACGCCGCCGCCGCCCTCCCGGGTAAGGCGCTGCCAACTTGGCCAACTTCGGGGGCCGGGCGGGGGGAGCGCCGGAGATCGGGCCTCTCTCGATTTTTCCCTCCCCTTTTTATTTTTTTTCCAGGAGCGCGCGCGCGCGCGCGCGTGAGTGTGTGTGTGAGACTGGGCTTTTAAAATCGTCTCTGCTTTTCGGAAAGCGGGGGAGGAGAGGGGAGGAGCGCGCCTGGAGGTGGGGGAGGATCTGAGTGGAACCAGATGTGGCGGGCGGCGGGGGAGGGGAGCCCGGGGGTCTCGAGCCGCCTGGGAGGAAGAGGGCGGGGTCCGGGAGGACCCTCGCGCCTGCCCTCCCGGACCACCCGGCGCCGGCCCTGCCCTTGGCCCCGGGACCTGCAGGGCGCGCCCAGGGGAACCAGAGGCACCGGCCAGGAGTCCCCAGGCCGGTCTCCTTGCTCTGCCCCAGGACTGATGCGTTATTACTGTTTTCGAATTATTCGTAAGGGCTTGTTCGCCCTTCCTGGCATCTTGAGCTGTGTGTATTTTCTTTTCCACACTTGGTCTCCAAGGACAGCTTGTGGCGTGCAGCATCCGCACCGCTTGAATGTAGCTCTGTGGGGCAGTTTTGTGCCACCAGGATGCAGCGACAGGCTGGGCACCGTGTGTGGGTGTGGGTGTGGTGTGATGTGAGCGGCCCTGACCACACTGGCACCCCTCCAGAGTGGACAGATCTTGGGCGGCAAAAGAGCTGCTAAAGATGCAAAAACCCAACCAACAGAAAACAAAAAACCGAAGCTGTGCCTTATCTTTCTGCTGCTCTTTCAAAGGGTGACAGTGAAGTGTGGGGACAGACAGACGCCTCACCAAGAATCTGAGAGCTAAAGGAGCTTTGCAGGAGTCAAAGCTGGAATGGCCAGGGAGTGTAATTATTACAGCCCAGTGCTGGGCCCAGCGGGTCTTGCTTTGTGTTTAATTTGGGGATGGGGGTGAGCGAAAGAGGACAGTCAATGCAGTGTTGGCAGTTTTGTGCAAAGCTCAGACAGCCCCCTGGAGGGTCTGGGGCCTGTAGCCATGGCCAGTGCTTGCTGGGTTGGCCCGTCCGGTTGACGTAGGCGACCAAGACACGTATCTGCCCCGATTGTGCTGATGGGAGAAGTGGGGGCCAGGGTGACCCATATTCACACCCAGCAGAGCCCCCTGATGAATTCCAGACCCACCTGCAAACACAAACCAGGCAGTAACTCCCTCCCCACTGCAGGTCAAGGCACAGGCTGTCCCCTGCTGGCCTCACTCCTGCCTGTCTTGCTCCTCTGTGAAGAACTCAGAAGGCAGGCAGGGTGGGAGGGGTGGAGGAAGATGGCCATTCCAAGAGCCCTAGAGCACATTTTAAAGCCAGGCCCTGGGAGAGTCGTGGCCAGAGTGCTGACTCAGCCTTTTCCCCCATGGAGCTTTTGACAGAGGGAGCTGGAAATGCCTGGTGAGAGGCCCGGTCAGGGAGGATGCCTGCAGTGCCCCCTCTGCCTCCTCAGCTCCTCCTGGCTTTCCTCGCACCCCCTCAGGCTGTCTCTCTGGATTTGTAGCCCCCACAGCCCTGCGGGGGCCCCTTCCTAGTGGCATTGCATTGGTCACCCCTGAAGAAGCTTAGGTGTGGGTGGGGAGGAAGCTGGTGGGGGGGTGGCCTGGTCTCCACAGCAGCAGTGGAGCAGAGGACGGCGAGGTTGTTGCAGGTACTGTCCCAGAATGCTCCTCCTGTAGGCTGAATTCCTTCCTCATGCCCTTGTCCCTGAATGAATGATGGTCACCGCGAAAATTTACCAGCACCAGGATCCGAATGGCCCCAGGAAATGCTTGTGGGAGATAGGATTTGGCTTGGCAGGCCAGCGCTGCTGGGATGAAACTTACCCTGGGGAGGGGGGGTGCGTGTGGGTGGTATCCTGACCACCAGTAGGGGAGCCCTGTGGATGAGAGGATGGGGCACTGCAGCGCCCCTTGGGGGCGGCAGGGCAGCAGCACCTTCTTGGTGGGGGATGGCAGAGTCCATTTTTTCTCTAGCTCTGTGGAGTGCCCACAAAGCCTGTGGCTGGAAGACCTCTTTGTTAGTTGCCGTATTGATGCGTTTTTTGTAGCATTCACCGCTCAAAGCTGAGCAAAATACTCTGGGAGAAGGGAAGGTAGGGAAGAGTGTAAGATGTATCTTCAGAGAAAAGAAAATTTTGTTACAGACAGAAAAACTGGGTGGGGCAAAGGGTCATGGAGGATCTCTGGAGGGAGCTGGGTGGGACCAGGCTTTGCAGAGGCAGGGAGGGGAGCAGAGAGGGTGAGACCAGGAAGGTGGGCTGGGCTGTTCTGGGGATCATGTGGAAACTTGCTGGGCTGGGGTAGAGAGTTCCTGAGTGGGGTGGAGGAGAGGCTCAAGTGGAAAAGGAAGCTGGCCACGTGCCTGAGAGGCCAAAATGGGAGAGTGAATTGCTGGCTGGCAAACCCTGGAGAACCTCTTGGGGGTTCCGAGCAGAGGAATGAGGTGCAGATTGGAAAGAGGATTGCTGGGCCCCCCAGGGATCAGGCATCCAGGTCGAGGAGTGAGGAGACCTTGGGAAATCTTCTTTTGGGGACCGACTCTGCCATCTAAAGGACTGGGAGGGAGGCATTCCTTTTGAAAGGCATCAGGTACTTGCTTCTACAGCCAGAGTCCGCCAGACAGATCGCCTGCCCTTCTGGCCCAGCTCTGGTGAGTCACGGAATTCAGAGCCGCCCTCTTCTCACCACAAAACTCAATCTTCCTTGCTCCAACCCGCTTGCGTTCTGTGAGCTGCCAGGGCCAGGGTGGTGCCCAGCTGAGCTGTGGTTGGTGCTGGGATCAGACCTTCCTCCGGGTTCACCTGGACAAGATAAGGGTGCAGGCAGGGGCAGAGGAAGCCTGGGTCTTGGTCTCCATTTACTCACGCTTGAGAAGTCTTGGCTTTCTTATGCTTGCATGGTATGGTGTTGGGGCCGATGAGATGATTTCAGAAGTACCCTGAAATTCTCAGAAGAGTATTCATTTGGATTCACTACTAATTTAAGCATTAAGTAGGAGCCCTGTTCCACCCTGCGGAGGGACGAAGTGATAACAGCAATGGCTGCCACTATCCATGTGTTGGGCGCCCGGCCAAGAGCTTTACAGACAATGGCTCTTCTGCGTCTCACAACCTGGGAGGGTATTATCACCCATTTTACACACTGCAGTCAACAGAGTAGAGATGTTAAGTCATTTGCTCAAGACCACACCACCATGCCACTAGAGAGTGGTAAAAGTGAGATTCGAACCCAGGTGTGGCTGCTGAGCCTGGACACTTCAGTACCAGACCACACTGCATCTCCGTAAAATTAAGCACTGCGAGGGTATGTGTTAGGAAAGGTTAGAAAATTCAGCTCTATGGGTTTTTCCCCATAGCTCCAAGCCCCCCAGAACATCCTGTTGATGTGCCCTCCTGAGAGGAACCCTAGGAAGAGGGTAGCGTGGGCACTTGTCTCTCCCCCCAGTCCCACTGGGCCCAAGAGGCAGGGACGGAGTACCCCTCAGTGTCCTCAGGATATCTGAGGTGTCCGCTTCCAGGAGGCATCAATAAGTGAGTGACCGAAGGGGCCCCAGCCCAGCACCGCAGCTTCCCTGAGGCCAGGGATTCATGTTCGTTTGGTCAGTCAGTGGATGTTGACTGAGTCCTCGTAGTGCTGAGAGCAGGGATGACTGTGGCTTGTCTTCTGAGCCCACCTCCCCCTGCACCTCCAATGGGGGTCCCTGGACTTTGAGGGTCTGAACATAGCTAATAGGAAGTGTCTCTTCCTGTTTAGTCGTTCCTGGGACGGGGAGGGGCCGCTTTCCCATGGCTGGATCCTATAAATCTGGGTGGGGTGGGCCATGGGAGTAGTGACGCACCTCTTGGAACTCACCCTGGGCTGCAGATCCTAGTTGCTCCTCAGCTAGGGTTTGTGTCAGTAAACAGACTGGGTGAAGGCCGTGGAGTGGCATCAGCCAGCTCCAGCCCCTTAGGAGACAGATTGGGTTGCCCCCCACCTTACTTCACACACGGCCGGACGTGGAACTCCAGTGGTTAGACCCTTTCCTGCCCTTCCCCCTCTTCTTTGTACCTCTCTGGCTGGGCTCCTGCTCTCTGCCTCACCTCAGCCCTCCCCCTGCCCCCCCACTTCAGTTCCTCTAACTCTGCATTCTGCCCCCCACTGCTCTGGTTGTGTTGCTAGATGATGGCTATGAAACTTCCTCTCCTTCCCAGGTCAGTAGGCCACCCACACCTCCCCCCCGTTCTCCTCCTCAGCATGCTCTGCTCTGTCCTCCCTGAACCTTCACTCCTTCCCCCCGCTCCAGGCTTTTCACACACCATTCCCTGTGCCTGGGATCCCGTCCTCTCTTCTTCCCTGGCTGCCACTGCCCCTTCTTTGAAAACTCAGGATCCTGAGAAGGATGCTGAAGGGTCCTGGTCACTGCCTCTTGGGCTGAGGGGAGGCAAGCAGCCGGACGTCGCACACAAGGATAACCCCCGGAACGGAGAGGCGCCCCTCTTTTTATCTCTTCCTCCAGGGTCACCTCCAAGAGAACATGATGGGAAGCTGCTGTGGTGCGCTTGGAGCTCCTAGAGGCAAAAACAAGAAGCCAGTCTCCCAGGCTTTCCCAACGTCCTCAGAGAGTGTTTGGAAGGGCAGGCGGATGTGGTGCTCCCCAGTGTAGACTTGGTGCTCCCCAAGACTTAGGCGGGAGTGTGGTATGGCGGGAATGTTCCTGCCTCCTCTCAGTCCTCTGGAAATGTAAATTGGGACAGCATCGGTGGGCCTGTAATTAATGCCACTCACCAGCTATGTGACCTTGGGCAGAGACTCCAGTTTCTTCATTTATAAAATGTGAAAAATAAGATAATACTCCCTCGTAGGGGTACTGTAAGAATTACACAGGGGCCGGCCCCGTGGCTTAGCGGTTTAGTGCGCGCGCTCTGCTACTGGCGGCCCGGGTTTGGATCCCGGGCGCACACCAACGCACCGCTTCTCCGGCCATGCTGAGGCCGCGTCCCACATACAGCAAATGTAAGGATGTTCAACTATGACATACAACTATCTACTGGGGCTTTGGGGAAAAAAAGGAGGAGGACTAGCAATAGATGTTAGCTCAGAGCCGGTCTTCTTCAGCAAAAAAAGAGGAGGATTAGCACGGATGTTAGTTCAGGGCTGATCTTCCTCACAAAAAAAAAAAAAAAGAATTACACAGAAATGAGATGATATATGTATGAGATACATGCCTCGTACAATGCCGGACAGAGTCATTTCTTAGCAAATAATATTAAGTTATTGCTATTTTTATTATTATTAGGACAAGAAAACATGAATATCAAGGGACTTAAATATGAAAAAACATAGTCCTCAACATACAAAGTCCTAACTACAGCCACTTTTTTTAAAAAATCAAAGCCAAGTCTAAACCCATCACTTCTTGGTGACACTTTGCTAACTACTCTTAAGTGCCTAAAAGTAACCATACTTTTCCTGAAAGTAAATTTAAATCCTAAAAAAAAAAATACCCATCTTCAATTGTCATTACTCCTCAAACTCCTCCACTTACTACCTTCCCTCCTCACTCTTCTTCATCGTGAAGCTTCTCAAGCTAACCTTTGCTGAGGGGCTGAGGAGTCTCCTGCGACTCGGGACTTCCAGTGTGTAAAGGCAGACAGTCCCAGGCAAGCCAGGTGGTTGGTCGTCCTCCCTCTGCTTGCTGGTCACCCAGTCACTGCAGCCTGCTGCCTCCCAATGGTCATGGTAGTTAGGCTCCCTAATCACTAAATTCAGTGACCCTCCTCAGGCCTCACTTTGCAGCTTGGGTGTTATCGATAGCCTCAGTTTTAACGCGTGCTCAGCGGAAAACAGATCATAAGGAAGTAAAATGTAAAAAATTGGAAGTCCTCCCTCCCCTCAACCCACACCTGAGCAGTAACCACTGTCAAGTCTGTAGGGTAATCTTCTGTTTTTTATGCATATGCACACACACACACAAAAAACTCCCTTTACACAAATAGGACCACTTTTTATACTGTATGATAACAATAAAATTATTTTATTTTATAATATTCTTGGAGATCTTTCCATGACAGGCTGCAAAGCTGCCTCATTCTTTTTTTTTTTTTTTTTTGTGAGGAAGATCAGCCCTGAGCTAACATCCATGCTAATCCTCCTCTTTTTGCTGAGGAAGACTGGCTCTGAGCTAACATCTATTGCCAATCCTCCTCCTTTCCCCCCACCCAAAGCCCCAGTAGATAGTTGTATGTCATAGTTGCACATCCTTCTAGTTGCTGTATGTGGGACGCGGCCTCAGCATGGCCGGAGAAGCGGTGTGTCGGTGCGCGCCCCGGATCCGAACCCCGGGCCGCCAGTAGCAGAGTGTGCGCACTTAACCGCTAAGCCACGGGGCCGGCCCCTGCCACATTCTTAATGGTACTCAATATTCCATTGTAAGGACGTACTGTCTTTTTTTTTTAAAAAAAACTGCTTCACTATGGATGGACACTTTTTGAAAATTCTCCCTTCCTGTGGCCTTTGTGGTGCAGTTTGCATCTGTGTTCTCTGCCTCCTGTCTTCCCCTCCATCCTTAGTCCAGAGCCGACAGTGCTGCCACATTTGTGATCCTAAAGAGTAGCTTTAATCGACAAGAGAACAAAGTCTAAACTTTCTGAATTGAGAATTTGAGGCTGTCCGTCGTCAGGTTCCAGCCTCTCTCTTCAACCCCTTGGGCAAGTCAGACTGAGCTATGTGTCGTCGCCCACAGATGCCCCAAGTTCTGCCCAGCGAAGTCTCTGCCCATGCTTTTCTCTCTGCCAGGAGCACCTGTTTCCACAGGTCTGTCTCTGAGTCCAAGCTCATACCTGAGGCCTTTGAGTTGCCCTCAGCTGGAAGAAGCCTTTCTCTCCAGACTCCTCTTGCATTTCATCATTGCCACCCGCCTGGTGGAGCCACTTCCTCCCTTCCTGGGCTGTAAGCACCTCTGGGCTGGGCCTTTTTATCCTTTCTCAGGTTCCAGCCCAGTGCCTTAGACACAGTATTATTTAGTAAGTATTTACTGAAACAAACAAAAGAGCAGACAAGTGTTTCAAAGAGCTTATACTTGACATATAACATTGTATTAGTTTAAGGTGTACAGCATAATGATTTGATATATGTATATATTATGAAATGATTGCCACAATAAGTTTAGTCAACATCCATCACCTCACATAGTTACAAAAATGTTTTTTCTTGTGATGAGATTTTTTTTTTTGTAGTAGAAAGGTAATAAGGAGAGTTATCCTTCCAGAGTTCTAGATGATGTCACAGTCATGAGAAACATATGGCATTGAATTAAACAGAAAAAGTCCAATGGCCTGGAATAAATTCCAGAAGTAGACTTAAACTGTGATAAGAACTTAATGTGGGCCGGCCCTGTGGCTTGGTGGTTAAGTGCGCGCGCTGCGATGCTGGTGGCCCGGGTTCGGATCCCGGGTGCGCATCGAGGCACCACTTCTCCGTTCATCCTGAGGCCGAGTCCCACATACAGCAACTAGAAGGATGTGCAGCTATGACATACAACTATCTACTGGGGCTTTGGGGGGAAAAAAAATAAAATCTTTAAAAAAAGAAAAAAAGAACTTAATGTGAGACAAAGCATAAGAAACACACTAATGGGAAAAGGAACCTTTACTTTGAAATGTCATTGGACAACCTGATTATAATTCAAAACTTTAATTTCAATTTATAGCTGATGAAACGAGGAAATTCTCATGGCAAGCTGTCACATAGAAAGTGCAAAGATCACTAGAAATTCAATAAATTAACTTTCTTTAAATATGTAATTAAACTAGTAAAAACAGAACGCTTAATCTTGGCAGAGCTGTGAGAAAACCAATATGTATGAGTGGAGCACCGGAAATTGCTTCAGTTTTTCAGGATTCAGTCTTGCAGACAATATGTAACAGACTAGATATGTAAGACTTCATATCCCTTGACCTCATAATTCCACTTTTGGGAATTTATAAGGCATTAATCCCAAAGGGAAAAAAATGTTCATAGAAGTGCAGTTTATAGTAGCAAAACAAATTGGAAACCATCTAAATGCCCGACAGTAAGAGTATGGCTAAGGAAGAAACTGAGGTATCTTAACATGACAGATAATTTAGCTCTAAGTGACAGATATACAGCTAATGTCAGTACATGGAAATATGTCTAAGAAGGAAAGTTCTCATGACCACAAGGCAGTCTTCCAAAGTAACATGCACACCCCGGTAACAGTTAAGTGAAGATGCATGCCTCATCACTGACGTTGATTTATTCATTCATTTGGTTAACCGTTTTGTTTTCATTTTTGTTTTTGTTTTCCTGAGCACTGACAATGTGCTAGGCATGGTATTTAGTGCTGAGGACACAGCACATGGTGAACAGGCCAGGTGTGGATCCTGCCTCCATGAAGCTTGTATTTTGAGAACAATCCCCCCAAAATGTAAAGCAATGTAAACAGAGTAAAATGTTCACTGATTTCATTTTAGGTGCAATTTTTAAGTTCATTAAAAGAAAGATGGAAGCAACAGTCTGCTCTGAAATCTCACACATAGGGTCGGGAACCTGTCTGACCGCAGAGAGAACAACCCTGAGTCAGACCATCCTGGTCAAGTAGGAATTCAACAGGAAACAGCCTTGCAGTCAATCTTGGTCCCCGAGGAAAAGATTTTCTGGTATAAACCCATAGATGCTTAACCTCATTTCTTTTTTTTTTTTTTAAATAATTTTATTTATTTATTTATTTTCCCCCAAAGCCCCAGTAGATAGTTGTATGTCATAGCTGCACATCCTTCTAGTTGCTGTATGTGGGACACGGCCTCAGCATGGCCAGAGAAGTGGTGCGTCGGTGCGCGCCCGGGATCTGAACCCGGGCCGCCAGCAGCGGAGCATGTGCACTTAACCGCTAAGCCACGGGGCCGGCCCTTAACCTTGTTTCTGAAGGGTCTGAGGATATGAGAGCATTGGTGGTTTGGAAAGAGCTTGGGAGCACTGTTTATAATAGCGAAAACAAAAATTAAAATGCACATCAAAAGAAATATGGATAAATAAATTACAGAGTATAGACATGCAATGAAATATAATGCAGCAGTGACCTAATGAACCTCAGCTATGTGCATCAACATGGGTGAGTCTTAGAGACATACTGTTGAATGGGGAAAAATCCCAGAGCACTACATTGGTATTATACTCTTTCTCAAACCACTGGAAAGTAGGAAGAAGTAATGCAGTGAGCACCCATATACTCTTCACCCAGAAGCACCAACTGTTAACATTTTGGCATATTTGCTTTACCTCACTCTGTGTGTGGGTGTGGGGGTGTGTGCATGTTTCTGTGTGGTGAAGCTTTGAGGCAGTTGTAGATGTGACATTTCACACCTAAATACTTCACCATGTATCAACTAAAAACAGACATTCTCCAATATAATACCAGAATCACATTCAAGAAATATAACAGTATAGTAATGTTTTCTAATATGCCATCCATGTTTGGATTTCTCCTGTTGTCCCAATAATGTCCTTTACAGCTAGTTTTTTTTTTTTTTTTTTTTGGTGAGGAAGATCAGCCCTGAGCTAACATCCATGCCAATCCTGTTTTTTTTTTTTTGCTGAGGAAGACTGGCCCTGGGCTAACATCCATGCCCATGTTCCTCCGCTTTATATGGAATGCCGCCACGGCGTGGCCTGACAAGTGGTGCATTAGTGCGCACCCAGGACCTGAACCTGGGCCGCCAGCGGCGGAACGCGCGCACTTAACCGCTATGCCACGGGCCGGCCCCCTTTACAGCTGTTTTTCAAATCCAGGATTCAATTTGGTGTCATGTCTCTTCAATCTCCTTGAATCTAGAATAGTTGCTTGGCCTTTTTGTCTTTTAAGGTATTGCATTTTTGATGACTCCAGATCAGTCGTTTTGTAGAATGTTGGCAGACTAAATTTGTCTGATTGTTTAATCATTTAATTCATGTTAAACATGTTTGGAAAGAAAACTTCATGGGGGATGTTGTGTCCTTCCCACTGTATCACATTAAGTTGGCTTGTTCCCTTACTGGTGATGTGAATTTTGATCACGTGGTTTAGATGGTGTCCCCCAGATCTCTGCACTAAAAAACATACCTTTTCCTCTTTGTATTTAGTAATCTAAGGAACCTAAACTATATTCTTAAAAAAGCAAAGTTGTTCATAGCAGCACTATTCATAATAGCCCAAAACGGAAAACTAGCCCCAAACTGAAAAATACCCGAGTGCCCATCAACAATAGAAGGGATAAACTGTGGTATCTGCACACAATGGAATATTACACAGCAGTGAGAATGAACAGTCTACAAGTACACGCAACAGTGTGGATGGAGCTCACAAACCTTGAGCCGGATGCAAGGGAGTTCATACTGTATGATCCCATCTGTATAAAATACACAAAAAGAGGCAAAACTGATCTGTGCTATTTGAAATCATGAGAGTGGTTACCCTTAGTAGGTTATTACCCTTGTGACCAGAGTGGGTCCCAAATAAAATTTAAAAAGAACAACAAACAGGGGAGCAATATCTGTAATGGGTACGGTGAGAAGCTCATATAAGCCAATGAGAAAAAACACAGGAACCTCCAGTAGCTTACCTAAGATGGTAATAGATAAGACAATAAAGCCTTTCAAAGAAGGAATACCAGTGTTTAATAAGCCTATGGAAAATGTTTGTAATCACTAGTAATTAAAGAAAAAATCAAGATACGATTTTCACCTCGCACAGTAGTGCCAACAAAGATTGATGTAACAATATGTTCAACATTATTTATAATTAAGAAAAATCTCTTGACAACATGAAGACCAGAAATAGCTAGGGAATGAGTAAATGAAAAGCAGTATATCACATCACGAAATAGCATACAGCCATTAAAATGGTTTAAAAAAATTTTTTTAAAGACAGAAAAATCCTTTTGCTGAAATATAAGTACAAAAACAAGATTAAAAAACGTTTGTATGGATGTGTGGCTGTATATATATATTATGTATATATAATAAATTGTATTTTGGATAAACAGATAAAATTGGTAGAAAAATCACACCAAAATTTAACATGTTACATATATATCATAGTCTGCTATACTATGTTATATATTGTTTAACAGGGGTGATTATAGCTAAGGCTTTTTTTCTTCCTTTAAACATGTCTGTAATTTTCAGCAATGGGGTAGCAGGGAGCAATTTTAATTCCCTTCCAACCACGTGATTCCAGCAGCGCGCTCTCTTCACTCTGGTCACGTAAGTGGGCCAAGCCTGCAGCACGTGACTCCACGGAGCCAATCAGGTCTGGCGGGGAGGGCGGGCCTTTCCCGGCGCCCCGGGCGAGAAGGGAGTCCTTCAGGGCTGAGGTGGGCCCAACCGAGACAGCCTGGCTGGGAAGCGGAGAGTGAAACGTGGATGTGGGGTGGGCCGCTGCAGGCGCTGAGAGCCTGGTTGCGGTTTTCCCGGGCTGCTCCACGGCTGCCCCTCCCGTCGTTTTTTTAAAGGACCAGTTGGAGTTGGGCTTGCCCCACTTGCGGACGGTGCAAACCCTCAGCGGGTTTTCTGCAGATGCAGTCGGTTCGCACAAGCAAGAGCTGGTTCGCGGGTGTAGGCACCCGCCTCGCAGCTCTTTCCATTAACAGCCCCCCAAATGCGAGCCTCTTGATCTTGCCGGGTGAGGACTGAAACGCTGTAATACAAATTTGCATTTAGAGATCAGCAGGGTACACAATTCTATAAGCGGTGAATGACAAGTGCAGATCAGAAAGGCGCCGTGAGTTAGAGGGTAGGCTTTCAGAACCCTTCCTGCTTTTTAAAAACTTTATTACGTTTCTATATAACGTTGTTTGTGCAACAAATGAGAAATGGTGAC
This sequence comes from Ceratotherium simum simum, assembly GCF_057802395.1. Classification (NCBI taxonomy): domain Eukaryota; kingdom Metazoa; phylum Chordata; class Mammalia; order Perissodactyla; family Rhinocerotidae; genus Ceratotherium; species Ceratotherium simum. Next base: position 45,879,476 of record NC_141915.1, read on the forward strand.
CACACGAATATTTACTGAGCACATAAAGTCTGCGAGGGTCAGTATTAGGCAATTCCACATACACTACATTTTTAATCCTCACATTCCTCCATTTCACAGGTAAGGAAATTGAGCCAGAGACGCTGAGAGCCAGGATCACATATCTAGTGTGTGACAGAGCAAGGGATGCAATCCAGGTCTGTTTGGTTCCCTGCATGGCCTTCTTTAATTTTATAAATAAATAGGTATTCATTATAATATAATAAACATTTGTGAACCCACCCCCTAATCCAAGACAGAGAACGTTACAATACTTATATCTACGCGTGTGCTTCTCCTCTGCCTCCCTGTTCCCCCCACCCAATGTCTCCATCCCTTTTAAAAATTTTAATTCTTGGAGTATAAGTACAGAAAAGTGAACACATCAATGTTCAGCTCAATGAATTTTCACAAACTGAACACACCCAGGTAACCAATGCTCAGATCCAGCAAATAAGAACATTATCAGTATTCCAAGTGTCTTTAAACATTTTCCATAGGCTTATTAGACATGGGTATTTCTTCTTTGTGAATTCTCTCTTCACATCCTTGATCATCTTCTCTTCAGGTCTTAGCACCTTAAAATGATCTGGGTCTCTGTATTTTTCTCATTGGCCTATATGAGCTTCTTGCCATATTTGGGAGAAATATCTTTCCCCTGTTCACTGTTCATTTAAAAGTTTTTATTTGGGGAGTATCTTTTTTATCCTTCCCCTTCCACAGACTTGGCCTTTTTAATAAGGTTTATAAAGCCCTTTGGGTTAGACTGGATTCTCTCCTTCATGGGAAGGCCCATGTTCACCGCCTTGTACGCCCCTCCGTTTTCTGTTTGACTAGCCCTCCTTCCTTCCCTCAGCCCAGAGCAGCCCATCTGAACTTGTGGGGAGCTTCAGTTAGTGAACTTGAATGAGCCTGCAAAAAGACAATGTTCCATATGTATTCTTTCAGGATAAGAATACATTTTTGTGATTGTACAAAATGATACCTATTCATAGTATACAATTCAAATACAGAAAAAGTTACAAAAAAAGAAAAATTACCTGAAATTTCATCATAAGAAACAGCCACTTTTAACATTTTGGAGAATATCTTTCCAAATTATGTCTTGTCTCCTCTCCCTCCTCCCTGTATAAAACTTGACAGAGACGTTTTCATGTTGATCTGTAACATTCTTTTTTCATGTGCTGTGTCATCAATGTATTTCCACCCAACGCTTCCATTGGCTGTGTAAGATTGCATTGTACAGATGTACCATAACTCACCCCTTGTTGGACATTCAGATCATTTCTCATTTTCACTGCTATAGATGCCTCTGTATGCATCTTGGCACACTAGACTCCTCGCTCAGGCTTGCAGACTGATGGGGATCCTGACTTGGGTTGGGAAAGTGGCTTTACCTGCGTCAACATAACGCTTCTGAACTCACTCAGCTTCCTTGTTGTCAGGGATCTCTGCTCCTTGGCACCAGGATTGGTTGGTTGGTCTCACCCATCTGTAGGCTCTCCCAGGAAGCATCTCTTTTGGTTTATTCCTTCACCCTCCCTTTCCAGATGGGCTGAGTTCAGCGTAGAAGTCACGTAGGGTTAAATTTGAAACAAAGGACAGACACATATTCTCTATCTCCTTTTAATTACCAAACATGTTAATTGTAGAATGCAAACAGAAGAAAATAAAAATCACCAGCTATCCCATAAATCAGTGATAACCACTGTTAACACTCAGGCATATACAGTGCTTCTGAAATTCAGGTGTGCCTCAGAGTCGCCTGGGAATCCTGTTTACAATCCAGATATTCCTTCCTCCTGAGATCTAATGCAGTAGGTCTGCTGCAGGGCCTGGGCACTTGCGTTCTAAACAAGCTCCCGTGCTGATCTGGACGCCCAAGTTTAAGAACAAGAATGCAAAAATGTCTTTTCAGACTTTACTTAATTTAAAATAAAATAGAAATGAAGTCATAGTATACATTCAGTTTTCTTTTTCAGTTAGAATATGAACCTCGATTCATGTTTAAATACTCTTTTATAAATGAATTTCTCTTATTTGCATAGTATTCCGTTACATGAGTATATTTCAGTTTACTCAGTCAACATCATACTGTTGGACATTAATTTCCCCCATCATTGCTATTATAAATAATGCTGTGTAGCTAAGTCTTTGCATAGATTCTTAATTATTTCCTTAAGTTAAATTCCTAAGAAGTGAATTCTGGGGTCAAAGGGTTTGTGCTTTTGAATGCTGTTCATATATGTTGCCAAATTCTCCTCCAGAAAGGTTGCTCCCCTGGAGCTACTATTACTGTGAACACACTTTGTGTGGTGCAGGTGAGGCCTTCCCATCCAGGATCTAACCAGTCCTGCCAACCACTCGGCAGGAAGCACCAGGCACGGCTCCTGGCGCATATGCTGGGTAACTGTTACACGCAGTAAACATGAGGATATTTTCTCCCACTGAACAGATGAGGACGCTGAGGGATGAAGAGGTCAAATGACTAGTTCAAGAGCAGGAATTCAAACCCAGCCTTGTATCCAGAGCCTGAGCTCTCTTAACCACGCCACTATTAGTATCAAGGACAGAGGAACAGTGATGGTTGTGAGGGCAGTACTTTTTTTACATGGTCCTAAAAATGTATGGAAGAAATCAGGAAAAGGGAGTGAAAGGATGGGGAAAGAAGGAATTTGGAGGGACCAGTGCAGACATTCCTTAGTAGGTCGAGTGGTGTGTTATTGTAGGTCTGGGTGACGTCACGGTGGTGGTGGTGGTAGTGGGGTGTTGTCCGTATGACCCTTTGTGGCTGTCACCAAACACTGAACACAAAGTTGGGTTCTGCGGGAAATAGAGAGAGGTTTGGTTCCTTCAAAGATCTTAAGATGCCCCCTGTGTCTCCCTTCTCTCAGTTTTATTTACTCTGGAAACATTATAATAATATGATAGAAAGTTACACATAATCCCAAACTCCTGGCACAACAAATAATTTCATGTTTCCGTTATTTGCTTCTATTCATTGTCCATACGTAGACTAGTTTTTAAGGAGGATAGCATTTAGAGGATGTTAAACCCTTACCCATAGGACATGGGGCAGCTTGCCTTTCCACCTCAGTTCAACACGCATGTATGGAGCACCTGTTGTATGCCCCGCACAGGGGAGACGAATGGATAAGACACAGCTCCTGCTCTCAAGGAACTGTTTAATGGGAGAGACAGACCCTAAAAAAATCATGTCAGTATTCCTGTGGATGTCTCCCTGTAGATCTCCCCAGGAGCCTATGGAGAGGCAGGGAGGGTATTTTGTAATTCAGTTTACAGGTGAGAAAAGAGAGTCCCCTAAGGTCATTTGGATTGTAATGGCAGAATCAGAACCTGAACTCCTGGGCTGGATCTGGGGTCTCAGCCTGCACTGGCCCACGCCTTTCCTCCTCTCAGTCTTGTGGGTTAGGGGCCCCACTGCCGCGTGACTGCCTGGGGCCCAGCGAGGAGGGTCCCATGCAGACTCTGTCCTCCTCCTCCTGTCCCAGCATCCACCAGCTCAAGTGGCACGGGCGCCACCCGGCCTTGCACTCTCCCTTCCAGCTGCGTGTTTTGTGGCCTCATTTTGCCTTCCGACTGCCCTTGGCGTTTATTTCTGCAGAACCAGAAGGTGGCGAGGAGAGCAGCACACCCCGGGCTGCCCTGACTCCCCCAGAAATCCCCCCACTTTCCTCTGACACACTGTCCACTGCCTCTTCTCCTTGCACCTCCCTTCCCGGCACACCTGAGGGGGGTGTGCAAAAGTTCAGAGGCCACAAAGGATGGTTGCCAGGGCACCCATGGGAAGTGGGGGGAGGACTCCACATCTGGACTGTGGATTTATTTTTCTTTTAATTCTTCTGAAGAGCAGCTTGAACACTCGAGTCCTTGGCCTCATTTCCTCTTACCGTTTCCTCTCATCCAGATTGCAGTGTCTGCTCAGCCTGGTTCCCAGGCTCTCTGCTGTGAAACAAACAGATTCTCGGGCTCACGGCCCCAGTCAGGGCAGAGGCTCTTGCTTAAATATCAAAAAGCAATAGCGGCCTTCTGCTCCTGAGTGCTTACCAGGTACAGATCGTCTTCAAGTGCTTTCTCGATTAATCCTCCCAGAAGCCCAGGAGAAGGGTCTTGTTAGTGTCCTCTCCCAGGTGAGGCTGGCAGAAGTGAGGCAGCCAGTCCCAGGGCCCAAGCAGGGATTTGAACCTGGCGGGGGGAGAGGGGGGGTCCAGGTTCCAGAGCCGCCCTCCTAACCCCTCCACAGTGTGCCTCCGGAGAAGGTAGGGTAAGGCCTCATCGGCCTGTCATTGCAGAAGTCACAAGTGTTTGATCTTGGGCATGTAGCTTTACGGAGATCCTGAAGGTTCCCAAGCAAAAAAGAGTCTAAATTCACTTGACGAAAGAGTGCGATGCTTTGCTTTTAGAACCAAACACATCCTTAAGTGTGGCCACATCAGAAGGTCAGAGAATTGCCAGTGAGTAGAGCAAAAGCCTGTTATGACACGTGTCATGATTTCTCAGAATGACATTGTGCTGTGTTTCAGACACATCTCATGAAAGGAATGCAGCGTGTCACAGGGAAATTGTGGTTGCAGGGCAGTGGATCCTAATTTGGAGGACCCCCCGCCCCACTTTTATTTCAGTTTTGAAATAGTCATAGCCCTCTGGTCATTCTTAATAGAGACCAGGATACTAAAGAATGTTTCTCCACGCTGATAAAAACAGTGGTGCCAGCATAGTAATACAAGGCTGTTCTCATTCCACTTCAGTTTTGGGATGGGGGTGCAAAAGAGATGGGTAGGGACTAGCAAGCCGCTGAGCCCTCTCCCAGGTGGGCAGCTCCACCCAGAAACTGGATCTGGCTCCCTGCAGGCACACTGGCTCAGGGTTGTCAGGCCTCCCAGTGTTTCCAAGAGAAGCTGGAAGTCCATATTTTTATGTGAAATCTCTTCAGTTTTAAATGTTGGCTCACTTTTCTTTCACACACTGTGAAGGCCAAATACGACTTAACCTGTGGGTTATCAGTTTTCAAGTACCTCCAATAGTTACTGAGTTCAGCTCTGGAACCAGTCTTCCTGGCCTCCCATCCCAGCTCTGCCCTTTATTAATTGTGTTATCAAGATGTCTGATCTCTCAGTTATATAATACCTCAGTTTCCTCATCTGTCAAATGGAGACAGGAATTTTACCTACTTCCGTGGGTGGCTATGAGGATTAACGAGAGGATTGTTAAGGAGAAAGCCTTGGAACCCAGTGCCTGGTGCTAAGGACGTGATACACATTAATTTGTACCATAATTTGTGTCTCTTTCCATAAGTGACCATATGTCCTAGTTTGCCTGGGGCAGTCCTGGTTCAAGCTTGTTGTACTGGTGTAATTATTACGAATTCCCCTTTTTGTTCTCAATATGAGACAATAAATTATAAGGTCAACTTTTATAAGCAAATACAAGACTTCAACAAGTTTTAATCCTAATGAAAAGGTCATGGTTGTATTGTTTGAGTTATCCTTAGACAAGTCACCTAACCCTTCCGTGTTTGTTTCCACATTCTAAAGGACTGACAAGATGAATTCTAAGATCCCTCAGTTCATTTTCATTCTGTCATTTGACAGATATTTATCGTGAGTCCAGACTATCCAGGCAAACCCCCAGGGCATGGAGAGACCAAGGACAGAACCTGGGCCCTCAAGGGGCACTGGGCCAATGCGGACCTCCTACCCAGGGGGATGGGAATCCCTACCCTTTTTTCTGCGTTATTTGAAGGACCATTACCTAGAAATTATTCATAAAATGTTTCTTGTGAATCGTTTATATTTGAAACCTCAATTTCTCACAAACAAATCATTACATTTCAGTGTAACTCTCTACACATTTCTTTTTTGTGAGTATCTACGTTTTAAAAAATATTTATTTCACTATGAAAAATTGGAAAATACAGAAAGGCCCAAAGGAGATTCTTTATTTATTTCTGTTGACTTTGCAGTGAGCAGGGGGCTTCTCATATTTTAGCCTTAGGTTAGCACTGCCCCCCCCCGCCCCCCCGCCGCCAGCCACTTTGTCAAAACTAAATTTTAAAAAAATGCTGTCTCTAAATTTGCCTCCTAATAAGTTCTCTCGCTCATTCATTTATTCATCCTCAGTCAACCAGGTATGGAGCACCTAAGCTGGTGCTGTGGCTGGGGCCCCAGAAGGCTCTTCTGTCAGTGCTTTTATGAAATAATCTACTCACGACTCCCTCCCACAGATAGATAAAACACGTGTGGCTCAGCAGAGGTTCGGGACCTGCTTTGATGAGTGGGTGGGCACTGCCGTCGGTGTGGGATCACTGGAGCGGGCAGGTGGTTTCCGCGCCTCCGCATGGCTGTACCCCCCGCACCCCACAACGCCCGCTCCCTTCCAATGGCAAACGCAGAGCTCGGCCCAGCTCGGCCCGATTCCTGAATTCCGCCCTTCGCGGCCTGGTCAGTGAGGAGGGATTGTACTGGCCCAGAAAACCACTTCCTGCCGCGACCGGAGCCGGCCGTTATTGTGCAAGTTGCCCCCCGGGGAAGGAAGTGGCTTTGGTCTGTTTATTTTGGCTGCGGGGTAGCCGACGGCGCCGGGGGCCGCGGGCCGCGCAGACCCGGGGTTGCAGAGCTGGGCTGGGAGCCCGGCCGACCTCGGGGCCTCGGAGGAGGCTCCGCGCCCAAACGCCCCGGGGCGCGGCGGAGACGGGGCATCGGGAAGGGGGGCGGCACATCGCGGAGGGAGGACGCGGAGGGAAGGCTCACGGCGGGGACGGGCACAGTGATGGGAGGGCGCCCCGCGGGCGCGGGCGCGTCGCCGAGGTGGGGGTGCACTGGGGAGAGGCGTGCCGCGGAGGAGGGGCGCCGTGGAGGGAGGGCACGCCGCATGGACTGGGCGGCCCGGCGCGAGGGGAGGGCGCATGGCCTAGGAGGGTGCGCACCGCGGAGTGAGGGCGCGTAGCCGAGGAGGGGGCGCGCCGCGGTGGCAGGGCGTGTGGCGGAGGTGGGCGTGCACCGCGGGGGGAGGGCTCGTGGCCGAGGAGGGGGCGCACCGAACGGGGGGCGCGTGGCCGAGGTGAGCGTCCACCCCGGGGGAGGGCGCATAGCCAAGGAGGGGGCGCACCGCGGGGGGTGGGGGACACGTGGCCGAGGTGGGCGTGCACCGCGGAGGGGGCTCAGCGATCCTGTAAGCCCCAGAACTCCGAGGACGCGTGGGTCCCAGCATCTCAAGTCTTGTAGGTGGGGGTGAGGGAGGAAGGGGTCAAGGTGTGCCCGCACCTGGGATGCTCCGGTGAGGAAGAGACGAGGGGAAAGGGCAGGGGAGCGAGGCCGCGGGAGTGGCCCGGGAGCAGACGGTGCCCGGTCCGACCATCCGGCCTGTCGGAGTTCGGCGGCTGCCCTCCATCCTGCAAGATGGAGCCTGGGAAAGGACAGGCGGAAAAACTGTGATGCTGTTTTCTGAAGACAAAAGCCAGCAGGGGATGAGATCAAACGCCATTAAATCCCCAGGGAAGAGGCTAGGGCGAGTGAGGATTTGCATTCCCAGAGAGCCCCAGGGGTCGGCCTCACCTGGGGGACCCGGGGGACCCGCGCGGACGGTGGAAGTTGCTTTTCCGAATTTACACGAATTCCCACTCCCCACCACCTTCTCATCTCCTCCTTGTCTTGCATTTATTACGTGGAGGTAACAAGCTCACTTCTTAACCCATTCCCTGCCAGGGTTTGCTTTAACATCTACTTAGAACAACAGCATATCACATTTTGCAGCATATACGTTTTAAGCGGGGAGAAAAGTATGTCTAGAAATGAATGATAGAGGAAGCTCACCGCGGCTGGAGAGACAGTACACACAAGCATGCTTGTGACAGCGACGGAGCCTCGATGGGGCCGTGTGTTCGATTTAGTCACACGCAACGAACGGCGAGCAGTTGGTCCTGGCTGGAATGGGGGAGGCCGTTGGGGAGGAGGGAGGAGCGTGTGAAAAGCCTGGAGGGTGGAGGGTAGAGGGAAGCCCACATTAGCTCAGGATTTTGGTGGATACTGCACAGCTGGACAGTATTGGGCCTCCGTGTCACGTGACTCCCTCATCGCTATGAAAGGGATGCCCCGCCCCCCATCCAGGTCCAGGGTGCGTGCATGGACATGTACAGAGGTTCTACCAGAGGGTGGTGCAGGGTGGGGTGCCAGGTCCCCAGGGTTGGCCCCTCTGCAGGGCGGGGCTGACAGCTTCTGCTGACTCGGACATTTCCAGGCCTGGCCTCAGGGCCAAGTGGCTCATTGAAAACAGCTGCTCCTCTTGGCTCTCGGCCCTGCTCTCCCTGGGATGACCCCTCGCCTCTGCGTGGCCTGGGGAGGGGGACCGACTGCAGTGAGGCTCAGCGGCTGGAGTCCACCCTGGAGGACCAAATCTGGCCAGCTCCCAGGGCTCACCAGCTGGCCCTTGGTCCCCAGCTCTCTAGCAGCTGAGCCGGGCTGCCCGCTGGGCCCCCAGTCTTTGCTCCTGCTGTTCCCCCAACTTGGAACTCCCTCCTCATCCTTGTCTGTGTTTGAGCCATTAAGGGCTTTGTTCGACATGCCCCTCATTCTGCTGGTCTTTGTTGCGAGTCTGCTGCGTGCCAAGCACTGTGCTAGAATTAACTTCCCCTCAGCTTCCTTCAGCATGATGTCTTCAGCTTGTAATGGAGAGCAGCCGTCTCCTTGAGGTCAGACCTCTGGCTGCCTCCGCTGCTGGGCTGAGTCCGGGAAGCTGCAGGGACAGCTGAGAGGTCTGCTCCCGAGACACAGACCGTCGTGAGGCTTTGCCGTCAGCCTCAGGACTCCACCAAAGCATTACGTGTACCTTAGAGCAGACGGGAAGGGAAAGGAGACTGCAATGACCGTCAGTGGGGAGAGAGGAGTCGGGGTACTCAGTGTGGGGCAGATAGCTTCAAAACGCGGTTGCCTCTGCGAGCAGGAAGACATCTCCAGGGTGATGACCTGGATGTCTGAGAAGCAAGGAAATGCGGACTCTGCATCGAAAGATTCCTGTCACACTTCAGGTATCTGGAGAATGTATTTCTACCCAACATCTTCACCCCCAGCCGTGCAATATAAATTAGACCTGACAGGTTTGCACACTTGTTGATATGTTGCTTGTAACTTTTTCACGGATTGCTTCCTGAGTTTTGCCTTTCCAGCTTCATTGTAAACATCCCGAGGGCAGAGGCCGGATAGTCTAATTTCCCTATGGTACCTGGTACAGGCTTCATAAATATGTATCTGCCTGAGTGAGAAAGCCAATGGGGGAGCAACCAGAAAGGTGACTAGGAGGGTGGGGTTGGGAGTCCAGCCTCCAAGCACCTCCTCTGACATGGCCCAGATGCTGCAGGAGGTCTGAGAAGCTCAGTCCTGGTCTGACGGTCAGAGAGGATCCTGGAACAATGGCCTCCAGGGGAGTAGAGAGAACGGGCCAGGGTTCCAGATGGCGAGAAAGCCTCTGGCTCCAAGATGTAGGGTTGTGCATTTATCAGGATTCTTTTGGTTCCGAGGATAGAAACCCAGTGCAAACAAGCTCAGCAAAGAAAGGGAATGAGGCTGCAAGTGATCCTGAGTGACTCACAGGACAGAGGGAAGAGCCACAGGAGCTCGGGGACTGCCTGGACGTCCAGCACCGCTCAGACTTTTCCTTCCATCTCTCAGCTCTGCGTCTCTTTCTGTGTTACCCGCTTCTTGCCTATAGTGGAAAGGTCTTGTCCTCATGGTAGGAAACATGGCCGTTGGCAGCCCCACTGTAGCTGTCTCAACAGAGAAAGGAAACTTCATGTGTTCCGGGGGGACTCTGATCAGCCCTGTGTGAGGTATGTGTCCAGTCACTGCCGCTGGGGGATGGACACTGTTACTGGCAAAGAGTGAGCCTTGTCCCCGCTCACATAGCCACAGGTGCAGGAAAATTCTTTATGAATAGTAAGAAGAAGGGGCTGGGAAGACAGAATCAGAAAGCCAGAGACTATGGGCAGGGGCCGCTTAGTGACATCAAGGATTCTGTTATCATCTCCTTATCTTCCACGCAGAGCCCGGCACCTACCGGACCACATGGTGATGGGGGCCGGATCATGTTTGTACTGCTCACCACCATACCCTCGGTGCCTGGGACCATGCCTGGCACCTAGGAAGTTCTCAATAGATATTTGTTGGGTGAATGGATAGATGAATGACATCCAGTTGATGCTCGGTGCACTCACTGAACAAGTACATAATGAGCCACAGCTTGGTGCACAGCACTGCGCTAGGCACGGTGTGTTGCCAGCAAAACCCAAGAGGTCCTCTTTGTCCTGGAGGACAGCCATACAAGGTCCTAGTGAGGGGCGCTTTCACTCCCTGCACGGACCCCTGATGCTCCCAGGTGTGTGGAGTGAGGCGGGGAGGTGGGTGAGCCTGGAGGGGTCCTTTTCAGGATGGGGGGCATCAGGCCTCTGTAGTTTGAGCTCCTGCTTCCTGCGTGCTTGCTGAGAGCACAGATGCAGAGAACGCAGAGTCAGTCTCAAAATGCCTTTGTTCCCTCCCCTCTCCCCTTAACATTTCCAGCTGGGCCAAGGCTGGACTTGAACTCTTCCTCCATTGGGCCCTGGAGATACAGCCTTTCTGCAAGGGCCCAGGACCACCCCTCGACTTTGGGTGGAAAATGCTCTCCCAAGAGCCCCCCCGCCCCCAGCTTGGCAGAGTCCCTAGGATCCACCTCCAAGAATTCCTCTCAGCTTCCCCTTTGCACTGTGCCTCTCCTACAGGCCTCCCTCTGCTCCCAAATTCCTCTTAGTTTTCTCATTTACTGCCAAGGCCATTCTGTGACCCGCATTCTTCACCTTCTGCCTCCCCTGGATCCTCAGTATCTTCAGCGAGTCTCCCCACGCCCAGAAGGCACGGCTCCCTCCTTCGCCCCCAGACACCTGGATTTCAAGGGCTTGTTTGCCCTCATGTCCTGCTGTGTCCAAGCCCACTGTTCTTCTCTAACAAGCACAGTGCTGGGTATTTCCTCATGGCCTCATGGCCCCAGCACTGCCTGGGACATGCCACACACATAGCAGGTGCTCCAGGAAGATTTGTGGGTTTGAATCCAGAACCTAGGACGTCAGAGGGAGTGGGGGACTTGCAGCCATGATTCATGTGACAGAGGAGGAAGCTGAGGCCTTGAAAGATGCTGTGATTGGGCGTCCTAGTCTCTTCCCCTCTCTGGGCCTCGGTTTCCTCGTCTGTTGAGTGAGGGGAGGGTGGCCTGATCCTGGAATTGCCTCTCCTGACTGACATGGACCTCTTTTGGACCTTCATTTGCCATTTGTTACGACTGCACAGCCTGGCCGGAATTGCTTTAGTCCACGTGTGGTTTTCTGGCTGGGCAGCAGGGAAGGTCCTGCCCCCCGAGCTGCTGTGACATTTTGGGCCACCTTATCCAGTCCTACCTCTGAGAAGCATCTATAGAAACAAGCATGATCTTCTCCCTTTTCTGGTCCCAGGCCCTTTCCCTACCCCCTGCCTGTCTGTTACTGCTGCCTCTCCTCACGGGAGTGGGGTTTCTGAGAATCAAATCCCCAGTCCCTAGAGGAGGCTCTGGCAGGCCTGGATCAAGTCCTGGGGCCATTTGATGGTTCCTAGAGGGTGGCTGGAGGGGAAGGAGCAGGTTGAGGGGAGGCAGCCCCGAGGGAGGTGGATTAGCTGTGGCAGTCGCCCTAGTGGTCCTTCAGGGAGTCACCTGTGTCTTGCCCAGAGAGAACCCACATCCCAGTGTTGTCGAAGAATAGAGCAACCAGTGTCCCTGCCCCACCAGCCTTCCCACTCTGGTGTTTTGAGCACTCAGTGACAGGAGCTGTGGGTGCTCTGCCTTAGGAAAATTAATCTGGCAGTTGGCACAAGGAGCAGAAAGCTCCACTGGTGGGTTGTGATTGTTGTCTAGGCATGAGATCCATCCCTTCATTCTTTTGTTCATCCAGGATTTATTAAGCACTGCTATGTGGCAGGCAGAGTTATAGGTACCGGTGGAGAAGACAGAAAATCCCTGCGACCCTATGAACAAGGGAGACACAGAAAATAAACAACAGCATGTCAGATAGCGAGTCTGGTCCTGGACATGGCAGGGTAGCGTGGATCAGTCTCACGCTCTGGCCAAGAATGCGCATTGACTGAGAATAAAATATAAAATACAGGGACTGGCCTAGTGGCATAGTGGTTGAGTTGGAGCACTCTGCTCTGGCAGCCTGGGGTTCATGGGTTCGGATCACAGGCTCAGACCTACATACTGCTCATCAAGCCATGCTGTGGTGGCGTCCCACATACAAAATAGAGGAAGATGGGCACAGATGTTAGCTCAGGGCCAGTGTTACACACACACACTCTCTCTCTCTCTCTCTCTTTCTCTCCGTGTGTGTGTGTGTGTGTGTGTGTGTGTGTGTGTGTGTGTGTATATATATATATATATATATATAGTACCTTCAAACAGTGGTTTGAAGGTGCTGGAGAGCAATCAGAAATAGGCAGATGCTGGGGAGGGAACAGTCCTTGAAAGAAAAGGAGCAGATAAGGAGAGTGGCTCATTTAAGCAGCTCCTCCCCACCCCCCCACCCCGAGCACTGCCCCGTTTGAGGAGCTCACACAGAAAGTGGCAGTTTTACTGCTCAGAGTTTGGGGCCACCAGAAAAGCTAAAAATCGAGAGGGAAAATTCCAGAAAGGAAGGAGCCATAGAGATGTCCTCCTACAAATCTTCCTCAGATCGTGAGTGGCTCCTAAACTGAGCGTGGGCAGAGTGAGGCTCCCAGGAACCCAGCAAGAAACAGCAGCAGAGGAGTCAGTTGCTGCCTGGTGCCGAGGAAACAGAATGTGGAATTCAAGTTCTACCAAGTTCGAGGGGTTCGGTAATTGCCTTAGGTTTTCCTCTGAAACTCCAGAAAAGCCTCACCTTGTGATTAAACCCAAGGCTGACAGCCACACCCTAAAACTAAAGGCAAAACCAAAACAACCCCACCCTAGCAAAGCCTAAAACCAAGACTCTACAGGATCCAGGTGATCCACCAGTAATTTACCTGCTTGTCAGAACAAAACTCAACATTCTTTTTAGAAAAATAAAAAATCCGGACTCCCTGTAACATATCATCCACAGCATCCAGAGTATAATAAAAAAAATCCAGACTCTTTATAATATTATCCACAATGTCCAGGATATAATACAATCACTAGACATGCAGGCAGAAGGAAAAAGTGACCCATAATCAAGAGAAAAATTAGTAGACCCAGACTCACAGATAACCCGGATGTTGAAAAAAAAATCAGTTAATAATAAATTCTGTGAAGAGAATTATAATCAAGCAGTAGGCTAGAGAGTAACTATGCGGCTACTTTAGGAGGTCAGGGAGGGCCTCTCTAAAGATGTGACCTTGGGCCGGCCCTGTGGCTTGGTGGTTAAGTGCGCGCGCTGTGATGCTGGTGGCCCGGGTTCGGATCCCGGGTGCGCATCGAGGCACCACTTCTCCGTTCATCCTGAGGCCGAGTCCCACATACAACAACTAGAAGGATGTGCAGCTACGACACACAACTATCCACTGGGGCTTTGGGAAAAATAAAATAAATAAAATCTTTAAAGATGTGACCTTTATTTGAAATGTGAAATGCCAGGCAGAGGAAACAGTGCAAAGGCCCTGAGGCTGGAAAGAGTCAGGCCTGTTCAAGGAAAGGCAAGAAGGTTGGTGTGACTTGAACAAAGATGAGGAATATGATCAAAGATCAGACTGGTGGTCAGGACCAGACCATGTAGGATCTTGTAGCTCATAGTAAGGAATTTGAATTTTATTTGAAGAATGATGAATTGTCTGTGAAGGACTTTAAGCAGGAGAGAGACTTATCTGACTTATGTTGTTTTTCTTTTACTATGAGTGAGGCTGTCATTTCAAATATTTATAGCCAAGTGCATTTCTTTTTTTTTTTTTCTTTTAGCTGTGTATACGTATCTTTTACTTGTTTTCTACTGAGTTGTTGGTATTTTCCTCATAATGTATTATTTTTTTGGTAGAAGCTCATTTTGTATTAGGGAATAAACTATTTGCCTCTACTAAGTAACATATATTTTTGTCATTTGAATTTTGACTTTATGGCATTTTTCTTCCCATGAAAAACATTATTATGTCATTGAATTCATCGCTGTTTTCTTGATGACCTTCAATACTCCAATGTTATTTAAAAATTTTTTTAGAACTTTTTACATCCTTAAAAGATCATTCTGGCTGGCCCTGGAGAATGGCCTGTAGAGGGATGATAAGGCCAGCATGGCAGAACAGAAAGAGCTTGGGGTTTGGACTCAGAAGACTGGGACCAAATTCCTGCCCCATCTCTTACCAGCCTTGTGACTGGTCAAACCGTTTCACCACTCTTAGTCAATTTCTTTACCTATAACATGGAATAATAACAATAATAATAAAAATAATAAACATTTGTAGTGCTGTTCCTATGTACCAGACCCTGTTCCAGACACTTTACATGTATTATCTCATTTAACCTTTACAATAGTCTTTTGTGTGTGTGTGTGAGGAAGGTCGGCCCTGAGCTAACCCCGGATGCCAATTCTCTTCTTTTTGCTGAGGAAGACTGGCCCTGGGCTAACATCCGTGCCCATCTTCCTCTACTTTATATGGGACGCCGCCACAGCATGGCTTGATAAGCGGTGCATCGGTGCGCACCTGGGATCCGAACCTGCGCGCCTGGGATCCAAACCTGCGAACCCCAGGCCACTGAAGCAGAGTGCATGCACTTAACCGCTGCACCACCAGGCCGGCCCTACAGTAGTCTTATGATGAGGAAACTGAGTCAGAGAGAGGTTTAAGCCACTTACCCAAGTCACACATTAAGTGGCAGAGCTGGGATTTGAACCCTGGCAGTCAAATTCATGTTTTCAAGGCGTGAAAATCATCCTGAGGAGCTGGTGGCTAATGGATGCAGAAGTTCTTTGGAGACTGGGATGTGTGTGTTGTGTGCTAAGGGGCAGCCGAGGAGCAAGAGGGAGGTGGTGAACGTGGATGTCAGGGAGACCTGGGTTTGCTTACTGCTGTGTGATACTGGGAGGAGGTAACTTCATGTCTCTGAATTCATGTCAGTTTCCTCTTTCCTTTCTCTCTCCATTTCTTTCTCTCAACACCTTTAAGATATAATAACAGCTTTAAGATATAACAGCTTTGAGATATAATTCACATATCGTAAAATTCATTTAAAATGTGCAATTAATTGGGTTTTTGTATATTGAGAGTTGTGCAACTATCACAACAAGCTAATTTTAGAACATTTTCATCACCTCCAGAAGAAACCGTGTATCTTTAGCAGTCACTCCCCATTCCCATCACCCCCGGCCCGCCCCCAGACAACCACTAATCTACTTTCTATAAATTTAAGTCTCGATTTCTTAACCTGTAAAGTCGGTGCTGGGAGCAGGTGGGATTTCACCGTCTTCCATGGAATGTTCAGTAAGGTGATGGTGAGAAGATGCAGGATTGGGGAAGCAGAGAGCTAAATGCTGTCTGAAAAATGAGTGAAATGGTTATGGGGGGCATGAATGGTTGGGTATCGGGGGTGAGTGTTTTGGGAAGATTCTAGATGGGAGGAAAAGATGGAGCCAGTGAAGCTGAGGGGCAGGGAGTGAGACAAATGACTCCAGGCCAGAGAACTGTGACAGAAAAGCCAAGCTGTATAAGAGATCGGGATAAAGGTTGCAATGTGGTATGTGGTGTAAATGCCTCCACCACCCCTCAGGAGGTCGTCAGAGAAGTCTGCAGTACCCAAATTGCCATGTGGAGTTGGATTTGATTTTGGGGGTGGGACGGAGGGCTGAGCCTGCTCCTTCAGGTGGGCGTGGGGTAAAACAGATGCTGTCATGCAGGCTGTGCCTCAGCTGGGCACAGGGGCACAGTGGTGCCTCCCCCCCCCCCACCTCAAAGGTCTGAGTGAGGACTGAGTGATTTATCATATGAGAGAAGGCTCACAACCCAGTCCTGGGCTCATGGTCAGTGTCTGTAGGCGGCACTGGCCATCAGGGGCTGCCAGGAGAGCCCATGTGGTGGCTTCATGGCCTCCCTTCCCTTCCAGAACCCAATGTCTTCCTCATCTTCAGCCATGGACTGCAGGGCTGCCTGGAGGCCCAGGGTGGGCAAGTCAGAGTCTCCCCAGCCTGCAACACCACCCTTCCTGCCCAGCGCTGGAAATGGGTCTCCCGAAACCGGCTCTTCAACCTGGGCACCATGCAATGCCTGGGCACAGGCTGGCCGGGCACCAACACCACAGCCTCCCTGGGCATGTACGAATGTGACCGGGAGGCACTGAATCTTCGCTGGCACTGTCGCACATTGGGTGACCAGCTGTCCCTGCTTCTGGGGGGCCGTGCCGGCAACATATCCAAGGCTGGCACCCTGGAGCGCGGCGACCAGACCCGCAGTGGCCAGTGGCGCATCTATGGCAGTGACGAGGATCTATGTGCTCGGCCCTACTATGGTGAGAGGCTGCTTGCAGGGGAGGGCGGGGCCTCTGGTGTCAGGGGGCCTGGAGCCATGGAGGGAGAGACTCTGGGCTGACAGGCCTTTGGCCTCTACAGACCTTTGGCAGTCATATCTTTAATCGTAATGGGAAGGACTTTTGAATAATTAAGAAAATTAACTTCAAAACATTTAATTTACTTTTTTAAAATTACAAAGTTAATACATGCTTGTAAAGACTTCAAACAGTACAAAAGTGTATAAAATAAAATTAAATGAAAATTCCCTTCCCCAGGCCCACTCTGCAGGGAGACCCCAAGGTAAACCCCACAGGTGTCTTGATCCCCATTTTGCAGGGGTGAACGGGGACTGGCGTCACCCAGCAAGGGGCCTTTCGTGGTGGGCAGCTCCATCCTGGGGGTCCTTCTCCTGGAAGCCACCCTGAGTTCCAAGGGGGAACTTGGGGAGGAGGGGTACACAATAGGGGGCGTGGAGCCCTTGGGCTGGGGAGCTGAGTAGGGATTCCTTCAGGCTCTGTCCTCTGTGGATGACTTGGAGGCCCCCTCACCCAGCTGGATTTTGGACAGGCATTAGGGGCATTGAGGGAACCTCTTCCCAGCCCTATGGGATGAGCAGTGGGACCTCTCCCGGGCTCCTGGGCTGACCTGATGGCAGAGGGAGCCTTAAAGCCACTGTCATGCCCACTGCCGCCTTTTCCACTCTTGATCCCTGCCTCCCACTCCCCACCCCACCCCCTGCCCTGGGTTATAGGGGACTTTCCCTTAGGTGGGTGAGGGGGGTGGGCAGTCTCTGGGGTCCAGATGCCAAGGGCCTGGCTCCCCTCTGCTGCAGAGGTCTACACCATCCAGGGGAACTCCCACGGGAAGCCGTGCACCATACCCTTCAAGTATGACAACCAGTGGTTCCATGGCTGCACCAGCACAGGCCGCGAGGACGGGCATCTGTGGTGCGCCACCACCCAGGACTACGGCAAGGATGAGCGCTGGGGCTTCTGCCCCATCAAGAGTGAGAGCAGGGCATGGCGGGCGGGCCAGGGTGGCTCCTGGTGGGAGGCTGGCCATGAGGGGCTTCAGTGTGGGTGGCGGGACTTTCAGGACTAGAGTGAAAAGCGGCCCCTCCTTGTAGCATGGAGCAGCCTGTGTGGAGTCTCTGCACTCCTCGAGAGACCCCCATGTGAACCCTGAAGGAGAGGATGGGGAGGGACCCATGTCTGGCTGTCATGGTGGCAGGTAACGACTGTGAGACCTTCTGGGACAAGGACCAGCTGACCGACAGCTGCTACCAGTTTAACTTCCAGTCCACGCTGTCCTGGAGGGAGGCCTGGGCCAGTTGCGAGCAGCAGGGAGCGGATCTGCTGAGCATCACCGAGATCCACGAGCAGACCTACATCAATGGTGAGGTGGCAGGGCAGCCTTGGGGTCCCAAGCTGGTTGGCTGGGATCTGACCCACCCTGGGGGCAGGGCAGGGTGGCAGGAGCCTGAGACTTGCTCCCCACCTTTGGAGGGCCCTGGGCCCTTTCTGCTGTTGGGGGTTAAGGATGCCGTTGGTGGGGGCAGAGTGAAGGACCGAGGATGGGGTGACCCCCTTCTCACTGTCACCGTCTTGCTGTCAGGGCTCCTCACTGGCTATAGCTCCACACTGTGGATTGGCCTTAATGACTTGGACACCAGTGGAGGCTGGCAGTGGTCGGACAACTCGCCCCTCAAGTACCTCAACTGGGAGAGTGGTGAGGCGCTGGGATCGGGGCGCAGGGCAGCCTGGGGACCCCACAGGTGCATGGTCTCCTCTTTACTCTTCTCCTCCCCTACTCCAGGCCAGCAGTGGGGGGAAGGGGGCAGATTTCCACCCCCTCCTGGGGGAGGCCCCACTAGCCCATGCAGTGCCTTTGTCTGGATTAGGAACTGATGCCCTTTCCCCAGGGCACAGGGCCTGGGGAGTGGACCTGATTGCTGCCCCCTCTCACCCCCTCTGCCGCATGCACCAGTCTCTCAGGGCACCAGCAGCCTGGCCAGGGAGGTGGGTGGGGCTGGTACCAGTTGCTGAGTAGAGGGTTCAGGACGATGTGGACCCAGTGAGAAGGCAGTGAGGGCCCCGCGGTACCCAGTGAGGGGGTGCTGCAGTTGGCCCAGGCTCGCGAGGGAGGGAGAAGGGGAGCAGGAGGTTCTGAGCAGGGCTCCAGGGCCGGGTGTGAGTTTCTCTCTCCTGGGGTGCTGGCACCCTGCCCTCCCCACAGATCAGCCGGACAACCCGAGTGAGGAGAATTGTGGAGTGATCCGCACAGAGTCCTCGGGCGGCTGGCAGAACCGCGACTGCAGCATCGCGCTGCCCTACGTGTGCAAGAAGAAGCCCAACGCCACTGCCGAGCCCCCGCCTCCTGGTGAGCCCTGGCCCTGAGGCGGGGTGGGGTGGGGCTCATCGGGGCACAGCCCAGCCGCACAGCCAAGATGACTCTGATCCTCTCCAAAGTCTCAACAAATTGGAATATGCCATTAATTCATTGAGGGAACATTTGTTGACAACAGTGTTAAGTGCTGGCATTCGTCACTCACGGCGTCCTTGTGGCGGTCGCACTCTACTGGAGGTGACAGATATCTCCACACACAATTGGAATATCCAGGATTATGAACTATTATAAAAATACATGTAATAAATTTTAGGGGAGAAGAGATATCTAGAGAAGAAATTGATTAAGCTTCGGAGAGTTAAGGAGAGTTTCATGGAAGTGACATTTGATTTGGGCCTTTCAAGTTGAGTGTAAGTGTAAAGAGGTATGAGGGAAGGGCATTCCTGGCAGAGGGAACTGCATGTGCAAAGGCGTGGAGGCCTGGAAGTACACAGCGGCTTTAAGGATGGTGAGTATTGCAGTGTGGTTGGAGTAGAGACTCTAAGTAATTATAGTGTGGTCCTTGGACCAGCAGCACAGCATCACCCGGGAGCTTGTTATAAATGCAGATTCTCAGGCCCCACCCCAGATTAATTGTCAGAACCTGCATTTCACAAGATCCCCAGGCGATTCATGTGCAGATAAGTTTGAGAAGCACTGGCTTTGAGGGCATGGTGAAGAACAGTTCAGAAAGGCAGGTTGCAGCCCGTCCCTGAAGGTGAAATTTGGGTGTGGCCAGATGGGCTGTTCGGAGCTTTTGCAGGTTTTTAAGGCAGGGAACCTCTTGCTCGCGTTCGTGATTCATAGGGATAGAGGTAGCTCTAGGAGCCTGTGGAGGAGCTGGGGCAATGGGCAGGGCACCGCTCTGGGGACTCTGCCCTCACTGGTGTGTGGCCTTGGGCAACAAGCACCTTAGTCTCTGAGGTGCAAATTGAGAAGAAACTCTCGCAGAGATGGTAAAGCTGTAACCTGGCCTGGCCCAAAGGCGCGTCTGCATAGGTGGCAGCGGATGTCTGTCAGTGTAGGTTGGAGGGGCTACCGCAGTAATCCAGTAGTCCTGGGAATGGTGAAGAGGGAATTTGTATACGGAAAATGTGTCAAAACCAGAAAAAATCACAACCCACAGAAAGTAAAGAGCTTACAGCGTGAAACTTCTGCGTCTGCCCACTAAAGTGTTGCCAAAGATGGATCAGGGCTGTCAGCCACTGCTTTCTCCTCTTACCTCCTAGGGGGTCAGGAGCAAAGCCTTCAAACATCAGCGCCTCACGTCTAGGGCACCTCACCTCTAGCTGGAGGGAGCCTGGGGCAGGCACGAATTCCAGATCTTCCCAAGAGCTGTTTTCTGAAGGAAGGAGGGCCCACAGGAGGGCCCCAGTGTAGGCAAGCCTAGCATATCTGTGACCCTCTGTGGAACTGGCCCCTTGCCAAGTCCTCTGTCCCCTGGATCTCCCCATTGTGCCCCCTTTAGGCCTCCTCTGGGGCTTCACAGACTTGCCAATATGTCTATGGCCTTGGACTTCCTCTTTCATCCCAGCCCACATCTCTGCATGAGGCATATATTCTAGGCGGTTTCTTGGGTGGGTTCTGCCTTCCAGCTTTCATCACTCAAGGCATGTCATTACGAAGGCAGGTATCATTGTGCCCCCCCCAAAGCATCCACATTTCCTGAGCTCCCTTCCTCCCACAGGCCAAAGCAGGCCCCCTTGGGTCTGAACACCCACTAAACTCCCGTTCTGTCTGGGGCTGGAGCCTCAGGTCTTAGCTCAGTGGTGACAAGAGATGATTGACAGGTCCTGAACCAAGGAGCGAGCCTGCACAGGCTCTCAGCCCTACCCACTTTGTCGGCTCTCCAAAAAACAGTATGGCTGGACCCTGGAGTGTCTCCCAGAATCCCAGTCTGGGGTGAGTGGGCATAAGCTCTCCCACCCAGCCAGGCAGAATCCTGCCTGAGCTTGACATTTTGGGTGGTTTGGCGAAGTCTTGTTTTCTCTTGCCAAGGCCCAAGTGAGGGCTTGTTTGCCTCAGCTGCCCTCGAACCCCATCCCTAGAGGGTGAACCTGAAATGCATGGAAGTGGGGGCGAGGAAGGGCCTGGAACCCATTGGTTTCTCAGCCCTGGGATGCAGGGAGAGGAGCTGGGGGTAGGGGAAGGAGCAAGAACGGAAATCCTAGCGTGGGGTGCCTGCCAGTCAACAGTGACTTCACGAGCCGCCCACCCAGTGGGCCCCATCTCTCCACTCCCTTCATCCTGGACTGCCGGAATCAGCACCAAGTCTACACTCAATAGGTGTTGAGACAATGATGGTGGTTTCATTTATTAAGCAAGGTGCACATGAGTGAAGTTTGAATCTTACAGCAGGAAACCCCATTTACAGAGGAGGAAACTGAGGTTCTCAGGGCTGGTCTGGCCTGAATCCCTGCCCATCTCTTTCTGAGAGCCCCAGCCGGAGAGGCTGTCCTGTCTTGGGTGGAATCTGCCACCATCTCCCAGGGCCCTGCCTCTGGGCCTCCAACAATGCTGGAGGGTTTTGTCTTTTCAGCATCATTCAGCATTCACACCTGTCCTAGTGGGAAGGGCTGATCTGGGACAGGTTGGGAGAGGAGGTGACTTCAGGGCCCTGCCTGTGTTGACACCCAGTGGGTTGGTGCCTAGCTCGGTCCCTGAGCAGCGGCCTCGTGGGTCTCTGCAGACGTGTGGGCCAACGTGAAGGTAGAGTGCGAGCCCAGCTGGCAGCCCTTCCAGGGCCACTGCTACCGCCTGCAGGCCGAGAAGCGCAGCTGGCAGGAGTCCAAGAAGGCGTGTCTGCGGGGTGGGGGCGACCTGCTCAGCATCCACAGCATGGCCGAGCTGGAGTTCATCACCAAGCAGATCAAGCAAGGTGAGGTCTGCTTGTCCACCGGTCTGCGATCCCGTCCTGCCCAGGAGGCTCAGAGCCCGTCCCTCCCTCCCCTGCTGGTGGCTGCGGCTGATCTCTCAGTGTCCCTTCTCCCCTCTCTCCTGCTGCACCCCCAGAGGTGGAGGAGCTGTGGATTGGCCTCAACGATTTGAAACTACAGATGAATTTCGAGTGGTCGGACGGAAGCCTTGTGAGCTTCACCCACTGGCACCCCTTTGAGCCCAACAACTTCCGGGACAGCCTGGAGGACTGTGTCACCATCTGGGGGCCGGTGAGAAACCCCTCTCCCTATCACAGGGCCCCAATACACCCCTGCCCTCCTCGTGTTCTTCCAGCTGAAGGATGTCCTACTGTTGGAGCCTGCCTGTAACACCACCCCGTTGCCTCTCAGAAGCCCCCTCTTTCCCACCAACCTTCCACGTGGAGAGACTGCCAGGGTTTGAATCTCCTCTCCACCTCCAACTAGCTGGGTCACTGTGGGCAAGTTACTTAACCTCTCTGTGCCTTGGCTTTCTCCTCCGTCAATGGAACACTAAAGGTGCCAACCTCAGAGGGTCATTGGGAAGATTAAAGGAATTAATTCTCGTGAAGCCTGAGGACGTTGCCCGGTGCTGTCTCGGTCTCCTGCCAGCTGCTCTTCCCTGCTGGCAGGTGGCATCTGAACCCACATTGTGTGGACACGCTCCACAGGTGGGGCGGCTCTGTGCCAGCCCCTGCCCCAGCCCTCCCCCGCCCGGGGTCCTGTCTCCTCAGATTGTGGGGTGATGACTCTTTGCCATGGCTTTGGCTCGCACGTGGTGTGGGAAGATGAAGGAATTGATGCAGGGCTACAGGCAGAGATGAGAGACTCTTCAAAAAGGGATGAAGCCAGAGGGACAGACTGCCCACTCCAGGACAGATAGGACATTCTGCCGTGAGAGGCTGCAGACAGTGCCAGGGCTTGTGGAATCAGAGCCATCTGGCATAGGGGCTGCTATTTAAACATTTATAAACAGTTATTTGTTGAGTGTCTCTACATGCCAGGCATTCTCCTGGGGTCTGGGACACACAAACCCCTCTGCGCTCTGGAGGGAGCTAAAGGCAGACAAGACGCTGGCTGGCGGGCTGGGACTCTGGAGGGCTGGGGAGGGTGGGGAGGCCAGGGACTCAGTTCCTCTTCAGCTCCATCAGCTGAGATGTGGGTCTGGGCACGCAGCCTCCGCTCACCCTGGATCTGCAGGGACTGGCTGGACCTCTTGCAGAACTAGGAGTCTCAACTGTCTGTCCTGCCATTGGTTACCCTGACAGTCTTAGCCAGTTTGTCCTGGATGGTTATGAAATGAGATAAATAATTTAAAAGAGCACCTTTTCCCTTAGACAGTGCTTGTTGAACTTTTAGGGCATTTGCATAGCAACTCTCTGTCCTCATCAACCCTGTGAGGCTTACAGGACTAATCCTGTCTCCCCATTTTACAGCCTGGAACACAGAGGTCAAACCTCTTGCACAGAATTAGACAGCAAGTCAGTGGCAGGGCCAGCTCTAGAAACCAAGTTTTATGAAGGGTTTGGGAGATTTGGGGGAGGGGGATAAGACTGTCCCTCACCCTGTGTCCCTAGGAGGGTCGCTGGAATGACAGTCCCTGTAACCAGTCTTTGCCATCCATCTGCAAGAAGGCAGGCCAGCTGAGCCAGGGGGCCACCGAGGAGGACCATGGCTGCCGGAAGGTGAGGGTGCTTCTGGAGCTGGGTGCTGGATGGGGCAGCCAGAGGGGCTCCCAGGGGAAGGAGGGGGTGGATGGAATCCTGCAGCCTCCCGTGGCGTCCTCCCTTCCTTGGCACACCCTTTCCTCCCGCTCTCCAAACTGCTCCGTTCCAGAAGGAGTGATGTTAGATGAGGTGGGGTGGGGGGCTGTTGGGAGGAAGTAGAGCTCCCCATGCTCAGCCCTGAGCCCCTTCTCCATGGGGAAGCCACTTCCCAGAGGCAGCAGAGAACAGGCGATGGGTGTGGGCGGGCCCCCAAGTCTGGCCCAGTTATCACCTGAGTGGAGGCTGCTGGGTGAGCCCGTGTCCTCTGCACCCCCAGGCCTGCTTTGCTACCTCTCTCTGCTGGCCCACACCACAACATCTGATGTAGTGTGTGCTTGTCCATCTGGAGGAATGAGGCCAGTCTGGTGTCTCCCTCCTTTGTGTTCCCAGCCCCAGGGGCTTCCAGAAGATGTTCAGGGAGGGAGGGGATTAGAATAGAATGGGGGGATAGGTGAGCGGGGGAGTGAGTGTATGAATGAAGGTGAGAGTGGGTGATTGACCCGTTTCCCTCCTCCAGCCCCCCAACCCCGGCCCCCAGCCGAGCAGGGGTGTAAGTGGTGTAGACAGATATGAGGAGGTTGTGTGCCCTCATAAAGGACACTTTGTGGTGTTTTGGCCCCTGATGGCTCCATCTGCCGAGGCCACGCTCCTCCTGCCAGCCCCTTGCTGCCAGTCTGGCTCCTGGCTCTGTTTTCCTTTGGATTAAACCCCTTTACCACACGCTACCCCACCTGCACCCCAAACTCTCCTCCAGGGGAGGAGCAGGAAATGCCAACAGGCTTGACCTCCATTGGGGAGGAGGGAGAGAGAAGACGGGGGCCTGGCTGAAGAGTCTGGGGGCCAGCATGGTCAGACTGGCCCAGGGGCTCTGTCCTGGCTTGGGTGAGGTAGAGGTGGGGTTGGAAATTATTAACTGCCCGGGCACCAGGGCTGGCCTGGAATGTGTGTGGGGGGGTGTTCGGCAGCCACGGTCAACACCCCGGGAGAGCCAGGGGTCTTAATGCAGCCCTGGGCATAGGGGGACCCCTCCCTCACATACACACACAAAGACACAGACACATATGCACACACATATACACACATACACAGACATACACGTACATAGACATGCACACACATACACACAGACACACATACACAACCCTGCTTCTCTTCTTCTCTGACTCCTGCCCATGGGGCTGTGTCTCTTTCTTCCAACCTCAAGCCCACCCTCAAGCTTCCCACCTCAAGGCCTCCTGGAGGCGAAGGCCCTGGCAGGCTTCTGTGTCATCTTAGGAGGAGCTGTCGCGAGGACAGGCACAGCCTCTGTGGTGTGGGTTCAAGTCCAGGCTCCACCTTGTACTGTCTCTGTGTACAAGGTCAAGTCACTTAATTTCTCTGAGCTTCCGTTCCTGATCTGCAGGGCAGGAGCAGAGAGCCCTCAGGATGGCCCAAGGGGAGAGGGGTCTGTGGGGTGAAGCCTCACCGGGCCTCCTGGAGCAGTGCTCTCTCATCTGCAGCTTTGCTGACAGTGCATCCGTGTCGTCGTCCTCCCCTGCCCCGCAACCACAGCTGCATGCTCCCCTTACCCCAGCTTTTCCTGGCCCCTCGAAGGTTACTCAGGCCCCTCCACATCCTGGCAGCTCTCCCAGCTTATCAGCTCTGGTTTCCCAGCCAGCTGGCAATTTTCCTGCTGCGTCTCTTGGTTTAAATGCCCAAGAGAGGAGTCCGATGGGCCACATCTTTCTGCGCCAGGCCACGTGCCAGGTCACTGGCTGCCTTTGGATTGGCCACCTTTGGGCCATGCTTCCGCCCCTGGTCTGGCAGTTGTGTGTAGTGGTGGGAGGAGCAGTGTGGAGTGACCAGGTGCAGAGCACAGCGCAGGAACAGCCATCTCTGGTGTCAAACCAGTCTCCTCTGTCCTGTGCCCAAGCCTGTGGCACATTCAGTGATGCCACTGATGGCATCCCCCCGCCCCAGGACTTAGGGGTGAGGGAGGAGAGCCTTTCCCACAGATGCTCCTCTTCTGTGCACTCTCTTGAGCCAGGGTTGGACGTGGCACAGCCCATCCTGCTACTGGCTGGGTGAGGACCAAGTGACCTACAGTGAGGCCCGGCGCCTGTGCACCGACCACGGCTCTCAGCTGGTCACCATCACCAACAGGTACAGGAGGGGGCAGGTGCCGGGACCAGTGCTCGCCCATGTCCTGGCCTAATGTGGCCCCTCCACCAAACAGGGTAGCATTCTGCCATCAAGTGCAGAGGGACCTGGAGTTCTTTGAGCCTCACCTGCTTCGGGGCCATTTTCTAATATCGTCACAAGAATGAATTGTTTATTTTTATTTTATTTTATTTTAATTTTTTTTTTTAAAGATTTTATTTATTTATTTTTTCCCCCCAAAGCCCCAGTAGATAGTTGTATGTCGTAGCTGCACATCCTTCCAGTTGCCGTATGTGGGACTCGGCCTCAGGATGGACGGAGAAGTGGTGCCTCGGTGCGCGCCCGGGATCCGAACCCGGGCCACCAGCATCGGAGCGCGAGCACTTAACCACCAAGCCACGGGGCCGGCCCCTGAATTGTTTATTAAGTGACCCCAGAGTGGGGCAGGGGCAGGTATAGGTGTGGGCTGCGTGCCCAGGAGAGACGGGCCTTGGCTCTGTCTCATTTCCTCTACTTTCTTCTCAGCAAGGCATGGAAGCACAGACAGTAGAAGGGGCAGCTGGGTTGTCACCTGCAGGGCCCCCAGGGGTCCCCACTTCCCTGAGCAAGTTACTGGTCCCGCACATCTCCTGGGGCAAGGCTTCCCTGCCTAGACCAGCCTCTCTCCCATAGGTTCGAGCAGGCCTTTGTCAGCAGCCTCATCTACAACTGGGATGGCGAGTACTTCTGGACCGCCCTGCAGGACCTCAACAGCACCGGCTCCTTCCGCTGGCTCAGTGGGGATGAGGTCATGTACACCCACTGGAACCGGGACCAGCCTGGTGAGCCCCTCCTCCACGGACTGTGTCAGCCCCCTTCTTTGACTTTCTTTGGTGAAGCCGGGAGGTGGTGGTGGACCCGTCCTGCCACAACCGAGACCCAGAGCTTCACAGTAATTGATTGTTCATATCGTGTGGTGAAATGGTTAGGAGCACAGGCTCTGGAGCAAACTACCTGGCTCAGATCCTGACTCTGCTGTTTATTAGCTGCGCATCTTTGAGCCTCAGTTTGCTCATCTGTCGAATGGGGATAATGGTACTTTCCTTACAGAGTTCATGTGAGGCTTAGATGAGTTAAAATATGTAAAGGTCTCTGAGTAGTGAGTGCAAGACAAGTGCTTGCTGTTATGATTATTACCATTTCACATTATCTTTTTAACCCTTTCAGTCACTTAATGAGGTAGATGATGAGACAGGCCCAGAGAGGTTAAGCAGCTTGCCTAAGATCTCACAGGAGTAAACACAGAGCTAGGACTCGGTCTCCATTCCCTTCTTTCCACCTGGGCCCCGACCCCACAGAGCGTGTCTCTGCAGAGATGGCCAAGCTGGTTCCCAGTATGAGGTCTGGGCTGGTGCCGCGAGGTGATGTGGGGGAAGGTCAGACCGTGAGCCCTCCATCTCCCTTCTCCCTCCTTCAGGGTACAGCCGTGGGGGCTGCGTGGCCCTGGCCACGGGCAGCGCCATGGGGCTGTGGGAGGTGAAGAACTGCACCGCGTTCCGGGCTCGCTACATCTGCCGGCAGAGCCTGGGCACGCCAGTGACGCCTGAACTGCCGGGGCCAGACCCCACGCCCAGCCTCACCGGCTCCTGTCCCCAGGGCTGGGCCTCAGACCCCAAACTCCGGCACTGCTATAAGGTGGGCAGCCTGTTGGCATGGAGGGAGGGAGAGAGACAGGAGCAAAGAGGCAGCTCACCTGGAGGTGTGGTCCCAGTGGGACCCAGCCGCTGTTCACACAGTGGGCCCCCGGGAGACTTCCCTACAGTGGCCTGCAGACAGAGAGAATTCCTCATGAAACTCTTGTCAGTGGACTCTGAGGCCTTGTGCATAGTAGGTGCTCAGTAAACATTTGAGGAATTGAAGAAACCAGAGAGATCATCTGTTCAGAGGTTCCCAAACGTTGGGGCCAGGCTGGCTGCTCTTCAGAATTGCCTGGGGAGCTTGATAAAAATAAAATCTTCAGTCTGTCACTATGGAGATTGGGATTCAGAAGGATGGGGTGGGCCTGGTAATCTGTATTTTTAAACCCTGCTGGGTTTGGGAGCCACTGATGTAGTCCAGGGTCTTTTATTACATGGAGAAACTGAAGTCGGGGTCGGAGGGGAGGGAAGGGACTTGGCCACAGCAAATTGTGGCTATGCTGGGATAAGAGCCAGACCTCACACTGGTTAGGGGGACCGGGCAGGGGGCATTCTCTAGGAACTGAGTGCCGGCTCCCCTCCCCTGGGGCTCATTCTCTGACAAGGAGGATTGTCTTAGCTAGTCGGGACCCCTTGTCCAGTGAGACCCCAGCACCCCTCCCCACTGCTGTCACAGGAGGGCACATGTCCCTTAGGAAGGTGGGCGGGTGGGGATAGCTTAGATAACTGGACTCTGCTCCTGCAGGTGTTTGGCTCGGAGCGGCTGCAGGACAAGAAGAGTTGGGTCCAGGCCCAGGGGGCCTGCCAGGAGTTGGGGGCCCAGCTCCTGAGCCTGGCCAGCTATGAGGAGGAGCACTTTGTGGCCAACATGCTTAACAAGATCTTCGGGTACTGAGCCTGGGACCATGGCCTGCGTGCACGTGTGTGGGGCTCTTGGTTTTGCTGGGCACAGGGCAGGGTGAAGGTGACCCCAGTGAGGGCTGTCTGAGGGCTTGGAATGACCTCGTATCTGCCACTAGTGCCAGGACCACCTCTCCTCCCCTGGAGGTGGAGACCCTGTGTTGCTCACCAGCGTCACAGAGGCAGCAACATCCCCTCAGACTCACAGACTTGTATGCAAGTAACTGCCGTTCCCGTCCCTCCTTCTTCATGGCAAAATCTTCTGCAAGCTGATCCAAGTTGAATGTTTTCCCCCATACCTTACACATCCCATAATAATCCACGCTCCTCAGTAAACAGCTTTTCCCGAGAGATGGGAGGAGAAAGCCTAAAAATGTGAGCATTTGCCCATGGGGTCCCTCCAAGACCCCATCTCTGTCCTGTGGGCTCCCAGCCTCCTCTGACACACAGCACCTATAACCCCTTAGCATTGGGAAAAATCCAAATGGATCGAGGCTTCCTGAGATCTTAATTCCAGGGATATCTCCTCCCAGCAAACATTAGGATTACATTATTTGAAGAGTAATTATAATAGCTAACATTGATCGCTTCTCACCATGTACCAGGTACTACACTAAATGTTTAATCCTCATTCAATCCTCTCATCAACCCTACAAAGTAGACATTATCATGGACCCTTGTGGGTTGGTAGAAAGGCTGGGTTGTTTGCCCAGGGTCACAGAGCTGGTCCATGGGTGAACCAGGACTGGAATCCAGGTGTATCTGATTCCACAGCCCAGGTCTATGCTCCATCCCCATCGACTTCCTAAACGCCTTCAAGTGAAAGCCTGCAGTCTCGCTGTCAGGGCAAACCCGTCCCAAAGGGTAGCAAGGGAAGGGAGCCAAGCCACCCACCACACCTGGAGCTGGGCGCATAGTCCAGGTCTCCCCAGTTCTTTCTGGGGAGGGAACTTCTTAAAGGTGGCCCAATAGCGTACTGCCCCATGAGCATGAAGCCCAGGAGAGGCCCCAGGTCCTCGGGACCGCCCAGGTCACAGCTGCAAGGGGCTCCTGCTCATCTCATCCGCCGTCTCTTCTGTCCCCACCCCCGGCTTGTGCTGAAGTGAGTCAGAGCCTGAGAGCCACGAGCAGCACTGGTTCTGGATCGGCCTGAACCGTCGAGACCCTGGAGGGAGGCAGAGCTGGCGGTGGAGCGACGGCCTGGGGGTGAGGGGGCCTGGAGTAGGCGGGACGGCCGGCGGGCGGGGCCTAAGTGGGCGGGGCTTGGCTGTAGGCGGGGTTTCAGGGTGGGACCGGCCGGGAGGTGGGCGAGGGTTAGCAGAGCTACGGTCTCTGGCTGGAGCTGGCAGGCAAACTAAGGGGGACCGGGGCGTCCAGCCCAGGTTGGGGGGTCCCAGCTCAGGCCGGGCCTCTTGTTGGTCTGGTCTGCGAATGGGAGCAGCCTGCGCCTCGTGCCCGAGAACTCTCCTACCCCGACCTATTTAGTTCTCTTACCACAATTTCGACCGGAGCCGGCACGACGACGACGACATCCGGGGCTGCGCAGTGCTCGACCTGGCCTCTCTGCAGTGGGTGGCCATGCAGTGCGATACGCAGCTGGACTGGATCTGCAAGATCCCTAGAGGTTGGGTGGGGTGGCCCTGGGGGACGGGGCATGGGGCGAAGGGCGGCGGGGCCGGGGATCCAGGGGAGGGTCTCCTTTCGCCGCAGTGCCTCTGTCCTTCTTGTCCCCATAGGTGCGGACGTGCGGGAGCCCGACGTCAGCCCGCAAGGTGAGGCCCGCTGCCCACCCTGCTCCCCATGGCGGCGCGAGAGGGGAAAGGGCATCCCCTCGGGGCTTAGGAGTCTGAGCCGAGAAAAAGGGAACTAGGGGCTTGGAGCCCTGTCGGCCTCCGTCTCGAAGGAGGGGCAAGCTTGGGCTTGGAGCCTGGAGCGGTGCCTGCCCGGGGTCCTGTGGGCCACAGGCCCGCCTGCCCTGGACCCCAGCCTGGCCGCCATTCCCATGCCCGCGCTGCCCCCGCAGGCCGGCGGGAATGGCTGCGTTTCCAGGATGCGGAGTACAAGTTCTTCGAGCACCACTCCGCGTGGGCGCAGGCGCAGCGCATCTGCACGTGGTTCCAGGCCGAGCTGGCCTCCGTACACAGCCAGGCGGAGCTGGACTTCCTGGGGCACAACCTGCAGAAGGTGGGCACTAGAACGAGCCGGGGGCTGCGGGTAGGGGATGGGCGGGCCCAGGAGCAGAGGAAAGGCCCTGCCAACCCTCACCTGCCCACCTGCTTCCCCAGTTCTCCAGGGGGCAGGAGCAGCACTGGTGGATCGGCTTACACACCGCAGAGAGTGACGGGCGCTTCAGGTAGGCGCTCTCCTGGGGCAGCAGGTGTGGGAGGGGGCACATGCCTGGATGGCCAGCCTAGACCCCAGACAGGAGCTGGGGAGGGGCGCACCCTCACATTCAAACTGGATTTGAATCCAGTTCTGCTCCTCTTTGGCTGTGTGGCCTTCAGTAAATGACTTAACCTTTTTGGGCCTTGGATTTCTCATCTGAAAATGAGAATAATGAGGCCTGCCTGGTAGGATTGCTCTGAGGATTAAAAATAAGATACGTAAAGTCGTTAGCAAAGCATCCAGCACATTATTGGGCACTAAATAATTGTAGCTCACATTATGCTGGGGTCACTCATAAATGAGTCCCCCTCAAGACATGGGCAAGAACATATGATGTCCAGAGGGGCCTCTGTATTCAGTGCCCACCTACCATGCATGAGGGCGCCTGAGGCAGGCAGGACCAGGAGGACACGAGTATCTGAGCACACTGTTGCCCTTGGATCCCAGCTCTGGGATTCTTAGACTTCTTCTCTAGTTAGAGAAGTGAATGCTCAGGGAGGGCTGGGCCTTACCTGGAGGCATCGTCCTGGGGTCCCCAGCCACACTGAGCTCGGTACCCCCACTCTTCAGCCTGCAGCCACTGAGCCCCTGGACTTGGGCCCTTCCCTGCCCCCTGTCCCGAGGCCTTCATTGCTGCAAACGGGGAGATTGGGCCCAAGGCCAATGCTGGAGTCACGCCTGCTTGGTGCCATTGCAGGTGGACAGATGGTTCCATTATAAACTTCATCTCCTGGGCACCCGGCAAACCTCGGCCCATCGGCAAGGATAAGAAGTGCGTGTACATGACGGCCAGTCGAGGTGAGGGCCAGATGGGGCCAGAGAGAGGGCCAGGAGAGCCTGGGCAGGGCCCATCAGTCTCCTCTCATTCTCTTTGTTCCCACAACCCAAGAAGGGCTGGACCCAGAGAGGGGAGGGTCTATCTCCATGGTCCTCCATGCAGTCACAGAGGACTTGAGTTCAGAGCTGGATACAGAGGCCTGAGCCCAGCCCAGCCCAGCCACCTCTCAGAGCATGAGGCGAGGGTGCTGCCAGCCCTGCCCTGCACTGGGGGTGACTCCACTCCCCTCCCCTTTCTGCAGAGGACTGGGGAGACCAGAGGTGCCTGACAGGCTTGCCCTACATCTGCAAGCGCAGCAACAGCACCAGAAAGATGCAGCCCCCAGACCTGCCGCCCACGGCCCTGGGGGGCTGCCCCTCTGGCTGGAACCAGTTCCTCAACAAGGTAGGAGGTGGGGAGGGGTCACCCATGGGAGTCGGGGGAGAGGATGTGAACTTGGAAAGGCCGAGCCTCAGGAGTCCTGGCTCTTTGGCAACGTCAAAGTCATGGCCTCTTGCCTGTACCCACCAACCTCTCTCCTACTTGGCCCCAGGGCCAGG
The DNA here is from genome assembly GCF_057802395.1 of Ceratotherium simum simum. Lineage (NCBI taxonomy): Eukaryota > Metazoa > Chordata > Mammalia > Perissodactyla > Rhinocerotidae > Ceratotherium > Ceratotherium simum. Next base: position 45,911,535 of record NC_141915.1, read on the forward strand.
GCTAGACTCCTTGGAAAATAACTCAGTGCAGTAACATCTTCTAATCCACTGGGAAGTGAGGTGGTCCACATGGTTAGGTGAGCATTCTAGATCAGTGGTCACCAAACATTTTGGTAATGAACTCCTATTAGTAAAACAAAATGTTGAAGGTACAAAGTATGTGTGTCTACGTCATTATGTGTGTAAATAAAATATATATATATTTGCTTCCATACTAATATTATATATAGTAAAATATGCACGAGAACAAAACACTATAAACTATAAGCTAAAGGTTTAAAAATAGTATTTTTAAGTTAAAAAAAATTTTTTATTAGTAGTATGAAACAAAATTTTGTGCTCACTCAAAAATTAACTATAATTATTAATACTTAATTTTAATAAGAGCAAAGTAATTGCATATACTTCTTCATTTTTAAAAATCTTGGTCTGACACTTTGTGATTCATGACTTCACGGGTCTTGTTTGAAGCTCAAATTATTTTAAAACATGAATTTAATGGTTGTTGTAGATTAAAAAGTTGTCTCACGAAGACAAATAGATTGAAGTGAAAAAAGTTCATCCATCATTGGCTGGGCTTTCTAAGTCATTCTCTCCATTGTTCAGTCATTCTACCAATTAAGCAAAGGTTTTTGTCAAAAAATTGCTTAGTAAATTTCTGCATTTTAAACTAATCTGCCTCATAAATTAATCATAAGACTTGATCAAGAGGGTTTGAAAAAAAAAGTCTTGGGCAGATTTTTGAAAACACCGTTAGAAAATTCTCTTCCCCAGTGTTTTGAGTGTGCAGATAGGAAAGTCTGGGCCAATGAAATTAATCAGAATGGATATGCTTCTAAACGTGTTTTCAAAACATTCCCTCTAGACTGTGAGTTTCTTTCCAAAAGTGGTTACTTTCACACTGGTGGGCTGATTTATCAGACGTGTTAGACCACCTAGTGGCTGAAAAGAGCTTATCCCAGGAAGAGAAGGGCACCGCTTCCTCAGTTGTGCTGGCATCAGTAGTACGAGTCTCAGTCCGTGGTTTTTTTGCAGGACATTGTAAGACCACTTAGCCCCATTGTGAGGATTAGGTTAGTTAACACTAGACAATATAACCCATAAATCTTTGTCGTGCATTGGAGTGCAGCCAGCCTCTTACTGTCAGAGTTCTTACTCTCTTCACAATATTCAAGTGAATATTATACTTTTCCTATCTTAAAAGAAAAAAAAAGGCATGTGTATTGTTAAACCTTTGGAAAAAACAGAAGAAAGAAAATAAAACCCATACTCTCCAGAGATAATCACTATCAATATTTGTTACTCCATTTCCTGCCTTTTTCCACATAATTGAGATCATGCTCAATAACGTAATTTTGTATTCAGCTTTTTTTTCTCAGTATTGTATTTTGAGCATCATTAAACTTTTCCAAAAACTTATTCTCATGGCTTCTTCCACCTAATATAAAAGAGAATATATTTTATATATGTAATTGGTCTCTTTCTTAATTCGTCAGCATCATTGTAATGATACCAGTTACTCTTCTGTCGAAAGCCTTGGAAGCATGCAAGGCTGTTTGCCCCTTCACCCCCTGGCCCCAGACATCTTGCTTTACTAGTTCTTTGTGCTCCCCTGCAGCCCCATGGTGTTTGGATGTAGGTAAAGCATGTAGGAGTCTGCCTCTCTCACTAGCTTTAAGCTCCTAGAGGGCAGGGCCACTGGCACCTGACATACCGCTTAACACACTTGCACATGGTAGGGAGGCCCCGAGTGTTCACTGGATGGAACCAAATACTTCCTCCCTTTAACTGCTACTTCTTGGTGGTACTGATGTGACCTTGCGCTTCAAATGTTATGACTAATTTTACTTGTTATTTAAAGGAGCCCTCAGAGTGGCTCTGGACTACATCTGTGAAATCAGATGCATCGGCTTTGTGACAGATCTCCAAAAAATTCTTGCATTAGTTTTGGGTTAACAATTTTCTACCTGAAATCTGACATTTGTATCACTAGGCTGGCACTAGATCTAATCATTTGTAGTAAGAGTTTTCAAGTTTTGGGTTAACAATTTTCTACCTGAAATCTGACATTTGCATCAGTAGGCTGGCACTAGATCTAATCATTTGTAGTAAGAGTTTTCACTTGTTAAGCACCTACTCTGTGGCATGCACTATTCTTTTTAATCCTAAAAATAACCCCCAAAGACAGTTTTATTCCCATTTTACAGAAAAGTTGAGGGCAGAAAGGTTAAGTCAGATCCAGAATCTGAGCGGCACCTCCCCCACCCCTCTTTGTGACTCCAAAGCTTCCTTACCTTCTTTCTCCCCCATCACACTTTCTGAACAGAAAATTACTGGAAATCATTCATTTTCTCTTTTTTTTTCCTTCCTTTTTTCTCCCCAAAGCCCCAGTGGATAGTTGTATGTCATAGTTGCACATCCTTCTAGTTGCTGTATGTGGGAAGCGGCCTCAGCATGGCCCGACAAGCAGTGCGTCAGTGCGCGCCTGGGATCCGAACCCTGGGCCGCCAGTAGCGGAGTGTGCGTACTTAACCACTAAGCCATGGGGCCGGCCCCCATTCATTTAATAAATAAATAGCCTTCACTTGATAAAAGATTTCCCATACAGGGTTGGTTCCTTTAACCTTAGGAGGTGATAAAGGTGGGAAAAGAGAACCGTAAAATTACAGAGTTAGAAGCTGCTGCCTAACCAAGATTATTCAAACATAATGATAAAAGGATTCTAGAGATGAACAGTAAGTTCATAGGGCAAAAGAACAGATTTCAGATAACACCTAGGAAGGTGTTTAGCTGAAATCGAGACAGATCTCGTCCCCATGCATGGTCCAGGCGCTGTTGTCATGGGTAGTAGAGCCTTTGGTGGCCCAAAGACATCCTTCCACATAAAAATTCCCCAGAGTGTGAGCAAGCGTCTGTGAACCTGCCGTGTCAGGTGGAGAGGGTGCTAGAGCCTTGCTCAAGAAGACCCAGATGTCCTGGTTCTGATATTTTTCTCTCACAGCCCCCAAAGCCTCCCCCTGAGGGTACGCAGCAGTCTCTGGGTCTGTGGGACAGGGAGGTAGAGCTGGACATCACGCCTCCCCCTCCGCCCCACAGTGTTTCCGAATCCAGGGCCAGGACCCCCAGGACCGGGTGAAGTGGTCAGAGGCACAGTTCTCCTGTGAACAGCAAGAGGCCCAACTGGTCACCATTGCAAACCCCTTAGAGCAAGGTAGGGCCATGGGGAGGCCCCAGTATCCTCTGACACAGTCTCTCAAATGGTTAGAGCAGAGCGAGCAGGGGTCTGCCCTGTCACTCATAACTTTCTCTTCTGGGGGACTCTAGCATTCATCACAGCCAGCCTGCCCAATGTGACCTTTGACCTTTGGATTGGCCTCCATGCCTCGCAGAGGGACTTCCAGTGGGTGGAGCAGGAGCCTCTGCTGTACACCAACTGGGCACCTGGGGAGCCCTCTGGCCCTAGCCCGGCTCCCAGCGGCAACATACCGGTGAGAAAGCCCCTCCCCACTCTCTCCTCTGCCCCCCCAGCTGCCCTGGCCTGCAGCACTGGCCTTCACTCCTCTTCCAGCCTCTTGGCTCATAGTGCAGGCTTTTGGGGGCAGTGGCACGAGGTGGGGGCAGCTGCTGGGACTCCCCTGAGCAGCTCCTTCTCCCCAGACCAGCTGTGCGGTGGTCCTGCACAGCCCCTCAGCTCACTTCACTGGCCGCTGGGACGATCGGAGCTGCACGGAGGAGACACATGGCTTCATCTGCCAGAAGGGCACAGGTACGTGTCACCAGTGAACCTGGGAACGCTAGCACTGGGCTCCATGCTGTGGGCCATGCCAGGAGGAATGAAACATGGTCCCTGGCCTCAGGGGACCCCTGGGGCCACCTCCAGAGCCTAGTATCTGCTTGGGAAGCAGATGGGCAGAAAGGTGAGGCGCCAATCAGAGAGAAAGGCACTGAGTACTGAGGGGTCTCAGGAGGAAGGTTTGTGGGTATGGAGGGCTGACCGGGAGAGCTAGACACTGGGCATGTGGAGTGTCAGGGAACCTGCACCTCCATGCATGTGTCTCTCTGCCCTGGGTTCCTGGGGTAGGAGGAGGTCAAGACTCTAGCTTGCTCATCCATTTAGTAGCAAGAATGTATTATTAATAACAGTGGCTGACACTTACTGAGTATTAGTCTGTGCCAAGCACTGTGCCCAGAGGAGACCTGGTCTCTGCCTGATGTCTGGCGCTCCCCCGGCCTCACGCCTGGGAATGAGGTGAGGGAGGCAGAGCCCAGCCTGAGCCCTGCCCCCTTCCCCGTAGACCCCTCACTGAGCCCATCCCCAGCAGCGTTGCCCCCTGCCCCGGGCACTGAGCTCTCCTACCTCAACGGCACCTTCCGGCTGCTGCAGAAGCCGCTGCGCTGGCACGACGCCCTCCTGCTGTGTGAGAGCCGCAATGCCAGCCTGGCCCACGTGCCTGACCCCTACACCCAGGCCTTCCTCACGCAGGCCGCCCGAGGGCTGCGCACGCCACTCTGGATCGGGCTGGCCAGTGAGGAGGTGGGCTCCCAACACTCGTCCTGGCCCTGGGGCTGGGCCTACTCCCCTGATTTCCCTCCCTGTCTCCTCCTAACCCCCTGCCTTACCCGCAGCCCCTTCCCACCCCTCAGCTGGTCCCCTTCCTTCCACCCTGATGGCCTCCTGGTGCCCAGGGCTCCCGGCGGTACTCCTGGGTCTCAGAGGAGCCACTGAGCTACATGAGCTGGCAGGATGGGGAGCCTCAGCAGGCAGGGGGCTGCGCCTACGTGGATGTGGATGGGACCTGGCGCACCACCAGCTGCGACACCAAATTGCAGGGGGCTGTGTGTGGAGGTAACAGTGGTGAGTGCCCACCTGCCTGGGCCAAAGGGTGGGCAAGGTATAGGCCGTCCTGGGGAGGACTCTGGGCCACTTCCTCAATCCTGCATCCTCACAGGGCCCCCTCCTCCCAGAAGAATAAGTTACCATGGCAGCTGTCCCCAGGGCCTGGCCGATTCAGCATGGATTCCCTTCCGGGAGCACTGTTACTCCTTCCACATGGAGCTGCTACTGGGCCATAAGGAGGCGCTGCAGCGCTGCCAGAGAGGTAGGCCAGGGCAGGCTAGAGCCCACACGTGGGCACTTCAGGTGGTGATCCCTCTTGTGGACGCTCATAGACCGCATGAATGTGGTCCCCATGCTACACTCTACCTGTGGGCAGCACTCACATATAAGTGCCCCCTCACATTCCAATACACAAAGACTATATGTGACATTGACAAACGTACACCCCCACCACACACACACAAGCACATACACACAAACGCATGGATGCCACACCATCCTCTGCTCAGGCTGCCAGAGGGGAGGGCTGGGGCCTCTCTGGGGGCCTCTGCTACCCCAGGGAAACCTGTCTGCCGTGACATGGGCCTCCCTTGTGTCCAGCGGGTGGGGCAGTCCTGTCCATTCTGGATGAGATGGAGAACGTGTTCGTCTGGGAGCACCTGCAGAGCTCTGAGGGCCAGAGTCGGGGTGCCTGGCTGGGCATGAACTTCAACCCCAAAGGTGGGTACCCTGTGTGTGGGGTGGGGAGGGTAGGGCCTCAGGCAGTAGGGGAGATGCCCTCCACCAGGGTTTGGTGGGGATGAGGACTTGTGAGAGGGGGGAGTTCATTCTAGAACAGGCCTGCTTTCTCCCGTCTACTTCTGCTCCCCCTTGTCTTCCCTCCGCCACACCCCCTCAGAGACTTCTTTCCCATAGGAGGCACCCTGGTCTGGCAGGACAACACAGCTGTGAACTACTCTAACTGGGGGCCCCCTGGCCTGGGCCCCAGCATGCTGAGCCACAACAGCTGCTACTGGATCCAGAGCAGCAGCGGGCTGTGGCGCCCCGGCGCCTGCACCAACATCACCATGGGCGTTGTCTGCAAGCTCCCTCGAGGTGAGCGAGCCCCTGGCAGGCACACCCGCTCAGCCTCCCTCTGCCCCCACGAAGCTGGTGCTGGGGTGGAGTCAAGGCCGCTTCTCATCCTGCACGTGACACGGAGGATGGGAGAGCATGAGCAGACAGGCCTGGAGCCAATGGGACCCTCCCTTGGGATGAATTGGTCTGTAGGAAGGACTGGCCCTTCCTACCAGTTTCCAAACTAGACAGCAAACCTGTCATTTTGTAGTGGTTAAGGGCACAGACAGGGTTCAAGCCCCAGCCAAACCACTTACCAACTCCATGACCTTGGGCAAGGTGCTTAAACTCTGTGGCCTCAGTTTCCTCATGTAAAATGGGGATAATAACAGTACCTACGGGATTAAATGAGCTAATAAAGTGTCTGGCACTCAGGAAGTGCTCTATATGTGTTTGGTTATGACTGTTGTTATCACTACTGCTGTTATTAACTGGTCCCTCCCTCTTCTCCGCAGCTGAGGAGAGCAGCTTCTCCCCATCAGGTGAGTCGAAGGCAGGGACCTCTCCCCCTTTTCCCTTCATTCCTGGCGGTGGGCGGGCAGGCTGCCCGGCAGTGGTGGTGCTTCTCAGCTGAGTGTCCATCTGGCCGCAGCAGCGCTCCCAGAGAACCCGGCAGCCCTGGTGGTGGTGCTGATGGCGGTGCTGCTGCTTCTGGCCCTCCTGACCGCAGCTCTGATCCTCTACCGGCGGCGACAGAGCGTTGAGCGTGGAGCCTTCGAAGGCGCCCGCTACAGCCGGAGCTCCTCCAGCCCTGGCGAAGCCACTGAGAAGAACATCCTGGTGTCCGACATGGAAATGAATGAGCAGCAGGAGTAGAGCCAAGGGCGTGGGCAGGGCTGGGGAGGAGGAGCTGGGGAGGCTGGGCCCTGGGTCAGCCGGCCCCCCACCAGCTGCCAGTCCAGATGGCCTATGGAGGGGTGCCCTTGGGAGCTACTGTTTGGAGCTGGGGCTGGGCAGGGCCTGGGCTGGTGGGGTCCCTCTCTCCCATGAGGGCTGGGCTGAGACCTGGCTGAGTGCAGCATGGTGTGTTTCCCTTTTTGGGGGCCAAGGTCTTGTCACCTGGGCCTGTGCCCCCATGGTAACCAGAGGCAGGATGGGAGCCCCCTTCTGCCTCTCTCTCCTCAGGACCCCCTGCCCAGGCCTGCTGACCCATGCCCCGGGACCCCCTTCTCATTGCAGAGCCTGAGGAGTCTCCCCTGAGCCCTCAGCCAGCCTCCATCACTTCTCTCCTTCCCAGTCGACAGCCTCAGCTCTGAGCCCCTCACCCTGTCCCCTCTCCGCGCTTCTCACCCAGCTCTTCATTCAGAGTCAGGGCCCCGGGATCTGGGGAGCCCTCTTGCTCTTGGGGGGTTAGTTGAGGGGGCTGAGCATCTATCACTCCTGTGCCTGCTGGGGTGGCCATGGGGCGTGGCAGGAGGGGCCTGGGGTGGGCCTGAGAACCAGGGCACCACTGTGGTGTCAGCTGAGCTTCAAGACAGGACTAGGGAGAAACACCCTAACCTCCTGGGGGTGACCAGGCTGGGCTAGGGTGTTCGTCTCCTGCCGGTTGGGGGGGAGGGCTCTGTCCCTAAAGAGTCCCCTGTGGGGACCAAAATAAGTTCCCTAACATTTCCAGCTCCTGGCTCTGGTTTGGAGAGAGCGGAGGGGGTTGCCAGAGTCCTGGGGCCTCCAGAGAAGCGGGAGCCTGGGGACAGCCCCAGGTGCCTGCCCTCTAGTGGGGCCCAGAGGAATGGTGCCCGAGCTCCCGGAGCGGCCCAGTGCAGGGGAGCTGACCCAGTGCCTTTCCGAGAGGCTGGAATCCCAGCCCAGGTGGATGAACGGCCAGTCCTGGTGTCACGGCGCAGGACAATGTGAACACAGACTCGAAGACATGGTCCTTTTTTTGTAGTTCTTAATTTTTTAAATGTGCCAATATTGTTAAAAAACAAGAAAAATGAAAAGCAAACAAATAAAACACTTTTAAGAGGCTTGAGAGAGAAGGGGTCCTGCTCTGTCGTGAGCCTTGTTCCTCACATGGCTTCAGAGAGAAATGTTGGTTTTGGAGCTCGCATTGTGCGTTCTTTCTGCAGTCTGTACCATTCTGCATCTATGTCTGGGCCCCAGGAAGACACTCTGACTCCCATCTCTTCTTCCGGGACCTCACCTTTCTGGGTGTTCCTGGGACCTGTGTGTGGATGAGAGCGCAGGAGCCGTGACAGCTGTTTGGGCTCAGGTAGCCTGGCTCACCCTTCAGCTGTAAAATGGGAGACCGAGACCTGCCTCCTGGGGTTGCTGTAAGGATGTCTGAGGATTAAATGAGATCACCTGTGCAAAGCGGTTAGACCAGCGCTTCCGAGCTCCTGCAGTAAGTGCCCCATCAACACCCGCTGTTAACTGTTATTTCTGGCTGCGGCTCCCAGGGGAGCATTCAAGGTGCCCAGGCCAGCCCTGGGTGGGGGTTCCACATCGTCCTTCCAGGGCAGCCTCAGACCTGCCTTTGAGCTGTGAGAAAGCGCACATCTGTCCTTGGGGAGCTAGGGCTCTGAAAGACCCAGAGGCAGGGGAGTGGAGGGCAGGACCGTGCTCTGACTCGCCTTCACTCCTCATTCAGGATATTTGAGCTGCAAATAGAGCAGCAAACAAAGAGAGGGCCCTGCCTAGGAAGGCTGCTCCACTCCGGCTGGGTCGCGAGGTCGTGCTGGTGCTGTGAGGACTGAAGCAGGCCAAGGGCAGGGTGCCAGTTTGGACTCGGTGGTCAGGGAGGGTCACACCAGAGGAAGGGAGACCAGCGCCTGAAGGAGGTCGGGGTGAGCAATGCAAACATCTAGACCAGGTCCCAGGCAGGGGAACAGCAAGTGCGGGGCCTGCTGTGGGGGTCCCTGGAGCTTCAGAAGACAGCAGGGGGGCCAGGCTGGCTGGAGCGTGGGGAAGAGGAGCGTGGAGGAGCCTGATGCCCAAGGCCTCGAAGGCAGAGGTGGAGCGTAGATGTTACTTTAAGTATAGTGGGAAGTCAGTGGGAATGGCTACTCTGATGGACCTTTGAAGATGGTGGTTTGGGTCAGGACTGTAGCAGTGGTCAGGTTCTGTGCCCGTGCGTGCAGGTTTTGTCTGGTTCATGATTTTTTTAAACAAGTTTTTACTTTTCTGAATAGGTAGTACTGCCACGTGGTTCAAAATCTAAATGATATAAAAAGATACGCACTCAGCAGGGTAAGTGGGGTGCCATTTACTGAGTTGGGGAGCCCCAAGGGAGGGCTCGTGAGCTGCTTTTCTGAGGCCAAGCCTGAAGCCCCCTCCACTGTACCCTCTCTGCAGTCCCAGCAGCGCTCTCCTGACAGGCAGCAGCAGGACCAGCAGAGGGGTCTGGTCACTTCAGGGAGGGAGCCCCAATCCTATGGGGGGTCCTTAGTGATTAATCCACTTCACCCTGAAGTGATTTGCTCTCCAAATTGGGGGACAGCTCCCTCTGTGAGTTGAGTGCACTGCCATTACCCACGACTCAAAGATTGCTTGACCAGGCTGCAGGGGGGCCACCCTGGGGCAGAAGCCCCCTGGGAAGCTGGCTGCTGACCCTTGCCCTGGGAGAGAAGAAAAGCTGAGGAGTGAAGGCAGGGTCAAAGGCTCCTGGTGGTGGGAGGATCCACTGAGGAACTGAGGCCCCCAAATGCCCAGTGCTGCCTGGGGCAGCAGCAGGTGAGTGTCTAGAGGTTAAATCACCCCAGAAATACCTGTTCTCGCTCCTCCTTCCTTTCCTGGGGTGGCTGCAGTCCTCGCCAGAGCCCTGCGCCCCACCCCAAAGCATTTCAGACAGCTTCACAGGCACCTGGGGATTCCCCATAGACCCGCTCTAAGCCTTTCTGCTTGGGGGTTCCATCGGGGCAGGAGGAAAGCCATTTGTTTCTGGCTCCAGGACAGTGCTGGTTCTGGTAGAGTATGTGGCAGAACCTTCTTTCTTTCTGTTCATTTCAATTCAATAAGCACTAAACACCTCCTCCACGTGCCATCTTTGCTGGGTGGGGGAATGCCCTGAGACCCATCCTGGTGGGGCTGGGCAAAGGGCACTGTACGCCAGGCATGGAGCCCAGCCTTCACTGGCAGGGCTAACCCAGCTCAGCTCTGGCCACCTGGACATTCAGTGACAGCTCACTGAATCCATGAATGAATGGGAGAATGGGCCGCTCTCCAGAGAACGGTGTCAGGCCTCCTCGCAGCCTATTCTTGTCAAGCAGAGATGGCCTCCTCCCAGGTGTCCTGGTGGAGCTGGCCTGGCCCAGTGGGCAGCACTGTGAGGCCGCGGGGGTGAGGAGCCAGCCAGCCACACCACATGGCTCTCTGGAACGGAGCAGCCCGAGCCCTGCCAAGCTGCCTAGAGCACTAGGGCCTGAGTCTGTTGCAGGGACAAGGTAAAGAATTGCATCTTGAGGGAGGACCCCAAGAAGGGACGGCAGGAAGAGGGAGGAAAGGGGAAAGGAGTTGGAGGAAAGAAGGAGGGGCCTCGAGGGAGCATCACCAGGAGATGAAAGTTGATCTTAGGGGCCGGGGCTGCCAAGAGCCCCAGGAAAAGACACTTCCATCTTGACTCGCACAGAATCAGCACCACTTGAGCTGCAGCTTTCAGTCCTTCCTTGTCCAGAAAAGCAGGCAGGGTGCCAGCAGTGGAGAAAGGGAAGGAGCAGAGCAGCAGGCAGGCATTTCTTCCTTGAAATGGATTCGCTGCTGGCAGTCAATCAAAAAATTGACAATCTTCTGATGTCGGCTGATGACAGAACTTTAGCTGTAGCTGTTTCAGGGAAATCCTGGTCATCTCAGGTTTTCTAGTCCAGCTGGCATTTTCTCCTCTCCTCCCCGGCACCTCTAAGTTCTGGGCTCTGATGGAGAGTCCAGGGAATCTGGTCCTGGGTCAGTGGTTGTCTCTGCTGCTTATGCAGGATGCCCTTCTGCATCTCTCTTTGGGACTTGGGAAACTTTTTGATGGTGTCTTTCCCCATACTGTGGGGGGCTCAGGACACAGTCTCAGACATGCCATTCCTCCATGATAATGATAATAATCAAAATATTTATTGAGCATTTACTATGTGTGGCCCTGTTCTAACTGCTTACCATGAATTAACTCATTTTATCCTCTCAACACACCATGAGGTAGTTGCTATTGTCCCCCTTTACAGATGAAGAAACTGAGGCACAAATTGGGGTAAGACTTACTATGCCACCTCTCCTCCACACCCTCTGCTCTATAAGAAGTGTTGGGGGGTGGGCAGCGAGCACTGGAGAGCCCCCTGCTGTCTTGCAGTCAGGCTCTGAGACTAGAGAACTTGGTCTCAACCTATCCTCTCTCCTGAGAGATTCAGGAGACTACTTTGAGTTTCAAAGCTGGGCACGACCTGTCTCCTTCTGTTCTATGGCTTCCCTTCCAAGGCAGTGGAGGAAGCGTACCTGGGTAGCCTGGGCTGGGGTAGGACCATGGGACACAGTGCATAGAATTGCAAAGAATGCACAGAAATGAGGTGGGGGCTTGGTGGATGTATTAGACATTTACATTACTATGGATATTTTAAAGCTCACACTCGCCTCCCCAAGGGGAGTCAACTCACCCCAAGGCACTGTAGCAAGGGGGTGCTCTCCTCTCTCTCCTACTGCCTTCTCAGCTAGGTCCCACTCGCCTCATCTCACCAGCCTGGTGGGTGGCTTTTGGTAGCTCCCTGCTGCCAGTGTGTGGACACTCAGCTCTGTGTCCTGGCCTCGGGGTCCTCTGGCTCCCCTGCCCAGTGACTCCATTCTCACCAGCTGCTCCCACCACACCCTATGTCTGTGTGTGCTCCCCGCTTGCCCTTCCCTCCCCCACCCCTCTGCTTTTCTCCTTTACAAGCCTTTGCTGCACCCCCTGGTCCTGGTGACCACCTATTCCTCTGACTTCCGGAGCTGGTTAAGGATGTTACCCTCTCTCTCAGGCAAGCCAAGAGTGTGGCCTTGGCCAGCAGACTGACTTTGTAAACTTGGGCAGGTTAGGTTTTGTGATGGTTAATTTTATGTGTCAACTTGGCTGGGATAAGGGCTGCCCAGAGAGCTGGTGTAACATTATTTCTGGGTGTCTGTGAAGGTGTTTCTGGAAGCAATTAGCATTTGAATCTGTAGACTGAGTAAAGAACGTCACCCTCCCCAGTGTGGGTGGGCATCGTCTAATCCACTGAGGGCCTGAATAGAACAGAAAGCTGGAGGAAGGGCAAATTTGCTCTCTGCTTGAGCCGGGACATCCATCTCTCCTGCCCTCAGACATCGGTGCTCCTGAGGCTCGGGCCTTAGGACTGGGACGTGGATTCATGCTGTTGGTTCCCCTGGCTCTCAGGCCTTCTAGTTTGAACTGGAACTACATCAGCAGCTTGCAGATGGCAGATCGTGGGACTCCTCAGCCTCTGTAATCATGTGAGCCAGCTCCTCATAATAAATCTCTTTCTATGTATTTCTCTATATCCTATTGGTTCTGTTTCTCTGAAGAACCCTAATACAGGTTTCCTCCCATGTAACAAGGGTTAATAATATCTGCCTCACAGGCTCATTGCGAGGATGAGAGATAAATGTAAAAATTATCCCCAGGCCCAGCTCATAAGAGGTGCCCTCTAAGTGGCACACGTAGGCTCTTATTACTTTGGCTTTTTCTATATATGTCCTATTGCCCATATAAGACTGAGCTCCAAGAGGGTGGGCGTCGTGCGTTTTTCCTGTGTCCTCACAACCTGGCACATAGTTGATGGTTGGTAAACGTTTCAGGGTCCTGATGCCGGCTCTGTGAAGAGCCAAAGGCTTGGAAAGACCCCGTGTCCCATGCACTGTGCCTCACCCTCTAATAGATCCTGGCAACATTTATCCAGATATAGAGGGGAAAGATCGCCCTTTGATTACTATATTTTAATAAAAGAGACGCAGACCTTTTGGCACCTCAGGCCATGAGAAGCCCCATCGGTGACACCTGGGCTGCAGCAAGGTTGAACTGATGGTGTGGGTAGATATCTGTTCTGCTGCCTCTCTCCCACCCCAGACTTCTTAGGAGGCACTCTTGGGTGTGTGGGTAAATCCTTGAAATTGCTCTCAAAAACCCAACATTGGCTGACGTCAACCTGTGACAGTCTCAGGGTAGCTGCCTCAAACACTGTCACATCCTACCTGCTGATTTGGCCTGTCAGAATGTTTACATGGCCACCTCAGATTCCACTGAGCTCTCTATAAACTCATTTTTTTTTTTTTGCTGAGAAAGATCCGCCCTGAACTGACATCTGTTGCCAATCTTCCTCTTTTTGCTTGAGGAAGATTCACCCTGATCTAACATCTGTGTCCATCTTCCTCTATTTTGCCTGTGGGTCACCGCCACAGCATGACCACCAATGAGTGGTGTAGGTCCATGCCGAGGAACCAAACCCGGGCTGCTGAAGCAGAGCGCACCAAACTTAACCACTAGGCCGCAGGGCCAGCCCCTATAAAACTTATTTTTAAATACACATTGTCCCTTCTTAGACATGTCTCAGTATTGGCTCCCGGACAAATCTTTTATCTTCAGTCAACTTTAAAGTTCAGTTAAAAACTCAAGGCGCATTTTGTCATAGAATGAGTAGGACTTGGGGCTCCATTTGTGAATGGAGGAACTTGAGGTTTTAGGAATTTTATTTACATCAGGGAGATATTTTCCACTTGAGTGGCCCTTCTAGGCTCTACCAACATCCAAAGATGTCCCTTTGTTGGATCTTGGACCTTGGATCTAGGCTGCCTGGTTGAATCTCCTTGTTTGCGGTAGTTGAGTCACTGTTAAACTGTGGAACATATCAGAGGAGTGGGACAAGATTTTAAGCTAATTCAGGTCTAGCCTTTCTAAAACCTGACTGGCACCGTAATTCATCTTGGGGACCCCCTTTGCAGTGACATCTGCAATGGCCGCCCCTGGTCTGAGGAGGGTGGGCCTTGAAGGTGGGAGGAAGAAATGCCTCTTTCTCTTCATTTCACCTTTCTCTCTCTCTCTCACTCTTCCTCTGTCCTTTCCACCATTTTTTAGAAAATTTATTGAGGTCTATTTTACAATTATACCATAGAGTTCCCCCATTGAAGTGCACAGTTCAAGGAGCTTTAGTAAATTTGTCTAGTTGTGTGAACATTTCCATGAACTAGCATTAGCACACCTCCATCACCCCAAAAAGCCCTCTGGAGCCCATCTGCAGTCAATCTCCACTCCCCGTCCCATCCCTCGGCAACCACTGATCTTTGTCTGTCTAGTGTTGCCTTTTCTAGCAATTGCATATAGATAGACTCACACAGTGTGCCGTCTTTTGTGTCTGGTTTTTTCACTTAGAATAATGTTTTGCATGGATCAGTAGTTCGTTCCCTCCATCTTTCGTTATTTGTTGACCTATCTTTGTCTCTCTGTTTGTCTCTCTTTCACACACACAAACACCCACTTTTCTTTTCTCACTAACCTTCTCTGACCTCTTTTCACCCCAAGTCTTGATCTGGTCTTTGGGCCGTAAGATGTAATTAGGAGAAAAGTGTGGAGTCCACACACCAAATCCATTCTAAGTGGGTACCTACATGGGCAGCCAGCCATCCAGCCTGTCCCAGCCCAAGGAGTCCAGGATGTGTCACTTGTAGTGGGAGTAAGGAGAAGTGGAGGTGGGGTGGGGGCTGTGAGATGTGCTTCCCTCTCCTCCGAGTTTGAGACCCTGAGCCTTTGTCCAAGGAGACGGGAACGAGCACAAACGAAGCTGGATGAATAAAGTCAGTTTACTGACTACGCAGTGCAATTCCACTCAGGGTGGAGTGAGGCCTGAACAGGGACCCTCTGCAGAGGGACCCCAGGCTACTGGGCCTGCCGGGACTGCTGGATCCCCTTGGGCTTCTGGGCTTCTGGGCTTCTGGGCAGCAGCAGGGCAGCCTGTGGGGGGGCTGAACCAGCCCAGGTTGCCTGGCCTGCGCTGTCTGGGACTGGGCTGGTCACTGTTGCTGTCCGTATATGCTCAAGCCAGACCCCAAGAAGAGAGTGGCACAAGGTGAAAATGATAGCTGTGAACACATTGGTTTCAGTTTCAGTAAAGAGGAGGAGGAAGGGAGGCGCATGGGGATGTAGAAAAGGCAGCTGGGGGAATAGGTCTCTGCCAAGCTCCACAGCCAGCTCCCTCGCTAGATGACCCGGCCGTTGCTTTGATAAATGCTGCTTTCATTTCCATCTCCCAACTCGGAATCTGGAAAGCAAGAAGATCTCTCAGGCTGTGGAGCCATAGCAGACTTGGGGATCTGTCACAGAGGGGCATGGCATTGCTGCCCCTCCTGCCCTACCCCAGCCTCAGCAGACACACACACACGCACGCGCACACACACACGCGCACACACACACTACAGTGCCTGGAACAGTGTAGGGAACAGAGACCCGCAGTCTGGGGCTGGGGAATCCCTAGACTGCCCCACTGGGCTTCCAGCCAGGCCAGGGCAGCTGGAATGTAAGTCCCTCAATGAAAGCATCTTAGTCATCTCCACATCACCACATGGCCTGGTGCAGCGAATGTCTGCATGCTGAATAGCTGGAGGAGCCCGGCCTCCTTGAGGGTAATGTCCCCACATAAACTCTGACTTCCTTACTTGTCAGGGAGCGGGGAATTGACCTAAGTTTTTAAGAAGTCTTTCAGGGATCAAATGGCTGGAAGCAGAAGATCATGTGATGGGAAGGAGGGAGGGCAAAGAGGCAGTGGGGTCTGAGGAGAAGAGGTGGAGTAGGGGGGCTCTTCTTTATTCTCAGGGAAACTCTTGTTCTCAATATGTGTCTTTTCCCATTGGCTTGAGTGAGTGCTCCCTGACTATTTGAAAATGGTTTCTGACTGTTGAAGAAGGGCAAGGAGCAGGAGCAATTGACATCCCCCCATCCCTATCTGGACCCTCTCAGCTTCTACCTCTGCCACAAGGAAGCCCCAACCCCATGAGCTGCCCCTGTTCCCTCACCCATCCTGTTCTTTCCCCCAAAGCTAGCTGCCTTGAATTGTGCGTGTGGGGGGGACGGTGGGGGTCGGTGCTCTGGCCCAGCCTTTGGCCTGAAGGCCCTCCCCGCGCCTGTCCACACCTGTATTGATGATGGCTGCAGGAGGCATTGTTCTTGTCCCTGGCCTTGGACTTGGCTGTGGTGACAGTCGTGTGCCAGCTAGGGAGCAGTTGTCAGACGACTGGGTCACAGAGCTGTGTGACAGGTTGTCAAACCTGGGCACACCCACCCAAGGACTCTCCTCAGCTGCCTTTACCTCAGTGCCATCTGTGGCATTTGTGTGGCCTTGGTTCTCAGGTGCAGGGGAGGGGGTGCCCTGTTGGCATGGGCACCACAGAGCTACAGAGAGGCTGGCATTTCCTTGTGCCACCTGGTGTGCCCTAATGTTTTGCCTTTTTTCCTCCGTTTACCTGAACTGAGCTAGGGCGGCAGGTCACAGCTCTGACTCAGCTCTGGCAACCCCTCTTAACAACGTGCTACCAATCAGGCGAGTCACTGCCAGGCTGCTGGGGACCAAAGAAGAGTGTGGCCCCGGGGGAGGGTGGGAGGCCTGTGCATCTGCCTCTGGTTGCCCTGGCCCTTGTCTTGATCATGGCTCTGGCGGAAAGCCAGGCAAAGGCTGCGTCTGACCAGCGTGCCAGAGCTGCCCCTCTGTGCAGGGCTCTCGTCTGCCTCGGCTGCGCCAATCAGCGTTTGGGGTGTGTGCAGGGGTAGGGGCAGGCAGAGAGGGCCTAGACCTCATTTCCAGGGGAGAAATGGCTGACCCCGCATTGGGACTGGAGCGGGTGAGGGAGTGGATCCTAAAGCTAGTCCCAGCTTCCTGAAGAAGGATGATAAACGACGATCAGGGGACCATCTGCCTCGGAGCAACGCGGGAGGGCAGCAGCGCAGCGCAGAGCACTTGCAGGTTGGGCCCGCAGGGTCGCCTCGGTGGAGACTGCTTTCTAAGCACCACCCCAGGGATACTGTTCTCCTGCCCTCCAGAGACATCAGTCTCCCCTGGGGCCAGGCTTGGAGGCCGGGGTGTCCCTTCCCCATCCGGGAGCCTGGCCCCTGGGGGGAGGCTCCGTCCCGCTCAGCTCCTCCCCGGGCAGCAGGGCGGCGGCGGCCCGCGCGGGGCACTAGGGGTCGCCGCTGCCCAGCCGAGCCCACCCGGACGCGCCCGGCCGCTGCAGGTTTCCCGGAACCGGGAAGCGGCGCGGGCGCCTCGGGGGCGGGGGCTGGGGAGGCGCGCGGCCCGGCGCCGCGCCGAGACCCTGCCCCGAGCCTCGGGCCACCCGGCTCTCTCCGGTCCCGGCGCCCGAGGTCGGCTCACTGTCACGCCCGTTCTGGAGCAGGGTCTCTCGCCAAATGCCGCGATCAGGACGTGCGAGGCGAGGCGCCGAGGCGTTTTTCCCCAGAGTGGGGGTGTGTGCGCCCGCGACACAAAGGTCTTTTCTAGACCTCACCGGTCCCTCTCGCTCGCTCTCTGTCCGGCTGCCGGAGGGGAGCAACGGCTCTGGGTCGGCCCAGGCGACAATGCCAGGTGTCCGGGGCGGCCGCCCGAAGTGGCCCCCAGGCCTTGCCAGGGCGCGAGGGGGCGCTGGGCCCTCACCCGGCTCGGCTGACTCCCGCGGTCGCGCCCAGGACCGGGACCCTCGGGGCTCCTTTTGTGATCGGAGGGAAGGGCCTCCCTCGCGTCCCTGAAAATGGTCAGCCCGGGTTCTCAGGACTGCGTGCCCTGAACAATAAAGTGGGTTCTCTAGGGTCGTCCTCTGGGCCCCACCCTGTGGAGCTTTGAGCGGTTCAGCTTCTCCTCCGGGCAGGTCTTCGGGGGTTCCCGAAAGCATCAGTGTGACCGGCTGCGTCGGGATCACCAGGGGCCCACCCATGGCCTGAATCGGAATCTCTGGGAGGGGCGCAGGAATCTATATTTTTGGTAAGTTCTCCAGGTGATTCTGATGGCAAAGCCAGCGTGGGAATCACTGTTCTAAACCTTTTCGGGCAGGTAGTTGTAAAATTTCTCCCCAGAAGAGCCTCTGGGGACGCAATTGTCACATCTCCCTCTATTCACTGTAATGTTTATTCTCCCTGCTGGAGAAGTTCTTCCTGCGTCTGACTGCAAGCCCTCCTGCTTTAATTAAGCACATTTTCTTCCGCTGGCTTTTCTATGGGATAATGAGCCTGTCTGAAGACAGCTGTCCTGCCTCCTTTGAGGGACCTTTCTCAGGAGACCTGTCTTTCTTGTTCAACCTCTGAATCCAGCAGACCCATTTGATTGGGCCTAATGGTGAGAAAATCCAATAAATCCAAAACTAGCTTGTGAATGAATATGGTGCCTTTTGGTAATGGCTAAACAGTCCCTTTCCAGGGTTTAGAAGAAAACCTGAGAGACTTCCCAAGTACTGGATGCTGGAGAATCCCAGCAAAGGGAAAGGAAAGCCCGGCAGCAAGTCATCCTGTGCCCAGTGATACCATCTTCCCTTTGGTTGGCCCCTTTCCTTGCTTTCAGGATGAATTAAAATTCTTATCTGTTCTGCCTCCAGCACACTTGGACTCCCTTCCTGATTGCTGCAGCTAGACTTTCCCAAGCTCTGTGGGGTTATTTTTGCCTCTGGGTGGTGGTCAGTACTTCCTTCCACAGTATTAGGTTCAACACAGTGACAGAAAAAGAGTAAACTAGCAAAAGCCCTCAAAATGGCAGGACTGACCCCCAAACCTACTTTCATTTTCTTCCGGCCTGGGTTGTGGGTAATTTCGTGACAACTACGAGAAAGAAGACAATGAAAAATGAATTGTTTTTCCAAAGCAATTGTGAACAGATGTATAATTCCCTAGTCTCAGGAATGTTCTAGGAATCCCTTACATCACCTTAAAGGGGCAGAGAAATCCAGCGGAGGTGCCAAGGGCAGTGTTGATATTCAGTACCTGCAGGGCTTAGCCACGTCCTAAAGACACCTAAAGACAGCCACAGTGGTAACCCAGGTCACCTCTGCTGTTTCAGGGCTTCTAAATTTGGCGGTGTGAACAGACTTGCTTCCTTTCAGCAATTGATCTGAGTAGCAGAATCCTATTCTGATGGTCCGAATCACATTTACAGGCTGGGGGTGAGGGCCGTGCTAATTGGCCGCTTGCCTCACCACTGGCTTTTAAACAATCGGTTGTATTCTCCGCCCGGCAGGAAGCAGCAGGCCCATCAAGGCTCTGGGCTCCCTCTTTGTTCTGACTTTATGGCATTTTATGCCACAATAAGAAACACTGTGTACTCCATGGGAGCCCATTGTGCCAGGCTGCAAGGATGCGGGCTCCGGTGCAGAGGGCTGGTGCTCTTTCGCTCTTCCCCTAGGAGAAGAGGGGCTTTGTGACAGGCTGGGGGACAAAACAAGGGGTGCCGGACACTGTTACTGGGGCAGCTGCCTGGCCAGGTGGAGGCAGCTTTGGCCTGGGTGCCTCTCACCCGCAGGCCAGGGGGAGGGCAGAAGGATGGAATTTCTTCTAGAGCAGCAATCCTGGTTACCTGGTAAATTATGCATTGGGACTGTGCCAACCACGCCTCCATTTTCTCTGGGCTGCTGAGACGACCTCATCCTGCCTCTTGCCTGTGCCAGGCGATCACTTCTATCTAAACCAACTCTCACACTCCACCAGGACACGCCATCTTGGTGAGTAGGGAGGTTTTCCCAACTGTGGGCCAAGCCTGGGCCTCCCATATTTTGGGTAGATTTGGTCCTTTGAGGCAAGAGTTTTTGGTTTTGTAGAAATGGTGTGAATGGGGAGGGCCTAGAGAAAGTCCATCCAGCTTCACACCTGAATGGGCCGGGGACCATCTGAGAGCTACTTCAAGACCCTGCCTGCCTCCCAGGCCAGCTACTGCTCTCCCCTCCCCCTAGTTTCATACAGGTGACAGTTTTCCTACAGGTGAAATGTTAATACAGCACACCTGGGGCAGAAGACAAAGGAGGGCTCTCCCCCCGGGAGAGCACTGTAGTGATTGGGGAAGGCCTAGGGTCCCTTCTGCCCTTTGCCCTTTAGCACACTGACGGGATTCTTTCTATTGTTTTACCTAGTTGAGTGAATCAGGCACCTAAGGGATATAGGGAAGCTTCCACGGGCAGGCAGGGAGAGGAATGCAGGGTACAGGTACATTTCATTGGGGGGAATGGAGAACATGGTACAGACAAGACCTGTGGCTAGGAGAAAGCCTAGGACGGGGGACTTTGGGGGCGCAGACCCTGAATAATGGAATGCTGAAAGCTCCAGGCCCACGTGAGTGCTGAAAGGGAGAGAGGGGAGGGTAGGCAAGTTCATTTAGCTTCAACACACAAGCCAGCCCAGTGTCCGTATCAGGTTAAAGAGTGAGCCAGGTGGGGTCAGGTGAGGCTGGTGGGGTCCTGTGTTCTCTGGAGATGCTCCCACCATGAGCATCTGAAGTGAGAAAAGGCTAATTCCCTGCTGAGCTCTTGCAGAGAATAATGGAGAGTGCTTCTTCAGACCGTACCTCACTCGGTGCCCACCCAAGCCTGTTCTCATCTCCAGCGCTCCCTACATGGGTCTCCTTACCCTGTCCCATTGCAACAGCCACCCAGCTGGTTTCTTCCCCCTCCAGCCCACCCTCCGAATGGCTGCTCCAGTTATCTCTCAAAGATGCAGATTTCCTGGCTTGCCAATCCCAGGCTAGAAACCCTTTGGTGGCCTTCCAGAGCTACACACGAACCCTTACATCCTGCTCCCTGCCTACACCTGCAGGCTCACTTCCTGCCAGCCCCAGCCATACTCAACTCCTTGCCTTTCCCAAACATGCAAGTCTTTTCACGTCTCTAAGCCTTGGTGTTTCCTTCTACATGGAATGCTCTTTCCCTCCCCACCTACCCGTGTCCTGCCAAACTCTCTAAGATTCAATTCAAATATCACCTCCTCAGCTGATCAGTGGATGAGAGCAATAATGGAAGCAGCTTTGCCACCAGGCTCCCAAAGTAGTGGAAAGACTGATGGCAAAGAGTACAACCTAATTGCACTAAAAACAAGGCCTCTGAAACATTGGCTTATGTCCCTGAAGACCCTGCCTGGAGAGTCTGTCCTGGAGAAGGAGTGGAAGAGGGGGAGAGAATGGTGGCTCCTCATGTCATCTAACTCTGCTCTATGTTCCTCACATCTGGCTCGATCTTCTATTATAATACAAGGCACATTGTTTGATACTCTTGGTTACATGTCTATTCTCTTTTAGACTCCGAGTCCCTTATAGGCAAGAGTGTCTTAATCATCTTTGTATTTACAGAATCTAGAACCTGGCACATAGGTAGGCATGCAGAAAGTCTTTGAATAAATGAATGTACCTTGAACTTGGGAGCGTTCCTTTACCTGGAATACCTTTCTCTCCACAAATTTGTACTATTACTTTCTCCAAAAAACTCAAGACTTGCCTCCTGGAAGAAGCAGGTTCTGGTTCATTTGTTCATTGTTTGAGCATCGAAAAGTAATTGAGCACCTACTATGTGCCAGGTATTTTCTAGGCACCAAAGGACTGTAGGGTACAAAAGAAATAAGGGGTCCATGCCCAAGTTGCTGATGAATACCCCCTAAGCATCAGACGACATCCTTATTTAGCAATCATTTAGCACTTCTGTAGCCACTCAATGCTCCTGGCATCCATAGTGCCTGAGATATGGTCAGTAGTCAAATATAGTTCACTGTGTGCCCAGCATCATGGTGTAGAAGACTGGCTTTGCCTTCAAATAGCTCATGACCTCTCTGGGGAGATAAATTGTTTGTTTATGGGATCACTGGAAACCCCAGGAAGCCCCAACTAGGGAAGATCTTGTGTTGTCAATTTCACAGCCCCTAGGAATTCACTGGGTCCACCAGTCTCTTGACCAAGTGCTACTTTCCAATTGTTTCCTGTTTTTATAACTATGTAAGTCTCATCTTCCAACCTGCTCATAAGCTCCTCAAAGAAAGGGAAATCATGGCATCATGTCTTGTAGCCACTTTCCCTGATTCCTACCTCAGCGCTTGATACAGGCCAGGGTGTGAATGAATGAGTGAATGAATGATCATCACCATGAACAGGCATTCATCACTGGGTGTCTTAATGAGACACAACCAAGAAACCCAACGTGCATGGGTTCTCCAGTTCTGTAGATAAAGGAGAGGGAAGGAGGGTTTCTCTCTAACGTAGTGCCTCTCTTTGGCTAAATGTTACCCTCAGATTCTGAGTATTTTCTACAAAATACTGAGACTCAAATCCAGAAGAGTGTGAATTTGACAAAAGACATTTGTTTTCCTCCTTCCACTTGGGTACCTCTTAACTGGTTATTTTTACTGGTTATGGCTTGGTGGTTTAGGGGGCGAGATCTATTTCAGGGTTTCTCAAGTTAAATGTAAACTTGTGGTGAGAGAAGAGTGTTGCCCCATCTTTTTTCTGCTTCCTTCTGCCCTGGTTCCCAGCTTGCTCCTGGTGTCACTTATTCCTTCTCTAGGATAGTTTTACCAGAAGATTCTTCAGAGTCAATGCTTTAGGGCCTGGGTTTTCATCCATTGGGTTGTACTGTTTGTTGTCTTCTCATGTCTGCTTTGCTGTCTTGGAGGCTAATGTTGCTCGCATTAGCTTGCTGATGCTGTGGCCATCTGTAACCTATATCAAACCCTGGGAGCTTTGAAGTTCAATGTGCAATAAAAAGTTCATTAAAAAGATGTGGAATCATGAAAATGAGTTTACAGAAATGTTAACAAAAGATCATTTCCTGCTTCCTGTACTTTTTTTTTTCTTTTCTTTTTTTTAAATGTATTTCTCTGAGGAATTTATGTCACCATTAAAACTACGGAAGAGTTAAAGGAAGGACAGGCCCAGGTCAACAAGAGGGTGAGATTCCTGAGGAGATATCTTGGCAGAGACCCAGCCTGTTTTCTCAATTGAGAGCTCAGGGTCTAAGGGGAGAATTTAAGCCAGAAAAAAAGTTGGGACAAATCTAGAATTCTTACGACTAATAGTTTGAACCCAGCGTTTTTAATAGGGATGGCTCCAAATGGGTGGCAAGAGCCTCCAGTCATGCAAGGTCTGTGGCAATGTAAAGAACACTGGGAATCACCAAATTCCAACCTCCAGGCAGTGACCACTGCTGGCAGATGCCTCTTGTCCACTTGAAGTAGAAGAGGAGAGAGACACAAAGAGAGACAGAGGGAGAGAGAAGAAAGAGAAGAGAAAGAAAGGTGCGTGGGATCGTATGGCAATGTTACTAAAACTTCCTCGTGGCACCATTGGTGGCTTGTCCACTGCCGCACTGGCTTGCTTTCCGGTCATGACCTCCTGATGTGAGCAGAAGTCAAGTTTCAAGCCGCCAGGGGTATACTGGGAACCCAAAACACTAAAAGCATATCAGCCCCTGGCATGGCCTTCAGGTGAGGGAGGCGCCTCTGGCCTGCCAGTGGTCTCTCCTGGCCCAGCCACAGAGAGGCATTTAACCAAGAGGGAAGTCCCTTGGGGCTCAGGGTTCTGACTTGACAATGACCAAGTGTACTTGGCCACTTCAGAGGTTGTCCTGTCCACTTCAGAGGTTGTCCTGTCCACCTCCCACATTTTGGTTGACTTTGCTACGACCAGGCTCCAGTTAGTAGCATATCCGAGCTTCTCCCTCCACACCACGCGGCCTTCTAGAGCGCCCCCTGTTCTCTTGTTAAAGGAAGGGCAGCCACGGATGATCATTCCTGGTAAATACATTGTCACTTCTCTAATGACAAATGGTGACACCATCAACACCTTTATTTCTTGTCATACACACACACACATGCCGGAATAACGTACCCTGGGATCCAAAGCAACATTAACAGCCCTCCTGTGGGGGAAGATCACTGTTTTTCCCGGACCCTTCATGCCTGGGCAGTGGGCATGCCCACACATAATGCACACCCAGCCCAGCAGCCTTTCTGGCCTCTAGTTTGGGGGGCAAATATCCCCGGAGGCTCACTTGCTTATATGACCATTAATAACTATTTAATTACTACTCATATTTAATAGTAAGCAATTATGTGATTATCACTCACTTTTTAGCCAGAGGGCCACTGTGCATACACTTAGCAGCCACTAAGTCTTAGTCTTAATGATGACAGTGCCCTACCCTACCAAGTGACCGTGAGGACCTTAACAGATTGCACATCTAATAAACAACACCGCAAGGTTTCTGAGACTGCTGCTGGACAGTCCGGGTCAGAGCCAGACTTACCCTCTCTCTCGCAAGCCCGTTGTAGTTGAGTCTCATGATTTCTGCAAAACTCTGCTCATAGAAGTGAAGCAGCAGCACCAGGTACAGGCCTGAATTCACCAGCTCATTTTGTGCCTAAATATGGAAAAGAAAGGTCTTAAGTTCATCTGGAAAATATCTCTGATCTAAATCATGGGGTGGAGGGTAACAAGGCCAAGAGGTGACAAGAAATGGGACAAGAGCCCAAGCCCCAACTGGGGACCAGAGAACAGAGCAGGAGGGGATCCAGGGTGGAGGCAGCCATCCTGGAATCCTTAACGACCTAGTGGAGGACGCCCAGAAAAAGCTCCAGGCTCCAGGCTCAATCCCACGTCATGAATATTTATTGGGCAGTTACATGTCAAAGCCCTCAGCTGGGTGTTGTTAGGAACACAGGGCAAAAGGTCTCAGCTCCCTGTGGGGACCCCATCATCTGATATGGGAGAGCGCCTTGCTCATAAACAGCTCTAGTACCAGCTGGATATGTCAAGTGCTATGATGCAGATGCAAAGGGGAGGAAAGAGACCGATTGAGTATGACATGGGGAGGCTTCTCTGATGGCCCTTAAAGGGTGGGAGGGACTCTGGTAGGTGGCTTTCAGACAGAGGCACAGGATGCCAGCAAAGGCCTAGGGGCACAGGGAACAGAGCGTGTGTTGGGCAAAACTCCTACTCACTGGTGTGGCTGGAGTATATGAGGAAGGGGTTTTAGATTTTTAAAAAAATTTTGGCATGGGCTGGGGAGATGGTGAGGTGGGACCGTATTAGGCAGAACTGAGGATTGTGGACGTCATGCTGTATGTGCGTATGTAGCTACTGGCCTCTGAGCAGAGGAGTAAACGTGATGAGACGTGTGTCTTAGGAAAGCAAACTTTTCTACGGGAGAATCTGGGACACAGATGCCATGGGAGCATCTCCCTTTACAATTGGACTTAACGATGGTCTCACCTAAGGCCCCCGCCCTGGCTGGTCTATTACCATTTACCTCCCAAAGAGTATGTGCCTGGCAGGGTCTCGGGTGACACTGTGAACCTCAAGGCCTTTGCTCATGTTCTTCCTTGTTTGGTCTGTTGGCTTGTTTTTGTGCCTCTGTTTTGAATGCCCCTCTCCCACCTTTCTACCAGGCTGTGTCCAAAACTTCCTTTACAGCTGCCACAACGTCACTTCCTTGTGGAAACCTTCCTGATGAACCTCATTTGTTCCAATCATTCCTTTACTCTCTGCTCCTAAGCATTTGTCTTTATTTTGTACATTGCATCTTGCACTTGTTCATGTTGTTGCTTTTTCTTGGTGGGTGTGTTGTGTTTTATTTTTCTCACTGGTGCTTAGAATGTAGGGAGGTACATGGGGAGGATCTGGCCATCTGGCTGACCACGGCTCCTCTGTCCTCAGCTCCTTTGGTGGTCTGTGCTGCTAGGCCTCACCCTGTGGACCCTTCACAGACCTTCAATAAATTAGCGGCATTAGTAACGATTCCTCTCCCTCTGCCACTCTAATCCCCCATCTGTCGATGGGCCAGCTGGTGCTCAGGAAGCCCCCAGGGGACTAAAATCCCCAGCAGAGGGCATGGCCCTTTACATCACCCTTGGGGATGCTTGGAACTGTGACTGTGTCCCCAGGATAGCCAAAGCTTGGACTGGACACAGTGACCACCTCAGCGCCTCTTCCTTCCTTCTGCAGCAGCCCTAGGGGAATCACAGGCCCGTCTCCCTGTTCCCATTTCATCGAGGGCAGCTCGGGAAGCTGGCGCAGAACACACCTCTTCCAGGTTGAAATAGCTGCAAGAAAAGGTGCCCAAGTTGAGCAAGGACAGATGCGCTCTTCCTTCTGAATCAGGGCCAACTCCTTATCTTGGTGACAACTGGCCCCAAGGTCACTGCTCAAGGCCTCTCCACTGTACTACAGTCCCCTCTTTAAAGGCTCTCAACTGTCCTTAGCAGTCAGCCTCCTATTTTTAGCCCTCAGTCATGTTTTCTGTGCTCTTCTGACCTTGGCCTAGAGTGGGCAGAGAGGAAGTTGCTTGTTTTCACTTTTTTCTGTTTTAATTGCCTCCTCCCACCTTCCCCATAAGTTTTGCCTCCTTTAAGGTCTGTCTCGCGAGCCACCTCCTCTGGGAAGCCTTCCTAGCCTACCCTTTAGCTCCTCCACACAAACCAAGCCTTGCCCCTTGTATGCGTCTCTTGGTGGCTGTGGCTGCTTCCTGGAGCTGCCGGTGGCTTTCTCTCCAGCACTCTCTTATCCAGTAAGCCTTTATGCTCATAGACACTCGGATGCATAATGGCACATCAATCAGCTAGAAAATGGCTTGGAACTATCAGGTTTGTCAAACCATTCAGGGAAATCATTTACTTTTCATGACTCAGTAAGGCCCGGAGGCGTGCAGATGGGAAAATATCCACTAATGTTTTCTGCAGATAATTTGAAAAGTCACTTCTAGCAGATTGTGTCTCTTCTCTGGTCTGTGGGAAGGAACCTGTCACACGGTGCCATAAATCTCATTGGCCGGCTCCTTGCTGTGTGCGTCTTGCCCTTCACAGAGCTTGCGATGCTGACAAAGGGGCTGGGCCGACCAATCAGAGCAGGCGTTTCACAGTCCACTCGGAGTCATCCTTTATACTCCAGGCCACAAGTGGGAGGGATTTGAGTTCCATGGTATTTGTTGGGCAAGGGCAATGTGAGCCAGGTTTTGGAGCCTTATTTATCGGAGCTACTCATGCCCCACCCCTCTCGTGACCCAATCGCATCCCACTTTGACACCATGTGCAGGGTATGGTGGGAAGAGGGCGTGGAGACTTGAGAGGGAGGAGGCCTGTGAAGCAGTGGACTAGAGCTCTGGAGCGCTCAGCCCACCTGCCAGATGTTTTTCTTTCTTTTCTCCTGTCCTCCTTCATTTTGTTAATATTCATTTCCACCAAGAGTTTTGCTACCGGTGGAAATTCTCAATCTAGTCCACTCAAAGAAGCAGACAGCCTGGCTGAACGGTCCATCAAGTCTTCAAATATGTTCAAGAAATGCTCCCAGGTGTGAGGGTGATTAGGTGACTGTGTGTGTCCAAGGACATCTGTCCATGGCTGAGATGGAGCGAGGCCAGGCCTATGCTTCAGAGCAATGACAGCCAGAGGCCGGCTGAGACGCTCCTGTGCTGCAGGGCCAGGATGGCAGAAGCACATCTCCATCACACAGCGGGTGTGGGCCCCCTGAATAGGCAGGCTGGGGCCATCAAGTGCTACAACGTTGGGCAAAGAGTTTTAACTGTGCGTTACCAAAGTGACTCCATTTATGAAAACACAATAACCTCCGTACTGCCTGTTTCTCCAAGGCCTCATGGCAAGACGAGCTAACACAAGTGGACGTAGCATTTCGGAAAACAAAACCATCTGACAAGAGGCAAGAATTAAACGTAGGATTCAGGGCAAGGACCACATGTGCTGTGTTTGCTCCTGTACTCCTAGTGCCCTGCCCAGTGCCTGGTATATAGTGTGTGTTCAATAAACATGTACACATGAAAAAATGAGGAAAAAATGCATAATTTTGGACCAGACAGTGGCCCATTCAGCCATGAATTTTGACTCCAGTAGCTCCAACTTTAACATGCATCAGAATTACTGAGAGGGCCTTTTAAAACATAGTTGCTGGGCACCACCTTCCCCCCTCCCCCAGATTCGGATTCAGCGGGTCTGGGGTGGGGCCCCAGAATGTGCATTTCTAACAAGTTCCCAGATGAGGCTGATACTGCTGGTCTGGGAACCACAATCTGAGAACCACTGCTCTAAACTGAGGATCAACAGTTGGCAGCCAATAAGCTGAATCTGGCCTGCAGACGTGCTCTGATGGGAAGGAAGGAAATGAACATCTTTAGTTGGGGAGAGTACTCTCCATTTTGTCACAATTGCCACCACTCCCTATTGTGTGACACTTGGAAGATTCTGATCAATTGTTACCTACCTGGCCTCTATGGCATTTGAGTGTATAACCTGTGACCTAAACTTTTCTTAAACCTGTTTTCTCCCGGTCCATTTTGGAGCCTGGAATGTTATTTTGAGATCTACATGTTACTATCCAGGAGTTTTTCCTTCCACTCAAAAACTGAGTGTCCCAACCGGAACCAAGTATGGCTCCTACTTCCAGATTAAAGAGCATACTCACAGGAGGAGATGTGGAGTTGCTTCACAGGCAGCCCTACCAAAAGATGGGCAGTGGGTGCAGAATGCCTGTTGGGCTTAATTTTCAGGCGTCCTTGAGTAAGGAGGGAAAGAGAGCTGAACAGCCACAAGCCCTGACAGGCCTATGATTGGACCACCAGGAGCCAGCCTCCCCAAAGTGGTTACCAAGTCCAAGGGCCCCACAGCTGTTTTAGCCTCATGGGGCCGCTCTCCAGACAGCCTTTACGAGTTCCTGATCTAGCTCCTCAAAGCCCAGTAACAAGCCTTGACTGTACAGGGCCCCTATGGGAACCACCCACTGTCTGAGATACATAGGAGTAATCAGATCCAGTGCACTGTGAGGGCCCACGGGTCACATTCACTCTGCTCCTACTCAGGCGCATAGAACCAAACCAGGGAAACATACTCTGATCAGAGCCCCTCCATCCCCTCAGAGACCACCTAAAGGGCATGACCCCCATCTGTGGTCCAATCTTGAGGGAGGTCTCTGTTTGAGATGTCTCAGACCTCGCCCTCAAGGGCATGTGGACAGAGGGCTCCCTCCTCTTTTTCTTTCCTGCTCTTAAACCTCTCTTCCACGGGGAGGCCTTCCTTGGTCCCAAAAGCAGGGCAGACCCCTCTGTGGCTGTCCCTGCAGCTGCCTGCCCATCCCTTGTTCTGATCCTCCCCCATCAGGCTTATGGCTTCCTATGGTCTCCCTGTTAGAAGGCAGCGATGGTGTTGGCCTTGGCCACCACGGTATCTCCAGCACAGTACCTGATAGTAGACACTCAATAAGTGTTTTCAAAGTTAGTTAGTTAAACTTTTATGTTATGTGTATTTTGCCACACATAAAAAAAAATTGAGGGGCCGGCCCAGTGGCATAGTGATAGAGTTCGGCATGCTCCCCTTCAGCAGCCCGGGGTCACGGGTTCAGATCCTGGGCGCAGACCTACACCACTCATCAAGCCATGCTGTGGTGGTGACCCATATACAAAATAGGGGAAGATTGGCACAGATGTTAGCTCAGGGCCACTCTTAAGCAAAGAGAGGGAGATTGGCAACAGATGTCAGCTCAGGGCCAATCTTCCTCACCAAAAAAAAAATTGATACCTGGCCCCATCCCAGACCAATTAAATCAGAATCTCTGGGGCTGGGCTTGGGCATTTAATAAAAAAAGATATTCAGCTAAATGTCAATTTTAACTATGGGAGATTGTGGTATGTTTATGGTTGCTATAATTAAAGGAAAGCAAAAAAAAATCTAAATGGGAAAAATGCATAAGAAAATAAATTAGTGAGTTAGATAGTTAAGTTGGTCGAGGTCAACTGAGAGCCACACTGAGCTGAAGCCAGTTCTAGGCTTCTTTCAGTTCTGTCTCTTTCTTTGTACGTGTCAATATTTGGCACCAGCTACCCTACTTTTCAAGAAGGGACCCTGTTTGCCAGGAGTGAATGGCACTGAGGGTTGGCTAAGCCAAGCCTGGTGGCTTGGCTCTGAGCCAAGGTGTGGGAGTCAGGGGAGGGGCCTGGACCTCAGAAGCACAGGTGTACACGCTAACCTCATGGCCAGGCCTAGGGGTCTCCCCCCCAGGGACGAGCCGAGCTTGTATTACATCCTCCATATCTTTGCGTGAAACAATAGCTACTCGGTCTTGATCTGTGGAGATCCGTGGAGAGTTCCTAGACTTCTAAGTCATGCTTCCCTAGTGTCTCAAGTTTAACTCAGACTGTTAGCAAACAGGCACTACTAAATTCCCAATAGGCCATCTGAACGGTCAGAACTGCTGTAGAAGTGTAAGCCCTCCACTGCCTTCTGTCAGCAGATAAATGTTGCACGTTGGTTCTTGGGACCGTTGTTCTCCAACCAGGGTGGGTCTGTCATTCTAGTTTCTACCTGTGATTATAAGGAAGGGCATTTCCAAAAGGCTTTGATGGCCTGTCAAGTTCTCACTGAAACTAATTTAGACTGTTTTCTGCTTCCATGTAGAGTAATTACTGTGCTGGGTATTTTCCATTTTCCCCTCTGGGTCTGCTTTCCACCCTTCTCTGTGGCTTAGAGGCTGATCTCAATGGATTGCATGAGCTAGGCTCCCTTGTCCTCTGGCTTCCCATTGTGTTTGGCCAATGGGAGGCCCTGGCAGGAGACCAGAGGGCAGGAGGAAACAGAAGCTGGGGTAATTATTCCTTTGTTCCCTCTCTGCTGGGCAGTGGTGTGGCAATGGCTGCTTTCCTCTACTGAAGGTCACAGGCTGTTGGTGCCTGTCTCCTATAGCTATGGCTCTCCTGATCCTGCTAAATCCCCCTCCCCTTGTCACTTCAAGCCTAAGGTGGTCACATTGCCAGTCTTAGTATGCTCAGTCATTCCTGATTGACTTCTTTTACTGCCCACATTTTTGCCCTTCATTCAGCTCTCCCTCACTCACCCCTGTTGAGTGTGCCACGGTCTCTTTCCTGCCCAGATGTCAGCTGACACGATTATTTTCACAGTTCTTTTTGGAATGTGCTTGTAGCTGGTTCTCTCAGCTGGTAGGAGGCAGTGAGGCCAAGGATCTGGGTATGACCCTGTGTGGGCCAGTTGGCTTTATTCAGTGATGGGCTCTAGTCCTGGTGCGCTTAGCTTTCTCCCTGGAGTGCCAGAGAGCTTGGGCACCTGTGTGGCTGTCAAATGGCAGTTCTCGTTTGCTGAGAGCCTCTCTGCACAGGCACTGTACTAGGCAATGTACTCGGGTCTTTTCTTACATGCACCCCTGTGAGGTAGGAATTGTTGTCTCCCACTTCCCACAGATGAGGGAACTGAGATCCAGAGAGTCTGTAGATTCCCCAAGGTCACATGGTAACTTTGGGCAAGAGAATAGGAATGAGGTTCACATCTTAGTCAAAGCTGGTATGCTTTTTGGTGAGGTGGCCTGCCTCTGGCTACTTGAGTGTATACGTTTTGTACAACTGGAAAAATTTGCTGTTAGTGAGTCAATTCTACACATACCACTGGTAAACCAACAGTATGTGGTGACAGAAGCAGCCTGGCAGAGGGAGAACAATGTGGAAATGCTTGGGCCAAAAGGGGTCTTTACTGGACAAGGCATTCCCCTGGGCTGCACGGTGTTTGTGATGTCTGCAGAGCATTCTGGTAGTATTCCGGGTAACCTGGCCTCATCTGGACACCTCCTTCTCAGGAATTCTGACAGGCTCCATTTCCTGAAATAATAGATTCTTTGAGATGACCACGCGGAACCTGTCTGCACCCTGGCTGGTACCCTGAACTCAGGCACTCAGAAAGCCTGATTCCTTTCAATATTTTGACTCCAACATCCTCAGGGTTCAAGAATGTGAGTCGCTTCTGTTTTTCATCTCAGATCTCAGTGCCTGGGGTTTATCACCAAGTGATTCGAGACCCTTAGGCCTCACTGAGTGATTCAAGACCCTCAAAATAGATGGGTTCAAGATACTGAATTTAGGGCCGACCCCGTGGCTTAGCGGTTAAGTGCGTGCGCTCTGCTGCTGGCGGCCCGGGGTTCGAATCCTGGGCGCGCACCGATGCACCGCTTCTCCAGCCATGCTGAGGCCACGTCCCACATGCAGCAACTAGAAGGATGTGCAGCTATGTCATACAACTGTCTACTGTGGCTTTGGGGGAAAAAAATAAAATAAAGATACTGAATTTATTTCTCAGGAAATTGTTTCTTTCTTCCTTCCTCCCTCCCTCCCTCCCTTCCTTCCACTTCCTGATCCTCAGTCTCTGCAATGTTGGTGTGGCGTTAGGCCCTTTATATCAAACTTATTGGTTGTGCTTTCAAATCCCCATTATTACCAATATTTCGTTCTTTTGTCTAGCAGCCTTAGGATTTTAAAAAAGTAACTACAGAGTTGCCCGGACTCACATGCACCATTTTGACTCAGCTGTGCTATTTGCAAAAAAGAGGTCTGGATACAGGCTAATGATCCAAAAGCCGCAGTGACTCCTCTAAGGGCAACATTTAGTTGTTAACAATGATTTTATAGTTTTAAAATTATGTGCTATACAGTCGTGATTATTAATCATTTTGTCTAATCACTTTATGAGGAAGGTCAGTCTTAAATTATAATGGTAATGATGGGCTATTTTCATTTGATAAATATTTATTGACTGCTTATTATGTGCAAGGTACTTTGTAGATCAGCACCACAGATAGAAATATAATGTGAGCCACAAATGCAAGCCACGTATGTAATTTGAAAATTCCTAGTAGCCACATTAACGAGGTAAAAAGAAACGGGTGAAATTAATTTTAACAGTATACTTTATTTAACCTAATATATCCAAAATATTATCATTTCAACATATAATTAATATAAATTTATTTATGTGACTTATTACACGCTTTTTTTTTTTTTGTGCTGAGTCTTTGAAATTCAGTGTGTATTTAACACAGCACATCTTGATTGGAAGTAGCCACCTGCTCATTAGCCATATGTGGCTTGTGGCTTCCATCTTGGGCAGTGCAGTTCTAAATAGAAGACTGTTTGCATGAGCATTGGGCAATTAACTATTATCCTGGGCATAAATCCCCTCCCACCTGAGGTTAACTCACTCTTTCGCAGTATTGGAATTGCAATCCAAATACCCCAGGCGAGTTAATTCACTAGGTTTTAAAAAGCACACAGTAGGCGCTTACTACATGTTTATCAACTTTGAATAAAGCAGTTCCTTATTACCCCAGAGTTACTTGATATATAAATTGGGGACCATTTCCTCCAAGACCCTGATTTTTTTTTCTCTTGCTGCTATTAAACTTAAATGACTTCAGCAAATTTGGGCATGGAGCTTGCCAGACGTTTTGTTATTTCTGTGTGTCCAGTTGGCTACCGCAGCTTCCTACTTTTGTCCCTGACACAGTGGGACCTCAACCCAGGGCAACCAAGACTTTCCAGCCCTCCAGTGGTCTTATTTAGTAATAGCCCTTCTCAGAGAAGTGAGCTAAATGGACACTCCCAGACTCACCCCCTGCACAAGCTGTCTACACTCCTTATATCAGGGACAGCGTTTCTTCCCGCCTCGCACCACTAACCGACCTTGGCCTGCGGAGGCCGAGTGGGTGTGAGCATCTCTTACCCGGGACTGCTGGTGCTTCTGATAGAATTCGGTCACATTAAAATCATCCAGATCGACAAGCAGGCCTTGCTTACACATCTCACAGGTCTTCACGGCGCCCAGATCCGCTCCTTAAATTAAAGAATTCCTTGTTACATATAACACTGGGTCTTTCTGTGTTGACTCTTTGGGTCTTTTTGTGTTGACGTTTTGAGAGAAAACTTCTGTGTGTTAAGAACTCTGAGTTTCAGTGACCTTCTTTTTAAAGTCAGCCATCTTCTGTAGAAAATGACCTTGAATCTGAGATCTGAAAAATTTCCTTTGTAATCATTTTCATTATTATGCAAACTTCATATAAGTGAAATACTCATGACTTTTAAATAATAGGTCTTGCTTTCTATTTAAATATAAACATACTGGTTCATAAAATTGGAATTGCTATAGGGAGGCTGCGAGTCTGTAACACAGGTGTTTGCCAAAAGAGGGAATATTGGGCCTGTTGTTGTTGTTGTTTTCTGGCAGACCTAACACAGGTCCAAGCAAATAAATTAGTGAGGACCAAATTGATGGCAGAAGCGATCTTCAATCTATGGCTTAAAAATCTGCCTTTACTCCCGACCAGGTGACTTCCCATCCGAGGAGAGGGAGGAGCCAGGGGCCATGTGTGGGGACTAACAGAGCAGTATCTGGGGCCAGCACCTGAGCCTGAGCTCAGCCCCGTTTGGGAAAAGAAACATGAGAAGGCTTCTTTTGTTGCTGTTTTCTTTTTTTAAAAACGTGCACTCTAGATCAGCATCTTTCCTCCGTTTATCCTATTCCCCAATGCAAGAGTGGAAGATGCAGAACTGTGGCTGTTATGTCTGAGTAAACATCCTGCCATACGTCTTTTCCCCCAGTGTAGTTGCTGCATTTGGCTAATGATGTACTGGTGTTTATTTTATGCATTAGAAAATAGAAGACTAATTAGTTACCTGCATTTATTTAGTAAAGACAGGGTTTGTACAGTTTTATACCCCAGTTCTATTTTTCCCCACTGGGCATGTAAAGAAATAGTAAATAATAGAGAATTTCAAATGACAAAGATGAATAGTAATCCCTTATCTACATTTTGTTTGCTTGATTTTTTTTTTTAGCATCATTCTGGAATGCTTTAGGCTACTGAATGTCCCATGTGTCTTCCAGTCTAATTCTGCTCAACATACTCATACTAGCACTGGCATTTACAAGCATTTAGCAGCACTTTCATCAAACATTTCATGAGTAATTTTTTTCCGTGCTCTATGCTTAATTGTCCCAAATTTCTGGTAAGGTAAAGCATTGCATGGCAGAGTCATTAGCAACCAAAATCCACTTGTTTCTTCGCTCTCTGAGGGACTGAGCGCTCTGCCTACTGTGTGGAGATGCTGTGAGCAGCTTGGGCAGTGGTCCTAGATTTCTCATGCTCGGGAAGATGCATTTGTGGAAAAAGGGCTTCAGGGAAGAGACAGTTCATATGATCATCCCACATGTTCATTCCTCTCATTAAATGGTGTGCTGTTCTTGGCGAGAGGGCGCAGCCACACCCCATGGGGACAGGGTAAAGCTCCTAGGCTCCCAGGCTGCCTGGAAGAATGAGAACCAAGGAGGAGAACAGGGAAGAGCAGAGAAATAGGATCTGGCCATGGGGTAAAAAGTTTGCAGAGAGGTGTGTCTAAAAGACACAGCGGTTATTTTCTAAGCGAGTTGTTCTTTGGTGTTCTATGGTTTTTTGTTCAAGTTGCTCTCATTCCTAAAACCATGTTTTAAAGAAATTTCCTGTTCTCTGCCAAGAAAACTACAGCCAACCTACCTGATGTGGCTGTATTTAGGTTATAACTTCCCCAGGGAGTCGAGGAGGGGCTTCACACCCAGTTACAAATCTGTTAAAGACAGAGCTGACAAAACCAGCACATGGAAATCTCTTTATCGAATATGGTTCTAGAAAATTCCATCAGTGCTCTTTTTTTTAAACAAACTTTTTTTTAATCGAGAAATCCAAAAAGGAAAAAAATAATAGGAAAAAAATCTTCTGAATTTCCAACATACTAAGATAAAGTCTTTAGTTTTCCTTTTTTTTTTTTTATTGTGGTAATATTGGTTTATAACATTGTACAAATTTCAGGTGTACATCATTATACTTCTATTTCTGCATAGATTACATCATGTTCACCACCCAAATACTAATTACAATCCATCACGACACACATCTGACCAGTGCTCTTTTCCTACCCCTACTGCAAAAAGGCAGCTTTGCTCAGTTTCTTAGGTGACACCCTCTTTCTCCACAAATAAAAGGAAGCAGAACTGTTTCTGCCAGGTGTCTGCTCGCCGGCATGGCTGCTGTGTGCTTGCTGAGGTTCAACCGCTGACCCATTTCTAGTTTCCTTCCTCCTGGGAGGCAATCTTAGCATCTCTGCTCAGGCCTCAAGCAGGGGTAAAATTCAATAGCACAGGGGTCAGGATTCTTCTCTCAGACTTGGAAATAAGTCCATTCCCCCCCTAATTTGAAGACAGCGCTTAGTCCCGCTACTATCTGTCACGGCTGTGAGCAAGAGTACTGGGCTCGGTGGCCACGTTTCCTGGAGCTGCTGCTCGGTGGAGGAGAGGGAGCTGTTGTCAAGGCTCAGAGTTCCACACTGTGGTGTCTCGTATTAATTATATGGCGTGGCACGTTTGCCGCTCTTCCTTCCCCACCTACCTGATGTTATTTTCACTTTCAGCCACTTTTTCAGGCACTCCTGATGAACAAACTGCAGGCTTCCCACACAGCCGCAAGGCTCCAGGAGGGGGTTGGCTGGGGAACCCCCAGCTATCTGACAGATGCGACACAAGTCTCCCTCCTCCTCGGAGTCCTCCTCCAGGAGACTAAATGGAAAACAAGCCCTCGTGACCAGGAGGCTCCACATTTGCAGTTTCCACAAATACCAGTTCCCAGGGCGTTAATGGGGGAAGAAAGAGGGCGCAATCCCCCCATGCCCTGCCTGCCAGGGCTCTGGGGCTCACCCACTGCTCCCTCTGGCCCTACTGGAAATTCTTCCAAGTATGATTACTGATAATGGGTGCACGAATTCTTCTATCAATTAGGCTCCTCTGCAGTGATTGACACATGTGAGCTGCTCCCATAAATCTAGAGCTGTGGGAAAGGCTGGGAGCCCCTCTCCCTGCCATGGCCACTGTGAGGAATCCAGTGGTGTGGTATGTTGTGAGCACATGGGATTTGCGATCGGGGGCACGGATTTGAGGCTTGCCTCTAAAACTTGTGAGTTTGTCGACTTTGGACAAATTACTTAAGCTTCCCAGGTCTCTGTTTCCTCATCTGTAAAGCCATGGTGACAATAATACTACAGCTACATACTTTACAGGGTTGTGGGCAGACTGGATGTGATGATGATGGTGAACCTGTTCTGCAAACTCTAAAAGGCATCCAATGTCGGGCAACGTATTTGCACATAGAGACCACTGAATAGATGTTGGTTGGGATGAATGATGAACCAATGAACCTGGAGGTGAGCTCACCAATAACCCAACACTTGCCAACAAATTATGCCAACATTCCAGAATGGAAGCTGCTGGAATCCGATGAAGGCAGAATTAATGAAAATGTAAGCAAATATGCAAAGATGTAAGCAGATGTAAGCAAAATTTGTGTCTCTAAATGGTAAGTGAAGAATAGCTGGTTGATGTTCATGGGGTGGGGGGCGCTGGTTTAAGAAGGCTAAGGCTGTTTTTTGGTTCTTTAGAGTCCTCATGGGACTGAGGACTGTCTGGTCAAGGAAAGGAAACTGGCTAGAGACTGAAATCAAAAGAGAGGAAGAAATGGATGTTGCTCTGGATATAGAAGTACATGCTCAGTTTCTTAAGATACCTTCTTCTCCAAGAAAGGGAAGTTTAATGAAAAAGAATTATAGTTTTCCATAATGGTCACAAACAAAAGAAGAGATACACCATGTTTAATAAAAAAAGACTCAATATCTCCAAGACATCAGTTCTCCCCAGAATAATCTATAGATTCAAGGCAAGTCCAATGAAAATCCCAACAAGCTGATTCTTAAATGTATATAGTCAAGGACTTCTAAGGAACAAAGTGGGGAAGGAGGCTTTGCACCATCAGTTATCAAAACTTGTAAAGCTACACTTAAGATGATGTGGTATTGTTTTAGGGGGAAAAAAAAAGACCAATAGGACAGAACAGAGAGCCTTGAAACAGACTTACACATTTAGAGTTATGTTATGAGACACAGGTGGCTCTGCGGGTCAGCAGGGAGAGATCCTGGGACAACTGTGTATTCATAAAGCATATCTCACGCCACACATTAAACATGACTTCACATTTAACTACAAAATCCATTTCATGTGAAGTCCTAAGTGTGCAAAGCAAAACTGTAGAGATTTTAGAAGAAACTAGGAAGAATATTATAAGGACCCCAAGTTAGGGAAGGATTTCCCAATCTAGACAACCACATACAAATCACAATCCATAAATAAGATGGATATAATTGACTACATTAAAATTAAGAATTTATTTTCATTAAAAGACATCAAGAAAGAGAAAAGACAAACTGTAAATTGGGAAAAGATATTTCTAACACATAACTGTCAAAGGATTAGATTAGTATCCAGTATACATAAAGGACTCCTAAAAGAAAAATATTCTAAAAGAAAAATGGGCAAAAGACATAAGTAAGTACTTTTACAGAAGAGGAAACATAAATGATCGTTTACCATTTAAAAGGGCACATAAAATGCCTAACCTCATTAACAGTCATGAAAATGTAAATTAAAGCCACAATATTATTTGACTCCCATCAGACTGGCAAAAATTTGAAAAGCCAATCAATACAAGTGCTGGCAAGGATGTATAACAGTATACATTACTGATGAGACAATAAATTGGCATTATTTAGTACAGTGGAAGGTGTGCTACCCGCCAGTAATTCTGCTCCTAGATAAACATCCCAGCAAGCTCTTCTCATGTGCACCAGGAGACATTTACGAGAATGTTCATGCAGCACTATTTGCAGAAAACAATATAGAACCTAAACGTCCAACGACAGGAGAATGGCTAAATTGTGGTATATTCATGTAACAGAATACTTTGTAGCGGTGAAAGTGAATGAATTGAAGCCAAAAATATCAACAAGGATGCATCTTGCTAAAAATGTAAGAGGAAAAAGCAAGTTGCAGAAGAATAGATATTCCATGTATACAGAGTTCAAAAATAATAGTAATTCAAAAGTATTCCCACTATTATATTGTTTAGGAGTAATATATGGTAAAACCATAAAGCAAAAAACTTCCAACAACAAGATAAAAAGCAAAAGAGTGAGAAATGCAATGCAGGAATGATTTCCTGGGGGTGGAGGGGGTCCGGAGAGAGGAGATGAGGGAGGGAGAAAGGAGATAGGATGGATGAGGGCTCACAAGCTCCAGAACATTCTGTCAGCTGGAATGTGGGCACAGGGATGTCTGGGTTTTGTTTTGTTCCTAATTCTCTAGAGTGTACACACATGTTATATACTTATTGTATGTATTAAAGTAACTAACCAAAAGAAAACATTTAAAAGAGTGTAAGTGGCATTGAGAAATGGGCTTGAAATATTAAAATAAGGTGTGACATAAAATATAAACCAATGTTTACTAAAAATTGTGTTTGTATGCAAAAAGACTGGAAACTACGTTTTTAACAGAGCTTATCTCTGGATTAAAGGGTTACAGGTGATTTTTCTTTTAAGTTTATATTTTTAATATTTTCTACAATGAACAGTTTTGAAATAATAAGAAAAGCATAAGGTTTATTATGTACAGAAAAAAGAGAATGTCTGATATAGTACACAAATAATAGCTGTTTAATGCATTACCATGCTTAGAGGTGGATGAGTTTTTAAAAAGAAATCATTTGTAGCCCAAACATATTCCTTTGGGATGGTGGAAGTCCAGACTCCTGACAGGTGGGTCTGAAGCCATATTTTTGGGTGGGTGAGGACGGGTGGGTATGAAGCCTTTTGGCCCTTAAGGATGGGTTGGTTGGTTTTCTGGTAGTTTGTTTAATATGTAAAAGAAAAGGTGCTGCTAACTAGAAAGTTCCTTCATGCCTGCAGTTGGATAAAAGACATAGGAGTATGTACGCATTCTATGTTCTATCTTTTCCTCCTTTTTGCATTCTAATTCATTGCCATGAATTTTCCCACTTACAAATGAATGTCCATAGGATAATTAATGGCCCACATGAGCCATACTAACATGCACAAAGAGGGATCTCATTCAAAGAATAGCTTTCCAGATCAGTAAGCCACCATTAAGTCATGGTAACACCTTCCATAAATGAAATGGTAGAATCCTGCCATGGTGTTTAATGATGGCTTTAAAAAGCATCAAATTCCATAGTTGTGAAATATCCCAATATCAACTCACAGGAAAGGAAAGATCAAAGGAAAGGGCAATTCGAAAAAGATCTTATTTCTCTCTCTCTCATGCATGAGAAAGAGCCTATAAAATGGAAGCTGTGGTTACCCCAGCACGGCCCTTCAGAGAACTGAGGTAACTATGGTAACTGTTTGGGAACGGCCTTTCAGTTTGGAAGATTCAAATTCTAGAACTGTTGGTTGGATTTGTGCAAAGTGCCATGAGGGAGAGCTGGTGAACTTCAAGTGCTGAACGTCTCATTCTCTGGGGAGACGGCAACCTTTTTGTAAAAAATCTTTGTTCCTAATTGCTGGCAAGAAGAGCTAGCCCTGTGCAGCATCAGAAACCCTTATATATCTAGGAAACTTGCCCTTCTTAAAGTTACAGTATTCAAGGGAAAAACACTTTGGGAATACTGAGGAAATTGAGCCGGAACCCCGAACTTTTCTTTATAGATACATGTAATTCAAAAGCAACAAAATAGACAATTTTCTTGAAATAAGCCATCATTGAAATGTCAAGGAAGGGCCTATCTATGACTTAAAATTCCCATGACCCTGTAATGAAAGTACTGCTTATTTCAGCATTGGAAAAATGGAATACAAAATATATATGTATATACATATAATTATGAAAATTCCTCACCTTTCTTGCAATTTCTTGAGTTTCTCAGGGTCTCCCTTTATTTTAGTGGCTTCCTTTTCATCTGTGAAACCAGAGAGGGCTATTCTGTTCCCATTATCATTTTGATTTGAGAAATCAGACACTGTAAAGAAAGAAAAAGGTATATTTTCTTGCAGGGAGCCAGGCACATGCAAGTGGCCTTGTAAGTTCATTCTTGGTGGGAAGGAGCTGGAAGACTCCACTAAGGACAAGCTGCTTTGAGGATTTAGTAAGAGATCTTCTGTATATAATTGATCCTCCTGAGATCGGCTTGTTAAAGTAATATCTTCTGCTCCCCTGACATCAAATTCATGTGCACTGTTTACTGGAAAATAACTGTGGTTTTCAGCACTGGCAAATGGATTCCTATTTCTAATGGGGGACAGTGGTTGACGAACATTAAGCCTTGAGTTTCCCTCTGAGTCTGAACTGTGAACTAAAATAGATGACATCGACAAGTCTACCGGAATATCATCTCTTAGAGCAGAATGCCTTAATGATCCAGGAGTGTTATAAGATGAATTCATTGATGATCTTGGAGCTCTTGGTCTACCAGAAAGAAAACAGTCAAGAGAACTGCTAGAATTGTTTAAATAGGCTTGCCAGTCTCTTTCATAATCATGGCTACCAGGCCTATCTTCCACAGAAGTACAATCACTACATACATTTTCAGCATTGAGATCATCATCTAGACTGGCTTCGGATTTGGGGTCCCAGGAATGAAAGGTCTTTTTCTCATTTTCACTATCACCACTGTCATTCTCTTTAGCAGACCCCCCATCAGGCAGCCCGGGATCTTGGAACATCCTTTGTCCGACAGAAGGCTGCTCTGTCCCTGGCTCCACTGCATTGCTTATTCTTAATGAGCCATGACCGGACTCACTTCTTCTTACAGAATTAGTTCTGCAATTTTCAGGATTTTCTTCAAAATTTTTATTTTTGGCCCAAGTGGCCGATGTTCCAGGAAATCTACTTCTCTTATGATTGGAAGGAGAACGGGGTGATTGCATACCAAGCAACAAACGCTCTTCCTCTACGTGGGTTTCCTCTTCGGTGTCATCATTTTCTCCACCAGGGTTTAGTGATAACATGGAATAAAAATCTTCATCTCTGAACCTAAATGATGCCCTTCTTGGCCCTCTCATGGTAGTGGTTATAAGTGGTGGCCTCAAGGACTCGCTCAACACTTGAGGACTATTTGTTCCTTGGAAGGCCTGAGATAGAGCTGGATGTGGCTCATTCTGGGAAAGACCACTGGGGTCTCCTTTTTTGGCTCTCTCAGGGGTGTTCTCAGTCATTGTCATGAGCTGTGAGGATGGGACTAAATTTCTTCTCTCTAGAGTTGGCTTCTTCAGCTTAGTGTCACTTGCCCACATGGGTTCTGGATCTGCATTAAGAAAAACAAATTTGTCATTCTATTATAGGTGCTCATGGATGAAAAACCCCTAACACCAAAGGTGAGAATCCCTTAAGGCAACAAACAAGCCCTAGAGAAGAAAATATGCATGGTCAACATGGCTGGAGGTACAAGAGGAGTATAGGAGAGTTGGCTTCATTTTATTGCTTCTGAATTCTCCTTTGTACATTTGTGGAGCTCAGGCTGGTTCTGGGGAAACTAGAAGACTCTGAGGATACAGGTCCTTGCTGCAGAAGCTTCAGGAAGACTGTCCAACCCCAAGTCAGTCAAGGTTGACGATGGCTAAATCTCTCAAATGATGCTTTTCATTCCAGTATTTATTGAAAAGGAAAACCAGCACTCCAGGAATGACTTCTATGAAAACCACCAGTGCTTCCTCATCTGAATTCTTTCAACATACATTTATGACATTCCTGCTTCACACACAGCTTCACAAAATCTTAACAAAAGTACAATCTACCTTGGAAGATTGGAAGGAAGGCTCTAGAAGCTGGTGCCCAGTTACACTGATGATTTTGGTTACATTTACTACTTAGCGCAAATAAAAATTATAAATCTCTCATGAAATCATTATCTTCTCTTTGTCACTAGCCCCTAGTCAATCTGTAATCTCTGGCTATAACAGAATTCTCCCAGTCTCCTCCCCACCCGCCCTGAATCTAAGGGATGTGGAGATGTAGAGAGAGGAGAGAGATCAAGTATCCAAATGGGTAGGAATTTCTATTGGTGAAATCACTTGGTCAAAACTTGCCTAATAAAAATAACGAATAAGCACACTTATCGAGGGCTTATAGTGCACTAGTCAGGCATCATGCTAACTATATTACATACAGACATTTAGGCTCACACCCTATGAAACAGGTACCACAATCACACCAC
Organism: Ceratotherium simum simum; assembly: GCF_057802395.1. Classification (NCBI taxonomy): domain Eukaryota; kingdom Metazoa; phylum Chordata; class Mammalia; order Perissodactyla; family Rhinocerotidae; genus Ceratotherium; species Ceratotherium simum. The sequence continues at coordinate 45,954,276 of NC_141915.1, forward strand.
ATTATAATTGAGGGCACCAAGGCTTAGGGAAGTCACATAACTTACCCAAGATCATATTTCTTGTAAGTGATGGAGTGCTCATTTGAACTCAAGCCTGCCTGATACCACCGTTGGTGTTTTTAACCACTACCCTGCGTTACCCCTTAAGAAACTGGCTGGACTTCCTGTTGCCATGTGAAAACAAGAATCCATTTAATTCATCGCCGTGTGTGTGTGCTCTTGAGGGTTTGTTACCCTCTCAAGGTGGATAGGACACTGAAAGTACTTCTCTGATTCCACTTACCTTTGGTCCCTCCTGACGTCGGCCTTCCCCACCTCTGCTCCGCTCGCTGCTGTCCTCAGGACCTGATGAGGTGCTGCTGTCCACATCATTCAGTTTCTAAAGTGACTCACACCACAGAGTGGACGGGACTCCACAGGCGCGGGGAGGCCTGTGTGGTGACAGCTCAAGCAGGTGACATGCAGACCCTCGGGGCGTCCAGCTCAGCCACGGGCCGAGTCAGTACTGACTCACGTTAATTGAGGTGCCTCCCAGGGGAGCACCAGTTTGAGTTTCTAACCTTCTAATACTCCGTAAGCCTCTTTTATCGTTTAACTGCATGGGACACTCAGCGATGCGGTGCGAATCTTTACTCATCAGCTCTTCTAGAGATCAGTTAAGCTCTCCTATCAGGCCCCTCATGGGTTTTACAAACGGCAGTGAGAAGTGCATCAATTCCAGGGTGATCTGATCATCTGGCTGTGTATGTAGAGGGGTGGAGCTGGTGTGAACCCCCAGACTGGGCTGATCGCATTTTGAGGAACAAATGCCTCTATGTGACAAAAAGAATTCTCCTCACAAGTTTTTGAGGAAAAAGTGATATGGAGGAGTCAGAAGTGTAGGCTCTGGTTGATTAATTTTCATTTTGAATTTGATGAAGGGCCTCAGAGATTAGCTAACAAGAGCTGGAATCTGAACCTGTTGGTCGTTCCCTGAACACACAGAACCTGCTGGGTGGTGGGAGCTGCCCCCTCTGCCCTGAGCCAGTTTAGTTTGGGAGACACCTCATGGGCAAAAGAATCAGCTAGGGCAGCCTCTGAAAAACAGAAACTGGAAACTCAACAGGAACCATAATCTTATTTCACAGAAGCCCCCCAGCTGTCACCTGGCGACACTGGCCTCCAAGCCAGGAGAAGTCTCAGACTAAGTGCCACGCTGCGGCTCCTCTGGATTCCCAAAACACCTCAGGGGATGCATCTTCGGCCTTCCTTGTCACCACACTGCCTTCCTCTTTAAAAATTCAACCAGCGCTTCCCTGGGTGTGTGTGTGTGTGTGTGTGTGTGTGTGTCCTAAAGGTGGCAGACTACCATTCTATATTTATGCTATTTTAACCCTATTTCTTGTGTCTATCAAATAGGGAGCAGACTTCAGTAGCTCTAGGGCTGGGAATAAACACCCAACTTGGTGTGCCAGGTTGTGCTATTCATAGACTAGGCCCTACAGATGCTGTCAGATGCCTCTCTGAGGCCCTGCATGGGATCCAGCTGTGAATGGAGGGCCTGCCATTTCTAGGAGTTCAACTAGGTGCAACTGAATGTTCTAGGTGCAATGAGATGAAACCAGAAAAAGCGTCCATCTGCCCTAAGATTATGTCTTTGGTCTAGACTTCTTCATATGCTTGACCAATAGTTTCCTACATTCTGACAGCCATATGCTTTTAATTGTTTTCCTCTGATTATAAATGTAGTAGAGGTTTATTGCAGAAAATTTAGAAAATACAGAAGAGGATGAAGAAGAAATAAAAATCACCCATAATCCAAAACTCAGATGACCATTGCTACTGTCCTGGAGTTCAGTGGGTTGTAAACTCAAGACCCCTGTGAGATTTTCTTTGGCTCAGCGTTTGAACACTGAGTTAACTGTCTTTAGGTGGAGCACGTATGTTCCGGTTTACCACAGACCCCACAGCCCTTGTTATGTATTTCTCTTGCCATATCTGCTTGCTCCCTGAAGGCACTGGAATTTACAACCCAGGGCTCTCTTATCTAGAAATATTTTTTTAAAAAACAAAACTGGGATATTTGGGTATATACAACTTTATGTTCTGCTTTCTTTTTGTAAATATTCGATTGTGAGCATTATCTCCTGCCATTAATTATTCTTTAAGAACATGATATTTATTACAGTATAAGGGTATATTATGTAAATGTATCATAATTTGTTTAACTTGTCTCCTGTTGTTGGATATATAGATTGTTTCAAGATCTTTGCTGTCACAAATTACACTGTGATAAATGTCCTTCCTCATACATCTTTGACTGCATATCTTATTAGAATAGACCCATAGGAGTGGAACTGCTAGGTCAAAAGGTATTAGCTTTCTAAAGACTTTCACATATGTTGCCAAATTCCTTTCATATGTTGCCAAATTCCAGTTTGTACCAAGTTCTCTACAGGTAGGATATGAAAGCATCTCTCTCACAATTGTGTCACCAGCAATGCATGCCAAGGACTTGGCATAACATCTGACACAACATGCCCAGGAAATATTGGTTATTAGTTTCACTACCAGTATTATTATTTTAAAAATCTTAGCCAATTTGGCAGGCCAAATTTTTCTCGTGTAAATTTACATTTATTTACTTAGTGAGGTTGAACTTTTTTTTTCAAATGTTTTTTAGCTACTTGTATTTCTTCTGTGAAACTGTCTGTTATGGCTCTTCCTCATTTTTCTATTAGGTATTCATCTTTTTCTTATCGATTTGTAAGAGTTTTCTATATATTACCTCTGTCACATTTGCGTCGTCTCTCACTGATACAATTCAAACATCTGGCTCCTACTCCAATTTATACAAACCACTCTAGAATGTGAGAAAAAGAACTAAAGAGAGACTAGTGAGGAAATAAGGAAGCTAAGGAGCCCTGGGTATGATAGAAAATTGGGACAAATTCTCAACAGATCTCAGGATGATGGAAGATGTCTTCTGGGTGCAGGTGGAGGACTGTATGAGCCTCATGGGTCTAGGAACATTGCATGCATGGGGAACCCCACCTTTCAAGTAATATTCAAGAGTTCATCGAGGGCTGTTGGGGAGGTGGCAGGAGAGAAATGAACAATAATTCGGTGCCTGCTCTAGCCAGGTGCTGGTCATATATCATTTCACTTAGTTAATTACAGCAATGCAATGAGGTAGACTTCATTATCTTCATGTTAGGACAAGGGAACTGTAACCCAGAGTGGCTGCTTGACCACCCAAGGGTCCACAACTGGGAGGAAGAAGAGCTGGAATTAGAAGTGAGGTCTGCCCTTCCCGACAGGAGGCGTTAGATCCTTGGAGGGCCTGTGGATATCTAGTTGCTAGAGATTCACATAGGCTCTAATGGCCATCCAAATACTACCATCTTCTAATTTACATGTGTCCACCACAGCATATATCATATTTTTAAAATAAAGGCTACTGTGTTCCTCAGGTGGTGAGGAAGTGTGATGCTCAGTGGTTCCCCAAGGGGAAAAACAGGTTTGGGGCAAGGTTGGCTGCCAAGTGTCACTCTCCTTGGAGTCCTATGGGGGCTCCTTATGTCCTGTTCTTTCTGCTACCACAGGAGAGGGTAACATGGTTAGCAGAGCAGCATGGCTTGGGTCTTAGGATGAATGCTCAGGACTGAAAGAGGAAGTATCCACCAAACTAACATTTGGAAATAAAGCGTATATTCATTTTGATGTTATTTCTTACACATTAAGATTTTGATGCCCTGGATCAGAGGGGAGAAGATCTCTGTGGGAGGTGAGCAGTCTGCTACCTACAGACACCCATCCTCATTTCCTGGCAGGTGGGTAGGAGGTGGCCAGGTGAGACCTCCCCAGAGCTATAGACTCCTTCTCCACCCCCGCCCCTAACTGACCCCAACACCCAAATGCCCTCTCTGGTACCCTAACAGCCAGCATCCACTCAAAACCGTGCACAGTCGTGTTTATGGCGTAATGACAGAGAAAAGTGAAAAATAAACTCCCCCTGCCCTGCCTTTTCCCACCAGCCTCTCTTGGAGAAGGAAACTAGATCCAATAGTTTGCTTTTAAAATCTTTCAAGCATTTCATTTTAAGGTACAATCTCCTTCATATAAAAGCACAAGTTTCTAAAAGCCATCTAGACTTCACCAGGTAACAGCAAGAATCAGGTTTCCTCTCTGAGGACCAAGATGCATGAGCCATGTGTCCTTACCTGCTTTCCTGAGGGCTGGCGCCTTTGCCAGCAGCTGCGATTTCTGTCTGCTTCTGTCCCCAGGCGCTCTTGGGCTCTGCATTTCTGGGCTGACAGTCAGTCTCCCCAGGTTCGGCCACCTCTTCCTTGATAAAATCTGTGGTACCTGGGTTGCTGAAAGGTGCAAAATCTTTTCAATAATTAATTTTTTACAGGAAAACATCTTTTGCATAAAGAATGCTTAAAGGGCCAGCAATGGGGAAGGCACTAAGAGAGGACCCAGGAGGTCAGAGAAGAGTTGGATTTAAAACCTGGTTCTGTGACTTTGTAGCCACGTGAGCTAGGGCAAATCACTTCATTTCTTGAAGACTCAGTTTCCCCATCTGTTACATAGAAACACTAATACCTACTTCACAAGGCTGTTATCACCATTAACGAGCACTCGTGACTCCTGCAGTGCAGTCTGTTGAGGTCTTTCCTTGTGCTAAGAAGTTTCTAGCTTCCAATTCATTGATAGTGGGATGGGCCTGTTGGTAAAACTGTCAAGAGCCTTCTACAGTTGGGACACACAAAGGCCCTGCTCCCCAAGTCCTCATCCAAGTTTGAATCACAGCCTCCTTTGTATACCTGTATATTCATACCCTCAGGTTGTTTATTAGCAGCTAACATGGCCTTCCAGAGAGGTTATGAGCATCTGGGGACCATGAATCTTTTTCTTCCTATGTGCTACTCACTACTGCGCTGGGATGATACACTCACAGGAAGGCAGTAGCTGGAGTGCTAATGTGGATTGAGTTCCCAATGAATAATTTTTAAAAATTCACATTTTGAGTTAGGTTGCTAATTGGTATGAAGAATCTCAAGTTTCTTCTTCACGTGTATTAAGCATCAGTGCATGTGAGTTTGGGGAAAGAGTGTCAGTATTTTCCATGCATCTCTACAAGTTCTGGAGTTCATAAGGCAGTTAAAATGTGAATATCTGGACTAAATCCTTCCAAGAGAATTTTCCTGGCTCATCTCCTTTTGGACAGTTCAGAAATTTCACAAATAGCCATAGCCAGCAGGCCACAGAGGTAAATCTGGGAGGGGTCCCTGAGTTGTGTGCGAGAGCAGCCATTTTTGGCATGTCCAGACAACTGGATTTATGTTCCACAGTGTAAGTTGTGGTTGTGTGGATGGTTTGCATCCAGATTCAGGAAAGGAATAAAAGTTCTCCTTGGCAGCCCGTGAAGCCTAGTTCAATAAAGTGATTAAGCACTACCTACTTCTGACAGGCCCCAGGAGGGGAAGGTAGTGGGTTCCGTGCCCCAAGAGAGAGATATCATGTTCCACAGGGAACTTACTAGAAGAGGGGAGCTGCTGGTGGTGTCGGTTCCAGCTTAGGGTAAGTTAGTAGAGCCCAGAAAGGTTGTAGGCATGACCGAAAGGAAAGAAGAGGGTTCTACAGAAAAGAGACTATATTCTTTGGAGGGTGTAGAGTGGTGATTAAACATGATTTCACTGACCAAGAGGAGAGTGAGAGGAGGAGGGTGAGAGAGGGATCAGGGGCTTTACAGTAAGGAACCCAGCACAGAGGAAATGGGGGAGGCACTTTCTCGGCACTGAGAGTTGCCTTCCTCCCATCCAGAGGCTTCTGCCTCATCACCCAAGGCCTCACCCCTCCCCAGCTCTCAGAAGTCAGCAGCTGCCTCCTGCCTCTCACCTATCTGACAGGAGGAAGCAGCAGGATTCTTATTTGCTGAGGAAGAAACAGGGAGGACCAGGGAAGGAGCAGGTTTAGGGCTCAGGCCAAGTCCAGTGTGCATTCGACTTAGCCTACAAGTCCTGGTCACAAGGATTTCAGTTTGATTCCCAGCAGGAATCCCAGTGGAATATTCAAACTTCCTTCATAGCCCAGGCAGAACTTCACACTGCCCACAGCCCCCCACTACCCCACCCACCCATACCCCCTCACACCCTCACGGGGAATGACCCTCCCAGATGGTCTGCCAGCCAGTAGGTCCTTCAAGGTCTGTTTCTGGTTTTACATCTACCAAGTCTGCTCTGACTCTGCTTTGGTCAGAATTTTCAGGGATCTTATGGCCTTTAACATTTACATATTCTAGAATTGCCTAATGTGTGTGTCTTTTTCTCTCCAACAGACCGTAAGCTCCTTAAAGATGAGGACCCTGTCTTAGCCAGCCTGTCGCCTCACACTCTCCTGAAGAACAAATAATAATAACCGCCTAGTATGATCTGCAGGGCTCGAGAAGATGCATTCAGCCGAAACTATGCAGAATTCCAAAAGTGGGACAATTTTTTTCTTGTGCAAAACACCCAAGATGGCTTAAGATAACAGGTTATTTTGTTTTCTTACTCAAAAAAGTGCTTTCTTCAAAGCATCAGATCTCTTAAATAATTTCCAAAGTGATTTCCATTACCACGTCTCCACTACAAGTTTTCAGCAAACTAAAGTAATAAAGCTGAACAACTGGAGATTTTTTTTACCAGGTCTGGCAGTGAAGAAATTACCACTGGTAGTGCAGGTAGGATCCTCTGACCTTTGGCAATTTGAACCTCAGTATCTGCAAATGTAAAAGGGGAATATTCCTATCCTGTGGAGTTAGTGTAAAGTTTAGCAATAATGTTCATAAATGGCCTAATTCAGTATCTGGTGCATATTAGCAGCTAAAAATGGTAGCTGCTGCTTCTACCATAAACAGTGATAACAATACTACTAATAATAATTGGAAATCTGAAGTCACTCCCATGAGAGAACTGAATTTGACCAGAAACTTATTGTTATGCAGGCTTCATAGGTTGAAAATAACTTATTCAGCAGCCTTCATTCCTGACTCTCTCCCTCAATCCTTCTATAAAATCCAAAAGGTAAATAGCAACTCTCTTTTTATTATAATTTGTTCAACAAATACCTGTGTGCCTTTGCTAGGCAATAATTTGAGGGTTCACAAAGATGAGTAAGATCTTTTGGTCCTGACCTTAAAGATTATAATCTAATTTGGCTGCACTGCTGACTTCTTCCCTGTGACACCCTTTAGATTCCATGGAAAGCAAACTCTTGCGAAATATTCCTTCTTCTGCATCTGCAATTGCAGTCATCAGTGAGGCAACCTAGACGGCGTAGTTTGTATGTACATGGAGTCCAGTTCCTAATCACCCCACCCACACCCAAAAGTGAACCAAATTTCAGAACTTTGGGGCTTTTCTAGGATGGTCCTCACCGTAGCATGGTATACACATTAATCTGCAGGAAGACCAAGTCATATTTACACTGGAAGATGAAATATAACTTCCTCTTCAGGTAGTAGGACAGGTCTTTTGCCTTACAATAGAGAAGGGAGGAGTTTATGTTCAGGAGTTTCATTGCCAGGCAACTCAACATCTTGAAGTTTCTCGGTGAATTTTGGGAAGACTGTGGTTTGCTTTGGACAACATGAAACCCATACCTTCTTCTTCTAGTATCTGAGCAAGGTGACCCTTCCAGTGGCAAAGAAACCAAACAGCTGTTTAGATGAAAGGTGTCTGCCTCAGCTCTCTTGACAACGCTGGGACACTAATTGTTGACTGAATAGTTCTTAATTCGACTGGGAAAGGAAAAAAAGGTAGAAATCTCATATTCATATAAGACCCTGACAACTGGGAACCAAGTCCATTTAACGGTCCATGTTAATTCCATGCATCTGATAATTGTTCGATTCCTCACATCACTTGCCATACACAGACACTTGACAAAGTCGAAAAGAAAGAGAAAGAGAAAAATACGATTCCTGAATCTTTATCCCTCCCCCACACTATCTTGACTAGGATGCCCGGTGCCTAGGAGGTGCCCAGATTCTTTCTAAGAGATGCCTTTTAAAAAAAATTTATTGCTTCCTTTAGATCATGGGAAGAATTACAGCTTAATCACAAGAGCCGGCGTTGCCTTGGTGTAATAGGCAGCTTTCTGTACAGTCACAAATAATAGGCCGCGTCTATTTGCCTGGTTGAGTGTGCTGGAAGTGTGTGTTGTCTCAAAAACCCAGAGGAGATCTTAATTAAAGCTTAATTATGTACCATAAATATGTTTTATTTTGGAACCCAGGAGGTGGAATTTGTGATTTTGGGAAACGTAGTGGCTAATAAGTAGGCAGGAAAGGGAATGTAAACAGCGACTGAGCCCTTTCATTTGTCCTTCCCCTGTGGGTTCTGAATGGGTTTTCAGTTCCAGCGTGTGCTTTCCCAACGACCTGCCCCCAGTGCCACCCTCTCAGGGCCGTCCTGGTGTGCGCACGTTCACATAGCCAAGGGTATGATCAGACACAGAGGGCGTGTTCAGTTTCTGGTGGTAGCATTCCACAGGGTGCCAGACACAGGAGTGAAAAAACCAAATGAGTCTCGAGAGATGACGGGATTTTATTGGTCGCTCGCTCCTTAGTGCTAGAAGAAGGCTGAGTGAAGTGGCAGCAGCTGTCTCGTCTTCTGCTCCCCTGCACACCACACCTCCTGGTCTTGTTCATGGCATTGCCCTCTGGCCCCTCTCCCGTCCACCTGCCTTCTGGAAGCCTGAAGTCCCCCTCTCCCTGACTCCACTGTGCTGTGTGCCTTGCCGAGGGTGGCTTACCACACGAGGTAAATTTTACTGGGCCTTCTGGGGCCGGGCAGGCACAGCACGGGGGTCTCCGCCGGGGTGGGACAGGAGACGGGGAAGTAGCACAGGGATGCTGGAGACTCGGGCATGGGTCCCGGGGAGGAGGTAGTGGGGCTCATGAAGGAGGGAAAGGAAACTGGAGGGAGCTGGGGGGAAGGGTCCTGGGCCACTGGGGAGGCGGGTGGCACTAGTGGCAGGAGGAGGCAGCAGTAATTGGCATTGGGCTGCAGGACAGGGGAGAAAGCAAAGACGGAGCAGTAAGGGGAATATTCAACACAGAACAGGGGGTGCTCGCTGCTGTCACCTGCACAAAAGAAAAAGAGCAATCAGGAAGCAGCACTCACGGTGGGCAAGGACATAAAAAAGTCTGTGAATGAATCAGAACTCAAAAATTGTTCTTCGGGGGTGGCTTCTCCAGGTGTCATGGGGGAAGCAGGCCTGGCTTCTGCCCAAGAGGCACCTGGCTTCGATCTCAAAGTCTTTGAAGGGTTAGCCAGGAAAATGGCGTCACCATCATACCGTCTTCCAGCCAATAGTCTCTGGCATCCCCAACAGATGCAAAGTTCTCCCTCAACTAGTTCCCGTGTGGGAGCTCTCGGTCCCTTCTCATCTCCCACAGCCAGTCTAATTAGCTGTACTGGCAGCAACATATGGTGGCCTGCAGGGACTCACTTAGGTAAGGCTCTCCCCCCGCCAATCCTCCAGCTGCCCCTGGCAGGAGGTTGTGGTCATGCCCTAATCTGGCCTTTCGGCTGCAGAGGGGAGGCTTGGGAAGAGAAAAAGAAGCGGACAGATCCTGGTGGGATCATGCAAAGGGAGAAGGACCAGGGGGAAAAGCAGGTGGACGAGGGAGGTGTCCAAGTGAAGTTAATGATTTGTTCACTAACTTCACACTCAATCTGCCCACCTTGCTGGAGGTAGAACATGGGCGCCTGATGGAGACACGATCCAGAGAGACCCCCTCATGAGTGACAAATCTCTCAGCTCTACCACCAGCCAGCTGGGTCACCTTGGATCAACTGCTTACCTTCTTGAAAACTGTTTCCTCATCTGCAAAATGAGACCTGTGTTTTCTCTAGCCTTGGCTCCTCCACAGGTGGGCCTTAGATCAGCAGCATGGACATCACCTGGGAGCTTCTTAGAACTGCAGAGTCTCAGCCCACCCAAACCTACTGAATCACAACCTGCAGGTTATCAAAGTCCCCAGGTGTTTCTCATGAACTTTAAATTTTGAGAAGCAAGGCTCTGAGACAGTTGCTCAAAACTCTATGATGAGAATCATCTGTAGTACTTATTAAAAACACAGTTTTGCCGGCCCCTTTGTTGGAGATTCTGATGCTCTGGGCCAGGAAAGGGAATCAGGCATTTGTATTTTAATTAAGTACCTCCCTGGTGATTTTCATCATCAGAGAAGTTTGGGAAATGATGCAGCTAAAATCAGTTCCAACTCTAAGATGCCACTGTTGTAACCATCCAGTTGGAAACCATTACCTGTAATGGAGGGGTCTCGGTCCTTATTTGCTTGAATCCTCGCTAGGAGCTGACACTATTATCCACTCCTTCCTTTCCAAATGCCTCCCTCGGCTCCTGGAGCGGTTCCTAGTTCTCGGATCATTTCTCTGTAGTTGTCTTCTCCCTCCTTCCCTTAACTGTTCTTATTTCCCAAGGTTCCTTCATCATCTCTCTTCTGACTCCATCTACTCTCTTGGGGAGACACTCTTGTGGTTTCAGCCACCTCTTACTCACTACAGGCCCTTGGATTCCTACTGGCAGCTGGGAGTTCTCTGCTGAGCAGCAGACCTGGGTACTCAGGTGCTTCTTGGCATTTCTTCCTGGCCGTCCCGCCTGTCCCTCCCGACAACCCCACAGAATGGGACCCACCCTCTTCTTGCTTTCCCAGCCTTAGCAAAGGCAACCTCCACTGGCCTAGTTTTCTGGGCCAGAACTCCAAGTTCTCTTTGATTTCTCCTTTTTCCTTATCCCCACACCCAATAGTCACCAAGATCTGCCAGGTTTACCTTCTTAAACCTCCCTCTAGCCCAGGCCCTCTCCATATCCCCTCTGTTTTTGCTCCAGGTCAGGCCTCTCTCATTTCTCTCTGGGTCCACTGCAACTACCGCTTTTCTGGTCTCTCAGCCTGTGTCTGGCTGCCTCACCCTCTCAGCCAGTCCCCTTTCCCTACAGTCAGCTTTGAAAAATGCCAACCTGGTTTCATCACTTCCCTGCTTAGACTCCTCCCTGATGGATGCTCCATCGCCTTCAGCATGACATTCAAGGCCGTGGGGACTTGGTCCTTGTCTACCTATAGGGTGTCAACTTTATACTCTACACTTCCTAATTTGTAGCCTGACCCTACACCAGAGCTTCTCAAACTCAAATGTGCAGAGATCTTGTTAAATGCAAGTTCTGATTCAGTAAGTCTGGGACATGAGGGACATGAGGTTCTGTATTTCTAATGAGCTCCTAGATGAGGCCTCTGCTCCTAGTCTGGGACACTTTGAGGCACAAGGGCCTAAACTATTTGTAGTTCCTTGATGTCCGTCTGTCAGTCTCTCTCTCTCCCTCTTCCTTGCTCTCTCTCCTCCTTCACGCCTTTGCACACTCCTGCCCGGTACATCTTTCTTGCCTTCCTCGCCTGGCTAAATCCCCTGTCCTTCAGGATTTTCACCCCACACACCCCTCCCCACATGCTCTTAGAACTTACCCGGGTCAGGGCATGTTGGTGTCCTGCCCTCCCACTAGGCTGTGAGCCCCTGGAGGGCAGGTCCTTGGATTTTATTTCTGTATCCCCAGCACCCACGCAGTGCCTGGCAGGTAAGCATGCAGTAAATGAATGCTGAAGTGCTGAATGAATGAGTGATGGATGAGAAAACCAATGCACTCTGGAATCTTACACCCTGGGACAGTGGGGGCAGTTGAATGTATTTGCTAATATCCCACAGGTACTAGATAAATGGATGACTTCACTGACAATCAAGTAGTTAAAATTTTTAATAGTCAAGTTATAACATCTCTTATATCTCAAACGAAGATTTCTCTGGTTGAACAGTTCTCTTATAAAGATGGTAACCCTGGAACAGCAGATGGTGGTGGGAGCAGGCTTCATAAGTAGAGGGAAGATTGGGGATTGACCTTTACCTAAGGCCTAGACTATACCCAGGATTTTAGTCCTCCTGTCTGCCTGGTTGGGTAGGTAATAACTCCATTTTACTGATGAGGAAACTGAGTTTGGAGAAGTTGCCCGTTCACATTTATAGGGCTATAACGTGATACACTAGGATTCTGAGCCAGGACTTCGAATTCTGGGCTCTGTGACACCCCGAGCCCCTCTGTCTTGGAAGCATTACCATACATGGGCTGAGAATTACGATTCTCTTTACAAAAATGGGATCATTCATAGAGGAAGATGGGCACGGATGTTAGCCCAGGGCTGATCTTCCTTAGCAAAAAGAGGAGGATTGGCATCGGATGTTAGCTCAGGGCTAGTCTTCCTCACAAAAAAAAAAAAAAAAGGGATCATTCACTTACGTTGGTTGTTTTCTAACTTGGGCAGATAGCTTGGAAAGTTGTTGGACACCAATGGACTTGCCTGGAAACCCATTAATCTTGGCTATTCAGAGAAAATCTTCAATAGAATTTATTTGCAAGGTAAGTTATGAAGATTTCGGCTTTGCCCTCAAATTTCTCTTCCAGGATGCTCTTCAAATAAATATTTCCCAATCCAAAAAAGACCATAGTTATTTTAGATGTTATCTTTTTAAGTCTGAATTCACTGCTTTTTCTTAGTTTTAAAGAACACATCTTCACAATAAGCCACTATTAGGCTGAATAGGTTTCGCTACTCCTACAAATCTGAATCTGGTAATGACTAACATTGAACTCAATAATAAGTGAGGATAATTTCAGAACGTTTGGCTTTGTTTTAAAGGGCAAGATTTTGGAAGCAGGCTCACAGGACTCCATCCAGATCCATTTTCCTGGCACGTACCTAAGGGACTCTGCCCAAGCTCTAGGTGAGAGGAAAGGGCAGGAGAGGGCACACTCACTTCCCATGTGCCTGGCACTGGGGAAGAGAGCGCATTAGGACTCCAGGAGCCAGAACCCCACAGCACAATGGCCTTTGGATGCCTCTACTGTCCTGGAAAGGAGAGGTGGCTCCTTTTCAACTCAGGCTGGGGCTGGGAGAGGTTTTGGGAGCAGGCAGGAGTCCAGTTGTCGGAGGCCTCGGTGGCTCCCTGCACTTGCCCGTCTCCCTGCACTCGCTGGGCCTGCTGACTGCTCTGCTCCTCTCTGATCCACACAGAATTCTGAAAGAAGAAGATGTAACTCGGCCAGGCTTATGTCTCACCCTGCATCAGTGTTCACCATGATCGTGAAATAAGATTTCTGAATCAATTGCCCTTCAGACCTAGCTGGGTCTTGACTCACTGCCTGAACTTTCCACGTCTTTTTGGAGATAAAGCAAATCCCTGGCTTGCTGAATGGTTTCTGATTATTCATCTTTTTCCATTTGGTGCTTTGCTTTGGAAATTCAGAGTGCAGTAAAAGTGTCTGTACCTGGATTTATGCTAGGATTTTTAAAATACAACTCTGATTTTTGGTAAAAGAAAAAAAGATTGGGGGGAGGGGACAACATTAAGACAAAGAAAACAAAATTTTCTAGTCCATTCTCCCTACTAAATACAGCTCACATGTGCTGGATATCATCAGGCTACAATGTACCCAGTGCTTATGGTGTCAGGCACTGTTCTAACAGCTGAGCATACGTTATATCATTGAATCTTCACAGCAGCGCCAGCAGGTAGGGTCTGTTTTGACCCTTCATTTTACAGATGAGCAAACTGAGGCACAGAGAAGTGACTTGCCCAAAGGTATACAGCAAATAAGAAATGGGGCCCTGATGCTAATCCCAGCATTTTGACTCTAAAGCACTTGCCCACGAACTTACACCCCAGCACATGGAGAGACAGAACAAGGAGAGTCACAAGCCAACTCATTTAGAAGCTGCTCCATGGACTATCTGAACTTAATTTAAAATGTGTGAATTCCTTCTAAAAGAGTGTGAGGAACAATGAAAATCTGATGCCTACTCAGTTATAAATCTATTTGTAGAGGGCACTGATGGTTCCTATATTGTAAATAGCTGTCTTAGGAGTTCTAGATGGCAGTTCATATATAAGGAAAAACTCTTTCGTGACATTGATTGTCGTTACATAGATTTGCATGTCAGTCAAGCCACCTTCCCCAGCTGTATTACTTTATTTGGGAAAAGTCTGGCATAACACAGAAGGGAAGGTTAGCCTAATAGGCAGATGTCACAAGGGGACATTGTGTTTGATGCTTCAATTTTGCAGAGAATCTTGGATCTGACATGGGAAAGAGTTTTAGTGGTTCACTGCCAACTTTGGATCACCCCCAAAAAAGCTTTAGGAAAATATTTCTCTACAGAGGTGAAGAAAAGTAAGAAACTATGAATTTACCTGGTGAATTGGATCAATATGTCCAGATAATTCAAGTCCCAAATCCTCTTTTTCTATAACATTTGTCTGAATTTTCTGAGTTGTCACCACTCTTCAACTCAACTTCTCCCGAAGACACTCAGCTTAAATTCTCGCCGTGTCTCTGGGCTCTCATGTTGCTATGCTGAGTAAGGAACTCTGAGGGTGAGTCTATACCACATGTGAAATGAATGGATCTTAACACACCAAGGCTTTGTGTTTAGCCATCTTGATGGTCAACCCAGTTTGCTGCACAACTGATGTGGCTTCTGTAGCAACTGACATCAATCACCAGGATGGCTACACTCGCTGGTCAGCTGGGCCACAGCTGTTTGGCATGGCTGCTTGGGTCTGGGACATGGTCTAGGGCCATAATATGACAATAAAGCTGGTGGTTTTTAAAGGTCTTTGCTACAAATAACATTCCTCATTTGATGAAATAGATATCTTTCTGCCAACTTGGCTCTCTTGTCTAAACTTTGGTGTTTTCCAGTCTAGTACTCTTCAAATTTGATGTTCTATGGAATGTAAAGTGAATTAATTCTCCCTTTTTGTCAGTGTTGTAAGTTCCATATGGAGTTTGCTCAGTTGGGAAAACATCTGTATTAATCAGACAAACTAAAATCATTGAGTGGGCCTAAACTGTTCATTTTAATGATTTTTCTCCACAGATGACAAAGCACACCATGCAAACAGCTACCCAGTTTTGGCAGGATGGCTCAAAATTATATCGAGTGAATGAAGTTGCATTATTTCAACTTAAATTTAATTTTTTGCTATTAAAAACATCCTCAATTCCATAAATTACAACATGTATTCTGAAATATTTGGGGAATGATCTTATCTGCCATATTTCATTCTTAAACAGTTGAATTAAAAACCTAATTCCTACTAAAAGTCTTCAAAATGAGAAATTGTTAACTACGATGATACTTTCCCCCTGATTAAATAAGGAAAAAGAGTTGAGGCTTTGCATGAAAAAACATCTTTTCAGAAGTCAATTTGTTTTTTACTTCATTAACACAATAAAATGTGGGTGGTTAATCTGAGTGAGAGCCACTGTTTTCTAAAAATGCATTAAGACTTAACTGGACGGGTGGTTGCATGACAGGAGCTGTTTAGGATTAGAAAGTAGTTGTGATTTGGGTTTAAATGAATTGCACTCTATTTACGAATTCTTCGGCAGTTAATTTGGATCATTTCCATTCCACTGCAGGCAGAAGGCAGACCTTTCTGCCTAGTTACCCCATCGTCGATGTCACTTCCCAGAGGAGTCAAGTTTGTCCTAACAGATGTTGGCTTTGATGGGGATGAGCCCGAGGGACTCTAAACTTTCAGTTGAATTTATCCCCTTTCTGGATACTATTGAATCACTCCTGCCTTGAGCAGAGGACTGGTCTTTGCTTCAAAGGCAGCTAAAGAGTGAATTATTTACCAAATTGCACAAAAGGGAGGATTTATCAAGCCCCTTTTCTCCCAAAGAGTACAACCCCAGAACTGGAGGACTTTATTACTCTCTTTCTCGGCTATAAATTATGTCATTCGGATGCTTTTGAAAGCTTCTCCTCATGCCCTCGCTTGAGTCACAAAACTTGATACCTGGGGCCAAATGCCTTTATCCCCCCCAGAAGGGTGAGGAAGATAAAAAGGCAGCAATTGTAGGCGAGTGCCACACAAAGCCAATGACTGGGCAGAAAATGTGGGCAGTGGAGACAGTTACTCTGCATAATTCATGCCTCCTTGGCCTGATATTCTACTCTGAAATGAATTTTACCATTTGCATAAGGTCATTGGATACTCCAAAATATGAATTAGCCACTTGGAACACACTAGGTGTAACCAATACCACCAATTTGATTGTTGTCATTACCTTCAATCCTGGGATTTTAGATTTTGTGAATTTCAATAATCCAGTCACTCACCTGGAGAGGGTTTGCCAGGGTCTGCTTTCTCTGGTTTCCTTGCAGTCATGGTACTTTTATGTTTCTGCTTGACTGATGTTTGGTCAATTGCTGGAAGTCTGGAATCACACTTAACTGCAGAATTCTTGGTAGATAATCTTGGTTCAGCTAGAGGATCCTCCTCACCAGAACTCTACCAAAAATGAAAGGTGTCTGAGTATCAGTGGCCAAGTAGGTCATCTTTGCTAGGCAGAGGAAAAAGAGACAAGCCAAATGCAGGGACCCTTCCAGCAATAACACCGGAGCATCCCGCCATGCATGCTCAATACACACTTTCACCAGTGAGATTTTGATGGACTGGGTGTATCAATTTAGAAATAATAGCAAAGTTAATGAGTCTATTTTGTAGAACATTATAAAAAGAATGCACATCTATGAGTCCATCTTGTAGAACATTATGAAAAGAATGCATTTCTGACCCTTAAGTAATTTGATGACCAATAACAGCTCATGTTAAAAGCTACGTGTGAAAGCAGGAGAAACAATCAGTGCTTTTAAACTTCTTGCTATTTGTTATTTGAACTACTTTGGGGGCGCATGAGGAAAAATGGTCCTTATGTTAATCATATACTTGCCAATGAAAAGGAAATTTAGAGTGTGTTTGGACTGAATAAATCAGACCTGAGTTTCATATTCTGAACCATGGGATGCAACATAAGAGACAAATTTTTTAAAAAGTCCTCTACTTGTCAGTCTTCCAGAAAGAAGTCAGTATAAATCTATGCATGGACAAATCATGATTCCTGCAGTGTCAAAATATCTCAACACAGCCTTGCCGAAGCAATAAAAATTATCCAGGCATTCGATAGTTTTTATACTTTGCCACACTTAAACACCCACCAAAGAAAGGATGAAAACAATATAAAGGACTATGAGAATCTGGTCTTGAAGGGAGACTGAAGTCCTGCCTTACAGTTTTAGGCCCTGGTATTAGTATGATTTGCTGGGCGATACACTCTGCAACAAACAAAACCACAAAGTGCCCTCCCCCTCCTTGGGGACTTGGGGAGGTGGTTACTAAATTCTACATTGCGCCTTAGGCCAGTATTGGAAAGTCCTCTGAAAATGCAGACACGGAACGCTAAGTTAACGTCCCCCACACCTCCCCAGCTGTGGCAATGTGTATTGATCTTGCTCATCGTTCTTGCTGACAGTTGTGGCATTTTCATTTCAAGGCTCCTGACTCAGGAGAGTCCTCTGAATAGTTTTGAATTATTGGGTGCAATGTAAGACAAACTAAACTCTAAAACAAGTCCCCTACTTGTCAGTCTTCTCTACGGAAGTCTATACAAATCTACAGGTGGACAGATCATTATCCTCCAAGATTATAGATCTTATTTTGTAATTTAGAGTCTGGATACAGCCTTCAAACAAATAATTATTGTTTCTCCCTACATTTTCAGAAAACAGACCACCCCGAGATAAAGGGACAGGAAAAGAGAAGGACATAATGAATTGGTTGTTCTCCCTTTTCCCTTTTGATTCTGGAATTTAACAAAATCCTTGAAAATTCTTCTGAGGTGTCAAAGATGAAACATTAGGTCATTTCTGAACATGAGATGGGCTGTCCATTCTTAGGGAAGGAAATGTGGGAAAATTTTAATTATGATGCCTACCATCGTCATAGGCAAGAAAAGCATCAATGAGCATGGGATAAAATTTCTTCCACAAACTGCCCAACACAAATAACTCATGTTAGTGGGTGGAGAAGCCTGCTCACACACACAGGGATCTAGTCTTCAGCCCTTTATTTCCAGCCAACAGAAAAGCAGGAAAGATGCTCTGGGCTAAGACTACCAATATTCTTGGTCACAGCATTAGGAGCAGGGGTCCACTATTACTGGTGGATCCACCCCTGTCACCCCCAGCCAGGGCTAGAATTCTTTGCTTGCCCCAGGCAGTGGTGAGTTGGGAGGAGTTGGTGAAGAGACTCTTTACCAGGTGAGTGTTAAGCCATGTTTATCCTTCCTTCAACCATTCATTAAACCTCAAGCCTTTAGTAGTACCAAAGAGGAAAGAAAGCTTGGCCAATTAAACCATGCCTATTATGTATGGAATTGTGCACCTGTGTTCCAAGTACATCCTTTTCTGGTTCCTGGTTCCATCAACCTTATTTCCAGTTGGTAATCATTCTTTTTTTTTTTTTGTGAGGAAGATCAGCCCTGAGCTAACATCCATGCTAATCCCCCTCTTTTTGCTGAGGAAGACGGGCTCTGAGCTAACATCTATTGCCAATCCTCCTTTTTTTCCCCCAAAGCCCCAGTAGATAGTTGTATGTCATAGTTGCACATCCTTCTAGTTGCTGTATGTGGGACGCGGCCTCAGCATGGCCAGAGAAGCAGTGCGTCGGTGCGCGCCCGGGATCCGAACCCTGGCCGCCAGTAGCGGAGTGCGCGCACTTAACCGCTAAGCCACGGGGCCGGCCCTGGTAATCATTCTTAAGAGTCCAGAAATCGCAGCTGGAAGTGCGTGTTTTGTCAGTTGGAAACTAAAGCCACAATGGCAAGAAGTATAATACTTACGAATGTGCTACTGGATCTTTTCCTGCTTGCTTCATTGAGTAATCTTAAGCAAATCACTTCAATTTTTTGTGTCTTTATTCATGTCCTCTCATGTACTCAGCCATTCTCACCTATCTTCTCTCATGAAAACCCATAGTATTACCCAGGGAGGCTGATCCTTGGGTGTGGGAAGTTGTAATAACTCATTCTGGCACAAAAGTGTAGTATTTAGGACTCTGGAGCCCAGTTTCCTAGAGGTGAATCCTGGCTCTTTCATGTAGTTATTGAGTGACATAGGGTTAGTTTTCGTTAGTTCTCTGCATGTCAGATTTTCTCATCTGTGAACAATAGTGTCTACCTTTTGGCTCTGTGAGGAATAAATGAGTTAAAATATGTTTATAGCACTTAGAACAGTGCCAGGCACACAGTAAGTACCATGCTAAGTGTTGGCTTTTGCAACTAGCCATTCATTCATGTTCAGCCATTTTAAAAATCAACTAGCTAACTACTGAACATTAACTACCCACTGTTGAAACCAAAACTAAAAGCCCCAATTAAAACTTCTATTGGATTTTCACCTATTCCAAAGACATACACACGGAGAGGTAGGTCAGCTCCTACACTGGACCCTTGGTTTCTTTCAAAGGCGGTATAATTTATGATAGTCTTATAAATAGCCATTTGACATTTATCTAGTCTTAAGAAAATATGGTACAATTTTTTTTCAGACACTAAAGCTCTAATGGCAAATATTTAACAACATTTAGAGATTCTCAAACAATAATAATTAAATTATTTGGATTTAAAGTTGATTTTAAAACTATGTCTTTTCCTCTTGTCATTTTGAGCAGTAATTACAATTTTCATTTCTTTCCCCATATGTTCTTAAGTTGAAATGTCACGTTGAGGTGGAGGCAACAGCACATTGCTATTCTTTTGGGTGAAGAAAAGCAGCTCTATCTTTCGAAATCAAAGCCTAAAACATTAAAAAAAAGAAAAACTAAAAAAACCAAACTACATGATACATGCGTAGACATTAAGTTCTCTACTGGTGATTTGATGAGCAAGTCCTAATAAAGCCATGTTAACTAAACGAAGCTATTATCAAAATTAGTATTTTCTAGAGTATTATTATTTTTGGACTTAACCTTTTCCAAACATCCCCAACTTGCTCTTCTGGCATCATCCATAATAAAGTAGAGATATTATCTTGCCCAGGGCTAGGCTCTCTCCAAAGTTCAGAGAAAGACTCACACTGGGAGAAGGGACTGACATTAGGGATATAAGTGGCACTGGGCACTGAAGTAACGACTTAGTAACATTACAATAGTTCTAGATAGACCCCCTGGAAGATGGAGACCCAAGGTTTGGGACGTGGGATGCCTTTTCCTAGGGATGTGAGAATAACTAGATTTTTAAACTGGGACCTAACAATGTTGAGTCTGAAGTGGCAAGGTGACAATGAACAGAGATGCTCAGAAGAGCAAAGAGACCAAAGTAGTAAAGGACTGAAAAGATGGAGTCATTTTCCAACTCTTGCCATACAGCTCATTTCCAAGACCCGGGAAACTGCTTCTCAACTGGTATGCCACTTCCCTCCCACCCCCAAGGTGTGAGGGTGTGCTACTGAATTTTGATCGATGTGTACAAAACCCATTTTTGCCATGTGTCGTGTGATGGAAGGCTGAGCTGAGCGGATCTTATGACATAATGTAGGTCAGGGCACAACTTAGCGTGAATGAGAGAAGAGGCAAAGAGTAGTGTCAGGCTGGTGCCGGAGAAAGACTGTGTGTTCACTACGTTGTAAATAAACGTATTCTCATGAGATTATGAGAGAGAATGATCAAGGCAGTGAACCTCAACACTCAAATTGTAACATGGGAAGGGTGGCCAAGGGACTGTGGGTGCAAATGAGTATCTTCAGAGTGCTGTCCCCAAAGTCCACACTCAAATTGTGCTTCAAACACAAAAACTGCCTTAGGGAATTGAGAGCAGCTTGTATATATAGCATTCTGGATAGGACAGGTACGTTCGTGTAGTCAAGAAATATCAAGTTAGCATGTTCTACACAGAGCGCTATTTGTGCTAAACTTTCTCTTGCCCAGAAAAAACTCTAAGAGCAGCAAAGTCCTTCCCACGTTTAGCACAATTTTGAGCTTACCAGAATTGTAAACTTGAACAACAATAAAGAACAGAGGTCAGTAACTTTTTTTGGATTTTTTTGACTCAGGTACCACCTACTTGAATCAAACTACTGCTTAACCACCTGACACATGGTGGCCAGGTGAGGCTGGGCAAGAGCAGGATTCGCAGTGGAAGCCCTTGCTCTCCATTTTGCCACAAGATGCTTTTTGGAGCCAGCTGGGCTGCCATGTGCAGAAATATCACAGACACCTGTCTCTACCATCAACTTCTGTAGAGAAGGCTCTCCCGCTTGCCACGTTTTCTTATTCTCATGCTAGCAAGTTGGAATTAGCCAGCGTGAGACACTCATCTGAGAGCAACAGTGGCTTCAGTGATTAAAGTCTTCATAATGTTTGATGACCACTGGGTCTGCTCTCTGCAGGAGAGGCCTGTGGGACTTCAGAGCTTGCTTCCTGATTACTATCCATCCCACCATGGAATGGCCTCTGGGTGAAACTTAGGCCTGTGAGCTACGGAAATGGCGAACATGACATGTTTTCTGACACTTGTTAGGTATTTCTCACAATGCAAATTAATTCCTTGTGTGCTGCAGAAATCACTGCTGGTTTATATGGGTGGTGACCACACATTTTAATGCTTTTGGGGACAAGTGTGTATAGGGTTCTCTGGGACAGAGTTCTGTGTGGTGGACAGTGGGTAAGGAAAATGTTGGATTTTAAAAATTTGAGCACTAAAGTGTAGTGTTTAGTAGCAAATTGAGATTGCCCTCAGTTGGGTTTTTTCAGGTATGGTTTTCTACAATATATTTCTCTTTCATCCTTTATTTGAATTCATAGTCTCCTTTTATCTGAGAGGAACATCTGAGGAACACGAAAGACTTGGCCATCAAATGGAGATCATTCATGAAAATACCTCCTACTCAAAATAATAGGTCAAAAAACATGAGAATTAATTGAGAACTATCATATGCACGTACTATGCCTTCAACACCTTGCTAGGCACTATGAAGGAATACAAAAACAAGAAGCTACAATGGGAGAGAAAAGATTTACACTGTACTAGCAAAATGCAAAACAACAGGTAGTTAAATGATAAGTTGGGTGGAATTCTAAATTTCAAAGGAACTCACAGAAAAGGGTGAGAAGTCAAGGGAGGCTTCATGAAGGAGGTGGTGTTTTCTAGAACCTGAAGGATGAGTAGGAACTGGCTTAGGCTGGAGGCAGCACATGAACCGAGGTATGCATAGAGCAACAAGTGTGGCCTGACTCTCAGACAGTGAGGCAAGTGGCCAGAGCAGAGGGTGTGGGGAGAAGAGGAGAGAAATAAAGCTGGATGGCAGGGTGGGGTCAGATTGTGAGGGGCTTTGACATTCAAGCAAAGGATTGAGAGTCAATGTGATACAGAATGGGGTCCAACTGAAGGTTTCTGAACAGAAAAATGCTTAAAGTGGTATTTAAGATTATCTTGTATGTTTCTTTCAGAGGGAGAAAACAAAGCATCCTATAAATTTGCAGGGAAATAACATCTTTGTAGTTTCAATGGTTTATTTTTGTAGAGCGGAATTCTTTATTACAAAAGAAATGTATATTCATAATGTAAAAATAAAGACAAGCATAAAGAAAGAAAATTTAAAACATTCAAAACCTCACTAACTTTGAAATAAAAACTGCAAATATCTTGGTCTGTATTCTTTTAGACTCTTTTTTTTTTTTTGTGAGGAAGATCAGCCCTGAGCTAACATCTGATGCCTATCCTCCTCTTTTTTCTGAGGAAGACTGGCCCTGAGCTAACATCTGTGCCCATCTTCCTCTACTTTATATAGGATGCTGCCACAGCATGGCTTGACAAGCGGTGCGTCGGTGTGCGCCTGGGATCCGAACCGGCAAACCCTGGGCCGCCGCAGTGGAGCGCGCGCACGTAACCGCTTGCGCCACTGGGCCGGCCCCTAGACTCCTTTTTAATGACTGTGATGGAGACTACTAGCTTTCCACTGAAATCCCTTCTCAAGTGATAAGAGTTGAAGCTGGGACGTGGCCACCCACCTTGAACTGAATGTCTCAGCCTCCCCTGCAACTAGGTCCAGCCTCGGGAGGAAAGTCTCACCAGTGGAGTGTGAGCAGAAGGGAGGTGTGCAGCCTGCTTCAGAAATAATCTCTGGCCCTGCACCTCAGCTGGAAGGGCAACAACTTTGAAAGGCACGTGCTGAAGACAACAGAACCATCATCGGTTTGAGTCCTCGCAAGTCTGAGTGGAGGAGAGCTGCCTGCTGATCTGGTTCATCCAACCTGGTCCATCATAGGTGCAAGAAGTAAACTTACATCTTGTTGGAGTCATCACATTTTTGGTCCCTTTGTTATGACAGCTAACATTACTCTAACACATATGTTTATGCATATGTATAAATTTTTTTTACAAAACTAGAATTGTATGGGGCCGGCCCCGTGGCTTAGCGGTTAAGTGTGCACGCTCTGCTGCCGGCGGCCCGGGTTCGGATTCCAGGTGCGCGACGCACCGCTCCTCCGGCCATGCTGAGGCCGTGTCCCACATAGAGCAACTAGAAGGATGTGCAGCTATGACAGACAACTATCTACTGGGGCTTTGCGGGAAAAATAAATAAATAAAATCTTTAAAAAAAAAACCAAAAACTAGAATTGTACCATACACACTGTTTCAATTAACAATACATTGCATCAATAGATAGTTTTCTACAATTTTTTAACCCTATTTTGAAAAATTTCAGCTCTACAGAAAAACTGACAGAATAGTACAGACAACACTCATTACCCTTTACCTGCCAATTTGCTTTCTCTCTATATATGTATATCCTTTTTCTGAACAATTTCAAAGTGACTAGACTTCATGATACTTCACCTAAATACTTCACCATGCAACTCCTATCAAAATAGACATTCTCCTACAAAGCCACACCACCATTAACCCACCTAAGAAAATTTAATAGTTCCATAACATTAGCTAATATATATTATATATATAGTAGAGTATATTCAAACCAAGTTGGCCCCAAAATACCTTTTTAGCTGTTTGTTTTGATCTGTGATCCAATCAAGATACATGCATTGCATGCAGTTATTTTGTGTGTGTGTGTGTGTGTGTGAGGAAGATTAGCCCTGAGCTAACATCTGTTGCCAATCCTCCTCTTTTTGCTGAGGAAGATCGGCCCTGGGCTAATATCTGCACCCATCTTCCTCTACTTTATATGGGACACCGCCACAGCATGGCTTGACAAGCGATGCGTCGGTCCTTGCCCAGGATCCGAACCCGCGAACCCTGGGCCAGCAGAAGGAGAGCACGCGCACTTGACTGCTGAGCCACAGGGCAGGCCCACATGCAGTTATAATGTCTCTTTAGTTTTCTGCCCTTTTTGCTTTTTCATGATTTTTACTGTTTTGAAGAGTCCCAGCCTCATAGAAGTTCTTATGTTCTGAATTTGATTGTTTGCTCATAATAAAATTCAGGTTCATCATTTTTGGTATGAATATTCTATAAATGATGTGGTGTCCTTCCTTATAACATCACACCAGTGCCTAACAGCACTGTTTGCTCTTTAGGGGAAGGTGGTGACTGCCAGACCTCTCCATTGTATAGGTACATTTCCTCCCTTTGTAATTAGTAGGTAATCTATGGGATGATTCTTTGACACTGAATAACTTATTCATAAACAATATTTTACCAAATTATTTTAGTTATCTTTTGATGTGCTTTGCCTAAGTTGATAATTATACTGGGGTACCAAAATGATGATTTTTCTAACTCTAGCATTTCTTCTACAATTGTTAGCTACCACTCCTCTCTAAAGAACTTTCCTTCCCCCCATTCTCTCTCTTTTATTTATTTATTTATTTAGCATTGTGTTCTCAAGGATATATTTTATTCAATTATCTCATCACATTTTTTAATGCTCAATTGTACCAAAAATGGTGAGTGGGAGTCAATTTAAGCTGGCTCTTGACTGGGTCTTTGAACACTTCTTTGCTTTCTGGTACAAGAAAATATCATAGCTTCACCATGCACTTTATCAATTCAGACCTGGAATCAGCTGTTTTTCCAAGAAGTTCTGTTCCTTTTAGTTGAGAATGGTATTTAGAATCAACATCTGCATGATAGGTGTGTTCATTGCTACTGGAGCGACATGGTTCTTAACTCTTTTCAATGGAATTAATTAGAAATATGTCATTAAAAAATCACGAGTTCACAGCAATATTTCTAATTAAAATTTAACACTACATAGGGTTTTTCCTTCCTTTTATCTTATATTTGTATCTTTTTTCTCTTATATACAAAATCTTTACGCCTTAATTATATTAATATATTTATTATTCTGCAATAAACATGAAATAATTTCAGAATTATAACACAAATATTACTCCAAGAATAAACCCACTAAGTAAAGTTTATTCTTTCTTCGCACTTCTCTTTGTCTTTAGAATATATTCCTCATTGTATGGATTTATCATAATTCTTTCTGTTGGTCATGTATGTTGCTTCCAACTTTTTGCTATGATAAATAGTGCTATGATGAATATTCTTATGTATTCACGCACATCTTTAATTATCTCTTTGAGTTCCCCAAAGTGGGAATTTATATTAGTAGATTAAAAGCATCACAAAGATTTTAAATTTTTGGTCCCAGATTGTCCTCCAGAAATATAGTACCAATCTACGTTTCCAAATGTATATGAGAATGCCAGTTTCTACATAACTTTGCCAACTATTATCTTTTTTAAAAAGTCTTTGGCATTTTGGGAGAAGATTATAATTTTAATTTGTAACTTGTATGTAATTTTAATTTAATTATTATACAGGTTCACTTATTTATCTCATCTATTTAGAATGTATATTCCACATATTTCTAAAAAGGGTCTGAGATGACTTAAAAGTTGAACTCAAAACAGTTTATAAAAATGTAACAAGAAAAGGCAAAACTAATTTATGGTGAAAACACTCAGAATAGTGGTTGCCTTTGAGAGGGACAGGGGCAGGAACTGACCAGGAAGGGGCATGAGGGAACTTCATGGGGTGATGGAAACTTGATAGGAGTTTGGGTTACATGGTTACACGCATTTGTCAAAACTCTTTAAATATTACTTTTAAAATCTGTACAATTCACTGCAGATAATTTTTACCTGTAAAACAAAAAATGGAAAAAAATATGAACAATCAAAACCACAAAAACCATAAACAAATATTCAAGTCTAGTTGATGATGTACACGCTGAAGTTTTCAGAGGAGCAGAGTACTGATGTCTACACCTCGCTTTGAAATCCACCAAAACACAAAATGGATCAATGGATGGATAGATGGATAGATAAGAGATAAAGCAAATAGAGCAAAATGTCAACAATCGTAGAATCTTGGTGGTGGGTATATGGATATTCACTGCACAATTCTGTCAACTTTTCTATGTGTTTTGAAGCTCTCAGAGTGAAATACTGGGGGGAGATGGAGCAGAAATACAGATCTAGACATATAGACGTTGCAGGGCTGCCAGGATAAACTAGGTACTTTGTGGGAACGCAGTTATTAACAAAATAAACGTCATTAGATTAAAAAATCGTTCCCTTCATGATATCACTTGGTAACAATGAGAGATCAATGATCAATACAGCAACGTCAATGTAAGATAAATTTTAAAAGATACGTTTCGGGGGCGCCCGGTGGTGCAGGAGGTTAAGTGCGCGCGCTCCGCTGCGGAGGCCCGGGGTTAGCCGGTTCGGATCGCAGGCGCGCACTGACGCACTGCTTGGCAAGCCATGCTCTGGCGGTGTCCCATATAAAGTGGAGGAAGATGGGCACGGATGTTAGCCCAGGGCCAGTCTTCCTTAGTAAAAAAAAAAGGAGGATTGGCAGATGTTAGCTCAGGGCTGATCTTCCTCACAAAAAAAAAAAAAAAAGATACCTCTTTTCTTACACTTGGTGCTTTAGGATGAGCATAAAGTGAACTAGCAGGGAACCTCCCTGGAAAAGGCAATGTAACTACATATGTTGGGATATAGGATGAGTGAAACAAAGACTTCGCCCCTACAGAGACTACAGCCTCGGCAGGGAGGTAGATCATTTAATCAAATAATTATTAAATAAATGTCAAATTGCAAGTCATAAATTTTTTAAAAAGGAAATATATGGATCTAGTTGTAAGAGAGGGAAGTTGGGGAATACATCTCTGAGGAAGTGACCTGAGCTGAGATCTGAGGCATTTGGGAAGGCGGGTTGAGTGTTGGAAGAAGAGGGAACAGCATGTGCAAAGACTCTTAGCAGGAGGTGGCCTGGCATATAAGAGGACCCAAAGCCAGCATTGATGAAGCGTGGGGCAGTACGGAGGGCCTGATCCTGCAGAGCCTTGTTGGCTACATGATGGACTTTGGTCCCCATTCTAAAAGTCACAGAAAGGCACAGAAGGGGTTTAAGCAGGCAAGTAAAGTAACTGACCCACTTGTCAGTATCACTCCACCTGTGGTACCAAAAGAGGGATTTGGGGGCAGGAGTGGAAGTGTGAAGACTTGTTAGGAGGCCTGTGCAGTAACTTAACTAGGTAACAGCAGAGAACAACACAGAGATGGATTAAACAGACATTGGAGAAGCAAAATCGATAGGACTTGGCAATGAATTGAATATGAGGGTAGGGAGGAGAGAAAGTGTCTGATTCTGATGATACCAAACAAAAGGAAGACTGAAGGGCCAGACTGGGAACTTGAGCATCAGGCCTGCTGAGTATGAGGTGTCTTTGAGACATTCCAGTAGAGAAACTGAGTAAACAGCTGGATATTCAGACCTGGAGATCAAAAGTGCGATTTGGGTTGGAAATATAGATCGTAGGGAGTCATTGGCAAATAACATCTTGACTTTGGCAGTTAAAATCTTGATGAGATAACCTAAGGAGAACGTATAGAGCAGGGCTTTTGGGGGGTGGGTCCTGAACTTGGATGGGAAAAACGTTACATCTTTATTTCCACTAACCTCTAACTGAAACCTAAGCAAATCTTTCATTTACAAAGGCAGGCAACAAACCACAGGAGTATTAGAAGTACCTGTGATTTTGTCACCAATAGCAGTCACAGATATTTTCACATTTCATTAAATTTGTTGCAGATCTCTCAAAATACCCTTTACACCCATCACTTGTTATTTAATGTGTTAATAAAGAAGCACATATATTACCGAATCAGATTTCTAAAAATATTTTGACGACTAATTCAATAAAAGTGGTTTCCTTTGAAATCCTATGTGTCATTTCGTGCATTTGAAAATATTATTCTGAGAAGAGGATCTAGAGAGTTCACCATACCGCCTAAGAGGTCTGTGATACAAAAATAGGATAAAACTCCCAAGTGTAGAGTGAGAAGAGAGCCAAGCCTCGAGGAATTCCAGGACTCAGAGCCTGAGCGGAGGAGGATGAGAAGTGGAGAATGAGGAGCTGCCTCAGAGACAACGAAGGAAACCAGAAGAAGAATGTGGCTTTGCAGAAGCTCAGGGACGCAGTGTTTCGAGGAGGATCGAGTGGCCGGACAGTCACAGCTGCCGAAAGGTCAAATGCGGGGAGGACCGGAAGAGACCCGCTGCGTTCAGATACGCGGATGTCATCTGACGAAGAGCCATTTCTGTGGAATGACAAGTGTGGAAGCCAGATTGGAGTGGGTTGAGGAGTGAGTAGGAGGTGGGGAGATGGAGTCAGTCAGTGTAAATAATTCTTTGGAGAACTTGGGCTGTGAAGGAGAAGAAATAAGTAGAAGGGATGTGGGATCAAGGAAGGGCTGTTCTGGGTTTGTTTTTTTTTTTGGTAGGAGACCTTAGATCATGACTAAATGCTGATGGGAAGGCTCTGGTACAGAGTCGGAGACGCAGGCAGGGAAGGGATGATGGATGGAGGAAGGGTCTTGAGGAGGGCGAGAGGGGGATCCTGAGCACAGGTGGAGAGAGGTGGGAATGAGGGAAGGGTGGTGCAGAAGGAAGGAGGTGGCTGGGTCGGGCAGCAATGAGCTGAGGAAGCTTCCATTTGTGGACCCTACGGTGTAGGGTGGAAGAGAGGAAGGATTGAAGATTGGGGAAAGGGAAGAAGGTTTGAAGTGGAAGAGAGAGTTGACCAGAGCAACTGGGCAGTATTGAGGAGTTCCAGGAGGTTGGTGGCTGTGACATTTCAGTGGAACCATTTTTCAAATTTTTCTCCCTAAGTAGCCAGTGGCCTGGGTTGTGAGTCCAGAGACCATGGATGGGTGAGATTTTGCCAGACAGGTGTGAAAAAAAGACTAAGGGCAAGGGAATTATTAAGAGGATCAAACACAGAACCTAGGCTGCTTAGGAAGGGAAAAGTCAGTACAGAGGGGCAATGAGAGGGCAAAGAGACAGGAACCAATGGACCAGAGGTTCCCAAGAGGAGGAAAAAATGTCGTCATAGAGGTGGCTGAACAGGAGAGGTGGAAGGCTGATGAGGATCAGTAGATTTTGGAGATGGAGTCCTTTTGGTTGATTACACAGTCTAGGATATGCTGCTGTGGGGAGTGGTAGAGTGGAATAGAGGGGGACACTTAAAATGCATCAGGAACTGAGAAGCCAAGGTGTGGCTGGATTATCCAGGTGGATGCTGAAGTCATCTGGGATTGTAGCAGGAGATCAGGAGATGGAGTGGACAGAGACCAAGCTACTGCTAGTCTTCACTGAATAAGGGAGAGTGGCCAGCAGACTGATGGGGATGATGAGGGCGAGGAGATGGTGTAGTAAAATAGCACAAGTCTCAGTGGACCAGTGTCTCCAACAGAGCCTGGGGAGCAGTGGTCTGGGAGCAGCATCGGGAAACATGAAGGGCATCCCCCGCCTCCTGATCCTGAGGAAGGGGTGCAGGAGAGAGATGAACAGTGCCTCCTAGGGAGGGGAACTCTGAAAAGAGGTCTGATGCACATTTCCTGTGCTGCAAGGAGACTGGACTGCTCACCCTTTCCCAAAGGTGCCCATCTCTCCTTGACTTAGGCTCTTTCTTTTTTTTTTTTTTTTTGTGAGGAGATCAGCCCTGTGCTAACATCTGCCAATCCTCCTCTTTTTTTGATGAGGAAGACTGGCCCTGGGCTAACATCCATGCCCATCTTCCTCCACTTGATATGGGATGCCACCACAGCATGGCTTGCCAAGCAGTGCATCGGTGCGTGCCCGGGATCCGAACCGGCGAACCCTGGGCTACCGCAGTGGAGCGCACACACTTAACCGCTTGTGCCACAGGGCCAGCCCCGGGGCTCTTTCTTCCACCTGTAATATCTGCCCTACCTCAGCTCCGCACCCCCACTTCCAGCTCCTCAAATTCTGCCCATGCCTTAAGATCCAGCTGAAAATCTGCATCCTCTATGAAGCTTTCCCAGGTTTCCCCTTGCCTTCTTCTTTTTTTTTTTTTAATTTTTATTTATTTATTTTTCCCCCAAAGCCCCAGCAGATAGTTGTATGTCATAGCTGCACATCCTTCTAGTTGCTGTATGTGGGACGCAGCCTCAGCATGGCCGGAGAAGCGGTGCATCGGTGCGCGCCTGGGATCCGAACCTGGGCGGCCAGCCGCGGAGTGCATGCACTTAACCGCTAAGCCATGGGGCCGGCCCTCCCCTTGCCTTCTTATTACACTCATCTGATATGGTCTTGCACTGTAGGCATTCACATAACATTTTTTTTTCTTTATTGTGAAATTTTTTTTGTACATTATTGTTTGTCAGTCACCATATAAATGCATCCCTTCACCCCTTGTGCTCACCTCCCATCCCCCTTGCCCCTGGTAACCACCAAACAGTTCTTTCTGTCTGTGTGTTAGTTTATCTTCCACTTATGAGTGAAATCAAGCGGTGTTTGTCTTTCTCTTTCTGACTGACTTCGCTTAACATAATACCCTCCAGGTCCATCCACGTTGTTGCAAATGGGACGATTTTGTCTTTTTTATGGCTGAGTAGTATTCCATTGTATATATATACCACATCTTCTTTATCCATTCATCAGCTGAGGGACACTTGCATTGCTTCCACATCTTGGCTATAGTGAATAATGTTGCAATAAACATAAGGGTGCATAAGCCTCTTTGGATTGTTGAGTTCAGGTTTGCTGGGTAGATACCCAGTAGTGGGATAGCTGGATCATAAGGTATCTCTATTTTTAATTTTTTGAGGAATCTCCATACTGTTTTCCATAGAGGCTGCCCCAGTTTGCATTCCCACCAGCAGTGGATTAGGGTTCCCGTTTCTCCACAGCCTCTCCAGCATTTGTCGTTTTTTGTTTTGGTGATTATAGCAATTCTAATGGGTGTAAGATGATATCTTATTCACATAACATCTTATTTCACCAGCACTGTGAACTACCCGAGGGCGGGGGCACAGTTTATTCACTACTATATCCCCATAGCACCTAACACAGTGTCTTGGACACAAGAGGTTTATGAATAAGGCAAAATAAAAACAAAAGAAAAGAAGGTTTTGGGATGAAATGTTGTACGTTATAAATTATGTTTAATGTAGGTATGCACCTGAATAATATCTTGCAACTGAAAAAAATTTGATATCTGAATTTTAATTGGGTTTTAACTTTTTTTTGTTTGTTTTAGAATTAATTAGAACCATTTTTTTTAAAGTAGAGAATTTTAATAAAATGTAGTAAACTGAAATACATAGCACTACATAAAATGGGGAAAAGCCACTTTAATAATCTTCTCTCATGCAATTTCTGAGCTACTGAGTCCAGTTAACACAGGGAACTCTTTGGGTCAGAGGCCACCAATTCTCAGCACCGACAATTTCATTGAGCCGGGGTAACAATTGGTGTTTGTATCACGCAGCCGCATGGCAGAATCCCCCTGGTGGAAGGATTGACTCTAGGCTGTCTTGCTTATCTGTTGAAAAAGGCAGGACAACATTCTGGAAGCAGCTGCAATTTAAACTGACAGTTGCCCCATTTTACTGCCATGCCCTATTTTAAAATTACCTAGTGGAATTTAGACAAAGCACAGAAATGAAGGAGAAATGAAGCATTGCTGGCTTTGCCCAAGATACAGTTGTTATTCGTTTGCTCCACTAATGCTGTTGAAGGCCCTCCAGCAACTTGGTTTGCCCAGAGTGGCATGCACACCAGAGTTCCAATCAATCTATAATCTAATCACAAAAGAGAGATCCAGTTCAGTCTGGTGAGTTATCTGGCAGAACATTCAACCACAAGAGGACCTCTGTAACAAAGTACAAGTGAATCCTGGGTCAGCTTCGGGCTGTTCTGACTTTCCTTTGTCCACGGAAAGCTCCAACTCAACTGTTCTTACGTCTTTGTGTTCTTGCCTACTTGTGACAAAAGGAACTTACCCAGAGCTTTAAAGAAGCCATCTGTTCCTTTGCAGAGTGGTATGCCAAGAAAAGAACACTCTCTTTAGCTGGTTACTCTGATCACCACCAGTGCTGAGGTTTCTAAAGGGTTGATTGTAACTGACTAATCTTCAAGCCCAAACTGGCCTTTGCACATTGGCAGCCTCACCAAACTACTCGTCTCTCAACAATTTCAAGCCAGGTCAGGGAGCATTCACCACGCTGAGTAACAGCATATGCTTTCTTCTCTCACTCAGGGTGAGGATTCCTATTCTGGCTGTTATGGCTATATCGCTACGACTTCAACATGTGCATGTTCCCAAAATATTCACTGAGCTCCTACTATGTGGTGGACATTGGAAATACAACCATAAACACACCTGCTCTTGAGTAGCTCCAGCCTAAGGGAGGAGGCAGACAGGAAGATGGACCCCGGCTGACTTGAGCCCAGAGGCTGTTATGGGAATACAAAGGAGAGACAAGAGCAAAGTCACCTGACCCCCAAGAGACTGGAAACTCTTCCCAGAGGAGGTGTCCTCAGAGTTGAGGGTCAGGCCATCAAGGGCTTTGAGTACCATGCTAAGAGATTTGAACCTGATCCCAAAGACAAGGGAGAAGCACTAAAGAATTTTTAAGAGAGGAGTGACATGATCCAATTTGCTTCTAGAGGGATCACTCTTACTGCAGCCTGGAAGACTGGCTGGAATGGGTGAGGCGAAGGCAGAACCACTGGGGAAATGACTCCTACCATAATCCAGGCAGAAAAGCGAGGGCCCTGCAAAGGGAGGTGCTAGTGGACAGGTTCAAGAGAGAGGAGCCAAGCCAGTCCGGCTTTGGGGTCTGATTGCTGTGAATCGTGAGGAGGAGCAGAAGGAGGAGGAGGAGGAGTCTAAGATAATTTCCAGAATTCTGGCTTGTGGAGAAATAAATTCAGTGGAGGAACCAATTTGAGGGGAGCAGACAATGCATTCAGCGTCGTGAGTCTGAGGGGCTTGTGGGACATGCCGTGGTAAACAGATCAACAGCTAAAATGGAAAACAAATGAAAATTCCCACAGATCCACAATCGTCAAATCGTGGGCTGCACATTCCCTCTCCATGACATTTCAGGCTTGAGATGCCGTGTGCAGAGCTGCGTTATTACTCAGGTGCACCTCGAGGGTGCAGAATCCGAGTCAAGAGGGCGGCTGTGACAAACACCACACCAGGTGTTAGAGATGACTCACAGCCTCCCAGGGTGGGGCCCTCTGGCAGTTAGAACCGGTGTGTGCATGTGTGACCTGCCTCATCCGCACACACAGGCCTGGGGCCAGAAAGACGGGAGGCCCAACCCATAAGGAATCCGACAATGGATAAGTAGAAGTTAGAGAAAATTAAAAGTGTGACTCACGGAATGCATATGCCATGTGCTAAGCTGTGGCTGCTTTCATGACACTGTTAAGGGTGTTGGTAGGTTGACACTGACAGATTAATGGGAGAACAACTCCCCAAGAGCCGTTTGAAAGAGAAGAAGCTGAAGGT
The DNA here is from genome assembly GCF_057802395.1 of Ceratotherium simum simum. NCBI lineage: Eukaryota > Metazoa > Chordata > Mammalia > Perissodactyla > Rhinocerotidae > Ceratotherium > Ceratotherium simum. The sequence goes on from NC_141915.1 coordinate 45,988,033, forward strand.
TTCACAGGCAGGATAGGCTGAGTAAATAGGTAATGAAAGGAGTCATGCAAATATACCGAGGTCGTAGAAAAACACAAAATGCAAATGGAGCCAGCCTTCATGGACAGCTGAATCATCATCAGAGAGCTAACATTTGCAAGGAGCTACAGTATGCAAAGCACAGTATTGTGGATTGTGCAGGACCAGTTTCTGGGAAACAAAACCCCTTCCTGGCCCCCAGGGTCTTGTCTTGTTTTGTGTTTTGGATTTGACCACAGTCTGGAGCAGTGCTGTCCTATAGAACCTTCTGCAATGATGGAAATGTTTTGTATCTGCACGGCCCAATGTGGCAGCCATGGACCACATGTGGCTACTGAGCATGTGAAACGTGGCTAGTGAGCCTAAGGAACTGAATTTTAAATTTTATTTTAATTAATTCAAATTTAAAGTTAAATTGCCCCACATGGCTAGTGGCCACTGCATTGGGCAGCACAGTTCTAGACTTCTGCTGCTGTCATGTATGGAGAGACATTTTGACTTTTTAAGCCACCGCAGGTTACTTGAAGAGGCTTTATTTTAACCTTCAAAGTTTGTGTGGATTATCATGGACAAAACAATTAAAATGTTTATGTTGGGTAACTGCCTTCAGACTTAAGCTTACCTTGCTTCCTGGGAGGTTCAGGTGATCTCACTGATGTAAACATCCCACCCAGCAGGGCCTGAGGCAGAGCCAGCTGCTGCTGGTGTCAGGTTAACTGCCTATGCCTCCTTCCAATGTAACGCTGTGTCCTTGTGACCAGGAATCTAAATATTTAGTTGCTTGATTGCTGATGGTGAAAGGGCAATAATCCTATTCCTATTAGCAGAGCAAACGGTGCTCTTGAAAAACTGAGAGCTGATCTCCACCTGCTTTGCCAACGAAGTAAATGCAGTGACAACATGTCCTCAGTCCTTGAGGTTTGTGTATTTGGAACAGCGACCCTTCCAGCAAGGATACAGGATCTTGGAAGATGAGAAGGGTCTCTCTTCATAAAAGGTTGCTGCCCCCTGAGTCCTGGGCTAATCATTTTCATCACCTTCTATGGGGAAATCAGGGCTCCTGTCCCTTCTCTGAAGGTTTGAGAGGGTGAAATATCCTGGTGCCCCGTCAATCACAGCAGGCTCTTCTAGACCAGCAGCTGTCCTGGGGGAGCCTGTGAAGGAAGGACACTGTTTCCTCCTCATATTGAGAAACTGCTTTCCTTTTTAGTCTGTTAAATCATCCGACTTCTTTGGTTTATGTGGAGCTGCTGTTTATTTCCCTGTTAAATTCTAATCTGATTAAACAGTTCAGAAGATTGTACATAACTTTGAAAAGAGTCTAAAATTAAGTTGCTGCGTTAGGTTGGCTTTTAGAAACACGGCCTGGGACTGGGCTGAGGCGAAAGAAGGTATTCTAGAAGCTTCAGAAACTGCTCCTCCACTGATACCTGTTGGAGCATCATTTGCAAGAATAGTTGGACACCAAGGCAATTTATAATGTAATCTAATGTTAGTATGACACTTAAGAGTCTCACTCGTTCTCACAGTGATCCCATGCAATAAGCATAATAAGTATTTCCTTGATGGGAAACTGAAGTGCTTAGAAGTAGAGTGGTTTGCCTGAATTCACACTGTAATGAGGGACAGAGCTGGCCCTTGATGATGTGTTCTTTCTGCTGTGTCACGCCATTAACTTAAACGTATTCAGGAGGTACCACTTTAAAGAACATCTCAGCACAGGCTTGATTGTTATTGCTTCATCTCGGATTTAGATTTAACACAACCTCTGCCTAACCAGCGGTTAAAGCCACTGGTCGTAGCGAGGAAGTTGTGCCATGATGGAGCAGACACCACGTTAACTGTGCATTTGGGCATCTGCCCACCTCTAGGCAGGTGTCTGGAAACCATAACTTGATACTGGATCTGTTACTTGATGGTAAATTCCTCACTTGCTCCAGGCCCATCAGAATTGTGACAATCTGAGACTGGGTTAAGGAATGAACAAGTGATGGAAATTGCAATATGAGCGGCAAGGCTCAGTGGTGGCATGCTTCACGTAGTCACTGTACGGTGGAAAAATTTCCATGGATTAACCAATCCACTTTCATACTACCCACTCAATCAGAGAATGAACTTGACTTCACAAATCTGAGCCAAAATGTTCCTGAGAGTTTTCAGCCATAGCAATCTTTAGAAGGAAATTACTAGGGGAATGTTCACCTAGGGAGGAGGGCTTTAGGGGGGTTTACGCCGTCTCACTGGGCTATATCTTTCTCCTGTCCCTTTCTGATCGACTGAGGCTCTTTTGTAACTCTAGTGCCTGAAGGGACATTCAATACACTGAGTTCTGGAAATTGAATCAGTCTGGCCTGTGTTCTCCTTTGAGAGGTTGTCAGCATTTTTATTCACAGCCTCCTCTGGGAGACTAGCTCCAGGACCTCCCTGGCATTGAGAACCCTGTAGAAAGAGGTTTGATACGTTCTGCATTCCCTCAGGATTAGAGATAGGGCAGGGCAGGCCCAGACTATAAAGGGTGATGAACCGCCAGATTTTCATAGAAATTTGGGTAGGGGTCCAAACCTGAGAGGGGAAATCTCCAAACCAACCCATGGTCCTAGGGGTTGAAGATTTCCAGGATCTGGTTTGAGTCTCATATGGAATCTCTGGCTTCATTCCCACCAAGTGAAAGCCAAAGGACTGAGCCAGGAGGGAGGGCATTATGAGCACACAAGTCAGATGGCTGTTGAGAGTGACATTCAGTAACATTTCCTCTCACCTGCCCTTCCTGTGCTTTTGTTTCCAGAGGTAAACCCTCCAGTAACCCCCAAAGAATATCTGTAACACAGAGAGCAAAGCAGAGGAGAATTTCACTGTGGAAAATTCTGATTTTGTCACTCTTCTTGATAGAGAAGATGTGACCTTGAAGGTGCTTGTACAATCAAGGCCCAAACCCTTGGGATATCATTATCTGGAAAAAATTGAGATTATGTAATCAATGTTGTTTCGAGTTCTCTAACATACTGAGGTAGGGTGACATGGTGCAAACACGAAAAATTCTGTCCTTGTACTTTAGAATAGAAATTGCCAATTTTATGCATTTTGCCACACATTTTTGTCTTTATTTCATAATTACTTTTATATGTACAACTATTTCCTTCGGAAAATGTGGCCTGAGTGTTTTGCAATGATGATTTAAAGAAAGAATGAATAATTTTTATAGCACGAAGAAGAAAACTACAGGAATCTGTCCCCAGCTTGTCCCCCAAAGTTTATGGAGAGCAGCATGAAAACTTCAAGTCCTAGAAAATCCCAAATGCCTGAATATTGCCATACAAAATGGCCATGACTATGCACATGAGTCTTTGCATGCAAACAGAAGAAGCCACCTGCCCATCTATTCCGTATTCCAATCCAGGAAGATTGCTACATGCTACTCTTTGATTTAAATGACATCACATTTTTTATCTGTCCTTGATTTTTGTTTCTAAGTGAAAAATGTGAGAAATTATCTTAATGCTAAAAATGTGTTGTTCTGGCCAAACTAGGTTTAATTTTTGGATTAATCCCACTCCCTGAGTTTAAGCAGCAGCAGGCATTATATTTAGTCCTTGAGTAACAGGAAAAGATCGGGGCGACGTGTTCTCAATGCTGCCAATATTGTAAGATGGTCTTTTTCACCTTCAGACTCTAGGTGAAATATTTTCTCGTGTGACTTTCTGTTCCTTAATAGGGAGGAGAGATCTCTCCCAGGGATACATCTGCATCTATAAACATCAATCACGGATGTTTTTAAGGTGTCTTTTGAACATTAAATAACCGCAGTGTGAATATCCTAGATTAGAGACGAAATCCCAACAAGAACTTGATTGATATCAGGTATCCTGGATCTATCTCAGGGATCCACACCACTGACAGAAAAGAGAGTCCATCTCGAGAGTGTATTTCAGCCATGAAATATTAAATAGAAATTCATAAAAGGCATATTACTCATCTTAAATCAATTCACCATGCTAACAACCGGTGTTGAATGCAGCTTGTGGTATTTGGTGCTGACATAGGATAAGTAAAATTCTTACGCAGCTATGATCTTAAACATGAAATATGATTGTGTAGCTCAGTGAGCACCCTCTCTGGGGTCACAATGCCTGGAATGGAATCCCTACTCCACCACATACTGGCTGAGAAATCTTAGGGAAAGTTTCTTAACTTTTCTAAGGCTCAGTTTTCTCATCTGTAAAATGAAGCAACTATGTATAGATTTATGAGACTTAAGCTAATACGTATAAAGTGCTCAGCATGGTGCTGGAATGTTGTAAGCATGCAATTAACGATACCTATTACTATCATCATGCTCATCATCATATTGCCACTATATTGGTCTTATTATTTGTTATCATCATCCTAGACAAAAATATTTGAACAATTGCTAGTTATTACCTGATGCAGTTATTACTGCATTTTACTCTCTTCATTTAAAATAAAAACTAGACTTGGCAATGCAATGGGTTACACTATAGGAAAGAAGAGCGAGGCGCAAGCAGGGTGAAGGGGGAAGGACACACAGCAGAGGAGCGGCCGGTGCGGTACCCAGGAGGAGAGCTCCTGCCCCCCACCCCGGCTCCCTGCCCTGACCGTTAGGATTCTTCAACATCTCCTTTTTGAGACGGCTTTTTCCTAAGTCACACACACACACACACACACACACACACACACACACACGGCAGCAAGAGAATGTCTCCCAAAGTTCTAAGTACCTGTTTGGAAGATGACCCGCTTGAAAACCAGGATCTCTCAAAATTTGTCTCTTGCCCCCAAAATTGATCTCGTTTCTTCTCATTTGGATCTCTTCTGTATTCCTGTCGTCTCAGAAAAGCCTGGAGAACAAAAAATATTTCTTTGTCTTAGGTCTACGACTAGCTTTTTACTTATTTTTTATTGAGGTAACAATAGTTTATAACATTATATAAATTTCAAGTGTACATTATATTTCGATTTCTGTGTAGACTACATCATGTTCACCACCCAAAGACTAATTACCTTCCGTCACCGTACACATGTGCCCTATTACCGCTTTTGCCCTCCTCCCTCCCCCTTCCGCTCTGGTAACCACCCAATTAATCTCTCACAACCAGCTTTGATAACTTGATGCTTAATTCCTATCATGAGGAACACGAAATACACGGCATACATTTCCCAGCGTTCATCAATACCTGTTACCAAGTGTGAAGACACTCACCCAGGTATCACTCTCTCTTCCCTTTGCCCAAAATGCCAGGTCAAAAATATTAGTCACTGCTTTAATAAATACTAAGAGGCATTTTGTCAGGCATTTACCTAACAGTTGCCTAGGTAGGAAGGTAGTACCTAACGCACTGTATGAACTGCTCTTCCCATTCTCATTCTCTTAGCTCCTCCCTCATACTCACCTCCACTCCATTCTATCCCCTTGGATTACACCCTAGTTACAGGATAAGAATTCCCATAGAGGACAGCTTTGGCACATGCTGTGCCTTCCGCCTGGAATGCCTTTTGATGATCTAAGAACCGGCTCATGGCATCTCTTCACTGTAGTTTCCCTGACTTGCTATCCTTCCCTGGGCTGAATTAATGATCCTTTACACATACATAGCTTGAATCATGCAATTTTTTCCTATTGCATTTAGTTGTTTTGTTTTTGACCCTGTTTCTCCTGCTGATCAGTGAGAACCTGAGGGTAAGGACCACCTCTTCTCTTTTGAATCCCCCAGCATCTGGCATTTAGCGTTAGTTGAATTGCGTTTTTGTTTTGGAGGGAAATACCAATTCCCAAATGCAAAAAATAAAAATTAAATGACCAACAAAAATAATTGTCCATTTTTTAAAACAAAATCTAGTATCAAAATATTCTCCTCCAGTACTGAGACTGAACAAACCCAAGACTGAACAAACCCCCATAATGTGCTATGGGGGTTTCAACTGATATTTTAGATACTCCAAAATAGTTACACTGTAGAAGGACTTGCCAGCATTTCACGCCATGGGGAAAGCCTAATATTACACTCCAAGGTTAAGAATAGAAATGACCTGATATTAACAAAACATTTCCCACTTGCATTTGGGAAGAGAGTCAGTTATACCGTGCTTCACAACTGAATTGCAGGTGAAGCACTGGCCTCTGGGCTCATGCACAGCGGCCAGGTGGTCACCTGCAGCAGGTGGTGTCCTGGATTCCCAGGAGAAAGTGCAGTTTCATCCCAGCTTGCTTGGAAAGGGAGAGCACTCCAAAATATATATATATATATTTTTCTGTCCCACAGTTCATCTTATTTTCAAAAACTATACCATATAGACAGTAAGCCATTGTAATAAATACTGGACAGTGTTTGTTTTAACACATAATTTAAACAAGAAAACCCAAAAAATACTGGACAGGAACTATAATAAATAAGTTAAACAAGGAAACACCAAATAATAAAATAAACGAAGGTAAATCCTTGGAGAGTCAGCTGGAGAGCTTAGTGAAGTTCGACTAAACATGGGCCTCTTTTTTTCTATTCCTTTTACAATGACTTCCGATGGAGCTCCTGTTTGGGAGGAGCCCTGGTCGGAGTGGTGTTTCCTGAAGCGGTAGATGTCTGTGTTATACTAACCTGCTGGTATTAAAGGCGCAGGAAGAAAATGCTGACGGACTGAAGTGGAGGAGATGGTGTTAGCGAATGCACGCAGGACCAAGGCAGACTTTGTGGGATGAACAGAATTCTTGTGGGCTGAGTCTTTCTTGAAAATTCTCTCCAAGAATGCATGCAACTTAAATATTTCTTTACCAAAAGGGGAGGAGGAATAGAATGGTTTGCAATGTTGGAAAAAAGATGTTTTTCCCTCTGGTTCCTTATCCCTCCTCTCATAGAGAAGCAGGGGAACAAACCAGTGGCAAGGTAGGGACTTCCTCATTTTTATCTTGAGACAGCCAAGCAACCTTTCTGTGTAAGGCAAACATGAATCTTCTTGAAGGTATAGCTTTGCTGAGGAGAAGGAACATAGAACAGAGCCAAGTCCAGGCTTCCAGTCCTAGAAACAGCAAGAACCTAGCCATACTCCCCCCAAGGGCTAGTTTTCTTGTTATCTGGAAAGATGAATGAGTTCTTGTTGTTGTTGATGCTGATGTCGTTTCTACTTTGGGGGTCCCGAAGTGACAGGGGCAGAGGAGTGTGAAATCCACAGGATGGAGAGGAGGAAGGATTCGTAATTCATCATCACCAGGGGCTCCCCACACCCTGGGACTCTAAAAATATTCCCCTTCAGTTTCACGTGCCTGGAGCTAGATTGCTATAAATAAGTTTCTGTTCATGTGACAAAACTGGCTGAGGGCGGTCTTGAAATTGAAGGCTTCAGGTAACTTCTTATTGCTTCCTTCTAGGGAGAATCAGGGTTTCCTCCTTCACTCTTCTTTGGTGTTTCTCCCCCCACGTCCCCACCCCCCCACGCTCATCCCTCTGACTGCAGCACATGCAGTCAGGCTGCCTTCTGTGCAGAAGCTACCACCGTGGGGGCAGAACACAGAAGGTACATACACGCCTGTGGGGGATGACGTGGGTTTTGTGACTCACTGCAACTCAATACTGGTAAACAGGACAAACCCCACTCTGCCACTTTCTAGCATCGTGGCCTTGGGCAAGCTGACTAACTCCAGTGATTCTGACTTCCCTCATCTTAAGAGGGAGATGTCCCTGTGCTGCAAGGTTGTTGGGAGAGTACGAGGCACTGTTGGTAAGATGCTTAGCAGAGTGACTGGTCCATGGGCAAGTGTTCAATGAAAGGTACTCATCAGCATCACCACCATCACCATCATCATCATCATTGTTATTAGGCTTTTAATTGTTGTTTCTAATTCCATTTCTTGGTTTACTTCTATTTCTAAAGTCAGCCTTTGCCAAGTAATGTGACTCTGATCTCAGTCGTGGAAGAAGAAAGAATCTTTCTGTCCAGGCCTGTGGTTCACCCTTGTTTTTCTGCCCCAGAAGGAGAGGTCTGGTCCCCCTGCAGCCAGCTGAGCAGATTGTGCTCTCAGTCATTCAGGGTCCCTCTGTAAACTGCTTTTTCTCCGGCATTACAGCGTTCTGAATCCACAGGGATGCCCAAAGTATCTTTCATTTCTTATCAGTCCCCTCCTTCTAGTCATCATCCAGGCTCCTGGTGCCTTAAGAAGCCATGTACCACAGGAACAGTTCCCGGCCTAATAGTTCTGGTATAAAAGACATTGAAACTGTAACTATGACCCAACACTACATCTCAATCAACAATGGCCTCCATCAAGGGTATTGTTACTTGAACTCCACAAGCATTTTGAGAAGTGGGAGTTGCCACTGCCTTCAATTGGTTCGGTTTTTGTTGTTGTTCTTATGACCTAACACACATAACCCAGAGTTTGGGGCTTTAATTATCATCAGTGACATTATTAAAGTTCATTAGTTTTGAGAGGTTAAGAAATCAAAGGTGTAAAACAGTTTGACATGATATTCACCTCAAGTGAATTTATTTTCCTGTGTTAGCTGTGAAGAGTAGAGAAACACATTCCTCAGAGGTGAATCCATGGGAAGGGAACTTGAATTATCTCCATTCCCTCAACCCCCTGAGTGGATGGTTCCCGAACCCTTGCCACCTGGTAAAGTCATCTATCATGTCCTTGAATAAGTTTTATGTGGACACGTTCAGCTGTTTGATCTGCACTTGAAAGAGTCAGGATGAATAAGTGACATGAAATGAAACCCATTTGATAGATTATGGAAAATCATCCTGAAATTCCAAGTGTAATCTTTCTTTCCAGCTTTCCAGTGGACATTAATGGCTAAATTCTGCCTCATGTTACATAAACACATTTGACCAAAAGAAGGGGAAAAAAGCTATGCAGCATGAACACCCTTGAAGAAACAGAGCCAAATTCTGAGATGGCATGTAATTATGTACTAGTTACCAGATTCTGAAATAGCATGTAATATGCCAAATAGGTGTTTATTTCCTCTTGTTTCCTCAAAAGGGTCCCACCCAACCACTGAAAGGAGTAGCATCAAAATAACTCAGGGGGCTTTAACCTTCCTCTCCTGCTGCTAGCACACAGACCTGTAAAAGCCCTGCTAATTTGGTGCACACCAACACTTAGCATATTTTAGGATGCAGCAGGATAGTGTATACAGGAGGTTTCTAAGGGCTTCAATTTGAGCCAGTCCATTAAAGGTGAGTCAAGCACAGGAAGGCATATGTGGCAAACGTATATGATTTGGGAGTCATATCTAGTTATTAGGTTTTACACTGTTTGTACACCCTGAAATGGGAAATCCCTAGTGTCCAAGCAGGTACTGCACTGAGCAAAAGCTGGGATTTCTATAAGTAACTGGCCAAGCTCATCGACGACCCAGGTTTCAATGTCCACCCAAAGGAAAGTCTACCTAGTAAAGTATCTAAATATACATATACATATATAGGTCATATATGGACTAAGTTATTGTGGGATCATTAAAGTTATGCAATTCATTCTTAAACCCCTACTTTAAATCGTTTCCAGAACAAGGCAAGGGATAGATTAAATAATATAACTAACTCATATCACTGTTCCCTTCAAAGTAGTTTCTGTGGGTTGCTATATACTTAATTCAACAATACTCAGAACATATTAAAGACAACCAGATTTGTTTTTTGCAGTCCTTGTGATGAGTGCTTTTGAAAATGCTCAGTGAGGGCCAGCCCCGTGGCTTAGTGGTTAAGTGCGCGCGCTCTGCTGCTGGCGGCCCGGGTTCGGATCCTGGGTGCGCACAGACGCACTGCTTCTCCGGCCATGCTGAGGTCGCGTCCCACATACAGCAACTAGAAGGATGTGCAACTATGACATACAACTATCTACTGGGGCTTTGGGGGAATAAAAATAAATAAATAAATAAAATTATAAAAAAAGAAAATGCTCAGTGAGGGTGGGTTTGACTTTTAGGAATAGGTACAAGTCAGCTGGATCTAAGTCTGATAAACAGAGGTGGTGGTCAAGTTAGGTAATGCTGGCTTTCATCAATGACAAGGTGTTCAGTTCAACAGAGAAGAGCAAGACTCCACCCTGCCCTTAAGCAGCTGTGGTCCAGTTTGAGGAAGTCACACAAAAGACAATTTTGATACAATTTCATAAGCTATATGAAACAGGTATGAAAAGGATGCGCTGGTATTGGAGTGACGGAAATGTTCTAAAACTGGATGATGGTGATGGCTGCAAATTTGGTAAATTTACTGAAAGTCATTAAATTATACACTTAGAACAGGTGAATTTTATGATATGTAAATTATACCTCAATAAAGCTGTTTTTTTTAAAAGAGTGCTATGGGAGTACAGAGGTTCCCTTTAGTTCTAAATTAAAACTATGGTCTTCACCACCCTTGTCAAGAGAGTAAAGAAAGGGGAAGAAGAGATTAGAGAAGTGGTTGAGGTTTAGGCTGGATTTGCTGTGGTTCTTGGGTCTGGGACCTGCCTTTAAATGAGGGGAAACAACTGAAGGGTTTCATGTATTCCAACGGCATAGTCAAATTCACATTTTAGATAGATTTCAAGAAAGCAATCTGAAAGATAGTAAGACTGGAGGCAAGAAGACTGGTTATAGGATATTGTAATAGTCTTGGAGGGAAACTATGGAGATTGGAACTAGAGTGGTGGCAAGAGGATACAAAGGAAGGCACAAGATCACGAGCTTTTAGGTATACTCGGCAGGACTTGGTAGCTGGTGGGATGTGGCTGGTGAGGGAGAGAAAGGAGTCAGGGAAGGCTTAGGTCACTATCATCAGAGAGGGCATAGAGAGGAGGGTGGCAGGTGGATGGACTTGTGGAGCGCAATCGTGGACGTGCTGAATCTGAGGTGCCTGTGAGACATCCAGATGGAAATGTCCAGCACGCAGGTGTGCGTGTGATTCTGACACCTTGGGAAGATGCAGGATTACAAGTCATTAGTATATGAGTGGTGGTTAACACCACAGGAGGGGATGAGATCGGTCACAGAAACCTTATGAATTAGAAGAAAACTGAGGATCGAAACCTAGGGGAATTAACATTTGAGGGGAGGGAGAAGAATGTGAGAGAAACAGAAGGAAAATCAGGAGAGTGTGATGTCAGAAAGCCAAAGGAATAATGTTTCAAGAAGAAAGCAGTAATAGTGTCAAATATAGATAAAGCTTTGAAAACAAAGACTAAGAAGGTGTCCACTGAATTTGGCCACTGGTCTTAGTGAAAACAGTTTCGGGGAGTTGAGGTGGCAGCCAGGCTGCATTGGGTTAGGGAGTGAATGAGAGGGGAGGAAGTGGAGATAGAAATGTTGCTGACTGTTTGGGGACATCTGGAGACTGCAAAGTGCCAGGGCTGCGGCTAGAAAAGGACACGTGGTCCACAGACAGCTTTGTTCTTTTGTTCTTAGTTTAGGCTGGATTTTGTTCTTAGTATAGGAGAGACTTGAGCATGTCTGTAGGCTGAGCCAAAGAGAAGAAGGGAAATTTCAAAGATACAGATGGGAAGTCCACGGATAGAGAGGGCCTGGAGACAGAGGGGCATGGACCAAGATCTCAGGCCGGGCACTAGCAGGGACAGTGTCACTTCATCCCCGAGACTTGAGGGCTACATGGGGTGTGTAGCCTGGAATGGAAGGGGAGAAGTTATGTGGCTTCCCTCCTGATGGCCTTGGGTTCTTTGTTTCTTTTCATGTGTGTGTAAAACAGGAAGAAAAGTTCTTTGTTGAAAGTATGGGGATTGGAGGTTTGAAAAAAGAAAAGTTTAAAATAGTGATGATGACAGAGGGAGCTGATGGACAAGTAAACATGTTAAAATGAGTCATCCTTCATTCCCTTCTTTCCCTCATTCCCCCCTCCATCTCTCAGCAAGATGTCTGTGCTACTTCTATTTCTTGGGTCAGGCCCCTTCTCACCACCTCCACTCCTACCACCCTGTTCCAAGCTGCCATCATTTCTCTCCTAAATTTCTATCATAGTTTCCTTACTAGAGTTTCCACTGCTTCTCTGGCCCCTTCTTTTTTCCCCACACAGTAGCCAGAGAGGTCTTTTAAAAATGTAAGTCAGATCATACCACTTTCCTGCTTAATATCACCCAATAATTTTCATTGTGATGAGCATACACTCCTAATACCAAGCTTCGTCCTGCGAGACTGGATGTGATCTGACCCTACCTACCTCTTCTACCTCGTCATGTTCTACTCTCTCCCTTAGTCAACATGTTTCAGCCACTCTGGCCTTCTTTTGTTTCCTCCAATGCTCCAAGTTAGTTCCTACTTCAGGGCCTTTGCACTAGCTTTCCTTCTGCTCAGGATGCTCTGGCTAGCTCTTTCCCATCATTTACTTCCACAGCCAAAGTTGCTTCCTCAAAGAGGCTTCCCTACCTGTGTAAGGGAGCATCAAACCCACCCTCAAGACCTCTGTTTTATTTGCCTCATGATATTCATCAGTTACTGAAACTATCTTACATATTTATTTATTTGTATGTGTTGTTTCTTTCTCAATCCTAGAATAAGAACTCTGGGGGAGAAGGGACTTTGTTCAGGACATAGTACGCACTTAATGAGTATTGTTATCTACAAAGACAGTGTTGAAAGACCAACTGAGATTAGAAACGAAAACTGTAGTGGCTCCAAGCCACACAGTTGTGTGATCTTTTCCAGCAGAGACCATAAAATAATAAGATTGATCATCTTATGTGCCTGTTCTGGAGACAGTTTCAAACAGGAATTTCCAAACACGAGGCAGGTGGCAGAGGCATTTTTGTGAACAGTAGACGGACTCGCAGGGTGACCAGTTCGGATGTTTACGTTCTTATTTTATAGAAATTCCCTCAATTTTATACTCTTGTAGGTGGGTTGGCAAGTTGTGGGAGGAAATTGCTGACTCCATTTCCAGCTCCACAGCTAAGCTGTGCTATAAGGTGAAATCAGGTTACAGAGATAGGTCTGGTTTCCTTGGTGACCCGGGAGGTTCGGTTATATTTGAAATTGCTAAGAAGGAGAAAAACCTGATAACAGCAGTTCTGCGTTTTCCTTAGGAAAGGAGCACTTTTCAATCCTCAGCCGAGGCTAGGGACACACCTCCTCGATTGGTGAGGGTTGACCTCCAGCCAGGGAGCTGAGCGACACTTTCTAACTGTTCCCAAAATCCCACACCCAGTCTGGCAAGTTTGTCCTATGCCAGCTCTGGGTAATTGCCTCATAGCCCCTCAGGCTCCCTGTCTGTTTTGTTTTTGCACGTAAACACTGTAACTAGGGTGACGAATAGTTAGCTTATTGTAGAAGGTGCTAACCACCTTTCTTCTGGCGGGATGACAATGGAAGGGCATGTTATTTTATAAATGGTGGGGCAACCTAGTTAACTCCTTAGTGTCTTTTTCTTGATAGCTTGTTTATCACACTTAAGTCCTAATGTCATTTTTGACAAGGTTTGTGTGCCAAGTTCTGTGCTAAATACTGTTAAAAGGTTTTCTCATTTAATTTTCATGACAATATTACAAAGTGGGTACTATTATTATCCTCACTTTACAGATGAGGAAACTGGGACTCAGAGAGATAAAGTGGCTTTCCATGGTCACACACGTAATAAGTGGTGGGTTTTGGATTCTAGAAAACTATTACTGCTTATTGTGTACTGATACTGTATCCTGAATTCTCTCATAATACTGTAAGTGAAGGTGGAAGGTAATTCCGGTTTTCTGCAATTACCTGATATTCCGAGTCCTCCTTATGCTGCATGTCCCGCAGATATTGAACATCACTGATGAACTTCTGCCTGTCTCTTGCTTCATGCAACATGATTCTTAATCCCTGACCTGCATATAAAAGATAAATAAATGTGCTGTGATATAATCCTTTGTTGCTTTGCCATATTTGGATTTATTTAGTATAATTGCTTTTATTCCCTTATTAATCTAATTTCCATTGTTTGAAAGGCACAGATGCTCCTTTCAGACTGAAAGGACTCTTTGTATTGGTGTTGATGCCCTTACAGCCCTCCTGTTCCAGGCATAAATAATGCAGCCACATTCATCAGCGGGCTTCAGTGATCCTGTCCTGGTTATTCACAGTGAGATAGACTGACCGACACCTGATTCAGATGCAGTTCTACAACACGACAAAAAAGAAAACCCAAGAAACTAGCTAAATTAGCAGTGACCAAAGTTATGAGCCCCTGGGAACTGAAATTCATTTATTCAACAACTATTGTGCCCCTGTTCCAACCCAGGCACAATGCTGGGCACTGGGGTATAGCAGTCATGTCAGCAAGATAACATGGCTCCTGCCTTTGTGGTGCTTACAGTCTAGGGTGGAACAAGACTGACACTGAACAAGTAAACCCTAATTGTGTTGAGTGCTATGGAAAAGTATGGGGTTCTTTGAGAGAGTGTTATTATGGGAGGGCATAACCTGCTCTGGGAGGCCAGGTTTTCCTTAGGAAATGACATTGGGTTTGCTAAGGAGTGCGCTAGGCAAGAAGTAGGACAGAGAGCATCTCAGACAGAAGGACAGCAGGTATACAAGCTTCAGGGCAGGAAGGGGCTGGTGTGGATGAAGAACAGGAAGGGCCAGTGCAGCTGGAGCAGAGAGAGAGGGGAGAACAGCACCAGAAGGGCTGGAAGGGAGGCAGGGGCCCCAAATTTGGGTGGGACCTTGAAGGTCATGACTCATAGAGCCATACAAAGCCATTGGAAGGTTCCAATCCGGGGAGCCAACGATTAGATTTGAGTTTTTAAAAGGTCCCTCCAGCTGTAGTATGATGAATAGATGGAGGGAGGGGATGTGGAATAAAAATGGAAGTGGAAAGACCACTGGGAATACACTACAGTAATCCAGATGAGATAAGATGGTGACCAGACTTGGGTAGCAAAAGTGGAAAGAAGAAGGAGGAGGAGGAGGAGGAGATCATAGCTACTGAGACTCTGGAAGTGCTAGGTACTGTTCTAAGCATTTACACATATTCATTCATTCAATCTTCATGACCATGCTATGAAGCAGGCACTATATCTCTGTCTAGCAGATGAGGAAACGGAGGCACAAAGGGATTAAGTAACTTGTCTAAGGTTACAGAGCTACTAAGTGGAAGAGTTGAGATTTGAACCTGGAGTCTCATGCAGTGCCCACACTCAACCATGATGGATTCAAGGGATACTCAGGAGAGAAAATCATCAGGACTTGGTGGTTATACAGATGGGCCAGGAGAGGGAAGCATGGAGGAAGCTGCCCAGGTCACTGGCTTGGGCAGCTAGCTGTTTAGTGCCAACATTTCTTCAGACACGGAGGAGGAAGGAGGAGCAGGTTTGTGAGAAAATAACATGGAATTTGAAGTGTCTGGAGTACAGCAAATGGAGATGTCAAGCAAGTAGTTAGTCACAGAGCTCCGGAGCTGATCAGAGATGTAAAGACATGGGCATCGCTGGCATTTTGGTGATAACTGAAGTTGAAGGCGGAATGAATATTGAAAAGAAAAGCAGGACCCAGGACAAAACTCGGAGGCACACTAAAATTTAAGAACAGGTAGCTGAAGAGAAACTCTGCAAAGAAGCCAGAGAGGCAGGAGGACTACCAGGTGGGTGCAGTCTCATCAGTGCCGAGAAGAGCGTGTTTCAAGGAGGTTATTAACAACCTTGGTGAGAGCATTCAGTGCAGTGCCGGGCTGAAGACAGATTGCAGTGGGTTGCGTAAATGAGAGGTAAGGAAGTAGGGACAATGCTTTCAAGAAAGTTGGCTCTGACTGGTGTGGCCTAAATTTATGGCCAAAATCTTTAAGTTCACAAAGTTATTAAATGGCCCTGTTAATAACGAGTCTGCTGGACGGATGTTCACTAGACTTATCCTGGGGATCATTTTGCAATACATACAAATAGCGAATCTTTACGTTGTACACCTGAAACTAATATAATGTTATATGTCAATTATACCTCAATGAAAAAAAATAAAGAGTCTGCTAAACCTCATCTCTGAGGTCACCCAAGTTCCCACATTCTTCCTGCTTATTGTCTAGGGAAGCTCTTTCATTTATTTCTACACGTATTTTTTCCTGACTACCATGTGACAGGTGCTGCGCTAGGCTCTGAGGAAACAGCAGGGTAAGACAGACCACATCCCTGCCCCCAGGCGTCTACAGTCCGTAGCTTCCCTTTCCTTCTCCGGTTTTTTCAGTTGCGTGTGCAGCGGCAGACCCAGTGTCTGGTCTGGTCGCTATGAAATCTCGCGAGGTTTATCGTCCAGCCCTGAGCAACAGGGAGAACTCGTGCTGTTGTTAACTCCGGGGTTATTTTCTCTCAAGCATGGAAAGTTGGTCTTTGAGAGTCAGAATCTGAAACTATATAGTCCAATAGGTAGTTCCACAGTCTATACACAAAACCTAAATTTTGTCTCTGAGCATTTTAATAGTCATTTATGGGGTTATATTTTAAAAGATCATTTTTAACTTTTCATATGAATATGTATCTGCATAGAATGAAGTTTTCAGAAAATGATGATGTTAAAACAAGCAAAAGATGAACCCCTGCTGCTACTGTTGGAAAGAGAAGCCTGTCTGAATATTGATCATGCAGGGAACACAAGGATTCGCAATGAAAATATGTTAATGGTCACTAAAAGGGCACATCCCAGCATCCACTTGGATGATACATTTTGGTTACAAAGTTGACATAGAAAAGCCAGCTAACATATCCTGGCTTTAATGCATCATTATTTTAAGGAAGTTTTGAAGTCAAGAGCCATGAAATAACTTTGTCTAAATAGGTAGGAAATAACACTATTTGAATTACAAGCCAGGTTACCTTTGACTTCACAATCACTTACCAAATAAAGAACTTTAAAGTTGCCTACAAAAGTCTCTTTACCTTCCCATAAACTTACTATTACTGTAATTTACTATTAAATGAATATTTAGAAGTATCATAGTGCCACATGTAATTTCTTATTTAAACACATCAATACTTTGTGAGATTAAACAAACACTACAGGCGCCAAGGAAGCAAATTATTAGAGATAGATCAAGGAGATGGTAGGTAGATCACCACAGTTTAGGCCAACACTCTCCACATTTCTGAAGTGTCACTTGAACTTTATACTTGACTACAGGTTTGAAAAACTGACCAGGATGAACAAGAAACAGAAATAACTGTATGCAAATAAATCCACAGGAGATAATGCTTAATTCGTGGATTTTGTGGCTTTGTGGAGTAGGCTTTGTGGGCCCACTCAACCAAATGGCCACTTGAAGCCAAAAATTTTTCCTCAGCAAATACAGACAGGTGGAGGGGGGAGAATGATAATAAAATGTGGTCAAGGCACAGTTTTCTAAAATAGCTTCCTGTCTTCTCTTCTATTTCTCACCTTTGAACTGCTTCTCGATTTAAAATCCACTCATGGTCATGCTCGCTTCTGTTTTAAGTCTCTGGTGATAATATACTGTGCCAGATTTGTGTTTTAGCAATCAACATAAGAAGCTATATTAAATTGGGAGAGGGAGAAGGAAAGGAGAAGGGAGTAGGAGGCATGTGGGGAGAGAAGGGAGTCCTGCTTTGCTGAAAGCAGGAGTGAATGATTCTTCTTGGCCTCAAAATTCTACATATCTGTGAAATTTCAATGAGGAATATTCTAAGAACTTTGTGACATATGCATTCCTCTCTAGTGTAAATTTCCAATGAATTCAAATCGAATTTCCCTGACTTAGGAGAACAGAATCTGATGGCAGAATATATTTCTTTCAGTTCTCTAAAAAATCACACATATATTGTATATGTCTTTCTGTTTTATGGCCACATTTATTGAAAGAATTGATTTGAAGGGAGTTTTTTTAATAAGGTATTTCACTGTTTTCTTTTTAATTTGATTTATTTTATTTATTTTTTCCCCCAAAGCCCCAGTAGATAGTTGTATGTCATAGCTGCACATCCTTCTAGTTGCTGTATGTGGCAGGCGGCCTCAGTGTGGCCAGAGAAGCCGTGCGTCGGTGCGCGCCCGGGACCTGAACCCCAGCCGCCAGCAGCGAGCGCACGCACTTAACCGCTAAGCCACTGGGCCGGCCCTCACTGTTTTCTTACTATGTTCTCATATTAGAAATATCATTAAAGCGAAATTTTTATTGGTTCAGCAATAGAGAAGAACGTAAATTTAAGCCCCTCTTTAGGCTGAAATTTCCTTTGAACCAAAATCCAAACGGCTATATTAAGACCTGACAATCAGGTTTATAAATTCCCCCTTTTCCACAATTGAGTGCTGGGAAGAGGGAGTTCAGGAGACCTTGGTCATCCTTTTACACAATTAATTAATTAATTGGTAATGACAAAGATTACAGGATTTATTTAAATCCTAGCTTAAAAAAATGTTATGAGTTTTAAAATCTTAACTTATAAAAATGTGTTGAGTATAAGTAACAAAGATGAGTGATGTGGGCCCAATTTTCCTAACACTTTGCTACTGAGAGAATATTGTGACCCAAGAGGAGGGATGGGGGGTAGAAGTGGGGAAGATGATTTGACTCTTCCAGCCAATTTGTCTTAGGAAATCAAGGGCTCGGGGGCTGCAAAGGACTTGTAAGAAAAGCTATTCGACGGTGACTCTTCATGTTATTGTGAAACTGTGAAAGAGATGGGCGGTCACACACTGACCATCAAGCCCAGAAGAGAGGGACTCAGTGTGTAACTGGGGAACTTTGGTGGGTGGGTGGTAATGTCACAGGCTTGACAAGCAATTCGGTGCTCTCAGCAATAACAAGATTAACAATTTCGCGCTCAGAAGCCAGAGGGGGCGCGGTCCGTGTATACCTCTCCTGGACTTGCAGACCAGGGCAGTCTGCGGGGAAGTTTTGTAGGTGCGGGGCGGCTGCCAGTGTACAAATGATCACAGAATCCCCCAAACCTGTCTCTTTGGGGCAGAAGAGGACGGGGCTGTGGCCAGCCCAGAGAGACCAGGCCGCCGGGCTTCAGGCCCGATTTCCCTCCAGAATCGTGGAAGTCGAAAGGAGAGGTTGTCCTCCTCTCTTCCCCCACCTCCTCGGAGGACCAGTGGCCGCTGGGTCGCGGGTGCGGCCGGGGCGGGCGAGGCGGAGCCGGGCCGTTACCTTGCGGGTCAGTCCTCTCTCCCCTGCGAGCGGCTAAAGGGGCCGAGGGGCGGGGCAGGCGGGCTGGTCCAGGGCGGAGGAGCCGCCCATCAATCGCGCGGGGGCCGTGCTTGTGCTCCTCTTCCTCCTCCTCTCTCTTCTCTCCTCCCTCTACCGGCCCCTCTTCCTCCTCCCCGGAGGCAGCTGTCCGCGGCGGCGGCCGGGCTTTCTGGGGGCGGAGGCGGTGGGGGCGGCTGCCTGGCGTCCTCCCGTTTCCTCGGCAACCCGGCCTCCTCTCTGCTCGCGCGGGAGCGCGGTGCCGTGGGGGCGGGGCGGGGGCTGCTGCCGCGCGGTCCTGAGCCCCGACGTGGGCGCCCCGCCGGTTGCCGTGGGAACCAGTCGGGATGCGGTCGCGGAGGCAAAGCGATGATGGCGGCGGGCGGAGAAGAGATGCTGAAGAAAGAGGCGGACTGGCTTTGTCTTGATGTCCAAGCCCGGACCCCAGATATCGAGGCCATCGCACCTGCCCTGAAGCAGTGCTGTGCTTTATAGAGAATGGGATTCGAAAACGAGAGGGGAAAATATTTTTAATTGAATAAAATAGTATTAAAGGCAGTACGTGGGGTAGAGGGAAAGATCGTGCAGCCCTGAAGTTTGAGGTGTTCAGGGGACCTCTGAAATGTCTGATTTAACGTAAAAAAGGAAGACATAAATGATTAAGGGAGGTACCCCGTCAGCGGCAGGACTAAGACCAGAACCCAGTTATCTCATGGTTATCAATAATCTTCCCTGCCTTTCCCAAGGAAAGAGGTTCTTAGAGGTTTAGACCAGTGCCCAGATTTGGAAGGAAGGCACCAAGACCTGGGCTAGTCTCACCCTCTCTCTCTGCCAGTTTTATTTCTGTCTGTGGTTTTCAGAGGCAAAGATGAATCTTCCATATGTTTTGCATATTTCGGCACTCAATAACTTGCCAACTGATGTCAAGTTAGGGCATTTTTGATTGCATAGAAAATGGGGAAAAAGGAGAATAGAAATTCTTGGACCTTTCATCAATGCCCAGAATCCCTAGGTGTCTGTGGTTTGAATGTCTTCTTCTCAACAATCCCCCAAATCCAGTTGGCGTCCATGTCTCCTGCAGCGCTACACTCTTCTTTCTATTCTTACCACCACCACCATAGTTTTGGGCTCCATCACCCCATACTGGATTATTAGAAGGGCCTCCTAACCACACCCTAGGCCCCTGTCTTCTATACGCTATCCCCACCATTCCCGCTTTTCTATAAGCAGCATAGGCCTAATGTCATTGGTCCCCTGCTAAGAAGCTCTTGAAGGTTCCTCACTCCCTGTGGAATGAATTCCAAACTCTTAACTATGGCTTTCCCTGTGTCCTCCCCCACGGCTGGATTTCTTGGTTTTCCTCCTTCAGCACGTCTTTACTCATACTTCAGCCAGACAAGACAATGTATTACACACTGTGGTGGTGAACATGATGTAATCTATGCAGAAATAGAAGTACAATGATGTACACCTGAAATTTTTACAATGTTATAAACCAATGTTACTGCAAAAAAAAAAAAAAAAAAAAAAAATGTATTACACACTGAACATTACTCCCTGCCTTCACACCACCTTCTAAGGCATAACCTGAGCCAGGCAGAGTCCAGATAAAATGTACTTCGGCGAAGTCTTTGTTTTGGCACTTTGTCATCCAACCTTCATTGGTCCTCCAGCAGTCCTTCATATCTTTCCACCCCCCACAGCCCAAGCCACATTCTCTTCTTATTCTCAGCTGGCTATCAAATAATCCTTATTAAAACATTGAAGCATTAACTGATAAGTACTAACCTAAGACCTCTCCTCACGGTTTTTGCCTTTCAAAAGGAGATGCCTAAAGATGCAAAATCTTTCAGACACACTGGATTGAAATTATAATAGTGAAATGATAGAGAGCTTGTTCTGTTGGAGCTAAGACCCCTGTTAAATAAAAGTAATTATAATGATTAATGTTAATTATTAGTAATTATTAATGATTAACAGAAGAAGAAGTTGAAACCCAGGTGAGACAGTTGAAGAGAAGTGACATGCCCAAGGACACATGGTAAGTAGCAGACCAGGGCTAAAAAGCAGGGCTTCCCATTCCCAATGGCCTGATGGTGCCTACTAGTAAGAAAAGCACCTGGGTACATATCGTACCAGATTTTTCTCCTTCCACTTCAAGAGCTATATAAAATAATAATATCTACCTCAGAAGATTGCTGTGAGGATTAAACGAGACAGGACAAATGAAATATTTAACATCATACTTGGTATATAGTAAGCACTCGATAATCAGTAGCTTTACTTTCTGAGGCATATTTTAAGATTTTACTTAATGCACACGGGTGTAAACCATAAATATTTTAAGATTTTTAAATAAAGTTTGGAGACGTTGCTTCATATCTCAGTTTTAAACCCTTCTACATTTTAAGTGTTTCTGAAAATTAAGTTCTATGAAAAGAATCATGGTGCCCTTGAAAGAGGGTGGAGTGCCAGAGGTCAGCCTGTAAAAAGTTATTGAGCAACTCCAAGTTTAGTGTTTAATAAGTAAACTTAAGCTTGGCATGTAAATTACAAATAAGATTAGTTCTAGCATTAAAAAGCAAGTGCTAAGCAAGAGAAATATTAAAGTGAGGAAGAGACACAATTCCTGGTTGAGGAAAGGATCCTCCTCTTCGTTACTCTTTGCATAGTATCCCTCGTAGATGATGAATAAGTGAAGAAAAAAACTTAGATTTAAGTAGATAGTGGATTCTAAGGATCGGGATATTTGGGGATTGCAAATGAGCATCGAGAAGTTCTTTAGTTTAATCTAAGAGTTCTGAAAGGGGCAACTTCAAGTATAAAATTTCTGAAGTAGACCATGTATGAAGTTTCAGAAATCACATTTTTGAAGGAAATATTTAATTCAGTACAAAGAGTAAGCTGTCCAGAGGGGAAGCTATGCATTCTAAGTCTCCTAAGGCTTCTAAGACTGGCATGTCCAGGAGCCTCACGGAGACCTGGCCCAGCTACTCACTTGATCTGGAACAACCCATGCTCTCTTTGTGTACCTAGTGTCTCCTCTTCCTAAGAGAGAAAGTCTAACCAGGTCTCTTTGTCACTATCTAATCAGGAGCTCCCCTGATGGGCATAGAGAGCTTCATGCCATGTGGCCTCAGAAGCAGATGGCCTCCCTCATATACAACATGGTCGTTTTCCCTTGGGCCTCACCATGACTAATGGGTTTCTGTTCTCGTCAATTGAGGCCAGTGTGGTCAAGTTGCCTTCATTCAATGCACGAGGTGTGAGCCGTGGCAGTCTGTTTACAGAAAGAATCTCTAGGAGTGGCTTTTCTGAGAAGGGCACTGTGAGCATGTGAGTCCTTTAAAGCTTTATGGGTTCTCCTCTAGAACCCTTTCGTGCAGGGGATTCATCTGATTAATTTTAAGAACTGGCTAATTGAATATGCCATGGGCTGTTGTGATGTTCTGCGTTCATCCCATAGCAATATTTGGCCAGACTGTGGTTATGCAGTGTGACAGTCTCTTAATGTCACTCATTAAAAGTGGACCTATATCGATGTCATTAAGATGGCATGGCTAGAGAGCTTGGCAGGCTGTTTCAAGGTAAGCCCTCTGGACTATGTATGCATTTTGATGGACATCACTGAAGACCCAAGACTGGATCCTTGGTTTTGTAGGATCAGAAATGCAATTTTAGTTCATTCAGAGCTGATCTTTTTAGGAATTGATTTCCCAATAATTCCACTCTGCAGAGACTAAATGTCCTCCACCTGACCAAGTTATTATTTTATCCCAGAGAATAAAGCTGGCAGCTGACCAGTCCTGGTCATGTGCAAAAGGTCCTCCCTCCAGGTGGAAAGGCATCCACAGGAGATCAAATTAAAGATCAAAAGGTTTGGTGACTATTGAATTAGATCAAAGGGAATTGAGTGTTCTTAAGGGATATCTCTAGCCGGCTGAGGAGGCCTTAAGGAATAAACCTCCTTCCCTCCAGAGATGTTTCAGTCTGGAAAACTGATTTGGATTATTTACCTCAAAGCTTTTGGAGACTTCTGCAACATGTTTGTTTCAGTTAACTGCCTTTTTGCTCAACTTCACGGGACCATTTCTCTTAACATAATTAAGAACGTAGTTTGGAGTTGAGAAGACCTGGGTTAGAAACCCAGCAGTGGCACTCGCTGTGTGGTAGTGAGCAACTTCCATCCTCCGTCACACCTCAAGATTCTCATCATTAAAATGGGGATGGTTGGAGCCTCCTCACCAGCTTGTTGTGAGGATTAATGAAATTGCAAGTGCAAATTTCTGGCACTGTGCCTGCCACATAATAGCTGCTCAACAAATAGTAGCCATCATTATTACTTACTTGGTGTAGATTTAATTCTCCTTGCTGAGATCTGAGGACACACCAAGATACTTCACCCATAAATTTATAAAACATCTCCAAAGGCTTGTTATTTCTTTAAAATGCTAATCTTATGTTACTAATATCATGGTGGTTAATTTTACACATATTTTTTTTATCCTGAATTTCAGAGAGTGACATTTTATGACCTCATCCCTAATTGTGAGGGTGTAGTCAATTTGGGGCTTGCAGCCATCCTTGAACTATATGAAATTTAGTAATGCCTGTTGGGCTTTCACAGGCCAAATATTTGAGATCTGATTCTCTTGTGGAATAAAGTAGACTCTGTTAGAGATTGGCAAACTCCCTACAATTAATAAAAAAATGCATGTCCTTTGGGGGAGCCCTTAGAATTTTCCTCATTTGGAATTGTAACTGGTCCATTGTGCTGTTTTACAAAGAGAGGGCAAACTCATTAAAGTTTTTGGATCCTACAGTGTTGAGATATTTCTCAAAAGTTCAAACAAGCTTTGATTTCTTTACCCATTTTGGAAGCTTCAGACTTTTCAAAACCCTTCATTATGGCAATTGATGCAACTGACACAAGATTGGATGTGATTATAAGAACTTTGAGAACATAAAATATACTGCTTTCTGAATTTCTGAGAAATTATTGCCAAAGGAAAGAATTTGACTTCTGTCCAGAAGGAGTATCTGATTTGTTTGGACTTTGGATAAACTCAACCATACATGTTGGCCAGGAGTTTAATTTGTGGACTGATCATGAAGCTCTGAGCAAGACTCAGGCCTCAGAAAGCTGTGACAGCATCATGTGATCATGAAACATGTTTCTGGACAGATAAATACTCGGGCCAAACAAAAAACCCTTTTCATCAAGAGAGCAAGAGAACATGAGTAATGAGCAACTCCTGAACCCTCATGAAGGGGATGTTACTCCATGATGTTTTGTTTGGATAAAAGTGCCCAGCAAGCGAGGGGGAGAGCAGAGCCACAAGCAGAAGGCAGCTTGATAGAGGAGCAGGAGCAGCACTTGTCTGGGAGACAGGCGGCCTCCTTTCTAATCACCGATTTCCCGATCGGTGCAGTCACGGGGATGTTGCTCTGTGGAGTGCCTCTGCACTCACTGGGATGGAGTGGGGTCCCTCAGATGACCGTACCACACAGAGGAGCCCTCATCCCTAACACAGAAGATTTCTAACATCCGCACTCTTTTCTCCTCAGTGATCTTTCTTTTGTGGTTCTCTTTCTGCTTTTCTAATTGTGTGGAAGGAGCATCAAATTAGTTGCTAACTCTAATTTCTTTCTTTAACCCTTTGTGGCTTCTCAATGCCTCTGCCCCACCCAAGGACAGCTGCTCACTTCCCCTTTAACTAGGGGGTGGTCCGCTCAGGGTACTCACAGGCAGCAGGAACAGCTTCAAGGCCTAGGTGGGAACTAGATGTGGAGCAACAGGGAGGAGGAGGAGACATTTAAAGATAGGTGGTTGGGGACCGCTGCTAGTGTTCAAAGCTGTGCCTCCCAAATCAGTGAATCTGGAACATTCTATCCATTCACTCAGTCAACAAATATTTGACTGTGTTAAGGACAATTTACGTGTAGACAAACCAATAAATATACACTGACAAATGATAATTAGTGCCAGGAAATTAATAGGGTACAGGGACAGAATACTGGGGGTGGCGATGGGGAAGAGGGAACCTATTTAGACAAAGTGGTTGAAGATGGCCTCTCTGGGTGAGACCTGAAGGAGGAAGAAGAGCCAGCCCTCTGAGGATGGAGAAGGGGCACAGGTGGAGGAAATAGCTTTGGGAAGGTCTGGAGGTGAGAGAGAGCTCAGGCGATTCAAGGAACCAAAAGCAAGCCAGTATGGCTGGAAGACTGTTGTGAGGAAAGGCTGGTGAGGTTGCAAGAGCCAGGGGTGGGTTTTATTCTAAGTACAATGGAAAGCCATGGAGTGGTTCTAAAGTGTGTATGTGTGCCTATGTGTGCATGTGTGTATGTGAGCGTGTGTGTGTGTAACATACCATGTGGAGACCCATGAGGAGTTTCCTCACCAGAATTGGTAGTTATGACCTTGTGATCCCTACTCCAGCCTTTGAGGAAACTTCAAAATGTCAATCAAGCATGTGTTTGTCCATTGGCATGAGATGAGATGATTAAAGGTGAATTATCAGGGATATTTCTCCTAGTTCCAGGACGTTGACATGACCAGAGGTCCCATAGTGGGGAGTCTGTCCTGATTTTTAGCTTCCCGTCTCTCGGTACAGTGTATTTCCTCACCATGTCCCTTCCTGAGGCATTATGTCACACGCTGAGTCTTGCTCCTCTGACTCCCTCCCTTCTTCCTGTCTTGTTCTCCGCCTCTGCTTCCTCTGTTCTCCTTTCCCCTCCCCTCTTCATCCCCATTTCCCCTCTCTTCTCTCTCTGCCTTTCTCATTAAGAGTCAGAGTTACTTGCCAAACCACAGCTCTTAGATTTCTTTTTTCCCAAACAAATTTCTTGGCTCATCATTTTTTGTCGGTTCTCTCCTCTGGTTCTGTGCTTGTCCTCTCTCTGGTTCCCCTCCCTTCTCCTTGATGCTCTTCTCCCCACTCTCCCCCACCTCCCCCAACAAGCCTAACACCCAGGTTACACAGTTTAAGAAAATGTCAACAGGAAAAACTGCTCTTGCTCTGACTCTGTGAAAAGAAGACGCGAAGGAATTAACCTCGGTGACATCAGTCTGCAACCATCAGAACCGTGGAAGGCAGTTCTTGAAAACCAGACGAACAGAAGGTATCACTGTGCAGCCTCCCTTCTGTGGCTCACTGCGCCCTCTGAGTCAGGATAATGAGAGAACATTCTTAAAACATGACTTAACCACGCTCAGTCCTCAAACAAATTCCTGGATGTGTGTGGAGTATGCTCTACCAGCAAGCCCGAGCACAGACGTGCGGGGCGGGCTTGTTAGCGCTCTTCTCAAAGTTGCTACCTTTGCAAAGCCACCTTCTGAGCCAGTTAGTTTGCATTAAAATAAATTAAAAGAATTTTTTTCTTTCAGTAAAGCCCGTCAGCCTGTATGGCACACACACTGTAGGGCCTCGCGTGGCTGCATTTTCATAGTTTTGTATTGTGGTGACTGGTCTCTGTCTTGGGGTATTTGAGGGCCCTTGACATCACACTTTAGCAGGAAGAAGTTATGGAAAACTCTTGTCAGGTATAGAAAAAAGAAACAGGATATTGTCCATTTCCAGAATAAAGCAGAGGTAGAGTCACAACACAAGGGTTTATCCTTTATTTCACCTACACCTGGAGGGGTGTGTGTGTGTGTGTGTGTTTAACATAGGCGGCTTATCTGAGTGGATTTTAAGAAATTAATTTAACTGGAAAATGATTAAATTACAAAGAGGAGAAAGCTTTCAGTTGGCATCTTAGGGGGTCAGAGGCCATTGCTAATGCAATATTTCATCAATTGACTCATTGCTATTCTTTCATTGATGTGATTTAGTTTCTCAAATAGCTCTTATTGTGGCAGGCTTGTATTGGATACGTTGTACAGATGCCTTATAACCATTTCAGCGTGTTTACTTAAAATTTTTAAAAGCAATTAAGCAATTTTAAATATATTCGTGTGTGTGTGTGTATGTACACATCCACAGAGAGATTTTCTAAATGCTCAGACAAGGGCTCTGAGTGAACACTAGGGCAAGTGTTAAATTTATACACTGTAGTGCCCTTCATGCATTTCAAAGAGCTTCATGCAGACCAATGTTAAGCTTTCTTCATACCCATTGAATATACCATTATCTCCTTTAACACACTGAAGAAGCCAGAGGACAAAGAGTACCCTGTGTTCCTTATCCAAGGCCACACAACTGTTGCTGGAACCTTGAGCTTTCTGAGTGCCAGGCACTTACTTGCAGCGTATCACAAGGACTGGAAAATGGTGGTGGGTCAGTTTGTTAAAAAGTATAATAATCTACTATTGTGGGGGTAGGGTTTTGATATACTCTGCTTTTTGTTTATTTTGATACAAGATAGAGCAAAACAAGTCCTAATGATGGTTTTTCTCAGAAACCTACTGAGGTCGGGGGTAAAACAGTAACGCAGGCCCATGAGCAAGGGCCGAGAACATTTTGGCAGCATATAAATAGGCATGTGTGCACATGGGTGGCAGTATCTTCATGCCCAGACCTGTCCCACGCCTCTTTCCCTTCATCTTTGTTTCAGAATGTTGTGTCCAGGGTTTAGAAATGCAGGCATAGTTTGATGCAGAGGTTAGGAATCAAGTGCCATTGGCAGGATGACAGACTCTCCTCTTGCCCCCAATGAGGCAGGGAGGTATAGTCATGTATTCATTCATCAAACACTTATTAAGCACTTAAGTGCCAAGTGCTGTGCTAGCTTCCGGGGACTCCCAGAGGAGTAAGACACGTCTTTGTGCTTGTGGGGGCGGAAGGAAAGTAAACAAGCCCGTGGAGGAAGCTCTGTAATAGAGGTAGGTGTGGGCCTGGGAGCGGGTGAGGGGGAGAGGAGAGGAGTGGAGAGAAAGGTTCTCGCAGTGAGGAATGAAGTGCCTCCAGGTACTGCTCGAGGCTCTGCTCAGTGCTGCCTGCTGATGCGTCAGTCCCTTCAGTCGGAAATATTTCTCTAGTGCCAGAGCTGGCCAGACCGGGAGTGGGTGACGTTAGTGTCGGCTCTCCTAGCCTTCCTGTCTCTGCCCTCTTCCTCCCTCCCACATGTTTCTTTCCCTCCCTGTCTGGAGGGGGCCCCTGACAGTCTTATCAAATCTGCTTGGGGCAGCCACACATAGTCCATCTTGGTCGCGTTGAAGTGATCTGAAGAATATTTGCATTAGGTGTAAATGTCTAATACTGGGCGCACCTGGGAGCACGTGCCTTTACAAGGCCTTGAAGCCCTAAGCTAAGAGAGCTGCAGCCAGCTGAGGAGAAAAGCATTTTCTTAGTGTGCTGGAGTGGTCCTGGCACCTCTGAATTCACATATTCTGGACAGTTGCCTACTCTTCCTGCACTCAGAGCTGGCCCTCTTTCCAAGCATTCCATCTGACATGTTTCCCCTCCTAGCCCTCTATTGTGGCTGTACGATAAGGCCAGGGCAGGGGCCTGATAACTGCTAATCTGAGGCCTTTTGGCTAGAAATGCAAGACTGCAGAAACAACTGCTCTGAGGCATTGGAGACACCAGGGATGAAAAACAACGTGTTTAGGCGAGTGGGGCATTTAGCTGTTGTCTCCTCTAATGCGCTCACTTATTTAGTTTATTGTTTACCATTTGCATGTTTCCTGCTTTGGGACAGAACCGGCATAAATGAGTGCATGAATGGGGAAAACAAGGTGAACAGGTAGATAGTCAGGTGGAAGGAAGCGGGAAATGATCAGTAACCTCGACGGCATTCTCCCCGTAGTGTTCCACTAGGATTCTCCCAGGGGTCGTATTTGGTGCACAAAAGTATCCAATTGGCATAAAGTACTGCTTTTGATTTGTGTGTCCCCATCCAGCTGAGGTCATGTAGGTTTAGTCAGTTCTATTAAAAATAGTCCCCTTGTAGGAACCTGTGCAGTAAAGACTGGTAGATAAATGTTTTTCAAAGCTAATTTAGTTCATTCTGAGGAGCTGTCTTTTTTAAACACGATAAACTTCAATTAAAGTTTCAGAAAGTGGACACATTTTTTTTTTGGTAAGGAAGATGGCCCTGAGCTAACATCCGTTGCCAATTGTCCTCTTTTTGCTTGAGGAAGATTGTGCCTGAGCTAACACCTGTGCCAGTCTTCCTCTGTTTTCATATGTAGGACGCCACCACAGCATAGCTTGATGAGCAGTGTGCATGTCCACACCCGGGATCCGAACCCACAAACCCTGGGCCACTGAAGCGGAGCGCGAACTCAACCATTAGGCCACCAGATGGCCCAGAAAGTGGACACCTCTTAGTCGGCACCGTCCTAAAGAAACATAATGTGAGCCACCTAGATAATCTAAAATTTTCTAGTAATTGTATTTAGAAAAGTAGAAAGAAACAGGTGAAATTAATTTTAATATATTTTGTTAATATATTAACAAATTTAATTTTATTAAAATACTGTCATTTCAACATGTGATTGATGTGAACATTATTAATGAGATCGTTTACTTTTTTTGGTACTAAATATGCAAAGTTCAGTGTATATTTTTCACTTCTAGTGCATCTGAAGCGGGACTAGTCACATTTCTGGTGTTCATGCAACATTTCAGGTGTTCATGATGTGGCTGGTGGTTACCTTCTTACACTGTGAAGCTCTTGGTATCTTTTAAATGGCAACAATTTAGATACCTTGTCAGGATAAAAATATTTACAATGTGGGAATCAATGCCCCTTGGACAAGTGACGACCTGAATATGGTTGTGGGGAGTGAATTGAAAGGAGTGGGTGTTAAAATTTGGGCTTCTACTCCAGGCCTCTTTTAGTCCCTTAATGAAAATGAAAAGCTATGACCACACCTCCACATATATTTTTTTAGTGTAAAATGAATAATCTTTGCTGGCAATCTGACATAAAGGAGAAATTAACAGGGCAAATGGCTATTCTCCTGGCACCTGCTCCCAAGCCCTGAGACCACAAAATTGGAGAATGGGAAGGAGCCTTGGAGAACACGTTGAGTTGTTTCCCTCTCTGTGCCTCAGAATCACAGAAAGGAACATCTGGAAAATACTAATTCCTGGGCCTCATCTCAGAGAATCAGATTCAGTTGGTCTGGGGTGGGGGCCTGGGCATCAGTATTTTTTAAAGTCCCCTCCGGCCCCTCTGGGTGATTCTGATGTATGGCCTGGGTTCTGAATGCAGAAACATCCCCCTTCATTTTATAGATGTAGAAACAGAGGCTGAGTTAATTGTCTCACCTAAGGTCCCACAGCTTGTCAGAGGCAGAGGGGGCCCAGCATCCAGGTATTCTTCTCAACCCCGTCTCATATATAGAGAAACATTTCAATAATACCTCCATCATGGGTCTTTTTCCTGTTTGATCCCAGAATTACTCTCATTTTGAATTGAGATACATTACCCAGCTCAACCTAGATTAGACATAAACTTCAAGAAAAGGCTCTGAACCCTTATTTCCCAGAAAATCTTCAGATCAGTGGTAACTTTGAAGTGATTCTGATCTGGGACAATGGCCCTAAATGCCTCCCATTTTAAGTCCAATTGGGATCTGAAACTCTATACTTAATATAGAGTCTTATTGGAAGGGATAGGGAGGAACCCCAAAGGAGCAAACACCTGAGTCTGGTCGGTCTTTTCTTCGGCTTACAGCTGAAGCCAGAGTGGCTCATTAACAGGGGCCTCACACGCACACCTATCTGAATGTCAAGCAGGAAACGTGCACGAGTAAGGTGGGCTGTGGAGACCCTGGAAGGGTAGAACTTTCGCCATTGCCCAGCTTCCGGCCCTCATTGCCATGGCACAACGACATAGGTGCTGTGTTGCCAGACCTCCCAATTGCTTGGGAAGACAGAAATGCAGATTTGTGTTTGTTTCTGTTTTTGTGAAATATCCTCATTTGTCAATGTTGGCAACTAATTCAATTTTTAGAAAAACACTCTAAGGGTCAAAGAAAGCCCACTCCTGAGCTCTGTTCTATCTATAAGCCTCCCCAGCGCAAACTTTTAAGTAAGTCTAAGACTTCTTCATACTCAATCTTGAATTTAATCGGTTTACAAAATGTTGGCCTAATACCATCATGCTTACTCCTGCCCTAGACCCTGTGAAGCTGATGAAAGTGAGCATCAGGACTAGAAGGAAAAATAGTCGAGAAGTAGCGCCTCAGTTCCCTTTCAGTTTATTCACTTTCTCATTGTCCACATTATTTCTTTGGGGTGTGGCACCTGTGAGGTGTTATAAATTTTCATAATGAAATTGAAAGTAGAGACACTACAGTTCATAAGATCTAGTATAATTTATTTTTAAATTCTTTTTGAACATATAACGAACCAGGCTATTACTGGCATTGCCACAGAATAGACGTCCGTATAAGGAAAAATGTTTTCATTCACTGTAAAAATGAAATGGAAGTTTCTATTGTAGCACTAGGGCAACCTCTTAGCCAATGCAATGATGATCCAAATAAAAATCGGACTCTTTCCCACATTCTTCATTTCAAGAAGAAAACACCTGGATAAGTACACAGTGTGACGAGAGCCCTTGATTTGAGATAATTTAAGGTGTTAATAGTAACAAGTGAAGGCTTTTTAGTTAACAATTTAAGAGTTGATGCTAAATTACCCTTTATTCTGAAGTATTTATACAGCAAAAAATAAATGTAAATTATTTGTGAAGCACATTAGAGATTAATGTAAAATATGTATGTCATTTGTATCTTGGTTATTCTCCCTACACATAAACTTGAATTTTGCCACAGTCTTTTATTACGTGTAAAAAACTTAAAATTAGAATATGTACTTGTGAGAATCTGTTTCAGGTATATTTCCATGAAGAGTTCCACTGTCCTCAAAACACCAGGAGTGGGTAACAGTTTCTGACAAAAGCTGAAGGGAACAGGATGAAACAAGAATTAGAGCGATTACATTTTCTTTATCTAAAACCTTCAAGTCTTTGGAAAGCTGCTTGATTTCTATTTTGAGCCATGCTGCCCACATATCTTAATGACAGAATTTTTGCATAATTTTGTTCTTCCTCTTTTTATCTCTGTTTGGGTATATTTATTATTTCATAAGTGATGATGCAAAGCTCATTAAAAGGTCCATTTATATTCTTGTTATCTGTATGAGGATCTAGCTGTTTTCCTCTTACTGTTTATAGAACCCTCACTGTAATATTCAGATTTGCTGGCATCGGGCCCTTTCTAACACAGTATACATTCCATTTCCCACATAGACTCTATTTATGGGTGTCTATGTGATTTACTCAAGACCAATAAATACAGTGTAAAAGGATGGGTCATGGATTTATCCATCCATGGAATTTTAGCACTTTCAGAGGGAGGTTTATCTTATGTTCTTTTTTTCCAGTTTAATTAAAACAAAAAAAAAGCATGTTAGTCCAAATGAGTGACAGTTGGCAGATCTGCATTATTCAGCTGGAGGGACTCCAAAGTTTCTGATGCTTGAAGATGGACAAGTAATTACCTCCTGTCTGTGACTATTTTCTACCAGGCTAAGCCCAATGTTTATTGTAAACTATCTGCCATTAAAAGCTGTAATAGCAAGCCTTATGTTCTGACACCATAAATTTGACTTGCACTGTTTTTTTATTTACCTTCATGTTTTATTATATTCTTTGAAATGTTTCATTTTAAAGGAAGATAATGGAAGAATGAAAATTGAACAAATTCCAAATTCATGCTTGAAAAAAGATATGCTTAGCACACACATTTTTCCTCATACACTGACCAGCCTGATGGCCACTTTCTGGATATTGGCAGCTTCTGTGTAACTAACTATTAGATGCAGTTGCTATTAGTATATCACTTGTTAAATGGTCCAGAAAATAGCCTAAAAATTAAAGTTTAACCAGACCACATAAGCCCAGGACAGCGGTTCTCAAACTTTTTGGTCTCAGGACCCCTTTATACTCATAAATTTTTGAAGAATCCAAAGAGCATTTGTTTGTGTGGATTATATCCATCAATATTTACTGTATAAGAAATGAGAACTGGGCCGGCCCCATGGCTTAGTGGTTAAGTGCGCGTGCTCTGCTGCTGGCAGCCCGGGTTCGGATCCCGGGCGTGCACTGACGCACCGCTTCTCCAGCCATGCTGAGGCCGCGTCCCACATACAGCAACTAGAAAGATGTGCAACTACGACATACAACTATCTACTGGGGCTTTGGGGGAAAAAAAAGAAGGAGGATTGGCAATAGATGTCAGCTCAGAGCCGGTCTTAGCAAAAAGAGGAGGATTAGCACTGATGTTAGCTCAGGGCTGACCTTCCTCACACAAAAAAATGAGAACTGAGACATTTTAAAAGTATTTATTTATTTGTTTAAATATAATGTGAAAACATCATTACGTGTTAACATAACATTTCGAAAGAAAAATAACTATTTTCTAAAAGAAAGAGTATAGTGAGAAGAGAGGGATTGTTTTAGATTTTGCTTGACTTAGTAGAAGGTGGGCTCTCATAGCTGCGTTTTCATTCACTCTGCTGTGATATGTTGCTTTGGTTGAAGTATATGAAGAAAATCTGGCCCTACACAGATATATCATTGGAAAAAAGAGAATTTTAACAGTTTTTCAAATAATTATGGATATTCTTCTTTGATCCCAAACCCAAATTTGACGAGTGGTAGTTTCTTAAAAGTTAGTGGCAATGAGGAATCTGAAATCCTGTCAGTGGACTTCATTTTTTTAAAACTAACAGACCTTATTTTTTAGAGCAGTTTTAGGTTTACAAAAAAGTGAGCAGATAGTACAGATAGGACTCTTTTATACCCCCCCCCCGTTTCCTCTATTATTAACGTCTTGCATTAGTGTGACACATGTTACAATTGATGAGCCAATATTAATACATTATTGTTAACTAAAGTCCATAGTTTACATTAGAGTTCACTCTTTTTGATATATATATATATATATGGGTTTTGACAAATGCGTGTCATGTGTCCACCATCACAGTATCATACACAATAGTTTCACTGTCATAAAAATCATTGTGCTCCACTTATTCATCCCTTCTCCTCTTCCCCTGAACCTCTGGTGACCTGTGATCTTTTTACTGCCTCTATAGTTTTGCCTTTTCCAGAATATCCTATTGTTGGAATTGTACAGCATATACCCTTTTCAGACTGGCTTCTTTCACTTAGCAAAGTGCACCTAATGCTCCTTTTTATCTTTTCATGGCTTGATACCTCATTTCTTTTTATGGCTGAATAATATTCCATTGATGAGTGTATCACAAGTTGTTATCTATTCACCTTTTGAGAACATCTAGGTTGCTTTCAGTTTTTGGAAGTTATGAATAAAGCTGCTATACACATTTGTGTGCAGGTTTTTGTGTGGACATAAGTTTTCAACTCATTTGGGTAAATACCAAGGAGTATGATTGCTGGATCCTCTAGTAAGACTATGTTTAGCTTTGTAAGAAGCTGCCAGACTGTCACCAAACTGGCTGTACCATTTTACATTCCCACTAGCAATGAATGAGAATTCCTGTTGTTCTACATCCTTGTCATCATTTCGTATTATCAGTTTTTTGATTTTAGCCATTCTAATAGGTATGTAATAGTACCTCTTTGTTGTTTTAATTTGCAATTCCCTAACGGCATACAATGTTGAGCATCTTTCCAGGTGCTTATTTTGCTGCCTGTGTATCTTCTTTGGTGAGGTGTCTGTTGAGATATTTTGCCTGTTTTTTAAATTGAGTTGTTTATTATTGTTGAGTTTTAAGAGTTCTTTGTATATTTTGGATACTTCTTCAGATATGTGTTTTGTAAATATTTGCTCCCAGTCTGTGGCCTGTCTTTCCATTCTCTTAAATCAAAGGACCTTTCATACTAGTACAGTTTGGTGCCACTGCCCTGATTTATGCTAAGGCACAGGCAGTTTTACCCAGCATTGTTGTGTAACACCAGTAAAATTTCAACCCAGAGAAAAACAAATGATATCTTAGTATTATTGTGAAAATCGTTTTAATTTTGTGGACACCGCTGAAAGGGCCTCAGAGATCCCTAAGGCCCATGGACCACACTTTGAGAATCACTGGCCTAGAGCAAGCAAGTACAACCCAACTATTTACTTCCAGCCTTAGAAAGACCAAATAAAATTCGAAATCTGAATTGTCCAAATGTGAAATGTTAACTTGGTTTTCTGCAAAAAGGATTTAGAAAGCACAGAAGAAATATTATGCATTGAAGTTAGTGTTCTAATTCATTGGGCAGAGTCAACTTTGTTTAGTTTTTTTTCCTGGTGATTCTTGGCGGAATCTCATTTTTATTTTTCAAGAAATGCATTGTGTGTGTGTAAATATATCAACTAAAGTCTGTGAGCCAATGAATGTCGCTTAATGGCCAAAAAATTGGTAGATGATGCCCAGTAAGGGGCTTATAATATATTTGTATATATATAGAATATATGGAGGCCTTAACTTTTTCCTTTCTTTTTCTGCTCCTCCACCAATGCCTGACAAGCGTAGTAATGGGGAAGGAACGCTAGGTTTGCAAATCAAACAGACCTGGATTTGAATCTTGGCTATGTAATCTTATTTAACTTCTCTGAGCCTTGTGTTCTCCATCTGTAAAAGGGAAATGATATCATTGCCAAGGCTGTGAAGATTATATATATAAAACACTA